>NC_141393.1:76176712-76901902 GCF_034619465.1 Leptosomus discolor | reverse complement strand
CTTCCTGAGCTTTATTTAGGGTAACCTCAGCACTTAATTCAGGGATGAAGGGACCTTGCAAGTGGAAAGTAGGCATTGAAATCCTCTCTGTTGCATCCCCCAAACAGCAATTTGAATCTGATGCTAAGGTAAAAAGAAAATACGACAAGAAAAAGAAAATCTCAATGCAGCACTTAAGGTATCATCAGTAAAGACACTTTAGTTATAAATCAGTGACCAGTAAACCTATATATGAGGGTAAAGTCAAGGTCTTAAAGCCTTGTGACAAATCCAAACATTTTTAAAAGCAAATATTGCATCCCAGATTTTGCAATGATATGATGTGCATCCTCAGGCTCATTTAATGGAAGATGACCACAATATATCCAATCATTTTTCCCATTATATGGCTGGTAAATTATTTTTAGTCTAGATGAATTCTCAGACCTTGCCCCCAACAAACACATAAACAATTCTACCAGCTAAACTGGAAAGATGGCATAGGGTTGCAATAAGTACAGAAAAGGAAAGGACTTAGTTAAGTCAGGACAGCTATTGAAAGAAATTCCACCCAAACTACAATGCTGGGTATTTAATTGCTTGCTCATTTGCAGAAACACTGCCTACAGCAATGAGGGTTACACTCAGTTAAACAAAGTGGGTTTTTTGCCTTTAAACCTACATCATCTTAACCAAACCTTTCTCTCTAGATGTTTCTTTAGTGGCCTAAAAATCCCCCAACTTTTCAGAATAACTCCATTCCCAGGCTGTGAACTTGCCAGGAGACTACAAAGATGTGCAATATCAAGAGAAATCCTATCCAGCTTCCTAGGTGCAACTCCACAAACATAATTTACTATTTCACTATTTTACCATCTCACTGACAAAAGTCAAACACTTCTTTTGGATTTTGTGGTCACTGCTAGAAATACAAATTAATAGGCTCTGCAATCACATAAGACAAGTATCAGTTTCTTATTTTGGTCTGCAATAATTCAAAGACTCAGAGATGAAAGACCAGAAGGGACTATCTTGACTTCGTGTTGTATAGTTTCAGACTTCAAAACTTCTTACAGCCACCCTGTAACTGAGCCAACTATAGTATAAATGACATTTCCCAAAACTTTTATAAAGGTATCTATCCTTGCCTTGAAGATATCTAGAGACACACCTTCTTGTTCTTTCATTCCTAAAAATTTTAGTAGAACTTTTCCTAACTGAAATTATCTTTCTTTTCTCCCCCAGCCCCCCATTCATCTGCAGACGGTATTTTCTTTTGGTGAAGGTTCTTTGCATATGCTAACTGAGCAACTTTTCAAGCTTTTGTCATTATTGTGGACAAGTCAACACATTAAGTTTTCCAATTCCCAAAGTCACAACAATTACGTAGCTTTTATTTGAATAATTTCCATTTTTGCAATATTTGTTTTTGTCACTGAACACCAAGACCATATGTGATGTTCCAGTATATGTTTCACCAACAGCATACAGAGAAGTGACATCGCATCTGTGTTCTTATTCCTTTGCTTACAAACGAAGACATGCACTGCATTTTTTTGCCAGTTTTGCTTTGACTGTTCATGTACAAACTGTTTCCCTGCTTTAATCACCAGAATCTTTTGAAGCTACTATCCAACAAAGATTTTCAGCTTCTGCTGGCTTAAGCCAAAGCTGACACTGAAAGACACAATCCTGCCTAGCATTTAGCCCAGTGTTCTCCCATTTTTCACAAGCGTTTGTGTGAAAACCAGGAAATCAATTTAGCTAAACAGTATTCTTTTCATGTTGGCTTTCAGCTTGATTAGTATCCCAGTCTGGTAAATCACGTACCCCCAAAATTGCTTTCACTGATATAGCAACAGATGAAGCCCATAGATGGGGACAATCTGCTGCAAAAGAAAGGTTCTTTTGTTAACACGTGCAAGCAGGCTGTATTGCAGTGTATATTTCCTAGTTCTTTATATTTGCCCTGCATTTCTTTGTTTTTCTTGCATGTGTTTAACATTGCCTTTAGCTGTGTTATCATCGTTTGCTGCTTTGCAATATCATCACTCCGACCAATTTTAACAGCACCCATTTTACACTCATTACTACATTGCCAGTACAATTCCTAAGAATGTTTACTAAAAAGCTAATTCAATCACAGCTCTATTTTTACAGTAATTTCTGAAATAAGGCAGCCATATTTGAATCTGTTTGTCAGGTATTTATCTTTATCATATAGTGACTTTTTTTTTTCATTCAAATGTCACATGCTGACAAAGCAGAAGCTTTATGAAGGTTTAAGTCTATAAATTCTATCAAATATCACTATCAAACTTGTAATCTCAAAATATCAATCAGGCATTTTGAAATCATTGTTTTCCATGCAGACTGGCTGTAATTACATTTTTATCTTTTAACACCTTATTTAATTTTGCAATCAACAGTTTAAAAAAATCAGCATTGCTACCTTCTGTAACTTCTTCCAGTACCCAAATAAGACTTGTTTAATGTAGAACCTTAAAATGAAGTATCTATGTGATTCAATAGGCTGCATCTCAAAAGATAACCAAGTAGCCTGCTTTAACAAGCTGCTTTTTTATCATTTAGCAGACAATTATATAATTCTGGGCAACTCAGTCAATCACTTATTCTATTGCATATTCATCACACTGGTAGCATTGTTGATGTGATTATTTCAGATTTCTGTTACACAACATGTTAAGAGATCCATTGACTTCACTGGGAATAGTCGTACAAAGTTACACATATAAACTCATGGAGAGCAACAAGGAAATTGTGTCTTAGCTCAGAAAGCAAAATAATTCAATCACCACAGAGTAACAAGTAGAAGCAAACAGAAATGGCAGTTCTCCATTTTGTTATTCTTTCAGACCCTTTCAAATATTATCAAATTAATTTAAAAATCTCACATTACAAATGAAGGTCTTTGATTTTACTTTTTTCTCTGTAAGTATTCCCACAAACTATATGTGTTATCACAGGGAAAAAAAGTATGCCTTAGAAAAACAGATTAAAAAAACACTAACCCCAAGAGCATTTTTGCAATGGCTGCTGAATTTAACAATATTGCTGACTCCACTGGGAGTTGCATTAGGCTACGGATGATCTCTACTCAGGATGCTCAAGGAGAACAGCGCAATTGTGTGATTTTATGGTTCCCTTTCTTTGTTTAGTGCCCACAGACTGTTTTCAATAGATGTGCAGTATATAACTGGGAATCCTACATCATGAGCATCTAACTATGTATGTGCACATAGCTTTTATAATTATGATGAGGCTTATTTTTCTATTGATCTACAAATAAGTGCTCTCAACTGATGCTAGTGTTAAACAGCTTTGATATAGTATAAACATAGCATTTGAGGTTTAGCTACTCATCCATTATGGACGGAATGTAATCCCTGGGCTATTTTATTCATATTCTACATCCTTTGGAAACATGAATTACATTGTAATATTTAATCAGTAGTCATTACTAATAATCAAGCACAAGTATTCATTCTTTTTCATCTTGAATAGATTTTAAATCTACAGTCTGATCCCATCTCATTTCTTTGGACTCTAAGTCTTGTCCACACGCATTATACTAAAGGACAGGAGCCCTCACTGCCATCAGTGGTGGCCAGAGCAAGCAAATATGTGCAGTCTCCCTAAACCTGCTTAGAAGTCGATGTGAGTTCGGAGATGACAGTAGTCCCAATTTAGTTAAAGCATTTTAAGTATTTAGATATAGTCCTCTTCAAGAAAGAAACCAAGGGATGATTGTAACAACCTTTTCCCACAAAGATCAGTTTATTAGATTGACTACTCTTCAATCTTATTTCAAAGTAGAAAAGCACTAGCCTATTCAAACATTCCAGGTCTTCATACAAGAAATAGAAAAAGAATCAGAGTGCTAAGTCACACAGTAGCAAAGCCCAGTAAAGTTCCCATTTTAATAATAAGGAAAAAATTATTTTTATTTTGCTATTTTTATTTTCTTCCCATATGTAAGAGTTGGTCCGAAAACAGCATTGTCTCAACCTTGTCATCAGGGATATGGACAGTAAAGTACCCCAAAAGTTAAGCTAACATCTTGACATAAGTCTACAGCAGCCTGCCTGAGAAGCAGTTGCTGATCCTGGGAATGGAATGCCAGGCTTGATGACAGCAAACGAACCATCACGAGTCCACTGAGCGGACCGTGGCACCATAAAATATGAACAATATGCTTTCAGCTTGTGCTGTTTCAGAATACAGTTCACGGAGATCCATGTAGTCAGGCACACAGACAGAAAGTCCTACAGGGTCCTCGTAAGGAGACCAGGCTCCATGCACTAATGTAGTGTAAAGGCCTCTGCCTACGCGTGATTGAATTGACACATCTTGAACTGTACCTCTGGTGCAATGGATGTGGAAGTCCCTTTGAACTAACTTCTGGGACTTACGGTCTTTAGTCACTTGATGACATGATTTTCAGTCAGATAGAATAAATAGTAACAACAAATAAAATTATCATGTATTTAGTTTTGTCTTGGAAATGGCTCAAAGCAGGCATCTGAGAACAATTCAGCAAGTATTTAATGGTGATCTCTCGAGCACTCAGTTACAATAACCAGTCAGATCACACACAGCTGAGTGCATACTAACTGTCCAGAGCCAAGTTCAATTAAGACTAGTTACATTTTGCAAAAGCTTTCCACTTTACACTGCTTGATGCAAGTACTTACAATGTGTACAACAATACACACAAGTGCTGACCCTCAGAGGTCTAATCTGAGGAACTATCTTGCCCTCAGTGAATTACTTGGTTTATGGCTGTGAGAGCTGTCTAGAGTGACAAATGGTTTCTGTAAACATATTTTGTGTTTCTGGGAAAAATTCCAACTCTGTTTTGTCCCTGTTGATACTCATCTGCTATGAGTGGAGCTGGCTGAAATAATTTTCTGTGTACATGCATTTGCACCCTGGACACAGCTCATTAGAATACATGGCATTTCTAGCAGAAGTAGTTTACAATTGTAGCACATTCATAGCTCCCATGTCTTTCAAATGTGGCATTCGATGGTACTTAGCATCAGTGAAACTGTAAACATACACAAGAAAATAGGTACAACAAATAGGTACAACTAAACAAGCTTGTATTGCTGTCATTTTTAAGGAATTACAGTTGAAGTTCATTGAGCTTGCTGGCTACACAAATACCAGTGAGCTAGTTTCCTTCAAATGCTTGACATAAATGAGTGGTTAGCAAAAATGAATGCATTCCTGCAACCTTCCTCCCTCATATCTAGAACAATGCATGCCATTTAGCTGTAAATGCTCCTTGGGTAACTTGTATCCAGCACAACCACCAATGTGCAATAAATCTAGTAATACATGAATGATTACTCACCTCATCAACTTGAGGATCTTGAGCCTGAGCAGCATTGGGCACTGGGGAATCACAGTCTGGGCTGTAATGCTCACAATAGTCATATGCAGCTCTGGGGTCAGCTATAATCAACAGCTGCTGGATCTCGCCCTGCAGGAAAGTAGATTAAATAACAAAAACAAAGATTGTCTACAGTTCACCGTAAGTACAGAGTTTTCATTCAGAAAACAAAACTAGGCACATAATGCTTATACTAGATACTATATTAAATTTGTGGTTGCGAATAACATGTCTACTTAATTTCTGCTGCTATTCTGGAAAACATCTTAACAATTGTTCACATGACAAAACAATGCAAATTAATAACGAATGGACAAATAGACACCTAGTGCAAAACTCTGGCTTAAAATATCAGGTTTGGAAAGCAGAGGGTGGGAAGGTATAACTTCTGCTCTGTCATTTTCATGCTGTTTGTTTACTTCTTCACTGGGAACCAGTCTAAATTCCTAAGAATTAATTCAGGGCACTTCCTATTACCAGCATGCAGCTCAGCATGCAAGTGATCAACAGTATAATTCTGAGAGTTTACATAACATCTGCACTCTCAAAGAAGGGAGAAAATAAAATAAAATAAAAAAGGCTGTACCAGAGATACAGCTATTGGAATAAAAAATAATTAAGTAAGCACTGTGTAAAAACACACTATAGAACATGTTGAAATAAAAATTCTAACATGTAACAAATGTTATTTTCATCTCTATTCCCGTATATCATGCATAAAAACAACACCACAGAAAAGAGACCCACTATTCTGGATAATAAAAATGGCTCTGCTGAGATACCCTACAGAGATCTTGTATGTTTATCATTTTCCACAGAAAGCTGTCTGGTATCCAGCATATGTCTTGACATAGTGGTACTATTTAAACAGCGTTAGGTAAATTTCTGCCAACATTTCCACTATAAATTTCCTCATTCAGGAGCTTCTTATGCTGTCATAAAAATAAGGCTGTTGAAAATTGGCACATGTTCTTGGTCATAACCCATTAAGTTCAATCTTTCACTGTTTCCCCAGAAGGGGGATTTTTAAGCTTTTATATACTTCTAATGTAATTTTATTTTGTTTTTACCAAAAATGAGGGTAGAGGAATAACTTTGTCAGTATACCTGTGCATGTTTTGTCTTTAAAGAGAAAATACCGTAACTGATGGAAATGTACATCCAGGAAAATTCACAATAATCTCAGTATTTCTAAAATTGCTTTACATCTCTCAGAACAGTAGCCTTTAACAAATTAACAGAATTGGAGAATATTTTAAAATAGTAAAAAATAGTTTCTAATGCTCCTTCCTTTCAAAAAGAGAAATCACAGAAAGAAGCAAAACAAAAATCAGACTGGATAAAATCAAACAACCTTCTGCCATTTTCCTATTTCTGCAATATTTTTTAAGTAACTTATTTAACATAAAACATGAAATATTTAGGCTTTTAGCACATAATGGCTATACATTACAAATCTGTTTTTTACAGTACTCTCAACTCATTTTACTTCATAGACTCATGTGTGTCTCAGATTAATTTAGAGTTGGAATATGTACTTTTTTTTTAATGTATTCTAGAAATACTACAAAAAACTACTGGCAGCAGTTTTTTCCCCTGCCAGTGGTTCTGGACTGACTCTTTTATTTTCCTTAGCTCACTAATTCTTCCTGATTTGGACATCTTCCTACAAAACCTGCTATACATACAGAGAAATTCCCCCTTTGATTCCTTATATGAATCCCTCAAGAGTTTGAGTGGTTTGAGAGGTTTTGTGCTGTCATTGTCAGCCTGGGCTAAGCATTCCCCACCTCAGCAAAGTGTTTCCAAAGAGCTCTCCCCTTCCTCTTTCACCAGCCAAATTAAAACTAAGTGAAGCAGAGGAATAAGTCAGAGAGAATTAGCAACCAAAAGACAAAAGAGGTAACTCTGTTGGAGCAACCATTAGAGATGGATGTGTAGAACCCCTGTCCCTCACCCTGCTGAGCTCAGGTCATTGTCTTGCTACATGCCCCTGAACAGACATAGCTTTCTGAGATGCCCATATAGATCAGCACGTGTGCCAGCTGGCGTGAGTAATGCCAAAACTGCTTCTGAAACTACTGCTGTTTAGTATGATGTGCTAAGAGAACCCAGGTCGGCGAATATAGCCAGTATTCTGGAGCTTGCTTTGTGTTGATCTTGAATGCCATGGAATTTTGGCACTGGATTTTGTCGGATTGTGTGTTTGCAAGAAGCACTCAGCATGCTGTTACCACTTGGCTTAGATGTCCCTAAATTGGTTAAAGCTGTTCCTGATCCATTGACTGTACTTCCCAGCCCCGCCTGTCTGCCTGTCATGGGTCCGCATAGAGGGAGGCCCTCAGCCGTCTTGCACAGTATACATAAAATGCTACTGGCTATTCATGGGCGAGAATTTTACTGAGGAACTGACTGATTTTACATTTGGCATCTCAAATGTTAATGTTCCTCCTTTCCCTTCAACATCTGCTACAAAAAATATTTTCAGTAAATTTTTTCTATTTTTTTGGGTTTTATTTTTCTGTCTTTGCTAGTTAAATGGCTTCTTTGAGTATTTCTATGTGATGTATTGGCAGTGCTGTTTCACTAGTCAGTGAAGAGCTTTCATTTCAGATCAGTCAACCATCTCAGCATATGAAATTCCACATACATTATTGCAGATGTCATTATTGTGATTTAGATATCATTCTATGCTATTTGTTGGACAAATCTACACTCTTTCTCAGAGAATTTTTCACAGAACTACTTCAGTCTTCACAAACACATTCTTTGATTTTAACTGCTTGACTTTGTAAGATTGAAATAGAATTTTATAAAGTTCTTTTTCCAAATAAACTACAAATACTTAATCTGGCCATACGACTTCAGGACTTGGAGTCATAAACTTGGCACTTAATGATCTACCTGCACAAGTCCCAAGAACTTTAAATGAAAATATGGATAAATGGCATCATGGGTTGTTAACAATTCTAACAGTTGGTCTCTAAAACAACACTGAGGTATCTAAACATACATGCATATGTGCATAACGTGAAAATTGCAGGACAAAGGAAACCTCATAGGATAGAATGATGAAAGCAAGAGAGGGAGAGCAAAGATGAGGAAGGAGACAGGAGACAGGAGAACAGAGTAAAATTCACAAATACACCTGAGCATCCTTGAAGTATTCTGAAAAGTGCATTGAGAAAAAGTAGGAGAGGCAGCTGTCTATATAGATTAGCTCTATTTCTCTATGAAATTGTCATGACCACCTCTGTTGGGAAAGACTGCTCAGGCAATTTCACAGCTGATAGATGATATACTGTGTGTTATACAAGTCAAATGTTTGATGTCTCTGCTGAGATGGTCTTCCACTATGGTTTGATGTCAGAGATAAGTGGGTTGGCAGTAGAAGGCGAAGGCAGAGAACTTGTGAGGTATCAGACAGATACACACAGCCACTTTTTCCTCTTATTACTTGTAACAATGTGCATGCTTAAATTGCCCCCAAGAGTGCTAAAAGACCTTAAGAAGAAAAATTTGCTGCCTTATAACAACTTTTTTGTCCTGGATAACACTAAATACAATGTATTTTATACAGTGCTTACAGATATTTAACATTACTTGCATACTAGGGATGAGAAAGCTGAGAGCTAGGTCTCTGCCTTAGTTGCCCAGAGGTGAAGAGGAACATTCAGCAAGGTATTCAAGCCTACCTAACATTAAGCATACAAGTACTACTCGTAAGTAAAATGGATCAATTTGGAGTCTTAATATTTAGTTGGGATCATAAATACTTTGTTGAAAGAGACATTAAGTTGTTGTCAAAGCCAACACATAACTCACAAAGTCAATGCATAGTTGAGTAATTCATCACAATATGGAATAAAAATAGTTAAAGTCTATGAATGTTTTAATTTCTCTCTATTTTGGGAATGTGCTCATAATTAAAATCAGAGGCTCTTGAATCAGCCTCATGGTTCCATGAAAAAAACTGCCTGAGAATCATAAAATATCTTGCCCACCAGCTATGCCTAGCATGAAAACACGGTACCAAAGGATTATTTCTGTAGCATTGTCCTAAAAGGTACTCTACCAAATAAGCGACTCTTCGCAGAATCCTTCAAGATTATCAAAAGGAGTTCATTAAATCTGAGGAAACATTTGCTTTTTTGTGGCATGCCACAGCAAATGCGGAGAACCAGGCTACAGAGCTACAAGAAAATGCTCAGATCAGTTGAGTGCCTGCCTGTTGGAACAGCTGCACAGACATTCACTCAAATTAACTGTTCTACAACAGGACCAGCCCAGCTAAGAATGAGAAGTTGTGGTGAATTCAGTCATTGAAAATTCCTCTGTGAATCTCACAGATATTCCACAGTGACATTCTAAAATAAGTCTCTCTGTACATACACTTGAGGTTTTGTTGAAAAGTTCGGCGTTCAAAGTACTAATGCACAAGGTGGGGTATCTGCACTGAAAATGTACCCTCTTGTTAAGAAAACAGTTTGCAACACCAAAAAAATACAGTGTTGACTAACAAAAAAAGGAAATGGAGACCAAATTTGCAGGAAAGCAGTAGACTACCAAGATATCTTTCCAATTTTACTGACTTTCTCTTGATATAACTGTTGCTTTAGTTAGCCTCACAGTAGTAATCGCTATATTTCTACCTTTTTAGAGCCTTCCTTAGATTCCACAGCAGAAATCAGAATAAGTAAAACCTCCAGTTAGATATAGTATCAGATTTTCTCAATGATGTAAATCATCAGGGGCCTGAGAAGTAAGGAATTAATTATCATTATAAGCAATAAATGTTAATGGCTGCTTATTATCTTAATTGTGACTTCATAAAAAGTCTTAGATATTTTCTCTCTTCTTGAAACATTCTCCCTTCTTTTTAACTACGTAATCTTACTAATGCTCTCTAAATAGGGTGTATTAGAGAAGTACAACCATGAAGTAGTCCATTTATAGTCTATTTATTATCTAAAATTTTCTATCATTGCTAAAAGACATCTCTACTATCACCTGCCAGCATTGTTATAAAGGCAAAAATAGGAATTTTTACAAGGGTGTAAGGGCACTATATGAAGGAATCAGTGCTGAAATTACCGTTTTTTCTAGTATTTAATATTTTATCATCTAGTTCCCTAGTTCTATAAGAATCTCAAACTTTTCAGTTGTATGACAGATTTTTGGGGTATCTCTTTCACAAGAATCTTAATAAAACAATAACCCTGCCAGGTGAAAGCGAGCTTTGTCCAAGGAAGAGCATGTAAGCCTTACTTGAGAAGCTCTGCAGGATCCTCTCCACAGAAGCAAACTTCACAAATTATTCAAAACATTCAAAAAAAAATATTTCTAAGAACAAGTGATCTTGGTAGTTGCACAGCTAGGGTACTACATAACAATGTGACTGGACTGGAGTTGAGAACTCTAGTTGTAGTTTCTTATTGTAAAATAAGGAGATTTTCTAGAATGATTTGATTAGGAGAAAGCTTATTGCCCTTTTTCCAGCTTGGGGAAAAAAAAAAAATAAAAAAAAAATGCAGCAATTATTTAAATCTCTAATTTATATATTGGAGGTTCAGGAACACTTTCCAGAACTAGAGTGGGAGGGTTAGTATTAGCAAAATACCATCCTTCTGATTCATATTGTGGGTAAAATGAGTACCTCTTATGTGCTTCTAAGGATAATTAGATTTTAAAGATGACTACCTAAATGGTGACAAACGCGTAACAAAACCAGTGCTAGGCACTATGTCAAGTGAATATAGCGCCAAGAGAACACCAATATCTTCATTTTCATATGATGGCTAAAGCCTAAGAATTACAGAGTGGACTCTTCAGTAAATCAGCAGAAACCCTAACCTGTGTATATGTGCCAACTTTCTCTAATTAGTTATGTGACAGTACAACTATGGACTCCAAAGAACGAAAGTCTAGACAGCCTGGATATTATTACTATAGAATTTAGAAAAACCTGCTGCAGAATTCATTTAATCTTCCTGCAAAGATATGAGGGACTGAAGAATTCCAGGGGCCTTTAATATAATATTCCATAACCCAGGCCCATTGCATAATATAGCTAGAGAAAGATATTTAGAGTCTGCCAGACTGAAGCACTGTAAAAGCAATAAATTGTGAAAGCAGAATTCTGTACAGGTCAAAGTTTCCATAGAAATCAATGTCTTCCTTAGTCTTTGAAACTCCATGGTTATAGGAATGTATATTCAGCTAGGTTAAGAAATGGGTTAACATACAATTGGAATTTTTAACCTTCAAAACATAGCTGCACACAGGCCAAAGTCTACAGCAATTCTTGGCTGAAAGATTAGATTTTCTTACAATGCCTGTGTATACAGCACGTGTACATAACACACAGGCACAGACACACATGTGTGACCAAGGACATCCTATCTTCTTGATAAAAGACCTGAAAATCTGTTACATTGTCATTTATCTTTGAAATCTCTTTTACAGATGTTGTTTAAAAGTTATATGTATTACAGGAGATATTAAATGAGGTGATAATAAATCCTATCTGTAAAATTTGCTGGACCTGATGTAACAGGTAGCATTTTTTTGAGCCCAGGCTATTAATTTTAAATGTAATTACGAACAGTTTAGTTAAATGACCGTTCCTTTGTTACTTGGGAGTATTCCTTGAAAATGACCTTGAACACCAGCTGATTACCAGAACTTTGATTTCTTCTTCTCCCTGCTTTCAAAGATAAGGAAAGGAAACAGGGAAAACAGAATTGTTTACTTTTGTTCATTGAGCATAATTTTGAAAAGGCTATAGGAAAATACCAAAGACCAAATCACTATTCTTTCAGATTAAAAAAAAAAAAAGAAAACATAAGCAAAACAAAACAGGACGAATAGAAAGCTTTTGTAAAAAATGCTGGATTCTTATTAGGTGCCTCTGAAATGGAAAAAATGTTTGCTTTGCTTTTATTTTTTGTGGGTTTTTTTCCTCCCAGTGCTGGAAGTTGGCCACTTCTCTGGTGTTAATAGCTAGAAGGTTGCTTCTAAATATTTTTGGCTGGAACATATTCCATTTTCTGGTTTCTGTCCCATTTATGTTCAACATGTCTGACTGACACTAAGCACTTGGTGGTCACTAGCATTACTAAAGGTGACGGTGACGTATAATGGGAATCATTTTGGCTATGTCTGCATTAGCTAGTAGTGCAGCTCAACAGGACAGTATGAAACAGAGCGTACTGATGAGACATCATTCACACTACATGGCTTTGGGGAAGTTTTACTTTGGGCTAGCTTTCTTATTCTGCTTTAGACATACGGGAATAATCAATAAAAGCTCTACCCATTCTGCTACTGCTACTTTCTTCAGGGAGCACGTACAAGGGTGAATGGCCCTTCTGCACTTGCATTCTTGGACTTTCCCTGCCTACAGATATGTGAGGGATGGTTGCTGAAGGGATCTGTAAGCTAAATCATATTGCTGACAAGGTGTCTTCAACTGCACACTCAGGCTATGTTGTACGTAAGTGTACGAATGCTTTTTTCATGAAAACAGGTTAATGCCTAGTATCAAAATCTAAACCCTTTATTAACAAGGATTACTGAAGGATTTAATCTCATAAACTGTGCGCAGTTAAAGCTTTCTTTGGCTTTAAATGAAAGTCCTATATATATCAGGTTTTGTCTTGTTATACTCATTTACAGCACAGTACCTACAAAATCACTGTATTGCTCTGACATGGGGAGTTTTGAAGGAAAAAAGTCTCTATAGGGAAATACCCGCATAAAGACTCTGGTAGTTATTAACCTATTACAAAATAATTATTATAAAAACTTTTGTATTGTTCACACCAACAGTACTAAATGAGGAGTGACAAATCCTTAAAGCTGGCAAAGAATAAAAAGATCCCTGCTATTTATCAAACATTTAAGCTACAAACATATTTCAATGGATACAATTCAAAATTCTTTTACTAGGTGCCATGTACCAGCATCTAATTTCTTCTTTTTTTTTTTTTTTTTTTCAATTTTTGAATGCTATTGCAGGAATTCTCTTTGCAGCAAACACTTACAAACCAGCCCTTCCTGAACCATGTATTTGAAAACACAGAAGGGATTAATTTCAAATGACACATGTAAAAGTTTGAGGTATGCTGTGTCTGTCTTTCATAAACAGGCATTTACAAATTGGTCCCATTGATATCAACAGATCCACTTCAGTGAGCAAGTGCTTAGCAATGTAAATGAAGGTCTCATAATTCGGCAGCTAGTAATAATACAGTTTCTAGACAGAAAAATTTTATTATTTTAAGACACATTCACAGTTTATAATTTGCTTCTCAAGCATTTGTATGCATCCAATGCTTAATGCTTGCTTGTATTCAATATCTTATTTGTGTCATCATATTGATTTCCATATTAAATTAGCACAATGTCATAAAATCTCAGATTAGCACTTAGATTCAGGAATGAGCAGCAGGCACCTCCATATTAGAATTTCCTCGTATAAAACACACAAATGCCTCCCATATGATTTGGAAAATATTTAAGAATTTTTTTCTTGCTTTTAAAGCTAAACCAGAAGAACTTTCTGAGAGCACTACTAAAAAACACCTCATAGCTTTAGCACCAGTAGGTAAAAGTACCAAGGAGTATGCTTGTTGAATATACAAAAATAGCAGATTAGGTAGTCATTTATCATGCTCTTAGGACACTAATCAGCCCTTTCTTCTTTCAGTGATGATCTGCCTGATCTCTGCACACCCAGTATGCTTACTTACTCAGAAATTACTGGCCATCAGCAGAGCTACATCAAAGTTACATCAAAGCAGTCATGTCAAACTGATTAAAAAGTATGCATTAAAAATTTCCCAGTGTACTATAACATATTGTTGTGTTAGGAACAGTCAGACTGCCAGAATCAGAACAAAGGTGGGAGAACTGCCTAGAAAACAGAAGTTAATATTAGGAACAGAAAAAAGAAAAGGAAATAGCCAAGAATTTAATTTCATTGATTTTTGTTGTATTACGAATTTAAAATAAGACCTTTAGAAACAAAGAAGAATATTTGAGCCACTGTGATGTAACACTGTTTTAAAACAAGTGTGAAATATTCCTCATAGGTGCAATATTTGTTCTGAGAATTCTAGATGAATGGTCCCTGCAAACATGTGAGAGCAATATGACTGAAGAAGTAATTATTTTTTCCAAAGATACAATCAAGTTGTCAGGAGGTCAGGATAATGCCACATAATAATATCTATTTCTGATTCATGTGTGTATGCAAGAATTCATAGAGGTTTAGGCGTATTCTCTAAAGGAACAGGAGCATGTGATATATCTAACTGTTTACAGCACTGACTCTAACAGTGCTGAACTCTGCTTTCAACGGGAGTGAATTACCCTAATGGTGCAACTGGTTTTTGTGCAGTTGTGTTCTGCTATATAAATGGTTCCCAACCAGAAGAAACCCCAGCATCTTCAACTAGTAGGTCACTGAAGCCTGAGATTTCACTACATTTATCTACAGGTTCATTATTTCCACATTTTGAATTTCCATTCACTTGGAGGAGACTGGGAAGTGCTCCACCATTCCTGAAATCAAATCATTGGCTTATTATGACTAAAAACTTCATTATTACCCAAGATAAAACAGCCTTTGCAATGTATAGATACAATATTAATCCTTCTGACACTCTGTGCTGTGAATTCCAACAGGTCACTATACACTTAGATATTTCTTTTCACCTGCTTCCTACATGAAAGTTAATAAGGCATAAAATATCATATGGAAAGTCTGTCTTACACAGTTCTGTCTTAAACACTTAAATCTAATGTCATGGCTAAAGAAGCTAATTTCTGGAATTTCCTGCACATAGATTACAACACATTGTCTTGTGTGTTTTTTCAGCGCCTGTTGTGGTCTTAAGATACAACAGGCTTCACAGCACAGAAATATTACCAAGGGGAGCCATAGAACCATGAAACATCACTCTGTGCTACCATGAATAAACAAAATTATAAATAAACAAAGATAAACAGAACATTTAAGGCACGAGAAGACTCTCAAGGGGGAAACAAATTTCAGGGAACGGCCTCAAACTTTAGAAATTATAGCAGCAGTAGCTAAAGGATGGATAAAGTCTTGTTAATGAAACAAAAAGAATGCTGTTTAAGGAGCAGAAAAACATGAGACAAACTCAAAAAGAACTAGATTATGTTTTGCTTAGTCAGACTTTGAAGGACTCATATCATTAAAACTGTGTATGGCACAGTACTTTGTCTAAACTTCGAGGGATATTCTTATTGCCTGTTTTCAACATACACATTTCTAGCTAAAGTTTCAAATAACTGGACATAGGTATAAATGTACCCATGGTGGCTGTACAGTAAAAGAGAAAGCAGAAACCTATCCCAAAAGACTCTAAACTTCTAATTTAAGAGACTTCAGACTAAATCTAAACCCCTAGCAATTATAAGAACAGTGTTACAAGAATGTAACTGACTTCTCTGAATAAAATAAGAGAAAAGGGGTGCAATCAGTTAAGTAAAGAAACCTCATCACTGAAGGAATGCAGAAATGTACAGTGATGTTACAAATGGTAGAAATGTTGCTGTTCTCAGTGCTGAATGTTAACATTCAGCTTCTCAACTGACTTTACAGACAGCTGTACAATTTCTTTTGCGAGTCCAAAGCCATCTTTCTTCTTAGTGGGTCTCAGCTGGAACTAAAGCACTGACTGGCCACTGCAACATAGGAGATTTCATTGAAAAATTTGACGAAAGATCATAAGCTTCCTTTTTCATCCTTCAACACATGACAAAAAACCTCAGAGAAAAGTGTTTTTCTTTAAGTGATTCTGGCAAACTCTGTTAAAGCTATATCCTCATGTCCGTGCTGACTTCACCTAAGTTTGACTTCAAGAAAAATACAGGGTTATTTTTGGGGTTTCTTCAGTTAATCTGCTAATTCTGATTTTTAAGTACCCATTTCAATTTGGTAAGTATTTCTTCATCCAACCTTACTGACCCTCCAACAGTTGATAAGCAAAAAATAACAGCATTCCACCACATCCCTTCCTGTTTCTTCTTCCTTTGTAGAGCTTGAAAAAGTGGAGGGAATTGTATATACAATGCAAAAGGTATGGATGGAGGAAACCATCACTGAGGAGGAACTGCTAGAGTAGGAATTATTTTGCCCTAAAATAGTTACTCTTTTTCATGACTCAAAGTTTCATCTTTGCTTCTGAGTGGCTAATAACCTTTGTGACAGAAGAATGAATGACATAGCAGGAATTTTTCAGAACTATTGTTATATTTACTCCTTAGATAGCGTATGCTTCTTCTGTATTCCTATGGGAATAGTCTTAATCTGTCTTTAACAACATTTTTTTGAGGATTTAATATTTAAAACCGTTTAAAATATAGAGGACAGATATAATACCATAACAGTCAAGAACTTCAGAGATGAAAGGCTGCTAGCATGCTTCTCTTATCCAACCTGTTACTTAACACAAATGACTAAAACAAATACCTCCCTTTATGCACATCATCAACCACTGTACTTATTTCCAAACAGCTACATACAATCGTTTCAGCACCTCTGAAACTTCATACACACCTCTTTATGTAGCAATTACTCTGAGTAAAACAAACCAAACACCCATGTTTAGTTATTGTGCACTTCCCTCCTTGACAAGTTTAAAATGGTTACAAACATTGCAAGAACAAGCCAGGGCCTATTGTTAGTTTCTATTAAAATGTAAAATCACTTGTAAAACACTAACAAAATATCAGTTTATCTACTTTTATTGCATTTTTTTCTGCATTCTTTTTACTTATGTGTATTAACATTGCACATATTTGGACAATTTATTGCTAAATACACATACTGTGGGACTTGCTTTCTGACCTAAGAAAGACAAATGAAAATAGAAGGTAATTATTCCATGTGGAGACCAAAAATCCTTGTCCCACCCCAGATAAGGCATCTGTGGAATTCATCTTCAAATGGAAGATAATGTCCCTCAGATGTGCAAAACCTGGGGACTACAGGTAAATTAGGCTGTGAATACCAAATATGTCATGGAATCATAGAATCATAGAACAGTTTCGGTTGGAAGAAACCTTCAAGATCATACTGATTGACACATTAAATCACCCACAAAATTTCCCCATTCAAAAGGCTCATGTTTCTTCATGTCCATGGAAAGGAAAAATAACAATGCCACAGTGTTACACTCAAAATTCTTATTTCCTCTCTTGATACTTATGCAGCCTCTCAAGCACATGCTTTCTTAAAGCTAGGATTATGACTCTGGACATTTATGGAGCACAGATGTTCTGTATACGAAGTAAGTTAACTACTAATCTGTATTTTCTTATTTTTCAGTTTTAGTTTAAATTTGACAGTTTTGACTGTTGTATAACAATATTATAAAAAACCCTCAATAGTGTAGATTTAGAGAAGCTTCATTATTAGCCTGTAAAAATAATCGTTGCCATAAGGACTCTACCTAGCAAGGCCTCATGATTGGCAGTCATCTACTTCCTTAGAGGCATTTTACCCTTCCTATATGTACTTCTTGGCCAGTAAATGATGGAAACATATATGTCCTTATTGCCAAAGTATGTTCCAGTTACTGGAAAGAGTAATAAGTGGGATAAACAATATAACGGATTCATATTACACAGAAAACTTTCCAGGTCCTTCTCCCCCTCTCTCAAATACTGTTAGCATGCACAAATACCCGTAAGTGTTTAAGAAAGACAGAAATAAAACGATTCGGTATCATCCTACTCAACTTTCCTAGATTAATTCTCCTAAATATCTCAAATATCTCAATATTAGGCAGAAAGACAAAAAAAGCAAACCCCTTCCAGATACAACATATTCTAAAGGACAGAAAAATGTGTCGTATCTTCCAACAATAGAGACACTTCCCTGTTTTACTCCTCTTTTATTTCAGCCTATCCTAACAGACTTTGTAAATCAAAGTATCTACATTATACCAGCTTTTGTCCTAAAAAAATTATTTTAATTTGCATTAAGCACTTCATTCAACACAAAGTCAGTCAATTCCATTCGTTCAGTATTGATTTTTACCTCAAAAACTTCTTCATCCAGAATCCTGGTTCCAAAGACAGTGATGCCATTAGTGTCCACAACTGTTTTGTCACTTCTTTCAAGTGGTTTTGTAGTTTTTTTGTTACAGTCAACAATCATTGTAACACTTTTTTTCTCCACACTAATAGCTACTCGATGCCACCTATTGAAAAAAAAACCCACCATAATTCTACTGTATTTTATGTTTTTAAAACTAAGCCATTGTGTTCTTATTGAGACAGTTTATTGCAGATTGTGCACCAATCAAGTCACAGGTAAAATTTAAATACCTCCATTTATTTCCTTCTTTCATGCGTACACAAACATACACAATCTTTTGCCTATTCAGTATGTAACAAAGGAATCTGATCCATAGCTCATTATGAATACCCTATATAAGATGAAGTTCAAAGCTGCCCTTCTCTGAAGCTTTACCCAGAGAACATTAGTAAGCAAAAAATTTATTTACATTGAACAATACGATAGCAGAATTTATCTTTATGAATGTGTTTGATTTTTCATATTACTTAAGGAATTACTTGTGCAAATATATTTAATCCAGCAGTTTATTTGTTATTTACATGTTACTATTTGTTCTCTGTGATCAATAACCAGAATTTTACCATGTCCTCTTGCTTATTTGAATGTATTCCATAGCTACAGAGATTTTTCAAAGATGTGCAACAGCCCCAGCATAGAAGCTTTTCCAGATACATACACTTACAAATGCTTGCCAATATTCCTGCAACAATAGCTTTGCCTACATAAACATTCACAAAAGGTGAACGAGGTGATTCGGAATACCAACAAATGACTTTATTTTAAAGACATTTGAGAATAGAGTTTTGTACAATTTGCCCAACTATACTATGTTCTTTATGAAAATGTATTATCATGGCATTTATCTAGCGAGCCTCTCTGCTATGACAGCTTAAATATCTAAGAGCAAGAGCAGGCCACTCTGTAACCTAAAATGGAGCAAAACATCAAAGAATCTTTTATAGACCAGGGCAAAAACTGCCAAAGTATGTCATATTAGTGACTGGTAAGAGCAAGGCTGGAACAAAATTATTTTAGTTGGCATTTGTGGCACTAAGGTTGTCTAAATCAGAAAGACAGCTTAGATCACTGTTACAAAGAGCTTCTGTATGTCAAAAGGAACACCTTGAAGCTAATGGAATCTGACTGCTAAACAGTATCACTGAGCCAGAACTCTAATTCCATGTTTTCTCTGGAATGCGGTTAAACGTTATCGTTATAAAAGCAAACTGTCCATGCATCCTCAGGCACATTACACTGTTTACACTTTTTAAATATATCTCACTTTGAGATGAAGATTGTTGTCCTAGATCTTTCATAAAATAGCTGAGTCAGAAGAAAATTGTTGGTCTATTTTTTGAAAGCATGTGGAGGCTGAAAGCACAAAATCATAACTCCCTGTGCAAAGGATTGACTCCAGTTGATTTAGAAGTTGTATAGTCTCACTGCATGAAATTGTACCGAACCAAGTTCATTTTGATTTCTTAATTTTTATCAGTTTCTCAACATTTTGGGTGAAATTCTGAAATCCATGTCAAAGTTTTGTTATGGAGAGGAAGTCAATGAAAAAAAAAGTTTGCTGCTTGGTTTTATCACTCCTTGTGCCAGGGAAATGTGTCAGGTTTAGGTTTCATGGTATAATTCAATTCCTTGGCAATACAAGGGCTAGAAGATAATTACTTTTCTTTTTTTGTCCTTTATTGCTTTATAAACATATTTCATTATAGTTGAATTTTTGCCTTTCCTTCTCTATTGATTTGTTTTCTTTTTCTTTAATAAAATTTCTTTCTGTGTATCTCTGAAGACTGTAGCTGCGCTTCCAGGACTGCAGCACAATAAATAAAAAAACCTTTGAAAGAATGGATGTCCACTTACAAGCACTCGAATGACATTCCCAGAGAACGATTGCTTGTCTACAAAGGAAAGTAGGTACAAAAAATTAACAACTGCATTAATTGCGCAGTAGGTGTTTGAGGTTAATTGCCTTTAGTGAGAGCGCTGTATAAGTCCTTGCAGCACTTCAGATTAATTGTCCAGCTTATTCTCCCTCGATTTCCTTATATACAGACATCTCAAATCATCTTATTTATCTGCTGTTTTGGTCCAGGATAGGAGAAATTCTATGCTGTCTTGTCAACTTGTCTTCACTCTGCCTGTCACCTTCAAACAGACAAGACAGCCCTTCTAGTGAGACTCTTTCTTGAGTGTTTTTGAAAAGAGTTTGTTTCTACATTGCACAGAAAGAATCTTCATAAGTTTAGTTTTGATGGGTTTAACTTCTATGATTTTTTTTCACTCCTCGTTTATAGAAATGGCAAATAAGAAAGGTGGTTTGGCTTTATTTGTAGCTGTATACACCATTTGAAACCGGAACTGTATTCTGCTGCAAAGGTTCTCTGATTTTGTACACAACAGTCCAACTAGCTGGAAATTGTGTTACTGATTTATTTAAATATTTAAGATAACTGTTTGTAAAGACCAGAATGACCTATTCAGTGGTCTGCGGTATTATTTTTCATCTTAAAATTTTACACTTACTTGCCATCAGCAATGTTGACTGTTCTGAAAAGAGGATAGTCTTCTGGGGCAGGTTTTCCATTTTGGTCCTCAAACAGGAAGACAGGGGATCTCCCAACTTCAACACCTATTTGCTGAATTCCTTGCTCGTTGTAGACAGACAGAAGGAAGGACTGGATACCCTTTTTCGGTTTTACTGTCATTAATATTGAAAAATCTTCTGGAAAATCTCCACCTTTAAACAAAGTGATATATACAGTTACAAATTCAGAAAAGATGAAACCATTCTTTAAAGAATTAGATTTTTCTGTAAGCACAGAGCATTCTGCACACAGACTGTTGGGGGTTTGTAATTCTCCAAAATGAATATGTAAAAAATTACACCAGGAAAGTTTTTCATCTCTTTTTTTTTTTTTTTTTCTGGTCGTGTTTTAATTCCTGAAAGATATATCTTAATGGTTCTTGAACAGTACTTTTAAGTCTACTGTGAATTTAAGTAATAATACAATATATGCAAGAACCATGATAGTTTCACATTCTTTATTTCTTCTATTCATCTCTTTTTAGCAATATTCTAATTTAAAAGTGTGCACTACAATTTCATTCAACAAAATAAGTATCTGTATTATAGTAAATACATTCCCAGGCACTTCATCTCCTTGATAACCATTGTTTTAGTTTCTCTCTAACAATACGTATTTGAGGCTTTCTAGAATAATATTGTGCATAACATTGAAAAAATACATAACTAGTCTTATTTAATAGGAGCTTTAGGCAAAATCAAAGAATATTTAATTTTCATTTATTCTCTGATGCTTTCTCTTTGAAGTAGAGATTATATATCAATCCTTGTTTCAACCTTGACAACTAAAAATAAACAAAATTAAGAGTGGATATAGCTTGTTTATAAAGGAAGGACTGAGGTTTGTACTCAGTACTGCTCCTGTTGAATCTGGCGGTAAATCTGCATTTCACTGATGTGAATGCAAATAACAAATAAAGTGTAGTCATATTAATATCAAATGAAGTGTAAGACTGAGATTCTAGAATTCAGAATATACATCGGATCCATGTGGCTTCAGCTGCAATTTGACATGCAAGAAATAGAGGGATTGTTGGAGATGAACAGAACTGCAACTTTGCGTGCATGACTGTGGGTAAAATGTTCTTAAGCATTTTAATAATATAATACAATAAGTTTTAGTAAAATATTATATTACATTTTTGTAATCAGTAAAAGCATGTAAGCCTTCAACATTGAAATCTGATTTAGGAATTGCTTCTTCCTATTGGGGAAAATATAAGATTGTTTCCAAGACAGGTCTTGTGGGAAAACTCTTTCAGGATTCTACAGAGTCTTCTGTGAAGACAAGCTATTGATGGTATTAACTCTTTAGTCACAATATGAAAACAAAATGCATAAAATTTTCACTGCTCTTTAAACAACGAACTACTCTTCTAAAACAGAAAATCCCTAGGCTTACACCTATTATATTGTCTGCTGCAATGTTGCTTTATGTGCATTCTACCATCTGTTTTTTTTTGTAGAAGGTTGTTGAAACACTGTTACAATATAGACCACCTCAGGGCTTGTTTTGACATCTTATTTTGAAGGGATCAAAGCTCAATAAATAGGAAGCATCTCACTTACTCCAGTAAGAGTTTGGTCAAACTTTTCAATGTCAAAGAATAGCTGCTGTTTTACACGTTAAATTAAACTGTACGTTATACCTTTTAATGTCAGAGTAAACAGATGACAAAGGAAAAGAAAGAGAAAAGATGACTGTTAACAAAGGCCAAAGAAATTATTTGAAAAGAACTGAACACTTGCCCTGTCTGCACTGTTAATCTGAAAGATATGTTGAAAATACTTAAGGCAGGTGACACTAATTCAGCTAGTCTGGGCACGTGCTCTTCAAACAGATGACATCCTATGAAAAAAATCCTGGGAGCTTTCTAAGAAAGACACTGAAAATGAGTCATGTGCTTCAGTTCAGTAGTTTCTGTTACCACTGTTACGACAAATAACACTGTTATTCTCAAATGTTTTATGTTGCACCTACATTGTGTAATTATAAGTAAATTTCCTCCAAACACAGTTTTGATGGAAAAAGTCAGAAAATTAATGAAATTCTCACACGTAAAACTTTATCTACTGCTATGTATATATTGTTCTTGGACACACATCTGGAACAGTTATCAAAGCATTCTCAACTACTTTTAAATTTCTTGTTTATTGACATGTTTCTATGTGAACAATAACCAAAAATAACAACAATTGCAGGGAAAATCGCTACAAAAATCTCTGTATACACCTGGGTTGCCATTCCTACATTCCTATATGCTTTTGTAAAGGATAACTAAAAACATATAAACAAATGGTACAACAAAAACTAAGCAGTTATATTTACAATTATATAATGCCTTCCAGTTAGTGAAATCAATACTCATTATATTCTGGGAAACTGGTAAATATTATTACGTCCATTTTTAACAGATGGATATATTGATGCTCCCAGCTGCTGCCATCGTAGCTCCCTTTGAGCTACAGTAGCTAGAAGATACCTATGCTTCCTGATGAGTTAGAGGAGTTAGATGAAAGCAAGCACTGTCTTGTGTAGCTACTATAGAACACTACGGAAAAGGGACATGACCACACAAATATCTTCAAGAATAATCTCTGAAAAAAAGGATTTCTTGTGGTGAGGAGAGGATGGCTGTTCCACAAGACTCAAAATTAAGTAATTACCATAATCACCTCCAAAAAATTGTTTCTAGGTTCTTTACTGAAGTAGAGGATATTTTCCTGTATTAAGTTTTGTGGTGGCTTCTTTTTATAGTGTGAGTGAGCAATGCTTTTTATGTCTCCTGCACACAAAACTGTTGCAACAGGCTGGTAAACTCAAGCAAACTCATTCCAGTTGCAAAGCAGAAACTGAAAGCATTAATAAGAAGAGTACCTAAATTAAGGCAGTCAAAGGCTATAGAAATGTAGACGGCAGCCAACAACACGAGGTACTTTTGTTCTGGCATTCAAGAATCGTATGAACAGTTACTGCTCCTGCTGCGAGATCTCTTTGTGCTACGATTTGATTCATGAATAAGTGCAAGTCAACCCAAGCTCTCATACTTCCAGCTCCAGACTCTCAGGCTGTGATTTAGCAGAAGGTGCTTGTACTGCTCTAGACTTTAAAAAACATCAGTGATTTCAAGACAGTTTAATCTTCTGTTCAGTTGTATTTGAATGCTCATTTAAAGTTTTTTGTCGTACCACTTGGCTTCAATGGCACACATTGTAAAACTCAGAATATAAAGGCGTCGACTTATTACACTGTGCAACTTGTGCCATTTTTCAATATAATGGACCATTTTTGGGTTTTTTTTAAAGAAAGAGCAGCCCATATTCTGCTAACCTTACTTGGGTGAAATAGCAATTAATTATACATGTAGTCACACTAATATCAGCAAGACATTGCAGACTGTAAAGTGCCATTCAGTGAATGATATTTTCAGCTGGATAGCTCTGTTAACTATACACAACTTAGCTGAGAGGATTTATTAAAAACTGAAGAACTGTGTTAAAAAAATAATATAAAATATGGTATCTGTAGTGAATTTTGCTTTGATTTTCTTCTATGAATAAAAAAAAGTAAACATGAGTTAAGTAAACATGTAAGTTATGCTTGAACTGTGTATAGCTGTTTCCCGCGTTGCTCTGGGAACACATTATTACTATAAAATAAGGTATGTTTTCCCATTTTATAGATATGGGTGATATCTATATGATTGCTACTTTGAAAGACAAAAAAAGTATTTTTCCTTGCCAACATCTAATCTGTATGTTTACAGACAGATTTGTTCAAACTCTGCATGATCTATCAAAGCAGAACAATTAAATGTTCCATGATTTTGCTTTTTAATATTTTTATTATCATTGTCCTCAACAGTTTGTGTCAAGTGATAAGTGACAGCAAAGTAATGGAATAAAAGTCTCTCCTCGAGAATCTTTTCCAAAATGTGATTATTTCATTTTAGAGAAATTTGAGAGAAGATGGAATCACATTACCTGCTATCCACAACCAGTCTTGTTTAGTCCCCCAAATACCCAGATACTCTTAGGTAATTCTTAACAGATGGTACTTCTGGGAAGGATTTTGCAATGGCCGACCACAACTCATTTCTACCACTGCAGCATTACTCCAGCAAGTACTGATTTTAAATGGACTACTCAAACTGAAGGCAACTTGCCAAAGCCACCAAATAAGCTTTCCATCAGATAGCATCATGGAAGAACAAGTAATATGACTTACAGGCCAATTCTGCCAGTGACACAGGATTTGATGAAGAGCTTTATAACTGAAGCCAATAAAACCTGATTCACTCAGAGGATAAAGAGCATTTCCTGTCATTTTTATGCAGGCCCAACTCTAGGGATAACAGAAGTGTTTTGTGGTCCTAATGATGGACTACATGCTGCGCTTTAGATACCATAAAAACATAGGCAGTAAGATAATTTACCCAAGTAACAGCTTTCTGACAATCTTACCTGGGTACAGCTGCTTTGTCGGGGCACTCAGCTGTGCAGTTTTTGAAACTCTGTAGGCAACATCCGATCCTTTCGAATCCCTTCTGTTTGTGCAAAATCCTGCTGTTCTTGATACTCCTTCTGGTGAATTGTGAAATTCTAATGCTTTTAGCACATCAACGGGTTCAGCTAGCATAGAAAAAAAAAACACCCAAAGAATTACTCATCTTGCATCTCTACAGTATGCATCCTCTAAAAAGGATATTTATTTCATTGCAAAACTGTATGTGTAATCATAGCAGTAGCTACATTCTATTTGGATTTATTGCATGTTACTCCTACACCAGAATATTATTTTAACAGGATTATTAATTCTTAAATATATAAGAGTTCATCTCAACCAATGTAATTGTTATGATCAGATTTTCAAACTGACTGCACGCTGAAAATTACTGTTTCCCAAACACAGAGAATCTTGGTAATTGAAACTTACAGCACATTCTTTTAATGAGTGATTTCTAAGAAGTGGAACTGATTTTAAAAGTTCGCACAAATGTTTCAGAAGCATTCAGCTACTAATAATCTTCTACCAGAAACTTGTCTGTTGCTAACATTAAAATATATTCTGATTACTTATGACTGTTCTTTCAGAAAGAAAGTGATAAGGAAGAAGCTAATCTTGTTTTTCTTTCAGTTAGAAAAAGAAAAAATGTACCCGCTTTGCCTGCAAGGAGTGAATTGGCACAGTACATTATTTCCAAGACAAAATTCAAATGGACTTGTTTTGTACTTTAGAGCCAAAGCACAATCAGGTTGCACTGCTCAGTGTCTAACAATTTAAAGTTGAAATCCAGAGCTGCTACTGCACTGATTTGATAAAAAAATTTATTTATATATATATATATATATATATATATATATACAGGCAACAACAAAAGCTTAGTCTATAGAAGTTCACTGTGGCAATAAGGCCAAGTACTGAATCCAAGTACTGAATGGACGAGCACTTCAACAGAGGCAGTGAGATTACATAGTTTGACTACGGCATATCTTTTCTCTTAGAAAAAATGAAGGTGTTCATTCCCATACTCCCTACAGGTCATGGCTTCACTAATTTACTTTTGTGAGTGGAAACAGAATTTCAACAGATCATTTTTTCACTGGGACTGTTCTGCAGTTTTTATGTTGGCAAAGTCATAATCACTTTATCTGGAAAGACAGTTTCACATGACTTTCACTGTTAAAGCTAAGAAACACGTCTGGTAAATCTGACCCTTCATGTCTTGGAACTGCACTGTGGCATTAACTATAGCTAATTTATTCTCTGTTGTTATTTGTTTTATGTGTCAACAAATATCAGCTTAAGGCCCAAAATTCGCTGTGTGCAAATATTCAACTACTTGAATAACTATTTGCAAACAAGTGAAAGAGTGTAAAAACATAAGCAAAGTGATATTCTAATTAGATTCACTGGTTGAAACATCTCTACCTTCTTTTCTTACTATTTGTACAGGTCTAGGCAGTGTTACTACTTTTT
The DNA here is from genome assembly GCF_034619465.1 of Leptosomus discolor. NCBI lineage: Eukaryota > Metazoa > Chordata > Aves > Leptosomiformes > Leptosomidae > Leptosomus > Leptosomus discolor. The sequence continues at coordinate 76,874,808 of NC_141393.1, read as the reverse complement.
TGTCACTGTAGTATCTCCGAAGTCACTTCAGTATGTTCACTCTCAATAACAGATGTGAAGAACGTTAACTAACTCGTCCTGTTCATCTCCTGGCACTGCCAAATATGAAGAACTCAACTTTGTGGTTAAACCTAACTTTGGATAACACAAAAAACCAAAATCTGAGGGTTTTTTCCAGTCAGCCTAGAAAGCACATAGGTTCCGGGGAGACCTTACTGTGGCCTTTCAATAAAAAAAAGGGCTTATAAGAAGGACAGAGGACTTTTTACCAGGGCCTGTAGTGACAGGACAAGGGCCAATGATTTTAAACTGAAAAAGCATAGGTTTAGATTGGATATAAGGAAGAAATTTTTTACAATGAGGGTGGTGAAACACTGGCACAGGCTGCCCAGAGAGGTGGTAGAAGCCCCATCCCTGGAAACATTCAAGGTCATGTTGGACAGAGCTCTGAGCAATCTGATCCAGCTAAAGATGTCCCTGCTCACTGCAGGGGGGTTGGACTAGAGGATCTTTGGTGGTCCCTTCCAATCCTAACCATTCTATGATTCTGTCTTAAAATATATTCACAAGAAAACGCTTGTGAGCTTCTTTAATTTTTGTTCACAACATGCAACTTTTCGTTGCCTTTTTCCATCAGATTGTCACCAAATAGCCAATGTTTATTGCAAGCTAATACATCTGGAATGAATGCTACCGTATACACCTGAACTTACTTATGTATCTTGCAGATTCAACAAAATATGTTTAAACATTCTCAAAAGAAAAGTTTCAGTAGTGTGCAAATTCTGAAACATTAGACTTACCTCTCTGTTAAGTACTGACTAAATAGTTTTAACGGATATAATGTATTTTCTATAGGTATTCCACACAATTCTAAACTTACTACCATACTGAAGGAACTGCCATGCTTTTTTTCTGGTAACCAACGACTATTTTTGCAGTACCTATAATAATTTGAACCAGTGAAGTAATGTAGAACAAGTCACTGGAAATATTAGGAAAAATTCCATGTCGCTGTATAAGTCAACCCTTGCCACATTCCTTTTTCCTTTGCTGTTTTCTATAATTTGTACCAGATTCTTAATTATTTTTTAGAATAATGGCTGCTCTTTGCCCGGCTGACTGGGAGATTATTCACCCATAAACAAGATTATTCATTACTCCCTGCTAGTTCTGCTGCTAAAAAACTTCCAGACAAGAAACAGAATAATAATAGAAGAGAACAATCTTCAAACCACAAATTCCAAATAATAAGAACAAACATTTTGTTAATAGTCCGTGGATGACATTTATTTCCACAAACTGTGATTCACAAAATGTAAATAGCAAAAAAACTAGTCAGTTTACAAGGATTTCTAGAAATGTAACTTGTCATATAAATGACAGAAATTGTTTCCCTAATTTATATAAAAGATTTCGGAGAGCCACTTCAACCAACAGTTAAAAAGTAAAGAAGTTCTTTAGAAGTCTTTTGATAAACCAGGCAGGAATGTATAAAATTTAAGACACTTCTTTACAAAAATTTGCTTTTGATAGAAATCTACATATCATTCAGTCTGTGAAATAAACAGCCTGAATTTGTGCCTCTTCCTCATAAATGTTTTTGCAACATTCTTGTGTGTGTCATTATTTAACCTGGTCTTGACTCTCATCCAATGCCCAGATCAGGATGCAACCAATCCTATATTTCACCTGGGAGGTTGCAGGCCTGGAAGTCTCCTCAGAGCTGTAACTGCCACCTCCCAGCTGCAAACAGGGCTCACTGTGTAAAGCACTTCTCCCCTGCACTCGTCCTGTGTCATGCATAGGGCTACCATACATTGGGGTTTCTGCAGAAACACCCTCTTTTTGCTAGCGCAAATTTTATCTCAGTGAATTTCAGGATTTTTTTTTATGTTTTCTGGAACTATGGCAGCCTACTTGGAGTAAGTGTTCAGTAGCCCCGAGCAGGCTGCCATGACATTAGTCTCAAAATTCTTGTGGAGCTCGCTGCTCACATTCAGACGATCTGCTCAGTGCCTCTACAGAAAGCACCAGACACAGTTGGTTTCAATATGCCGCAGAGCACACACGTGTAGAAATCCAGTCAAAAATAAACAGCTCTTGAAAAACAGCAGCACTTAGATCCCAACTGGTTAGGGGTACCCTGTTTGAAGTATAAAGGGCGATGAGAAGTCCTTGCATAGCCAACACTGGCTTGCGTGGGTGTCCAGGGTAGAGAGGCAGGAAGACAACTCACAGAGTCAGGGAAGAGCATGGTCTGGAAACTATCAGCTGAAACTGTGGCTTCTCTCGGAGTTTCTGTAGGTTCTGCAGTGCTCAGTGTCACTGGATCCTGGGAGCTTCATCTCTTCCTGAAAACTGCCTCTTTAGCATTCTGCCCCCACACAATTTCTTGGAATGGTAAGAAATAGCTAGAAATATCAACAGTGGTATGGCCATGGAATTTGCCTGTTGCAATGGTCCACAAAGTAAGCTTGTATTTATATGGGGCAACATTAATGTAACCCATATACTGGCAGATCTAGGGTCTCTCACTAGGACTCCCTCACAGTGCATAAAGCAGCTTGCCTAAACGATTTTACCTTCTAGTCTTTTTGCATCTTTCCAATTTGGTGCTGAGATTTAAGATGGCAAGGAAATAGCCAAAAAATAAGCATCATGCAAACAGCTCTGTTCACCAGTTCTTCCAGACATATTTAATCTTCCTTGGTTTTCTCTTTAGCTTTCTTCCATGGGAACTAAATAAGAATCTTAGGGGGGAAAAAAGACAGATTGAAAGAAGTATAAAATCTTCTACAGTACTTTAAATGGTACTAAAGTATGTATAAAAGCATGTTAATTAAAAAGAAGACAGAAAAAAAAACTTCTGCTGGAAATTAAAAGGATTCAGTGGAGTTAAGTAGTTGTAAACTGGATGCTAGACCACCTTGTACACTGCCAGGTCATAGAATCATAGAATCACAGAACAGTTTTGGTTGGAAGAGACCTTCAAGATCATCGAGTCCAACCCTTGTCCTAGCTCTATCAACACCACTAAACCATGTCCCTCAGTACAACACCTACCCGTCTCTTAAACACCTCCAGGGATGGTGACTTCACCACCTCCCTGGGCAGCCTGTTCCAATGCCTGACAACCCTTTCAGTCAAGAAATTCTTCCTGATATCCAGCCTGAACCTCCCCTGCTGCAGCTTAAGGCCATTTTCCCTTGTTCTGTCGCTTGTTACTAGGGAGAACAGACTGACCCCCGCCTCGCTACATCTTCCTTTCACATAGTTGTAGAGAGCGATACGGTCTCCCCTCAGCCTCCTCTTCTCCAGGCTAAACAGCCCCAGAACCCTCAGCCGTTCCTCATACGAGACATGCTCCAAATCCTTTACTATCTTGGTGGCCCACCTCTGTATCCTCTCCAGCACCTCAGTGTCCTTCTTGTAAGGAGGGGCCCAAAACCGGACACAGCACTCGAGGTGCAGCCTCACCAAAGCTGAGCACAGAGAAATGATCACCACCCTACTCCTGCTGATGGCACTATTCCTGATACAGGCCAGGATGCCATTGGCCTTCTTGGCCACCTGAGCACGCTGCTGGCTCAGGTCAGGACAGAAAATCACGAGTGAATTACATGAGGGAAAATTCACATATTTTCTGTTTGTTTGGAGAGCAGAAAAATGCATATGAAAACTGACTTCCAATTTTGGTTAGCATTTTCAAGCCTAGAGTTCCTACCTATACAATGATACATTTATTTTAAAGGCTATGACAACGCATTTTATTCAATGAATTAATAACTGCATCTTTTAATAAAATAATGCAATTATAGATTGAAAAAGAACCTCCTTAAAAATCTAGACCACATTTTGATCATATATTTGCAGTTAAAAAGATCATAGCTTTCATTCCATTCCACAATGTCTAAATGGAAGTAAAATCTATGATATATTATTCCTATTGATACTGATATTGATACTACACATACGGATCAAATTCTGACGCCTTTGTTCTGCATTAGACCTAACAACTACTGCCATTGCTCAGTGTGATTTCTTCTGGAGTTCGGTAGGAGCTGGTGAAACCAGGAGATTAATTTCTGGTATGTCGTAATGTCATAAACATAAACAGCACTTATTATACAACAGCAGAAGACTTGATTCCTTCACTTTGACTTCCTGATACATTTGAGCTGGAATCCATTACGTTACATGGCTTTCCCTTTCTCTTAGTGGAAACTGGCCGTGGAGGAGGTTCCCAGGTACTGTAACAATACAGGTTATGATATTGGACAAACAAGAGACTGAGAAACCGTACAACAACGCAGAAACTGAAGTCCTTTGGATGCACATTCTGTCCTGATTTACTCAATATATGACATCAAGCCTCCTTGTCTTAAGGATGACCTCAGTTTTCAGCATAAATGCTTAGCATGTCAACATCTCTCTATGGGAATGCTTCTTGTAGGTGACCACATAGCCCCAGGTAAAGGGATATACGTTACAAGACAGGGACAAGTTGTATCAAATGCAAGAAAACTGGCATTGGAATGGCAATTAAAAGAATTGTGTTCATTCATATCTTCTTAGCTTATAACATATGTACCCTGTCTTTAACATGGCAAATGATATCTTAATGGAAGGCAACAAAATCTCTTGTTTTCGCAGCCACCATAAAATTCTGTGTTGTGATAAAGCCCATCTGACCCTGCAAAGGCAAACTGTACAGAACGCAAAAAAGATGGATCCACAGTGCATCTAATGGCAGCAATGTTGTCTTTGCAATTACACCAGCAAGCAATCATTTTGGATGAAAGGGTAAAATCTATACACATTTTTCTAGCTGAAATCATGTTGTAAGCTTAATTATCTTTATTTTAATGACTCTACATTTATGAAAATGTTTCAATCTACAACAGATGCTTTTTTACAATTTTCTAGCTACTGACCAACTGCAGCGATGACTCGAAGCCAAAAGAAGTTCTTCATATAGGCTTACTCTAATCGTGTAGGCTTACTCAAATCCATCTAGTGAGTGACAGTCACCTAAATGCTAGGTACGTAAATGCTAGGCCGTTAAGACACATTGAAATTCTTTTTGACCCATGTAGGTGAATTGGTGATCAGACAGGTTTCTAACCATCATCTTACATAAAGCTGTACTGAGCAGCAGTTTATGGGTCAATTCCATGAGTGGCTGCAACCTCCCACTGCTGTGGATCTCGCTCAGTGTTTCATGTCTTGCTCAGCTCTTAAGAGGTCAAATATCTACAGTGATCCTCTTGCAGATGCATGCAATGGTCCTCAGTAGACTTGGAATACACGCAAATTGAAAAGACATTATTCATGGAATTGAGAGTTCTTTTGAGTGAATTTGATTATTCCTGAAGAGATAACCAAGGAAGTCGGAATGGACAACTGTCCTCCTTATCTAGAAGGTCTCACACCTTGAGTTTTCTTCTGTTCTACACAGAACATGCTGCAAGCCACTTAGAAGCTGCAATGAGAAATGAATATAGCCCTGAACCTTTGCAGATAGGCTATATCTTGCAAACTTGATGTCTGTTCTCTTTCTATGAACTGTACAGCAAAGCATTTGTAGCTGCCGTTAAAGGTGCTGGTGACTAAGGACCAAACAGTTCAAGACAGACTGTTCTTGAAGATAGGGTATACAGAGGAAACAACCATCTGCATTTTCAGAACGAAGGACTTCACTGTCTGGCCTCAAAGTGAAACTCTTCAGCACTGACACGAAAGTGACTGTGGTGGCAACTTCTGGCTACAAAATTCATTCCCATAAGAAATTGTTCAGGGGATGACTCAGACTAAAATGTTTTCTTTCTTTTCAAAAGCCTAATAAAGCATAGAAGTTGAAACCCTGTTTAGATTTTGGTCCGGTAACTCTTAGTCTCATATTTTCATGAGAGAGCTCATGCACAATGATCCTTCCCTATTGAAAGGCTATGTTCACCTAAATAATTTACCAGACACTCCGTGTTTGCATGCTGGGGGACATACTTCAAATAACAACAAAACTCAATGTATAAAAAAAGAAGAGCCAGTATTCTTTACTTTACAGATATATCTTAGCAAATTGAGTGTGCTCAATGTTTGCTACATGGTTAATAGCCTGTAAGAGTTCAATCAATAACTTGTAATTGGTGAGATACCACCCTGGAGTAGAAAAGAGCTTAATTTGCCTCAGTAAAAAGAATTAGCTGAGAAATTTAGGAAGACTAATGTTTCTAAATTGCTACTATTTTACTTCATATTTTTCCATGGAAATATGCTTCATTCTGCCAGTAATCTGTTCCAATGGAACCACCACAAAACTAAAACTTAAGAGTGTTGAAACATTAATCTTCAATTTTAAATGGAGCATTTTTTTAAAGTTTAGTCCAGTTTTATTTCACTGTGACAGACCATTTAAAGAGTAGAAGCTATTACAGCCTGGTAGCCTAAAATATGCGTATTTGGTGGGTACTGATGAAGGGACTCCTTATATTTGTGGACAAGACTTTCAAAATAAGCAACCTATGGTTACATTTCTAGGTATATATCTAGGAACTTAAATAGAAGGTACTGGCTGCTCCATGGTTTTTGAAACTATGCTACCCATTAAAGGCATAATAGCCTACAGTTATTTAGTTTATTTACTTTTCTCAAAACTTTGAATCTTCATAACTATAAGTGCTCATTCTAAGGACTCTCTGTGTATTCTATAGCTGGGAAAAGATAAAAACTACTGTGATGAAGGTTTCTAATGGACACTCATTAAACAGTCCAAGGCTTAATGCATGTAAGAGGTGAAAATATTTTCATGAACAAGAGGAACTCCTCTGAAGGGGTAGTAGTCTTCAGTTTCTGCTGTTGACCACTCAGAACAGTGTTGTCAGGCCACAGAAGGGGAGAAATGTTTTTCTTTTGAAAACAATCTTAAATACAGATTGTGTCAAAGTTCTTCTACATAGGTTTATTTTAGCTATCATTTGTCAAGCTGCTTCAGCAGCTCTCCTACTGTGAAACTTGATAACTTTTCCCCTCCTTGCATTCCTTCTCCCAGATTATTAGTCCAGTTTCTGATTCTGTCAACAATTAGCAAGCAGTTTAGTCTACCAGCTAGACCTAAGTTTGCTAGAGCAGAAAGAGTAATAAATGCTTCCATTTTGCCAAATTATCAATGAGGAAGTCTTCACTAGCAGTGTTAGGGTCTGGGTTTGTTGAACAGTTAGTTTGTTGACAGTTACGATACATACAAGAACCATGTATTACTAGAAATCTGTTCTGTTTCTAATGTGGTAGGAATATTTTTATTCTTGTTTTTACCTTTATACACTTTTACTTATTGTGGGCAGGTACGATGAATATCTTTTTAAAACAGAAATACATATATTTATTATTGTCTGTACTTATTAATTTACCATGTTCTTCATCTGTTAAGTGTTCATACAAGAGTAAACATCCAAAAGCAGGAATTCAACAGCATGTTATGCCCATCATGCTTCACTGAGCTTCCCAGTTCTTAGAAAGGACTCTCCCTTCCCACTGCAGGCTCCATCTAGCCTCTGTATCCCAAGCAATGATTCCCTGCAGTTCTGCTGTAGGTGTCTAAGCACCAGGAAAGGATCAGACACTCTCCTGTCCTCAGCATTTCCTACAGGCCGGCTCTGGGCAGACCTGCACTTCCTCACAGGCTTGTGGGATTGGCAGTCAGCAAACCGCCTGCCTCACATCTCTCTACAGAGAGCGCAGACATGTAACAGAAGCTGTTCTGGGAGCAAGCATCGAAAGCATCGGTTCTGCAGTGTCCTTTGGGAAGGCTCCAAGACTTTTCATAGATATTAACCCAAGGACTTTATAGAACTGTGTAATATGAACTCTCTGTTTTGTGGGCTGCAAAACTGAGTTACAGAGCATCTTCCAGGTACAAAAATGAAGCCAATTAAGCTGCCTAAAGCAATTACACAGTGCTCCTGAAAATCAAGCTGATTTTTTTTTTTTCTAGGTACCTAAATACAAATTTATGAGATGAACTGAATACACATTGTCCACACATATATTTCTAGAGATATACTTCAAGGCTTTACCTGTTAAAAAATTTCCTACGTGTTAGCTTTTAGATGAATTATGTAATTGGGTTCTTGGCTGGTGACACTTTTAGAAGAAGGTGTTATTACGGTGCTTTCATATTCAATGAATACAAGAACTAGAGATTATCCAGATGTGTACAGGAGTGCTTTAAATGGCCTATGATTGACTATTTCACCAACAGAAGCCTTGTGTGAAACGGCTCAGAACTGGCTACTTCTGTTTCCACACCAGTTATTTGGAATTTTTTCATTGACTTGCTATGCTTCAAAATCTACTAAATACATAACAGTACCTCAAAGACAATAAAGACAGTCTATGCATATGTGGGATGGATTTTTGATACTCACCAACTACTAACTGTATCTCCTTTTAAAGACCAATCTCTAACACTCATACAGTAAAAACCAAAACCAAACACCAAAAAACCACTTAAATCCCATGTTGAAACCAGTGGGAAACTTTCCTGTGTACAGCTACACACTCAGATCTTTAACAAGGTTAGCTTGCAGGCTTGTTTATTTACCGGAAATATCCAGCAAAAGAGAAAGAATAGTTATTTTTGGGTTTTGTTACATTGGAGAATTCTGGAGTGTAACCTAGTTTTTGAAACTGACATTTCATATTCGCTTTATATATTTTGCCACAAAATGTGACTTTTTTATTACTTAAACCTCTCTTTCAGACTAGATAGGTTGTGCTTTTATCATTCATTCAGCAACATTGACTACAACCAAGCACTAAAGACCTGATCCTGATTCCATAAAACATTTCACTTGTTACCCACAAAAGTTTGGGCTAGTTCATCGCCTGGTGCAGACCTGCATTGATCCATCAGTTTACAATATTTTAACATACTTCCGTGGAGTTATTCCTGTTTTACACCACAGCAGATTATATCAGAACTGCAGTCCAAGTGTCTAACTATGTTGAAGCATTCACTAAAGATTCAAAAACTTCTTTCTGTACAAACAGTGAAGACAGTACTTCCAACTGTGAAAATCAGCAAAACAAGTATTAAATTCTTGGAGTATCCTGTTTCTATTACCATACCAAAAAAAAGACACAGTCTAAAAATGGTCACTGCTATAGGAAGAGACAAGGTGTTCCCTCAGCAATTAAACATGAAAGAAAGTCCACTTAAAAGCTTTGTTGATCAAGGTATTTATTCAGAAATAATCCCAACAGACTTCAAAGTATCTTATAATAAATGGGAGTTTTCAAATATGGAGCATTTGTACATTTGTCAGCTATAAGCATAGAAAAAAAAGCAAAACACAGCTAAGGACAAGATTTACAGATGGTGCCATTTAATGTGACCCTATTTAATTTGACAGAGAAACAACTAAATGACTTTTAAAAATCATACAACTAAAAACTTTCACCATACTTTCACTGATGTCAAAGTTATCACCTCCCTTTTGAGAGCAATGCAAGGAAATCAGACTCAATTCTGTGTCCTACTGATAGCAGGTTTGTTGTCAAGGTTTGTAAAACCTTGAATATTTTTCTTTATAAACTGTGAATGTTTGATAACCTGTCAGATTACTATGATAATTTGAGTAAATACACAGGTAAGGGACTGAGTAGGTAAAACTTAAGACTACAGTAACGCTTTAACAACGTGACCATAATTTGACTCCTAACGAAGTTCATTCATATTACAGACAAAGCTTAGCTGCCAGAGACATTATTCATAGCAGGATCAGGATCTTTGGGTTTTAAATCATATTTTATAATACATTTTTCAACGTGCTTTGCAGCAAACACATTGCTTCCATAATATCAGCTCTGCCAAATAACATCTACTTCACATACTGTGTTCATTAACACTCTGACATACAGTGAAGTCCCAGACCTAGAATTTACAAAGGGTTTTACAACCCCTCATGTGTGATAATGTGCGAAAAAGCATTTAAGTTCTTCCAGATTCTACTACTATTGTAATAACAGGGTCAATAATTAATCCTTACATTTACAGTCCCTAAACTTAGTATTTAATAGTGACTATTACAGCTATAAGCCCTTGCAACAGGCATGTGTGTTCACCTAATTCCTTTTAAGCCACTGCTCTCTATTGTGTCCATCCAAAGGGCAAATCTTTATCACTGCATGAGACTTCACATTCTTAGAACATTAGAGATTTCTCCCAAGCTCTGCTTAATTTATTCCCCTCTATTATCAACAAATACTCAGAACAACAATAAATTAACCAATGCTGGGAGGATTTCTCCTGAAAAGAAGCAGAGAATTCTACAGAGAAAAGAAAAGCAACTTCTTAATCTTGCTGGTAGATGGAAACCCTACTGTTCACCACTGTACAAAACAAATCCAGGAGAGAAATAATTGCTCCAGTGTGTTTTAGGTATAACTTCACTTCAGTAGTAATGTCATGGCTCTTTTACTATGCTGCAACCTAGTTAGAATTAAAGGCCCCATTTGGAGGAGACCAAATAACTTTGGACAATGCAATTGTAAAACCAAGCATGACAACTCCTTGCTTACATTTTACAGCTGCTACAGACACCAATGATGTCTGTCTTCTTTTTTTCCCAGTAATCAGAAAACAGCATAGCACCAGGAAATAGGTTTTATATAAATGATTTTTTTTTTCTAGTGACACTCCAATAAAAGGTGCTAGGCACAGAGATTATTTCAAGCCAAAACCACTGAATATTCTATTCAGTGGGTACTCTCTATGTACTTATATATAATCACATTTGTTAAGATATACACAAAACTGAAGTTGATAAACTTCTTTTCTGCAGAGCTAGAAAAAAGACATAGTTTCCTAAAGCCTGAATAGTCGTTTCTGCACTCCTTGTGAAGTCTCCTAAATTGAATGCAAAGATTCACGCTCTAGAGGATCTACAACACATACCAGTCATTTTTCTGTGTCAGATGTCTGCTGCTGAAGTTGAAATAATTATTTTACCTTAGAAAAAATATTAAAAATCTAAATTATATAGCAAACCAGATACATACACACAGGTGTCTCTTGCATTATTCTGGGAAGACTGGACCATTTCACCTGCTGATCCCTGGGACTCAGAAAAACTTCAGCTAGGGCCACTAGCTGAGTCTAGTGAAATCACCCTTTGGTTTAATCACTTCTGCTCACTTTGTGAATATTTCTCTGAGAAACCCCTGTACGTCCTCTGTTTCTGAAGCTTAATGGCATTTCATTAAACTAAAGTTAACACACAAGGCTATTTCACTCTAAAACAAAAGAATAATGAAAATACTTATATTCTTTTTCAACTTTAAAAGTGAATTGATCAGTTAAAATCAAAAGTGCCTTATGTCACTAGCAGTTCTGAGAACAGATTCATACTTTTCTAGTTTAAAACACCTTTTTGTACAGGTTTAAACTGCCCAGATACATTAAACAGTTTTCGTTCAAGAAACAGATCCGTGTCTTCCCAGTGTAACTTAGTAAGCAACTACAAATAAGTAACAGTGTCAAGTATGCCTCCACAGAGAAAACTCTCCTTTTGCCATCACTAGTGGGCCCAGTTCTGCATTCCTGCTGCACCTAGAACTCCCACTAGTTTCCAAGCCTGTATGGGGGAAGCACAAGGAACCTTTGTATTTCCTAAGATGACTGTAAAAAATATCTATTCTATATGAGAAACAAATCTGCTTGTCACACAGGAGGTCCGAAGTGTCTGTTCTGTATATAGCTTCATAGCCTCATTTTCAGTAAGTATTTAAAAATCTTTTTGCACTCAGATTTAGAGCTGGATTTCCATTTGCTTGAAAAAGCTTATAAATAATAAAAAGTCTGATTTTTCATTTCTTGCCCATGAAATTTAAATCAGCATCACAATAGTGCATTGATGCCAGGCCCTTACAAAAAATTTATAGTGTTGAAGCCATGCCATTTCAACTAAATGAGTTTATTCATTCCAAACACATTACCAACAGATTTAGTATTAAAGGTGAGGAAGGGGAAAGGAAATCAAAGGATGTCTTTTAAAATACTGGATTTTGTTTACCTTAGCCAAGTCATAAAGCAAAAACATTTTCTCAAAAGAGCTGCTTAAGAGCTGGTGGGCACTGAGCTGACCAAATATGAGTCACTAGTTTTCCCATTCGGTTGCTTCTCACTTCTGTAACTTTTTCTGTCTAAAGAAGAAATAACTCAAGAGTCCAATCAGATCTTCACACCCCCTTTCTTGGTACTATGCAAGACACCTCATACTTCTCTTTTTTTTTTGTGTGTTAAATAAAGAAACTTGAAAAAAAGTCAAGAATTTTAGGAATCTTTTGAGGTTTCTCTACATGGAATGGATTCTGTTGTCTTAAAAAGAAGTCACTGCTGTATGATTAACACTTTATATGAATACACCATGTAATTTTCTTTACATAGGGATAGTTTACGCAAAGAAAATTGAAGAATATAGGATTTAATTTAACGGAGTTTATAAGGGCAATGATTCATATTTTGCCCAACATTTTCATTTAGTCATGTTGTTTACCTGCTGTAGAATCCTATTTTATTTTATTCCTTGATATTTTCCCTCTCCTACTTTCAAATATGAATCATTATGTCCTATTTGTCTTTTAACTACTTTAGATAAGATTAGAATACATAAAAGACAATTCAGAAATACCTTCCTTGTACTCCATTAGGGAAATTAGGTCAAATTCTACTCCCTCTGTAGTCAATGGAAAAACTCTTACTGACTTCAATAACATATCAAGCCCTAAGCACACAGCTCCCTGTAGTTTCTAACCAAATGACATACTGTATTTCAGAGAGGTTCAAGAACTAAGTTCTATTCAGAATGCTTCTACAAGCACAAGAAGCTGTAGTTTTATGTTTCTGAAATGTCCTTTATACAGAAGACTAGAGGAAAAGATTTTTTTTTAATATATGTTTTTAATAGAGTTACCAAAACCAAATTAGTCTGCCCAATGTTGCTGAATTATTTCAGTAAGTACCAGATAACTTCTGTTGATTTCACCTGGGCTACCTGGGTTTAGATTTTCTTTTGACTTTTCATTTGCATCCAACCCACTATGTAAAGCTAATCTACGTAAATCCTACTTAATTAAGTCTGTTCTGCTGTGAATGGTCAGTGAAATAAGAAATCTATCATGCCTTTGCGGACAGTACCACTTCGTGAAGAAATTTAGTTTCGAGGAGCCGAACCCTCGAAGCTCTGCGAGGTGAATTCACCCTGGGTGTAACCCCACCGGAGCCCGTGGAAGGGCAGCAGGGATGAGATCCGACCCCTCCATCCCCGGCAGAGGGCAGAAGCCCTGATTGATCTGACACCGTCAAGGTTATGCCCAGGTATAAAGGGCTTGAATGGAAACTGGTCACCTCACTGAGCTCCCTCTAGGACGTCTGTTGATTCAGAAAGTGGGAATTCAGATCGAGAAACACCTCGTTAAAATAATAAGCGCATAAAAATTAAACCTTTCTTTTCGGAGAGTTAAGCTCCTCCACGAATGTCAGACCCACAGAAAAATAAAAACCTCAATTCCGGCCAGATTGGCCCCCAGATGCGCCTGCGAGCTCCGGTGGGAGGGAGGAGGGATGAAGACGCGGCATTTCCACCCCCGGTAGGAGAGGAAAGCGCTCCCGCCACCGGAGATCACACACTGCAGCTCCGCCAACGTGCGAGCCCATCTCGAAAAGCCGGAGCGCCCCGGATGGGACGGCCGAGGGCTGAGCCGTGCCGGCGGGCAGTGCGGGGGACGAGAGGGGTGGTGTGGGGAGCGGGAGGGGACACGACACAGCGATTCCTTTCTCCTAAAGCTGCCGCGCTGCTGCCTGGCTCTGGTTCCCACTGCAAGTTCCCCGCGGGCTGCGCCCTGCCCAACAGGTCCGCGGACACCTAAGGGACCACTCCATCACCCCGGGGAGCCTGCAAAGGCGGGAGGAGGCTGGGGACGGCGCCCCGGTGCTGACACCGCCCGTGTGGAGCCCAGTGACCGTCAGGCTGAGCCCCCCGAGCCCCCCCCGAGCCCCCCCCGCCCCGCCAGGGCATCTCCGGGCCCGGCGCCGCGCACACCACCTGCGGGGCGCCGCTGCCGCCGGGAGCTGCTCTCCTCAACCTCTGGCAAAAGGCCCCTTCAAATATATTTACTCCTCCCCTCGCGTCCTGGAAAGCTTTTTTTTTTTTCTGCCTGCTGAAACCGTATCAAAGGGAAAAATTAAAAAAAAAAAAAAAAAAAAAAAGGAAAGAAAAAGAAAAGAGAAGAAAAAGCGGAGAATGGAGAAAAACAGAGCGGAGGGCCTCCACCCCGCGACTTTCCCTTTCCTCGCCCCTCCGAGGAGAAGGCAGATACTTGTCGCTCCATTTCAGGCACAACTTGGTGAGCTTGAGCAGAGCAACGACTCCGCAAGTTCAACAAAACTGGGGATCGGACGCACACTCCGCAAAACCGCGCTTAGTGCTGGAAGAGGAGAAGTCACCCTGTTCAACAAGTATTTCTCCCCCCCTTCCCCCCAGCCCCCGTCAGGGCATCCCCTTTGCTGCATCAAAACCACACCAAAGTTAAAGGCTGAGGCTGCACGGGAGCCACCCCCCCCCCCCGCGGCACCTGGCAGGGACGTCCCCTGCCCGCGCTGCCGGGGGCTCCCGGCGGGTCCCCGCGCCCCGAGCCGGCCCCGAGCGCCTCGGAGCCCTCTCGCCTCCCCGGCACCGGGAGCCGCTCTGACAGGTTTCCTCTGAAGCGCGGCCCCAGCCGTGCCCTGCGTCCTTCTCCCCGAGGCGGGGGGAGAGGCGAGCGGACTCCCCGGCTCTCCTTTGCTTTCTTACCTCCTCTGACCTCTGCAGCCCGCAGAAGGATGGCGAAGGTGGCGAGCACGGTTACAGCCGAGTCCCAGGGCCACCTTCTCGTTTTCCACCTTGTGGACCATCTCTGCATCTCCATGCTGGGCACCCACAAGTGTGAATTAAACCCGGGCGCCTTCAGTTTACACCAGCTCCGTCCTTTCCACTATATTCCCAGAGATGATTTCTCCTATAGAGCCATACGTGATATACCAAGAGGGGCTTTCTCTCTCACCCCCCTCCCTCTCTGCCCGGCCTTGCGCAGGCCCCTCCGACCCGTCCTCCCCGGTGCCCTGCCTTCAGACTGAAGGGAGATGAGGGGCTTTAATCAAAATGCAAAGAGCGCCGCATCCCCCTAAAGGCTTCATCCCGTCAGAGGGCTGGGCGAGAGGCTCCCAGGGCCACCCCTGGAGCCCAACTGACAAGCCAGCCGCCGGGCGGAGGCCAATCGCACGGCTCCCCCGGCCGCCCACAGCACCGCCCTCCGCCGCGGCGGCGGCACACCGGCAGCTCCGCGGCCGCCAGCCGACCGCGGTAGCGCCGGCTCCCGGGACGGCGGAGAGCGGCCCTCCCGAAGGCGCTTGGGGAACGGGGAACGGCGGGGCGGGAGCGAGGAGGGGGACGCCGCTGGGGCGTCCCGTCGTCGGGCCACCGCTGCCCCCTCAGTCCCGCCGCCGACCGACCCCCGCCCGCCCCGCCACCGCGCTGCGGGCGTCGCGCGCCCCGGAGCATGCGCAGTGCCGGCCGCGCCGGCCGCGGCTCCCCTCGGAGCGGAGGGGCGGGCGGCGCGAAACGGGGATGGGGGGGGGGGGGGGCGGGGGGGGGATGTGGAGGGATGGGCAGAGGGGCGACACTGGGGACAGGCGGAAAGCAGGGGGAGGGGGACGCCGGGTGAGGAGGGAGCGGGGGATGTTTGAGGGGAGAAATGGGCGCGAGAGGAGCCGGGGCGCTGAGGGGAAGGCCCGCTGCGGGGGTGGCCCTTCGGGCATCCCGAAACTCTGCCTGCCGGCGTTGGTGCGGCGGCAGGTCCGGCCCCGGCGGCCCGTACCCCCTCACACCCGCTCCCGGGGCGCGGCTTGGGCTCGCACACCCTTCGGGGACCTCCGGGGGTTTCGCTTTAGGGACGCTGTAAGAAAGGAGGGAGCGGGATGCGGGAAGAGCCCGCCACCAAAGAGCCGTGCCCAGTCCCCGCCTCGCCACATCCCGGAGATCGAGGAGCGAGGTTTCACAGCCCCTCCCCGAGAAACCTTCCGTTCTCCCTCGGGTCCTGCCACCCCACTCGTGCAGCGATCGGTAACGGGGACCGACCTGTCGGTGGGCAGCGGAACCCCCAGGCAGAGCTGAGTCCTGCAGCAGGTCCGGTCGAGATCCTCCGGAGGGGTCATGTTCTGCCCCGGCTCCTCTGGGAAAAGAGAGAAAACGATGGTCACTCTTTAGCAGAAGTGTGTATCAGATGTCTAAAATTTGCCTTCACTGAGATCTTTGTACTTTAACGTCTTAGAGCAATTGGTAAACGTACGGTTTATCCACAAAAATACATGTTGCTTTTATATGTCAAATTAAATCTCAGAAGTGTATTAGCCCTTCCTACAATATCTTACGTTTTACTGTATTAATATACCTAGCTCTTTCTGTCCTTGATTTTCTGAAATGGTTGGTATCATTGCGGTTAGATTTACAGATGAGGGGCCTGAGTAGCACAGTTACATCTAAGGTCCCTTAAATGCACCCTGTGCATTGGGTGCCATTCTTGTGAAGATACACAAGGTTATTCTGGCCCTTCAAGTAGTTGGCCACAGCCCAGCTGTGGAGCACCAAAATGCCATGTCTATCCCACTTTTCTGTATCAAAGCTTACTCCTCCAGAACTTGTCTTACAATTGTCTGTCTTGGACCCTGACCACACACAGGTCCCCAAAAGTCAGGAACCGATTATTAGCACTATTATTGTTGCCCTACCAGTTTGTTGTTCTTGGTCGTTTACTAGACACTTCCTAGAACAGATCAAGTTAATTCCTTGATGTTTCATCCTCCTTTGTTACGGTATCAGTAGGTAGTCCCAAAGGCAATTTATTCTTTGTAATACATACTTTGTCACTGGAAAATGTCATATGCTATGAAGTTTCAAGTTGATGCTAATAAATTGCACATCATCCTTTCACCAGCATTCTTGCTACTTCCAGTCTCTTATCACATATTGGCTCCTGACACTTTTTTTTTTGAGCCCTCCTGTTAGCCTAAATGGATACAGTTGAACTGTATCCTAATAAGAAAAACTTCTGTCCCTGCCCAAGAGAAGAAATGGGAGCATTTCAAATAGGTAATGAAAAAGAACAGGTATTCTTACAGTGTAGAGAACAGTAATTTAACACAGTGCCTTTACAGTGATTCAAATTTTAGATGTGGTTCAGTCTGCAAAGTGTCAGTGGAAAGACACCCACTGATTTTTGTGGTACTACACCAATCCGAAGCAGGATAAACAGGACACAATGCTGAGTATTTAGCAGAATTTTAGATCCCCACAAGGCATTAGAAGGAAAATGTGTTGACCTGGGTGAGGTAGCATGCTTAGATTAATAGGGAATTCTGTGTAATTCTATATCAATTCTAGTACCAGAGCCATATTTTTTTAGAGCTAGCTCAGTTATTTTTGCATGCCAGCATATCTAGCCACACAAACGTGATAAATTACCATCAGATTCCGCAGTCACAAGAGAATAGTTACATGCCATTCAGGTGAAGATCCACATCTTGCAGCCCGTCAAATTCAGTATTTAAGGACTATTGATTTTCATTTAACTGGTTTCCTCAGTTATTGTTTGTAATCTTCCTAATTGCCACGATGGTGTTCCAGACTGAAGTAATTGCAGCCTAGGTGCAGTGAAAATATGTCAAAGAATAGATAACGATTTAGAGCATAGATAAGCTTTATGAGCGCCATAACATTATTCTGAAAAGATTTTTGGTAGAAAATTTCAGCACTTAGATGTAATTTCAGAAGAAATATTTACTTTCTTGAATCTGAAAGAGGGTTAAAACATGAAAATGTTTTCAGAGAAAAACAGAAGAGAATATTATTTTTTTATATCAACTGTGATCCACAGTGGTTTGTTCTTTCCGTTGTCTTTCTTGTTCCTCATTACTCTTCCAGACAGTTTTAGTGAAAAGAAAGACGAAGCACTGTGACATTCATTATGTTCTGTCCCTGATACATCAACGTTGGCAGATTAGTCCATGTTTAAATATTAGGAATTGCTCTCTTGTATGTGCACAGATGGGTCATTGTTGTATTTTGGGGCAGAGAGGGGGAGGGGTTAGGATCTATGGAGAAGAGAATATGTTTCCTTGGACCACTATAGCTTACAAGAAACTCAGGGCAGCAGCACTTTTACATTCTTCAGACTATAAGCACTGTAATGAAATGTAACTGTAAATGTGATGTTCTTCGGCTGTCTTGCAGTCACACTGCGTTTTTCCTAGCATATTCCCTGACATCGCCAAAAGCAAGAGACTTCTTTCTGTATATAAAGGGGTCGTTTCGCCGGGAATAACTAATGCACTGTAAGGAAGAATGTGCTTTTATTGTTGGTTTCCATGTATCTCAGGGACATTGGCTTGGCTTAAATGGCTTTGTTTCTAGCTTCACCCAGATGTTGATGCCTTCTAAAACCGGAACTTCTCTCTCCAATTCTGTTCACAGCACAGAAGCAAATATTACGAAATAAATGGCTGTCTTAAAAGTCATCACCCACTGCCTTCTCTATGACTTTAATTCTTTTGATTTATGTAGGTGGGCGTCTCATCCTTGTCTCATTTCTGGTGCAGGCCCATGTTTTCTAAGAGTTTTCTGTTGTATGATTAGTACTGGGAAGAAAAGTGAATTATACTGCTTCAGTGAAGTGATCCCTTGTAAAAAAAGTTGTATTACAAATGGAGATTGGTGGAATGATCTGTGCTAGGTGAAATGCTAATGGGCTTCTTTTTGTAGTTTTAAAGGAAGAGAAATATATGAATGTGTGCGTGTAGACAAAATAAATGACTATTTCTTTCCATGATTCTGTCTTCAAGATGTGTAATATACCATTTGCTACTACCAGTAATAGCTTACATCTTCACTGAACTTCCCCAGTTCCATTATCTAAGGTTTTGAAAGATGGAGCCAACGTTTATCTGTGCCTCACCAAACTCTTTGGGCTAAGGAATGGCTCAGGGTCCATTGATTCTTTCTTTCAGATTCCCAAGAATTAGGGAGGACAGATGATAGTAAATTTGATACAAAACAGCATAGTTCAGTAGTCATTAGCTCAGGTACCAAAGGGCTACAGATATTACTAATTTTTTTCTGTTGAGAACATAAAGAAGCCTCTTCAGTTGACATAGGCAAAGCTGGCGTGTCTGGATGCAGCTGCACTGTGCAACCTTGCATGGCTCCAGAAGCAGGGCTGTGATGTGGCTGTAAATTGGATGTGTACCTGTCGCTGTATGTATATTGAAGGTTGAATTTGTACAGTTTCTGGGCAAAAATTCCATATATATTTAGACTGAATGTGCACTAATTGGACTTGCTACCAGAAACACCAATGGGAGAGACTAAAACTTCTAGGCCTGTGTAAGGAATAAAGTCAGTGTTAAGGTTAGAGTTAGGGATTTAAAGGATTAAATGACATGACTGCTGTTTGAAACAGATGGTCTGCTGGTTTGGGAAGGGGGCTGTAGTTGGTAGGAGCTTAACCTCTCTTTGCTGCAGGGGTTTATCCCTTTTCTGTTAATATGTTTAACATTGAGAGTTTAAAATGTAAACTATCAAAATTACATCCGGTTCCTCAGGATAATGAACAATTTTGGATAAAAGCAAGACAATAAACCTGTGTTGTCTTTTACTTTAGGGATGATCCATTATAAATAAATAAGTATAATCCTTCTGCCAGAACTTGGTTGATGGAAACAAGGGATGTTTTTGTATTTGAGTTTGATAATAAAACAAAGGCTCAAGCCTTCACCTCGAAAAACAGGAAAATTAAACTTCTTTTGTGCTCTGAAAATGAATTGCAGATAGGTACAAAGAAGATAAACAGGATAATATGCGATACAAAACTCCTAGCTATAACTTTTTCACAGTCTTCTCCAGTGAGGCAAATTCTAGGCCAGTTGATTGCTTCCTCCTCTTGCAGTAACATGTAGGTTACAATGTAGGATTATCAAATCTTTCTGGATAGGGAGGCCAGATTCAAGCTGCTACTGGTCCCATTTGGAGCCTCTTCTTTTCTGGTAGCTGCTTGTCTCTCTGCTCCCGGTAGCCATTCCTTCCTTTCCCATTGTCTGCTCCTACGTCCTCCTCTCTTTCTGCTTTTGGCATCACTTCCCGCTCCCCTTTAGATTTCTCTGGGAGAGAAGATAAAGGTGTATGGTGTTTTTCTTCAGTCTTAGGACTCAGCTGCCAGGTTTCATAAAATTGGGGTTAGGATAGGGTTAAGTCAGGGTTTTGGAATGTGAAGTGTAAAGGTATTAGTTTATTGTAGGACGTTAAAATAGGAGAGAGTTTGGAAATGAACTTATCAAGAACTCTAATGTCCCCCCAGATGCTTGAAGGGGCTTGGGTCAGAAAATCTGTTAGTCCTTCAGTTTTATACTATAGTACTATAGTGATGAGCCCTTGTCTTTCCGTAATTTATATGTGAGAGGTTATATATGGGGTTTGGTCACAGTCTGGGAAATTTTCTTTTGTTTTTGAATTTGGATTTGTAGACTCTGCAGAGATTGCTGTTGATAGAAAACGATACCTGATAAAGTCTCTTCCCGTAGGCATTCATGTCACTGTTAACGATAAGAAAAGGGAAAAGATTTGGCATGGGGTTAGGGCTAAGGATTTTGAAGCCTTAAGAAACCAGATTGTTCCTGGACCCTGCTGACCCTTGGAGATGGTAATTGTGTTGATAGAAACTTGTGCCTTGAGTTGTATCAGTCCTATAGGAACGAGTAGACTATCAGTTTAGGAGGTAGAGATGACTGTTAGGATTAGGCTGAAGGTTTTAGCAAAGACCTCAGGGTATGATACCTTTCCACAAGTTCCCCCAAAGTTAAGTTGGCAGAAACTAATATTGTCTTTAACTCTGGGGGTTACTCCCTTATGTGCTAGTTAATTCAAGTTATATTTGGTGTCTGAGTAATAATATTAGAGTTTGAAAATAGTAACTGTCCTAAACAGAATCACAGAATGGTAGTGGTTAGAAGGGACCTCTGGAGATCATCTAGTCCAACCCCTCTGCTAAAGCAGGTTCACCCAGAACAGGTTACACAGGACCGCGTCCAGGAGGGTTTTAGATATCTCCAGGGAAGGAGACTCCATAACCTCCCTGGCAGCCTGTTCCAGTGCTCTGTCACCCTTAATATAAAGAAGTTTTTCCTCATGTTGAGGCAGAACTTCCTGTAGTCCAGTTTGTGCCCGTTGCCCCTTGTCCTGGGCACCACCGGGAAGAGCCTGGCCCCATCCTCTTGACTTCTGCCCTTTAGATATTTATAAGCATTGATAGTATCTTCTCTCAGTCTTCTCTTCTCCAGGCTAAAGAGCCCCAGGTCTCTCAGCCTTTTCTCATAAGAGAGATGCTCCAGTCCCCTCATCATCTTCGTAGCCCTCTGCTGGTCTCTCTCCAGTAGCTCCCTTGAACTGGGGAGTCCAGAACTGGACACAGCACTCCAGATGTGGACTCACCAGGGCAGAGTAGAGGGGGAGGAGAACCTCCCTTGAGCTGCTGGCCACACTCTTAATGCACCCCAGGACACCACTGGCCTTCTTGGCCACAAGGGCACATTGCTGGCTCATGGTTAACTTGTTGTCTACAACTCCCAGGTCCTTCTCCACAGAGCTGCTCCCCTGCAGGTGGACTCCCAGCCTGTACTGGCACGTGGGGTTATTTCTCCCTCATTAGGTTCCTCCCTGCCCAACTCTCCAGCCTGTCCAGGTCTCGCTGAATGGCAGCACAGCCTTCTGGTGAATCAGCCGCTCCTCCCAGTTTTGTGTCTTCGGCAAACTTGCTGAGGGTGCACTCTGTCCCTTCATCCAGGTCACTGATGAATATGTTGAACAAGACCGGACCCAGTACTGACCCCCTGGGGAACACCGCTAGCCACAGGCCTCCAACTAGATTCAGCACCACTGATCACAACCCTCTGAGCCTTCAGCCAGTTCTCAATCCACCTCACTGTCCACACATCTATCCCACAATTGCTAAGCTTACCTATGAGGATGTGATGGGAGACAGTGTCAAAAGCCTCGCTGAAGTCGAGACAGACAACATCCACTGCTCTCCCCTCATTTACCCAGCCCATCGTGCCATCATAGAAGGTTGGTCAGGCATGATTTCCCCTTGGTGAATCCATTTTGACTACCCCTGATAATCTTCTTTTCCTCCACATGCTTAGAGATAATGCTCAACTATGCAAGACTGACAAGGATGTGCAGCAGGGAAGTATTAACAGAATCTGAGGTACTGTGTTGCTGTTTCCTGTAGTAATTGGTCTGTGCCCTTCTTAAAAATAAAACTGCTATTAGAAATTAATTTAATGCTGATATCTACATTCTAAATTGTTACAATTTCCACTTGCGTTTTGAACCTATGGGAAACAAGGAGAAAAGACGGAGGTAGGCATTGACAGAAGCCAGTGCTTTATACCAGTGGTCAAAAACAAGTGCCTTAGTCTCCTGTAGGCTGAGAATAGGTCTAGTGTTAGGCAGAGGGTTTAAGGCTTAGGAAAACAAAGCATCAACAGGTAAATTCATTTCTCATAAATGCAGACATCTTGGCAGCAAGCTTTGTGCTAATGTAGTTAGCAGCCAAAGCCTTTCGTCATTTTCTTCCTCAAGAGAAAATAATATTTCTACACCAGATGGAGAAATAAGCTAAGGGTCTATATTTTGTTTTACAGTTGGAATTCATTCTCTAGATCTCAACAAGGCTTTTGTTACACTTGAGGTTAGGTTTTTTTAATATAAAGTATCTGCATCCCTGAGTAATGGTCTATTCTACAGGGTCCCCTGCAGGTAAGCATAGAAAAGGTACAAATGAAAACCAGAGACTGATACTGTCTTATATTACATCAGTAGGTTCCTATGTACAGATTAGAAATTAGTGTTGGCCTCTGCAGAGGCCACAGAGGTGAGAACTGGGCAGATACTTTTAGATGCCTTATATTGTCTTTTCCTCTGTCAGCGTCTGTAGCAATACTTGCCCTAGGAGAGTGTTGTTAGTGTTTAAAACAGGTTAAGGGTACGGTTTTGGAAACAGATGACTAACTATAAGGAGCAAACATTATGGTAGAATCTTGTGTTCCCAGAAACAAGAATGAGTAAGACTCAGCTCATATGAATAGAAGCTGTTGGCTTTTCTTCTAGTAATTGATCCTGTAGTTATTAATAATGCAAGAGTTAGAATTGGAAGTATAGGAATTTAGGATTAATGTTTGGGAATCTTTAGACTAAATCTAGTAAATAAAATGGGCCAGGGACTGTTCTGTGGCCCTGAGGTGTCTGGTCTTCTGCACAGGGTTGAAATTAAGTTTACTATCTAGGATCCAATTTATCACTAGTCTCCAGAAGGTTCTTAGGGGCAGGAAGGAGATCAGTGATGCTACAAGCTGATGCCATTTATCCCCTTTCAGTAATGATTTACTATCTTTCAGATTAAGATTAGGGAAATGTCAAGACACCAGTTCACCATCAGTTTTTACAGATTCGAAGAGTAGGAAGGTTGCTGTCAACAGGAGGAGTGGTTTAGGTGAGGACTCAACATAATTCGTAGACAACCCAGTTGATTTGATCTAGAGATACAAAGTGGTCTGGTATCATCAAGATCCAGTATCTTATTTTCAGTTTTCTGTCTTTTTCATCTGCCAAGCCTATATACAGTTGTCATTAAGGTTACACTATAAAAGGTGACTTCAGGATTCTGGGTTATTTCTGGGGAATACGAAGCAGCTTATTGCTATCAGTGGCCAAGGCCTTGTTTTCAGGACTGAGTATAATGAAGGTTAGAGCTAAGATTGGCTTGAAGATTAGGGCAGAAAAAGAATATTTTCAAGACCCACACTTATAGCCAGATTCTGCAAAGCTTACAGGAACAGGACATTGTGGGGAACCATCATGAGCTTATATTCTTTTTGAAAACCATATGTATGCATATAAAATTAGGGGTTGGGGTAGAGTTAGGAGGTATCGTTTGGGAAATGAAAACTTGAGCATGACGGATAATTTTTGGATTCTGCACAGCTCTGATGTGCAGAATAAGAGATGAGATAAGAACAGCTCTGATATTTTCATGGGCCATTGTCTTCGTTCAGACACGGTGCGAATGTTGCCGAACAGACTACACCTGAGGTTACAAATTATAGAATCATAGAATAATTTTGGTTGGAAAAGACCTTTAAGATCATCAAGTCCAACCATTAACCTAACATTACCCAGCCCACCACTAAACCATGTCCCTAAGCACCACATCTACATGGCTTTCGAACGCCTCCAGGGATGGTGACTCCACCACTTCCCTGGGCAGCCTGTTCCAACATCTAACCACTCTTTCAGTAAAGAAGTTTTTCCTAATATCCAATCTAAATCTCCCCTGGCGCAGCTTGAGGCTATTTCCACTTGTCCTGTCATTAGTTACTTGGGAGAAGAGACCAACTCCTTTTAGGTAGTTGTAGAGAGCAATAAGGTCTCCCCTCAGCCTCCTCTTCACTAGTCTAAACAAGCCCAGTTCCCTCAGCTGCTCCTCATAAGACTTGTTCTCCAGACTCCTCACCAGCTTCAGATCCATCACCTTGCTGCAATGAAAGCGATGT
This sequence comes from Leptosomus discolor, assembly GCF_034619465.1. Classification (NCBI taxonomy): domain Eukaryota; kingdom Metazoa; phylum Chordata; class Aves; order Leptosomiformes; family Leptosomidae; genus Leptosomus; species Leptosomus discolor. The sequence continues at coordinate 76,850,111 of NC_141393.1, read as the reverse complement.
TTACGACTGGGGTTATGTTTGATGCTTAAGGCAATAAAAATTCCAGTCTTGCTTTTCCCAGATATTGCAGGGCTTGCTTGTTGTGTTGTAAGCACTGGTTACCTAGCTAGGTATTACGGTTGAGCCTGACAACAGTTCACGTGGAGAACCTGCATTATCAGGTGATTTTGTGTAAGCTGCAGAGATAGTAATGGGGGTCAGTCTCTTAGTTTCATGTTTGCTGTGATTATTGGTCTGATTATGGTTGTGATTTAGGAAAAGGATGAAGAACCCTTCCCATGTGGATTCTCTGTGCATCAAAGGGAGAGGAAAGAAACTAGTTTTATCAGAAGTTAATGCGTTATTTTCAGGGCTTTTTTTGATTGGTTTGGTTTACTTTGTCATAACGGAGATCAGGATTTTTTGGAAAAAACTAGTTTATTGGTTGATTCTGACCTGTCTGTGCAGACAAGATGAGTGCATGTGTTCTTTCCTTGAGCCCCCTACCCCCTTGCTACTTTGATGCACACCTCCATGTCACAGTCACGTTTCTTCACATGTTCTACTCCCCAACCCTCCTTTTCATCAGTGTGGATATATATTGCTACATCAGAGGAAAAGTAACTGACTGCATTTACATAAAATCTTGCCACAATTAAGAAGCACAATTTTTTTATTAACTTTGTTCTTTTCATTGATAGATGTAATGTGACAAATTTTTAATTCTCCATGAAGTTCCTCCTTTCTTGCTTTACATAGCCTTGATATACACAAAAGTAAGTGCTGTTCTGATGCTGATACAGATAACATATTTGAGGAGCTACAGCCTATGGTACAACTGGGATGTTAGTTTCTCTGTGGATTGTGGATCTGTAGGACCACACATTTGTGAATGGAAGATTTTCTGACTGGAATTGTTCTGGGAATGTGCTGTATGTTTGGCCTCAGGGTAAAAGAGAATGTTAAAACTGTGAGGCTATGAAGTTCATTGAAGAAAAGCAGCAATTACTGTCTTTCTGGTCTCACTGACTTTGTTGGATCTTAATCATGACTGTCTTGTAGAATAGTCTGATCTTTCTGCACCTCCCTTGGTAGAGAGAAAAATATTTCTGAAATAGCATTTTACAACGTATAAACGGCACAACATCTCCATCCTGTTCAGCTAGCAGCAGGAAGTATCAAGTATCATGAAGCCAGCTCAGCTTGGTAATTCGGCTGAGGGTTTTGGGGCTTATTTCAGCCAAACTCCCTAATGTTTCAAGGTTCACCTACTGACACTTGATAGCACAGCATGGTGGAATTGATACAGCAACCCACCATTCCTTTTTCATTTGTATGAATTTCTTCTTGGGATCATAATTACGCCTAATTCAAGAGAAAAAATATTGAGCAATTATTGTAGTGTGTAATACATCTCCTAAACCATGACATATTAAGGATACCAGAAATTTCCTCATTTAAGACAACTGAAAATGAGACATACGTATTTGATGCAAGGGTTAGTTTCTCAGTTTCTGTCTAGTTTTCAGATATTGCTGTTACACACCAGAACTGTCAAAAATGTACATTTTGATTGCTGTTTCTGAATTTATTCAACAGCCAACTAAAACTTACCTTTAATTATAAGTCAAGTCTGTCATGGTTTTGCAACACAACACTCGAATATTTGCGTTTCATTGCTGGTATCTAATTGGTTCCTTCGTTCATTTGTTTTTATGATTCATCTGAGACTTCCTTTTGCTGCAGACCAGTTGAAACAGATACGTGGGCTGGGGGAACTAACAGGGGACAGTTTGGACAGGCTCCGTTACTCTCATTGCCAACTGTTTATCTTATTATCAGACAGAGTCTCCCTGATTATTTCTGCTGTAATCAGTTTTGTTCTTGAAGCAGTGGGCCAATATCTTCATACCACAGTCCATTTTTAATTATGACTTGTGACGAACTAAGAACGCAGATGTTTAAATATAAAAGGCTTCTTGCAGTCCCTGTTCTGCATTGTTTGTGGCATTGTTTGGGGGAGTACTGGTGGCCTATCTAATACACAAGGAGGCAGTGCAGGCACAGACTAATGGTCTGCATCTGCCACACACTTGTAGCGTGTTTATTAGTTTCTGGCAGCACTAATGCTACCACCCTCACAGTTCCTTTTAACCGGGGGAAACTAAGACAGGGAGAGAATTAAGAAAGTGAATAGCTAACAACAAATTAAGCTATGCCTAGTCTTGACAGTTTTGTAACAGTCCTGTACTTCCTCTTCCTATGCATAGACACCTCACAACTGAATCACTTGTTAAAGTACTTTGGAGTAGAATAAAAGTTTATCCTGTCCTGTAAGAAAGAGCACTGGGAAAACAAAGGCAACATTTCAGGAAGGCCTTCTGCATTAGGTAGCTCCCTGTCTCATGCCTGTCCTCTCACTTGCCCAAGTTTGAGGAGGACCAAAACATAATGTACATATCAATAAATAAAAAGAAAAAATATTAGTAGTTTATCATTCAATAAATATTTAAGATCCACTATATTTAACTTGTATTCCTGCAAAATAACACATCCTGTCAAAGGACTCACAGAGGTTGTCAAATGACAACTGCCTTGGAACATGAGACTGCTTGCAGACTTTTTCAAGTATTTCTCATTAACCACCTCAGTTCATAAATGATTGCCATTTTAATAGTACTAGCTGATGAAAACTGAATCACATGCCTTATGCCATGGAACAATTCTTTGTTAGACAGAACTCTATATTTATCATAGAAAAAAAAAAGAAACCCCTTTGAAGAAAGTGGTTGAGTTATGTGTAGTAGCTTTAAAATTAAGACATGGCAAAGCTTTTAATTTGATTTGGTGCCTTTTAATTGTTTAAGATTTGAAAACTCTGTTTAGGGCTGACTATGCCCTTTTGAAATGTGAGGCAGCCTTCAGTACACAAGCCTTGTCAAAGCCTTGGGGACCAGTCCCAGGAGGCCAGTGGTTCCCAGAAGGCACTGAGTAGTTCGACTGACAGGGAATAATGAAACAAAGATTGCACTAAAACTGCCAAATTGCCTTGAGCTTCCTGTGCACGGGCATGGATTTCTGCAGAGCATGTAATTCCTCTCTCAAAGGCAGTGTAGTTACATGTTGGTTGTACATTCATATGGATGTTTAAAAGGCAGGTGTCTTGGAAATACAATTTTAATCATTGTTTAATGTAATAAAATGTGAATATTTGCACCTGATATTAGGGCAAACAGAGGGGAATATAGCAGCTCTGTGAATAATAAGGACCAGCAGAACATCTTTGCATACACTTTGTCCTTTTTGATGATACCTTGAAGTTGTGATTCACCTCTTTTCTCTATATTTTGTGTTATACTAAGTGATCAATATGTTGATTGCTACTTCACTCACTCTTAGTGGTATTCACCTCCCCTTAACACTTTAAAAAATGCATCAAACAGGTGCTCACAATGTTTCAGTAACTACTGTAGTCTGTAATAATTTCAACTGCCCGTATTTTGATATTTTTTTCCAGAAAGTGATTATTTTTTAGTCAATACCATGAACATTATAAACTTTATCAGAAAAATGTCAACTTTTCCTTTCAACATATATCACTAGCATAGTGATAGTTGAGGAAGATGTAAACAGTGAAATGGAAAAAGTACAAAATGTAAACCTCTAGATTAAAATCTAGTTTAATGTATTAATATTAATTTCATAAGATACTTTAAAATAGGCATTAAAATATAGGAATATGAAAGTTCACATTTGGATTCTTAGTTAAAGAAATACTAGTTCCGTTACATTGCTTCTTCCACTACTATACTCTTTTATGAGTTATGTGATCTAGACACTCAGGATTAAAGTACTAGTCTACTGACTATTAAGTTATCACAGTAATAAGTAAATGTTCTGCTAGATGACAACCTTCAATAGATATTAGTGAGTCCAGAATTCGATTATTTCAGTATTAAATTTGTTCTTGTAATTTTCACATAGATTATGAGAATGTAAATATTTTGCTTATTTATGTACTGGAAAGTTGTATATGTATAATGAAAAAAAAAGTGATTAGTTTATACATAATGCCTTGAGATTAGATTGCTAAAGCAAAACATCAATTAGCATAAAATCTGGACATTCTAAAATGTAGTACTGTCACATGACAATCAAACAAGTTGCAGAATTTCTGAAATACAGTGGGTAAAATAACGACAGTTGAAATATGCCTATTGGAACTGCTGTCAGACATGGAAACCAGAGCTCACTTCTGTGTGCCAGGTGCAGTATTAGTGTAGATTCTCAATGTTTGGAGAAATCAAGATTCATATGTGCTTGTGGCATCTACAGTGTATGATGTTTGCAGATTCTGAAGTGGAGGAGGCAATGTTTACTCTATTTTATGCTAAGGATTAATTTATTGTATCCAGATTGATTCCAGATGATGACTGCAGTAATATTCCAAAATTCATTATATAGTTTAGTCTTCTAATTGTCTACCAAGATATAATCAGATATGAGAGCGAGACTGAGAAATGGAGAGAAAAAAAAATATATTTGACTCCAAATATTAATTATTTAGCTACCATGCTATCATCCCCAGATTGCTCAGAATCCTTCAGTCCTCCTAAAGATAGATCTTAAGCATATCACATTTGCAGACAATAGCCTTTTCAAAATTGGGCTTTGTTATGCCAATAGGATTTTATACATCTGTTTTTATTTTTAGGTATGTAAAATCTCAAAACTCATTCCAGATGATCTATAGCAATCTCATCTTTTATTTTCCCCTAGGTAAGAACATCCAGCCTATCTTAACCATAAATACTGTTTCTAGTCTTTATTTATTCCCACATCTGCAAGCCAGCTATGACTCTGATCCTTCCAGTATTTTGGCAGGTGCTTAATTTTTAAGTATATATCTGTGTACGCCATTGGGGTACACAGTATATCTATCTATCTCTATATATATATTATTTTTTTCCCCTCTTTTTCTTCCCGGGACTAGTTACAAGGTACTACTACAACAAGGTAGCTGGACATTTCTAAAATCGTATGCAAGTGGGTTTTTTTATATATGAAAAGCAAAATCAGCATATACTTCTTGGGCATCTGTATGGTGGTTAAGACAAAGATAACCCAGAATGATGTTACTATTCTTTTGAGTTAGAGGAGAGTCAATGTGGATGAAAAAAAGAAAAAAAAGGATGATTAATTCACTGTAGATACTCTTTTGTTGGACCCAAAATGATTGTAGCATTGAAAAACCTGGAAACCTGGAAAGACCTATAGGAAGAGGGGGATAAGAAAGGCTTATTTGCAGTGCTCTGCTTTGGGAGAGAAGAACCAATAAATGAAAATGGCCATTCAGTGATGTCAGTGCTGCTAATGCCCAGAGAAAGATTGATGAAATATTGCTGCTACAACCCAGTAGAACAATCTCAGTTAGTATCGAGGATAAGCTCCAGTCTTGCAGTTTTAACTTTTGAAAGAATCCCTTCAGTTCCTACAAACCCATGGTAAATTGGACCTAACTGAATAGGAACAGAATTTCACGCATTTTAAGATGCTGAGACAAATTTCCTCATGAACATAAGCAAGCATAACTATTGACTTCAGTGGACTCGTGTCAGATTATTAGAGCTCTGAATTTGGCCTGTTTGCCTTTGGAGCCCAAAATGCATGTTTTGTGAATGACAGCGTTGCGAGAAAGATGCATTTTGACAGGAATCAGAATAATGAACAGGCAGCTGGAAATACCTGGGCATGTTATGCTTCTTGACAGACTTCACAAGCAGTAGAGCTCCTGACTTCGGAGTTGCCTGTGGGTCTGTCACTTTGTTTGTCTCTGTCAGGGTTGATTTTTCAGAACTACTTTGTGTCCAAGGTGTCGTTTCCCCGATGGCTCACCTTAGCCTGTAAGGAATTTACATGTTATTATCTGCTTTGAATATGTCTTAAATTCCCAGGAAAACTCTGGAGCTGTTTCTTTATTATAAAAAGTGATGGGAAAGAGATGGTAGCTTGTCATCCCATTATTTGTTTAGAAACATAATTTGTGATAGCATATCTTTATGATACGTTTGTGTAACTCACTGGACTTACTGGTTTTGAGGAAAAATAATTTAGAAAGACCCTACAAAATGAAGCTGCTAATTTATTTAATATTAGTTGCACTTACATAGATAGTAGTATTGTGAAATTCAGTCTAATACTGCATTGAGAAAGAGGAACACAAAAAATGTTTTAAAAATTGTGGTGGTTGAGAGATCAATAGTACACTGTCACAGCAGATATTCATAAAATTTCAAACACCGACATCGATCAAACAATAAAAAATGGAATGAAAGAATACACAGTTTGATTTCAAACATGTCAAGCTAGTACAATCTACTAACTTTGAAAACTGACCACAAGTTTGCACTACCCACTTTTTCTGTTTAATTTCCAGCTGTGGGAGCCACAGGAATGGGCTGCAGGCATGGGAATGCTGCTGCTGTCCCTTCAACAGGGAGTTTCCCTGTTCCTGACTTCCCCTCCCCAAAGGCAAAATGGTCTGGTTTGTAAAACAGTGACTTCTTTCTACACAGAAGACAGCAGGAAGAAATGCAGGAATTATTTTGTTTCTGAAAAATTGCCCTTAAAAGTAGATGTTCAGTGCTTTGCTTCCTGTCTCATTTGTTAGATCTCTCACTTTAAAAAAATGTGTTCACCCTAATTTCTTAAAAACTTGCCGCTTTTATTTAATCAGATAAAAACTGTGTATTCTGAGGGTCATAATTTGGCAGATAATTCAGATCCAAGGTTTTGGATAATTTGTTTGGAGAAAAGTTGTTAAGAGTCAAGAGTTAATAAAAATTAAAGCCCATGCCAGCCTTCCATAAGTCTTTGCCAAACCTATTTTTGGGGAGTTTAAAAAAAAAAAAAAAATCAAAAATACCCCAGTGAACTGTCTTAGTACCAATAAAGGCCATTTCATGGGAAAAGATGACCTGTCTCAAAAAACAGACTCTGCCCTGCTGTTCCTTCTCCATTAAAGCATTGCTGCCTGCAACAGAAATATGCTCTTATAATCCATCCGGCAAATATTTGAGCATGAATTAAAAAAGTCTCATTTTAAGTGAAAAGATCAGTGAGCTTTTCTTGATTAGCACATTTTGAAAAAAAAGCCATGTAGAGCTCTGCATAGGAGGACTTCCAAGGATTCTCCACTGTTGTGGTATTGCCAGGAAGCACAACCAGGGAGGGCTGAGTGGTACAGAACATCCTGCTGCACTGTGGAAGCAAGCAGCTAAATTCAGCAGTCACGTAATTTCAAAGTTAACAATTAACAGTTGAGCACTGTCTTTCATCCATGGTGTGATGAGAGGTGTATTGTGTCACTTGTTTGATCACAGCTTATTCAGTGCTACACTTTGTAAAAAAGGTGAAAATAGGCCCGATGAACGATTTATTCCGTTCGGGTGAACTTTTCCAAGAGAAAGGGTTGGTGGGGCTTCCCTGGAGTGAGTTTCTGGGTGTTACTGGCCATGCTCAGCTGGCAAAGCTTCTGCAGCTCAGCAGAAACTGTGGAGTTTGTGGAGTTTGCAGAGGACTTGAGAAATTCTTATGAGTGGCAGGGAGCAGCCATATAGCTACACATGAAGGGACAAGGAAAGTCTCCTTAGGCTTTAAAAAGGAATGCTGAGTTTGTAGCAATCCACGAATTGAAGGCTGCTGGACCTAGGAGCAGGATTTGGATGGACAGGCACCAAGGAGATTGTTTACAAAATGTTGTATTTGAACCTGTCTCTTTCAACAGATTTGCATTTTGTCTATTTGAAAAGCCACCTTGTTCCAGTTTGGGTTCTACTAACACCTAGCTTAGGAACTGAAACCCTTTAACTACTTTTGAAGTGCTGATTCTAAGGAAGGTGCAGACAGTTCTGCCTTAAGTCCTGGCTTGCTTACTGCCCTGTCACATGGGGTTAGAAAAGCAGTCTCCTCTAAGGCACATATGTTGCTTCTTGTGGTGAAGCTAAGCTGGAACTGTCTCTTTGCCTGCTTGTTAGCATACGGCTGTTGGTGTCCCTGTGATGAATTATGGAGTCGTGTGATAAACAACACTTAAGGTATGTCTGGTGATTTCACCTGCCTTTGCCTCTTCAGCCAGCCTCCACAACATGCCTGTAACATTCCAAACCTTTGAGCAGTCTCAGCCAGCTGACTTTTTCTTTCTTTAAATAAACTGCCACAAAAATGTACCTTTCCTATCTGCCCTGTGCCAGCTATAGAGTTTCATCTCACAGTTATGCTCCCCTGAAGCCCAGAAGGGCAATATTCCATATTTGACCACTGTTGGATTGCTTTGAGACAAGTCTGTTACAGCAAGAAATAAGCAGTGAGAGCTAGAACTAGGAGACTGGTATCATTAAAAAGGGGAAATTACATTGTGTTAATGAGTCCTGAGGTGCCAGAACTTAAAGCCTAACATTCTTATGTAAAATAATCCAGACTGGGTTGCTTATTAAAAGCAACCAATAAATACAATTTCTCAGTTATACTATTTCTCTTCTTCCAAAGTCTGCAAAATGAGACTGATCAGGCTAAGGCAGTCTGGTTTGCAATCAGAGGAATTTTAAAATATAACTTAATTTAAATGTTTTAAGTTGAAGAAAATACCTAAAAATGCTATATGCTTGCTCTAAAATAGTATATATCTCTCGGGTTTACCATGAAGTTTTCATCACTTATCATTGGGCTGTAACTCACGTAATTTGCGTATAAGTAAGTCCTGCTGTGGTAAATCACATAGACTTTGCTTCCTTTCCACCCTGTGTATCTAGATATATACTGTATAATAAGTATTCAGAAATTGGTGGTAAAGACGACAGCTAATGGCAAGCTGGAGCTCTCAATCACAGAAATCTCTGTAGGATAATTTTAATTCGGACCATACAGATCATGATCTCATCCTCATACCCGTTTTAAATTGTTGATTAGATAAACCTAGGTCCATATAAGTCATCAATAAGTGATAGCAGGAGCACATGATTAACAGAGGTTATGCTATTCATTTTCCCATTATAAATCTAAGAAAATCAATGTATCAGAAGGATAGATTTTTTTGCGTATATCCTTATCAGGATAGATTACTGTAACCATATTCTGAAATTTTGTGTTCCTTGCCAATATGTTGCCTCATTTTTTTTTGACAGGTGCTAAAATGGATCCTTGTTTACTGCTTCAGTATTGCATTATTCAACAACAGTCTTAAGAGGTAAGTGAATTCTGTGTGTTTGTATTCCATATTTTCTATTGCATTTTCTTAAAACTTACTGGCTTTGTAATTCCTATAGATCACTGGCATTTTACATTGGTCAGGGTAGTGGCAAGAGGCAGGCAAACTCTTCATAATTTTCTAGCATTTCAAGTCTACTATTTCACAAGGAGAAAAACAAAAACCCGAACAATTATATATAAAGTTTATCACCATTTTTTCCCAAAATTATGAAGAAAGAAAAGATCTGGTAAGAAAATGGAAGCTGTTCCTGGACTGTTTTCTAGTTTTGATTGTGTTGTTTTTCCTGTTTCTCACTTGAAGATTGGTTTGTGGTGGAGGAAGATAAAGGAAACAAAAAAGTGAAATATCTACCTGATTAATATTTATGCAAAGATGTTATTTCTACTCCAAAAGGTTTTCAGTGTAGAATATCCATTTAGAGTTACTAATATGTTTCCCCCTTTTCTAGTGTTCTTCAGTTACTAACACTGAACTGCATGTTAAACGAGCATTTTTTAGTTTATCTGTGAAATGGCGGAGGAAAAATGAATTCAGATTTATTAAAGATACAAGTTAAAAATTAATTGAAAAACCTTAACCTTAGAAAATGCTCTCATTCAAAATTAAACTGTGTGCATAACTAATATGTTTTAGAAGGAAAGTGAGTTAAATTACACCTAATTATGGAGACAAATTCTGAATAAATTGTTCTGTTCAGCCTTTTGATATTATGTTTGCAATGTGGTTTTGAAATTTAGTTTGGATTGTTTTCCCAAGTGACCTGTAAAGATTCACTTGGATGTAGTCCTTAATCACTAGTTTATTCCTATTACATGGGTGGTACAGAAAATTGATGTTCTCTGTGAACTATCCACAGGAGAATCTGTAATTTTTTTATTCTGCAAAGAAAAGGTTCACTTTTGTCTCTAGTAATAACTAAGACGGTGGTGTTAATAATCCTATATAATATGAGATTTTTACATAATTTGAAACATTAGGAAAATCATTTCACAGTAACAAATGTACAATTTGGTGATACTAGCTGGTAGCATGGGACTGATGAACAAGCAGCAAATGAATCATTATCACAACATAGTTTATCTCTGTAATGTTATAATATCAGAAGAGAGGTAAGCAAATTCTTGCTGTAGCAGTGGTACCCTGTTGTAATTATGCATGAAAATACATAAAATAACTAATCCAGAGTCATTTTCCAAGTATTTTAGAACTTCAACTTTTTGCTGTCGTGTTTGTGGGAAAGATAGGAGTGGGGAAAGCTGAGAAGAGAGGTGAAACGTATAGATGAAGAAACCATAGCAAACAGTATAGCCATAGGCTGACGTTGTGAATATTTTCTAAGCCGGGATAGTAGTCTGCATTTGATGAGTTATTCGCTATAGGAGTTTATTGTACTGTGATAAGGAATAAAATAATAGATTCTTGCCTTTTTCAGTAGTGGTGAAAGTAAGTAAGACTGGATAGTGGAGCTCACCAGGCTTTCATTCAAAGCAATAAAGTGAGAATTCTAAACTTGTATTTTAGTAAAATGCCAAATAACCTGATTTATAAGTGGATAAAATCAAGACTGCGAATTGTTGGAAAACCTGCCTAACAAACTGGACAAACTATTTACTCCCTTTTCTAAATCTCAACTGGATTTCCTTCTCAGGGCTGAAAAATATTTTAGCCACCATGTTGCATGTAAATTGAGTCCTAAATTGCACCTCTTTGTGACTTGCCTGGTCTTTCTATTCACCTGTGCAGGGTTTGAATACTGTTTCACACTGTGATTCTCCAGAAAGCAGAGCGCATATCTCCCTTGCGATTGTATAAAATGCAAGTCACAATTGTGTCTGTTAGTACAAATAAAATTTCTTTTATTTGCTGTCAGGCAGGCATCCAACTAGCCATATTTTAAACTTCACTCATAGTGGTCAGTATCTCTAGGTAAAGCTTCCCAGCCCTTCCCGGTATTGTGAAGAACATGAAGTTATGGTTGATTTAAAAGCATTTTAAATAAAATAGATACAGCTTGCTGCTTTCCATCTTCTGTTCCTGAGAAATGTTAAGTAATTATTATAAATCATATATTGTGCTATTTCATCTCCAGGGTAATGATTTCACAGATGTTGTATTTGTGGAACACACTGGCTGAAATTTGAATGTACAAAGGACTGTTCCTATAACTTTTCCTCGCATTGACTTGTACTTCCACGTGCAACTAGCTGTATTTATGCCCAGGGTGGGTGTATATCTTTAGGTTGGACGTTGCCTTAAATTAATGGTAATAACCTGAAATGGGAAGCTTGGATTGTATAAAGTACTTTAGTCCATGAAAGAAGATGAAAATGGCAAAGGGAGAAGGAAAATGTTGGTAACTGAAATACGGAATTAAGAATTGGTCATAGAGAGTATGACCCATTTACTAACAAGACAAAGAAAACCCATGATGAACTGCTTTAGAATGGGCTAGACCAGCCATTTTGTGAGAGCTAGTATGATAGTAGATCTGTCTTCTGGATGGCTAAGAATGTGTTTTTATGGCACAATTGGTTTTTTAGATACTTTAAAGGGAAAGCTTTGGTTTCTTTTAGATTTTTAGTGTAGGGTAGTACACAGACAGCCACACCATACTGTAGAAGGTACGTGGACAAAACAATACACATCTGGAAGTCTTGGTAAACAGGCTATCAATCCTACACATTGTTGATTCATTTAAGAATTTGTTGCTGGGCTAAACATAGGGTCTCCAACTTCTGAAACAAAAGCTCTGTTATGAAGCAAAAGAAACAGCTCCCTGAGCTCAAGCCAGCTGAGTTTGTTGTATTCAGTCCAGCAGACTGCTTTACAACCAATAATTCTTCGAGTTTATATGCAGTACCCTGCTATTTCCAGAGGGATGGTTTTATTTGACTGTCCATTCACCTAGGATACAAGTTTAACTTAAACTTGATGGTGCCAAGTATGGCAAGTTGATCTTATACCACTTTGATATCTCACTTTGCAAAGCCAAAACAAGCGTTACCAAGCTCCACAATTGTGGCTTACCAGACTTACCATTAAATGCAGCATCTTGAAACTTACTGTGGCATATCAAAGCAATGTGATCATTCAGATGCACAAGACCAAAATTACAATGCCAGAATCATATCATTACGTACTGTTTCCTGCATTTTCTTTACACTGTCATGGAATATAAAATGGAGGCTACAAAACATAGATTAACCAAGAAAAGCATTAAAACATTAGGAAAGTATGCATGAACTTGAGAGGTTAGGAATTTTGTAAAACCTCAAGAAAATTTTAAGTTTCATATATATTTTTTTTCTCTTTAAAATGCTAATTTCTATTTGTGGAATGAGAGTTAAGCAAGGTTAATCTTTACCAAATTAGATATAGGTAATACCTGGCATGACAGTAAAGCAACTTCACACAAGAGTTGTAACTAAGGTAGGCTACTACTGATTTGCTGTATTTCTCATTCCAGCTGAGGACATGGGAGCAGAAGACACTTCAGGGCCAGCAGAAGGGCTTAGATACTCTCCCACACTGGCCTGTGTTCTTCTTAGTCAACAAGAGGGCCATTTTCCATTCCTCCCCGCCTTTTATGTATTTTGATATAGCCCTATCCCACAGAAGTGTAATGTGGGAGAAAGAGCATGGCAGCTGTCCACAACACAGCAGCTTCTCTCTTGTTAAAGAAACCAAATGAGATGCAGTGTGGTTTCTACAGACTGCGTTTTGAGCTGGGGTCGCATGGGGGGGAACTGGGGTGTGGAAGCATGAGGGGGCAAAAACTCCTTTATCTCCCCTCATTGTCTGCACTATGAAAGGATGTAATTGTCATGGTTGCGTCAAATCGGGGACAGCAAGCAACAACTACAGAATAGCCCTCTTACTGTCCTCCCTTTGTGGAGAGAATTGTGTTCTCCAGCTGCTATAGGCATCTCATTAGTATTTTGAGGTGTGAAGAGGTGTTGGCATTAGGTTTGTACAGTTAAAATAATTTATAAAGTGCCTTTTTTTCTGTGTTCTTTTTTAAAAGTACATGCAGTTACTAGCTAGCTGTAGTATAATTAAGTCCTTTGCTCAAAGTACAGCCAGCTTTAAAAAGCAAGCTGAATGTCTGAGTGCATAGGGGTCAGGATAATGTGGAAATAAAGCCACAGGATTACAAGAAGGGACTTCCCAAAGTCTACTCCTCTGGTATTTCAGGCAACTCTTAAAATACAGTCTCTTGTGAATTTATCAAGCCTCATCTCAGATAAGTTTAGTTGTTTGTATAACTGAAAGATTGTTCCAGAAGTCCGTGCTCTGATGTAAAAAAACCTCCAAAATCTTCTGATTTGTTGACAACATTTATTCATGGCTAATTTATACCTATTTTTTATGTGAATGCATGATTACTCTCCTTGCCTCCAGCCACTCATTCACCTGGTGTACGGATAGAAAGTTATCATATTCTCCGTTAGCATCAGCTTTGGTGGACTGAATCAGGTTGTATTTTTAGTCGCTTCTACAAAGAGCTCTTATTTTCCCTGATACTTCCTTGCGTCCATTTCATTTTGAATGCATCTTTTAAGATATACGCTTAGGGTCTGAGGTGAAAGCCTTTACCTGGAATACTTGTGCCTTATAGATAGTTTGATAACATATACTGCTTGTGGGTTTTCTTATTTTTATGTGTTATTTTTGTTATGAAACATCTTTCAGACTGCATTAAAAAATTCACAGCCTACTGTAGCATCTGGTTTCAAAGGAAGTGAATTGTCTTGATCCGAATTTCCTGGTGCGATGTAAGTCTTGGATACTTTTGCTGCCCTTGGGAGATTTTTTTTGTGGGTTGACAAAGTATACTGGAGTCCACAGTTTGGTCCCATGGATCTTATTCTTCTGAAACTTTCAGGTGTGAAGCAGGAAGCTATGCAACAGGTTCCCAAAATACCTATTATTCCATGATGCTTGATGGGGCTCTGAGCAACCTGACCTAGTCAGGGATGTCCCTGCTTATTGTAGAGGGTTGGACTGGGTGACCTCTAGAGGTCCCTTCCAAACCAATACATTCTATGATTCTATGATTTACTAAGATTTGCTCCCAATTTGCACTATACTTTACAGACGCATAGATGATAAAGCTCTAATCCTATTGGGTTTACACTCCAGCTTCATTAAAATGCAGAAATTAATTAAAATGTAAAGAAAATAAAACGTAAAAATTGAACCAAGCTTCCAAAAAGACCCACATGTCTCTGGACATAATAATAAACTAGAGCTAAAGACCTTGCTTTAGGCTTAAATCTCATTAATTCCTTCCATGGGAAAAACATATTTAATAACTTAAGGATTTTTTAAGGAAATTTCTTGATATAAGGATGCTTGCTTTGCTGTGTTAAGAAAAAAATGATGCAGGTCTATTCTGCTGTGGATGATTATTTACAGATGCAGCTTGGAAGACATTTCTTAGCTGTGTATTAAGTCTGAATATGAGAATGCTGAATGTTTGATACTTTAAAGGGGGGAGGGGGAAACCCCTTCATCCATGTCATTCCCAAGCTATCCCAGCTGGCAGTTTGAGTGAGCCGACAGAAACCAAATGCAAAGACAGGTAAAAAGACGATAGATGGTAAAAATCTACTTAACTATTCTGTCAGTCCTGTTGTATGCTACAGACTTAATTTTTTGAATCATGGGCTGACAGTGTCGGGCTAGGCCCAATAAATTTATTACTGAAATGTGTTTTTGACATCAAATACTAATTATTTTTAATTTCTAGCTTTAACCACACTATTCGTCAATATTTATTTTGATAAAATGAATAATGGGCGAGGATGAACTGTGTAGCAGATGTGCTACAAAGATATTTGAAGAAATATTTTTGATTTATGAAAAAGTATGTAAGTTTTAAGAATAGTATGTTATTGCCTCTTTTTGCTATGTTGACTTATCTTAGTCAAATATCATAAGACAGGCTATCTTTAAAGTGTCACATGAATTTAAAGTAAACATCCTACACTGGCACAAAGTTTTGAAGAATCTGCGAGAGTAATTTCTTTGAGAATAAATGTTTTTTAAATATACATTTTGTATTTTATAAAGGAGAAGCAAATACTATAGAAAAATAGGGGAGGGAAAATCAATTTATACAAGTAAAATAAATTTCTATAAAAGACAGATATGGGGAAAAAGGAAAGAGCTAGATAACAGAACAAGGAATGAACCATTTTGGACATTCTTTCTTTGACTACTTTTCCTTAGTGGGATGCAAAAAAGACATTAATGCAAAGTGTGCTATCTGTCTGTAGTGTCAGTACTGATGCAAGAGAAACACCCCATGGCACCTTTCAAGGAGTGGAGGAGATACTTGTTTTATGCAGCCAACCTTTTTCAACAGAAAAGGTTCTAGTTTCTCAATTGTTTCTGAGCCAACTGGTGATTCTACAATAGTAATTTCACTGCATCATCAGTATTTAACTTAGTACTTCGTAATGTGCATGTTTCAGTTCCTTTTGTTTTTAAATGTAGAGCATTTCTGCAGGGTTTTCAAAGTTGATTTAAAAAATACAAATACTATTTTCTTCAGTATTTCTTCAGGATTTTTTTGTGAGTAGCTACAGCTTCTTTAGTCTTTGTGCCAGCTCCTCGTGAATTACTGAACTTCCTTAATATAAATCAAGGCTTTATCACCTCTACAGGGCAATTTTTCTTGGCCTAAAATACCTGAAACCTCAGCAGATGTGAAGATTCTGCAGACACTAACCTGTTATGAATAACTTCCTTTGTCCTGAAACAATTGGAACAATATACTGTGGCTACAACCATAGCTGGCTAGAACTGAGCTGGACAAATGACAAGTCACTTCAAATACTCCCAATATTAAAATAAATTAATTCTTTCTATTAATAATCTAATAATTTCATGCATTTCTGTATTGCAAGGTGACCGAGTTATTTTTTCACCCACTTATTTACTGGTATGGATTTAGTCTAATCATGCAAACAAAAATGTTTTTTTTTAACATCAAATCACAGCATCAATCATAATCTTACTTAGAGAACAGAACACTTAAAAAACCATGTTGTCAGCCACTTGGTTCTGCTTCCAAATTAAAGCTAGATCCATCTGTTCATAAAAATGAGATTGATGCAGGCAGTCATCTCGTGCTCTTAAAGAGTTAGATTTATGGCATAAAATGCAGTAGTGTCCAATTTTGTGCCTACATCATCATTTTTTCTCCTTCTTTATGTGTGGCAAATGCTCATGTCTCTCGGGAGTCTAAATGACTTGCTTTGCAAGGCTTCCCTTCTTTAGCAGGTCGTATTGTACTGTCTCTTGTATATTCAAAGGAAGACACTCCTTGCTTTAATATAACATGTCTTCATAGAAGACATTCTGGGACTACCTGTTTCTGTAGCTTTCATATTTAGTAGAACTTCAGTAAGTGGGAAATGTAAAACACTGCATTGCCTTTTTGTCCAGTGGATATATTGCTTTATTTGTTAGTACTATTTGCTAAAAGCTGTGACTTCATCCTTAGAAAGCATTTTAACTGATACCTGCCTTTCATACTTCGTTGCCCTGTACATGTATTCTATACATCTGTGCTTTTTCTGTGGTTTCTGTTACTACTGTATTTGCGTCACCTAATTTAAAACAGACTCTCTGCTGTTTTCAACTATAATGGATTTGTGGCTTAGTATGCGAAACAGAATTGACTGCACAAAATGTGAAATTCTGATGCTAGACATTCCGGCTAGGTCTTTACAGACAGGAATGTGCATTTGTCTGGGCAAGCATTATAGTCCTAGGGGTGCTTAGCTCTTTTAGTGACAGCCTGAATATGTTGAAGTCATTCAATTAACAAAACAAAAAAAAAAAAAAAAAAAAAAGAGAAAAAGAAAAAAACCTCAAAGACAAAAGACAGAAGCATTAATTTTAAAGAAAACAAGAAACTGCCTTGGCACAGCTCCAGCATTTGCAGTGTAAATCTCACACAATCAAGCTGTGGAAAAAATTGTGAAAGAAACATTGAAAGGAGAATGAAATATCTTAAGCATATAAAGCCCTGAATACTAAGTAAAGTGTAAAATTTAAGAGAAATGTTTAGTAGCAAGGGTAAGTGCTACTGGAAGAATCTGAATCATAGATGACTCCTAACCATTTAACTGTATCTGTAAAGGAATGCAAACACATTAAATGCACAAATCCTCTAAAGGGTTTTTAAATTTTAAAGCATGAGATGGCTTATCCCATTTTCCCATCCCACCTCCAGTTTTTGGAGATACTTCATGTTGCTCTGGTAGTGATGAGTGCAAGTCACTAGAACAGCCACAAGAAGTTCATAGACAGAGAACAAGCTGTTAAGCCGGAATTGTCCCTGTGGGGAAGGGGCAGTCTCTCCAGACAAGGTTAGGAGAGAATGAAGAATGGGGGAGGAGAAACTCCCACTCCTAGGACAGGAGAGAGGGATGAGAAGGAGGAGTTTGAACTCGTCTCTAACAGAAGCTTCTCAGGGTGGACTGGTGGGAGTTATGACTGTTGAAAGTCTGAGTCTTTTTTCAATTTAAATTCAGGCTTCAGAATATAGAAAACATCTTCCCTTCAGCCAGCTGCTAAGAGTCACCTCCTTCCTCTGCCTGTAGCAATTTCAGTATGTCCTGTTATGGCTTTGCATTCTAGAGCTGCCTACAAAACCTTCGCGTTGCCATTCCCAGGGACAGGAGCAATCGAGCAAAACCCATCCGAGGGGCACAGAGATATGTAGCATGACGAGACAGTCCTTCCATAGGAAATCAGCTGAAAAATACTGCATTCCTGATTCCCAACCCAGACAGTGCCAGAGAGCTTATATTGGCAATCCAGCTCCTCTTCTATTCTCCAGCAGCCTGGCCGTTGGAATTGGTAGGACCCCTCTTAGCACCACCCAAGTCCCAGGCCGCCAGCAGGATTTTTCTGAGAGGCTCCCTGCAGCTATGCTGATAGCTCCGGTTTTCTCCGGGAGCAGCAGGCACAGTGTGTGAGATGGGACAGAACAGGCCATAAACTGAAACTCCAGTGTAGAAATAACTAATTTCTGCCAGTTTTTGTAACGTCAGTTTTACGTGTTGGACTCTGTGGTTAAAACAAGTGATAGGCCATTCGTTCTGCTAGTTCCTTTAAAAAGTGTAATGGGATGAAAAAAGAATAGCACATGGTTTGGATCCATTTTTATCACTGGCATAAAACTCATTTCCAAAGTAATGTGTTAACTTCATTTTAAGTGGATTTTTTTTATGAATAAGGAGTCCGATTTTACTATGAACTGAAATGAAAATGCTAAGGGAACAGAGCTCATGTTTATATTGTTTATACAGCAAGGCACGAGCCTCCTGAAAGACAGGAAACTGATTGTTTGAATTGGTAATTCTCAGTTTTTTCCATTCTGAAACTCTATCTACTCCCAGGACCCTTCTGGTGTCTGCTCAGGAGCTAGAGAAGATTTCCTGTATGTTGAGGAAGCATACAGTAGCCAGAGGCAGAACCACTTCACTTAAAGACTTACAATTTAAATACTGTATGAACATTGAAACAGCTGGATCATGCAAATTCCTTTTCTAGTATCTTTAGCAAACACTCGGATGAATTTGTAGCATTCGCGCGGAGTGATACAAAAATAAGCATGGCTACACTCTGTCAGATCCAAGGTCCACCTAACCTGGTACCCTGCCCCAGAAAGCAGCCAGGAGTGGAAGCTTACAGGGGTGTAAGAACACCTCCCAGTGCAAGAACATCTCCCACTGTCCCAGCTTCTAGGGATCTGCTATTAAAAATGTTCTAAGGTGGCAACATCTTCACCATCATGTTTGAAAGCTACTGACAAACCTATTTTACACCAATTTGCTTAATAAGCTTTTGAATCTATTTATACATTTGGCATTCAAAATATTGCAGCTATGAATGCTACCATTTTGAGATGCAATATGTGAAAAAGTGTTTCCTATTTTCCCTTAAGTCAACTGACAACTTCTTCAGGTCACTGCCAGGTTTTTGAAGAAACAGTGAGGAATAATTCCTGACCGCTTTCTCTACTATCATTTCTAGAGCGACTCGTATAAAAGCTGAAGTGTCCTGATCTTTTAAATCTATCTTTGTCCAGAAACCGTTCCATAATTCTGCTTAAACTGGTTACCTTGCATCTACTTGGTGTGACACAGAAACATCCTTTTGTGAAAGGTGATCACCAGTAGCAGTGCTCAGATGTGTGAGCTAGGGATCTAGTCAGTGTTTAATGATTTTCTCTTGTTCATTTTATCTCATTCCTATTAATTTTTAACTTGTATTTGTCTCATTGTCAGCATCTGAGTACTGAACTAGAGTTTTCAGAAAATTATCCAGAGTAATTCTAAGATCTCTTAAATGTTTGGTAATAGTTTAGATCCTGACAAGTTTTGTGCATATTTAAGGTAGTATATTCCGTCTGAGAAACACAAGTCTCTCTACAAAGGCTTAAGTGTTCTGCCACCTTTACACAGTGAAATCACACCGTAACTGTGTGTGTGTGTGAAGCAGGGGAGGGTTGGTATTTAACACAGAGCAGAACTCACTGTTCCTGTGAGCGCTGCAGGATTTGGATTGCAAATGGGAACTATGTTTTTCTAGATGAACCATTTGAAACCCCTCATACTGGCTGCAGATTTACTACGACTGCTTCCTAGTTTGATTAGCCATGGAAAAGATGTATTGGTGTAATATGCAGTTAAGAAATATAATACTCCTCCCAGGTTATCTAAAATATTTCAGTATATAACAGATTTTTTATGCCTTTGTGTGAGAGAAAGCTGTTGAGAAATCAGTTTGGAAAGCTTCTGTCAAAACATTTACGATGAACTGACACATGCTTATAAAGTCTGCTTTCTTCAAAAGCTTGTTAGGTGTTGCTATCTTAAACGTAATATGATATTTCAACCTTTTTTTCCGTATTTGTCACACATTCATGTAAGAAAGAACTGATTTTTAGAAAAAATTAAGATGGAAATGAAAACCCCTTTCATGAACACTTGCATCAAAACCAAATCCCCGTCTAATCATTTTATGCATACATTCTACAGTTAGTGAACTGGTCTCTGGGTGTCAGTAACAAAGAAATATGTATTATTGTAATCCTTAGTGCTTAGTGTTTACTGGTAGCCAACTTTATGATCTAACTGCTAATTCCTAAATTATAAGCTTTACAATAATTCTCCTTTTATTCAAGCCAAAGTCACTATGCTCATCTAGTAAGTTTCTAGCCACATTTTCCACTGTGCTCGCTACATGAAAATAAGGCTTTTTTTGTAAGGCTACATATTTAGAGAAAATGCTACAAAATTGCCCCTGTATTAATAGAATCCAGAGCATTCCTTGGTGGTGGCTCAGCACATTACCATGTGAGTTGCCTGCCCTTGAAAAGGCATAATTTGATCTTAACAGTTTTCCTGAGTTCTCTGGTAGTTACAGAGAACAAGTGACCACAGTTCAGCTCCTCAAGCCGAAAGCTGAGTTTAGAACCACAGTGGTGCTGACTTACACGTTTCTGAATTTCAACAAGAGAAGGAAAATTCTTTCTTGCAACTGAATCTTTCTGATTCTAGTGAAGAGTTGGAGAACTGAAAATAGCAAAGTGGTCCCAGATGGATTTTTTTTTTTTTTTTTACTAAATGCTTCTTCAGTGGTAGAGCTGTCTGTCAGCTTCAGTAGCTATCTCTGTGTAGGGTAAAAGGCTGGATAGTGTTGTGCTAGACCCAACAGGAATGTCAGGGAAACACTAGAAAGGGCAACATTTGAGAAAGGGCAACATTTGTACTCTTGAGCCTATAAAAATTACACATTTAAGAAAATACCTTCAGTATTCCTCAGAGTTGTTTCAGCACACTGCTTATTTCCCTTGCTAGATATAAATCTTAATTACCAAGGAAAGGAGTAGTAGTAACTTAAGTGATATCCAAGGAATAAACCTCCCCAAAAGACAAAAGAGTTAATAGAAGGTTGGAAAGCTTAGAATAAAATAACTACATACTTCCTATCAGAGGCTTTTAAGCAAGAGAATGGAGTTCAAAGGCCACATGCTGATCTTGGCTACAGCAGGGTAAATCCAGAGCGGCTATCTGTGAAAACAGTAGAATTGCTGAAGATTCACATCAGCATGAATAAAACTAAAATTTGACCATTAGAAACTTCATTATGAGGGAGTGTGTACTTATCCTGCTAAGTTTATTTCATGTTTCTTATATCAAAACATTGGTAAATTGTATTTGTAGCTATTTCTGCAGGTTCCTTTCTTTAGGTGATTTTTTTTTTCCTGACTTGATTTTGTGTCTAGCAACATAAGAGTGGTATGCTGTTAGGTTTTAATTGTGTTCTAATTGAGTAATGATGGGTTTTGGATCAGTGAGATGACATGAAGTGGTATTATTAATGGATGTTAATGGACTAGCAACGAAACAGCTGCATAGGCAGGTCTCTAGTTGGGATAGTGAGGCCGAGGTTGGAAGCCTGCCTGGAGCAGAGGAGGAGTGAGCCTCACCAGGGCACAGCGCAGAAGATGTCTCTGGCAAGCACATACAGGTAGCAGCTGAGAGGATTTGACAGACAGGCGTAGATGGCAGCTGCCCTATCTCCCACGCGGGTAAGCAAACAGAATGGCAAACAGATAAACAGGAAGATGCGCAGCTTTGAGTTGAAGGAGAGCCAACGCAGATCATTCCTACAAGGATGCTATACACGTGCCTGTTTCTGGAGGCTGACTCTTCAGTGAACAGATATTACACAGAAATCAGACGATAAAAATGTAATAACGTCTGAGCAAAGGCACAGGATAGAGATCTCGGTTTACTTTCTAGTGAAACTTGTTCCTTTTCCATTGAACTGAATAGCCTGTGTTTGGAACCCTATAGAATGATTGGTTATGTCTCCTGCAGAGGAGATGTATGGTGTATGGACCTAACTCCTTTATGCTTACTTTCTGCTTCATTAAGATTTAGCATTAGAAATAAACAGTTTCTAATGATTTCATTCAAAATGGATAAATTGAAAACATTATATGCAATCATGAGTAACAGTTTCAGCAGAAATCACATGGGCTAGCATTAAAAAACCATTAATGGGGAGTTTCTTAACCTTCAAAATGCAGGTCAAACCCTTGTTTGAACACTGTACGGACATCAAACATAGGAAAAAGAAACAAGTTGCAGTCGATCCTAGTCTCTACCATAAAAATTTAACACTAGTTCTAGGTGAGATACCTAGCATCAAGACAGTGTCATTGTACAGTTGTTATCCGTGAGAAAAGCAGCAAAAAACCTATGCAGAGGCATACGATGTGGAAACTCCTGTAAATATAATTCCCAGTGAGGTTGTGAATTGTGTGGCTTGGTACATAAACTTGTTAAACAGCTGTGAACGTTACAGTTTGCTTGCATACATGCAGCTGTGCAGCCAGGCAGAGTTTAGGTTTAAAGACCAATGTTATCAAATTATCTTTTGAATACACTTGTAACAAGCTGGTATTTAGCAGTAAGTTGTGCTCTCAAATGGCACTGAAAATGAAAACTTCTTTAAAAGTCTAATCTTAAACTGAAAGTATACCTTATATTTAGAAAAATAAACATATAAACCACTAACCTGATTATTTAACTATTGGTTATGGAAACAATAAATATCAATGTACTCACAAGCAAGCTTCTTTAGAGCAGACTGACCTTTAATTCCCATCCAGCTTTCAGGTGTTTTTGCTGTTCACACAACAGTAGACTAATGGTTTTGGACACTCGGTATCCACTTTGGCACATCTGAAAAAACAGACGTTGTAGTTTACTTGTGGTCTAGCTACCAATTGTGCCATAATTGGACCAGCTAGTTATTTTCCTCATAACATTACATCACAGAATTTGCTTATCAAGATAGTGTTAACATTTTATCTTACGAAAAAAGATAGCATCAATTTAAAAAGCAAAACTTTTAACTGTTTATATACAATGGGCATTTGTATGGTATGTATAGTTCAGGTTATGGAAATATCATTAGTAAATCTGCTGTTCAAAAGTACATTATATTATAGATTTATTTTTTAACTCTCAGTAGTCTAATTCAATCTCTATATTTGATAAAATAAACCTTCCTGAGAGAAAATGAATTTTCTGTCATTTTTTTTTTTAATGAACAATTTAACAGTTTATACTCAGAAAACGTTTATGTGTGATCCTTTTCTGGAAGTTTGCTCTAGGTTCCTTTTTTGTGTGTTCCTCTGCTGAATAATCAGTTACCACAAGCTCCCACCCTCACGCGTTCATGTAAGCACGCACAGAGGGCTGCATGCCCACAGCAATACCTGCAAGGCGAGCCATGTTGGCAGTGTCAGAACTAAACTTGTAATTTATTTCTCCCAGGCATCTCAAAATGCTGACAGCACCACCCGCAGAGGAGGTAAGTGAGAGTGGATGGTACACGAGAAGGAGACCAAGGTTCAGGTTGTAACAGCAATGTGCGCAGGGGACAGGGCCTGGTGCGCAGGAACTCTTTGCGCTGGAGGTTTACACGGGCGGAGGTGGAAACAGAGCTCTCGGGCGGTCTGCCGAAGGCCAGGGCTTTAGGAAAGAGGCGGGTGGTGTCTCTGATATTGCCACCTCAGCACTTTGCAGAGGTGCTGGCCAAGGCTGGCTGATGTTTTCTTCCTGGTATATTAGCAAAGCCACTGGTAAAAGCAGTGCCTGCAAAGAATCAAATACCCAGCTGGACTGGTGAGGGGTCCTCCCCGGGCTGCAGGGAGACACCTGCTCTGGCTCCTGAAGCGCCTCCTCCTCCCTCTCCTTCTCTGACCTTGGGGGTCTCAGGGCTGTTTGTCACACTTTGTTCCTCACTCCTCACCACCTTTATGGTTTTGCCCTTTCTTAAATATGTGTTCCAGAGAGGCCCCGCCACCTTGGCTGAGGGGCTCAGCTGGGCCCGGCGGTGCCCGGCACGGGGCCGCCCCAGCCTCTCCTCGCAGACGCCGCCCTGCAGCCCCGCTGCCAGAGCCTTGCCACAGACACCTCGTACAAGATGTGAACTTGGAACTTTCCTAGGAACATTTTTAATTCCTGTTAGTAAAATCCTCCTGAGAGCTAACCAGAACTTGTAGAGCTCAATGGAGAAGGGAATGGAGGAGACAGTCAAGGAAAATTGGTTTTTCTTTTTGTTGTACGATTCGCATGAATAGAACCAAGGCTGGGAGAATAACATCTGTGAGTAACTTTCAGCAAGACTCCCCCTATAATGAAATATAAACCAAAACCTAGCAGCTTATGTTTTCTCCTGCCCTTTTGCGTATTTGTGATTTAGTTCCTTTAATGAAACTGGAGACCTACCTCAAGTTGTCTTAGTGGACCAGGCAAGGCTGCTGGGGAGGAGGAGGAGGTGGCATGCTGCCGGCAGTCGAGGCAGGCAGCAAACCAGATATAGCTCCAAAATATACACCAAGTTTGTAAATTTTCTCTTTCCATGCCTAGTATAACTAGAAACACTTGCATAAGATGTGGTGGATGCTGATTTCATGCTTTTTCTTCTATGTCTTGTCACTGCTTGCCGAAATTAACGTGATAGAGAAAAAGAACTGAGGCAAAGAAATGCTTCCACTAGCAGGCTGCTCTGTCATCTATCCACTGTTTTTATTACTTGTTGCCTTTGGTTTCATTTCTTGTTTATTATAGTAGAGGTGGAGGTTCATAAGGAGATGAGTTAAGTGGACGTAGAGTTGTTGTGGATTCTGGAATTAATTTTTGGCATTTTGCTTGGTCAAGGATTATCTTAGTCTGGTTTTAATTTTGCAAACATATACATTGACATGCAGAAGGCAAACAGTGGTCAATGCCAGATGCTTCAGAATTAAGTGGGAAAAGCTGCCTTGTGCTTCTAATTACATCTTAAGTAAAGCATTTATGTTGGAAAAGGGACTTCTACCTGAGAACTGAAATAAGAATTACTACCATTATGACACGAGGAAGAAGATGGTGATGGTATTGCTGATCTGTAGTGTGGCTTATAAGTGCAATTCTGAAAAGAGAAAAGGACAAACAGGCTAGGTCAGAGTTGGCTAAAAGGGGGAAAAAAAGAAATGGGAAGATCAATCAGCAAATTATACAGTTTATGCACACACATTTGCTTGACTCATCCCGAGTAACACAATTCATGACTATTAAGCAAAGCAAAATAAGAGATTTGTAGATGAGTTCCTGGAAGTTACAGCATGTGCAGGACTAAAAACCTGACCTGTTAAGTTGGGATATGGTCACTAAGTAGAAGTTAACATGAAACTGGAGTTTGGGGGTACCCACAATATCTTGTTTCTGCATTTTGTACAATCTGTGTTCTACTAGTGGTACTTTTGGGCGAGCTTTCTTGCATGCGCTCACATCTTGAAGCACACGAAATCACAAAGATTTGAGATGTCTTCTGGACATTACAAAATATGAGGGAATATGGCCACTTACCCAAAGTGGTTTTACTTGAATTATAAGATATTAATGCAGTCACTAACATGATGTCCTTAAATATATAGGGTAGGACACAATTTTCAAAAGTATCCAGCTAACCAACTAATTTGAGTCACATTTTCAAACCTGATTAAGGCACCTACATTCCTTAGGCACTTTGAATATTTTGCCTCTGGGGCAATTTGTGAAATATTTGTCAGAGATCATGATAAATTCAGAATGCAAACAATGTTGATTCGTAACCATAAAACACCTATTTGAGAATATTATTGTATATTTTTCTCTTTGTTTTGTATTATTATTCTGTTCATCACAGTAAGTGGAAGGATTTTTTTTTTCTCTTAGAGCCCCTGGCATACAGTAGTTATTCAGCTAACTGCTGGCATATGTTCTTGAAATAGTTGCCCAGAAGATGACCTGTAGACTAAACAAAATCTGTGGAATCTGTTGCTCTACTTAGACAAACCAAGCAACGGGTACTTAAAAAAGCAACAGGTAACACTATAGTAAGAAGTTATCTTAGCCTTATTTCTTACTTGGCTGAGAGGAAAAATTGTTGAATGAGTTGCGTATGGGCCACATAATTCTCAGTCCTGATTTTGAAGGTAATCCAAAACCACTCTTTCATCTTCTAGTGATGTTTAATTTTGGCAGCAAAGTGCTTCATGACTGTGGTAGTCACAGTGCTGCAAATAATTAACCTCTCGACTATATTGCAAAATTTAGCTCAGGCACATGTTTAAGTTGCAGGTATAATATAAAATGTGCTTGCAAAAACTACAGGCCATCTAAAAATATTTAACATCTTGCCTAGGATTAGTGTTGACTTTTCAGGTAGGTAGGGTAAATGGGGAAAAGGATCAAGTCAGAAATACTCTAGAATTCAATACTTAGATTAGTAATTCTAGTAAATTTGGGGTTTGTTTGTTTGTTTCAACATTACAATAACACAGAGGTATAGAGTTTTTTTAACCATTTCCTCTCGTGGAGGTGATCTTACAGATATATAAGCTCGGTGATCTCAGCAATGTAATCTAGTGCAGTATCTACTAACTGACTTCCTTGGTGGGGCAAAGAGCACTCTACATCGGAAGGCTGGAAGTTTGCCATCCGGTGCGTGTAATCCATGTGAGACGATGCAGTTTGGGACACTGGCGAATAGAAGCAGAGGTCAACAGAGAATTTAGCATGTTGAGTTTGGGGTTTTGTTTCTCCAGAAAACTTTGGCCATATTTAGAAATGTAGAATGAGATGTGAACCCAGTGGGGCATGCTAAAATCTAGCTAATTCATTGGAACAGACAGGAGGCTTTGGCTGAAATTTTTTTAAACAATACTAAGTAGTTTAGCAGCTGTTTCTGTTCCTTTAGCTGAGACCTCAGAAAGGGTGTGGGCAATAGAAACGGCTTAATAGGAAACAGTCTCGGGTAATGTTAGGGACAAGTGATCAGCAGAGTTGCCCGAGACCTGCAAGCTAGGTAACAGTGAACATCATCCAACTTGTAGGTCTCATGACATCTGTCCTTCCATGTTTCCTGCCAGCCTAGCACTAACATTGCCTAATGGGCAAGCAGGAGTGGCCCAGCTGGTACCCTTCTACTCGGCTCACTTTGCTCCAGAAGAACTGTGAAGTTGCAGAAAGTAAACCAGAGATTTTTAATTCACAGCAGTTTAAAGAAGTAAGTTTGACTATCATTTGAGGAACCATTCCTTGAAGGCAAAATATTCTTAATTGCTGTAGGACACTACTCATGTGTATAATGATATGAACTTTTTATCTAAAACCTTGGCTCTGATGTGTCATTTACAACCTATGAAATCCAGAAGTTCTCTAGAAATATGATGTCTTGCTTGAGTGAAAAGAGAAACAAGTCTCTGCAGATGAGGAAGTATTCTGTGCCACCAAGGAAATTAAAGAAGTAAAGTAGATCCTTACAAGGATTTAGCCAAATCCCACAACACTTTGGTGTAAAGATCAATAGATATTTGCTGTTGAAATCTTAAAGAAGTTCTACTTCTGTTTTAAAACCAGACCTATCAAAAGTGCTTTATTCCCGAGGCTCAAGAAAGGTCCTACAAGTCCCTTGGAAGGAGGTTTTCTGTAGTGTTGGGGAAAAACTATGGAGTCGTGTGAATGTCTTCAGTTACACATTCTTGGATGCCCAATCTTATTGTTTCTTAAATTAGAAAATAGGGGGGTGGGGGTGTTTATATTTTTGCCTCCCTTTCAATATCTAGGAGAGTTTTTTCCTTTCCCCACAGATATCAATTTTCCTTACTCCCCCATTCATATTTATAGCTTGCTTTGTGGGCCATGGGGCCTTCTAGCTCTGGGATCTCAAAACTGTCATGAGTTTTATTTGATCCAAAGCTGTATTTTCCCAAGGAAATACTTTAGCTAAAAATGTTTGCCTGGTGATGATTTTGTAACCGCTGAGAAAATATTCTCAAAGCACTATTCTTTTACTCCTTTTGTTTACTCATTTTTGCCAGGTGACTGAAGCATATACAGGCTGTTGACTCCTCTTGTAATGTCCAGCTAGTTTAAGTGCCAGAGATAACACAGAGGTGAGGACTGACTGCAGGTAGATATGACTGCAGGCGAGGTCTAAGTAGATACCTACCTCAGACAAAGCACCTGTGTCTAGTCCAGACTCCTGCAAAGCCGTGCTCATTGCTGCAGGTAAAGGACGTAAAGGTGTGTATTGCAGTAGTTGTTCTTACAGCAATAGCTCCCTCTACCTCATCCACTGGCAAGATCACCTCTGGTTCGTTTCACAGGGAAGCAAAATTTTATTTTCCCTACATCTGTGAAATGCTTTTAGCTGCTTCTGACAAAGGAACTTTAAGCCAGCTGTAGACTGGAGGTCTATGGAGCAGACTCTGGGGCACAGGAAAGTAAACAAGTTCCAGCAGGGAATGGTGGCTCTTCTTCCTTCTGAGATGTTCAGAGGTTTCACAAAATGTGATGCCACTTGCTCAATTCAGATTTTAAATTCATGACCAAATACGAAATATGTGCACTTTTATTATTCTGTGCACTCCTGTCAGCATGACTGCTCTGCCAGTGAGGCTTTATGGTGGAAGAAGAGAGATTGGGAACATGTATGGAAAATCTCTAGGTTTGTGGGTTTTTCATTTTTAATACTGTTTTGAATGAAACGTTTGGGTCCCATAAAGATGTTTAAAGTTCACTTTTTTTCAGGGAACACCATGTGGACTGCCTGATAGCTTTCTCAGATGTGAGGAGGGATTGGAGTTGGGATAGATTAAAAATAAAGTCTTTCCACTTGGTTCACACTTTTGGGGAAAGGAGATCCAGGATACTGGTTATAAAAAGGGAAACTTTCCAAAAACAATCAGAATGCTAGCAGATCTGCTAAGTTCAATTATGAGTGAAAATGGAGTTATTCAGAATATCATGTCTTAGTTTCATACACAAAGACCTCAAGGTACCTTGTGTTTATGGAAAATCCTAAAGAAAGGATTGCAAAAGTAAATTGTGTGTTTGTGTGAAAAATGATAGCTAGAAGAATATCCTCCTCAGTTGTTACAAAGCCACCATGAACATCCAAC
This sequence comes from Leptosomus discolor, assembly GCF_034619465.1. Classification (NCBI taxonomy): domain Eukaryota; kingdom Metazoa; phylum Chordata; class Aves; order Leptosomiformes; family Leptosomidae; genus Leptosomus; species Leptosomus discolor. The sequence goes on along the minus strand of NC_141393.1, from coordinate 76,820,829 downwards.
TGTAGCTAGATCTCTTAATGAAACTGTAGGTATCAGTAGCACAGTGCAAGACAGCAGAGCTAGGAGTTGCCTGTGGTGAGGATGGTATCTGGAGAACTAACTGAAAGGTGGAAGAGAGCGAGAAGACTGAAGGAAGGAGTCTGGGAAGAACAAATTATTTCCTCTGGCATTTGTTGGAAATAATTTGATTTTTAGAGCCTTTAAAAACAAAACAAAACAAAACAACAAACTAAACCAAGCAATCTTTCCAAGCTTTTAAAATTTCTTCAAAAAGATTCACCTTTTAGTGGAGAGTGAAATAAATGCCCAGTGTAAGAGTTCCCCGGCAGAGCGCAAGTCCTTTGGAGGTATTAACTGCGGTGTTGGAGCTGTGGCTCTGAGCACCGGCGTGAGCCCGGGGTGACTCGCTCTGGGGCTGTGCCAGCTGTGGCAGCAGCTGTGTGAGCAGGGCCCTGGGCTGCAGGGGGGCTGTGCTCCCCTGGCCCTCACCGGCCCCTGCAGCCCGCCCTGCCCGGTGGTGTGGCAAAGCAGCCGTGCTGCCTGTGGTGCCGGTAACACTGTGCTTCTGGCTTAATACGGGTGAAGGCAAAACACTAAAGTATCCAAGAACTGTGTCACTTGTGCACGAGATCACTTGAATAATGTCTTTTGCCAGTTTTACTCCATTACTTTAATCCCTGCACTGCCATACTACCCAAAAAAATTAAATGTAGCTTAAAAGTTCCTCCTAAAAATGAGATTTATTTATTACATTAAATGTGTTTATATTGTATGCTGTGCCCGGGATTTATATGGCATCCCAAGTGGTATTATTTTGGACAAACAGGATGGAGCTTTTTTCTTTACCAAGTACGAGTAAAAGGAGGGAGATTATCTTCACTTGATAAAATACCTTAGTCCAAGAGATCACAATTGATCCAATCTATGTTTAGAGCACCTGGAGGTTTAAATTAAACTAATGGTCAAAAACATAGATGAAAGCATATTGATCAATACATAGTTGCCTTCTAAATTAATTTTGAATGTATATTTTAAATTTACCATTAAGCTAAAGGCCTGACTAAAATAGTCCAATTTATCTGCACTTACTGAGAAGAAATACAAGGGAGTGGACTGGTTATATGCAGAAGTTCTTTAGTCACTTTTCAGCAGTCCAACGCCTTGTCCCCTTAGGAAACTAAGGGTAGGGTGTGGTGCCAGGCTTCTGTCTTGTGCAGGAGGAATCTCCTGAAAGACATCTCTGAGGTGTCTTTTCTAGACAAAAGCTGAAGAAGATTATGACAATGTATTTACTTTTAACTTGAAAGGACAGGAGAGGGAACAAATTCATTTCTTGAGGAAAATGTAAGCAAGGAAAACCAATTAGCCTAATGATATCAACTGCTGATGATGTATTTTCCTTTCGCTTTTTTTTCCCTCCAAGTTTAGCTCTCATAAGGTAAAAAGAACCTTGATACCAATACTGAACCCATGAAAATGTAACTGTTTTTAAATACTAGTAAAGCTGAAATACTAAATTTCATACATGATCGATAAATATTCATGAGGCAAAAGCTTTTACGAAGTTCTGTGATCAAGCAAGGTGGATTAAAACTTTAGGATTCATGTTTTTCTTCCACCCAGCACTGCTTTGTTTCTGTTGGAGACGTAGATATAGAATCATAGAATCGCAGAACAGTTTCAGTTGGAATATCTTGGCTTCCTGTCTACCAGGTGCATATAATTTAAATTTTTTGCTATTTTAATCTTTCTACAGAGGTAACTACTTGATGAAAACTTGTGAACAATTTGTTATTAACACCTTTTTACAACTATCCTTTCATTTCGTTTTAATTTCATAATATAATAAAATTGGCTCTGATGCCTTTATTGTTGAGTTTTTATTTAATTGGCTTTCTGATGGGTTCATTGCAGAAGAGAGGTATTTTGTAATTTTTTGGTGAATGATCACAACCTATTTGTTGAGAAACTTCGGCATTTCATAGATTTTTCTTATTTGGTAGGAAAAATTAGAGCTTTTGGTGATATTACTGTTGAAGAAAGTACTTCAGTGAAAAGTAAATCATATTACTTTTGACAAAAACTGATTCATATTCATTTACAGTTTTTAATCAGAAGGTCACAATTTCTGTGGAAAAATTTAAATTTCAGTTACAATTAATTTCTTTTTATTTTTTGTTGACTTTTTTTGAGAGGGGCTCTTTTCCAAAGAAATGTATAGCTTGCTTAAACCTCTTTAAGCAAGATGTAACAGCAGATGTAACATAAAATTTTTGAGGTTGATGTGGAAGATTAAAATGCTGCTGGTTGACTTTCTTTTATGTGATATTCTAGGTCTATAGACTTTGATATCTGATAGATTACATTTTTTTATAACTGTTGCCATGCACTAAACCCGAGCGTTTTGTAGTGGATTTATTTGCATTTTGTATGTATTATGGCAGTCTGATTACCCAGGTCTAAGAATTGGTCTTCCTCTCAGTTTGGAACACTTGTGATTTCACTAGACTATTTCCAGGCTACTATAGTTTTACCTTCGTATTTCATACAGTTAATTAGATCATCACATAATTGTTTTCACTGACTTTATTTTAATTTGCTCAAGCTTTTTCATGTTACTTGTCAGATTATCCACTGGGACATATTTTGAAAATGGAGCACTACTTTCTGTGATCAATACCACTGTTCGTTGAAATCTTAATTGCTTTTTTTGCATTAAATAAAATTGGGATTTATCTCCACTTCCTCCCCTGAATTTCAGAAATTTATTCTATATATAAAGTTTGATTAAATTGAGTTCTACTAATTCTTTGTGGATCATTTGTTCATAATCTTGAATTTCATATGGATCCAATATTTAAATTTGAGTATCAACACCTTTCCTCAGAAATGGTGGTTCTTCCTTGCTCCACCATCAAATATTAGACTGTTCTGGCTGCTAAACATGCTGCTTCTGCTATTTATGAGGTATGCCTTCCTCAGAAATCACCTTTTAAATCCCAAAATTTCAAATTTAGGAAAAAATATTTAAAAAAAAAAAAAAAAAAAAAAAAAAAAGACGACTTCTGGAGTCTGAATTTACTTGCTCATTATAAATTCTGAATTTGTCCCAGCTGAAACATGTGTAGATTTTGCATTAGCAACTGTGGTGAAAATAAAATGGAAGTATGCTATAGAGTCTTCTCTAAACGTCTTCACGGGAACAAAAAAGAAATGTCACCCAGAAAGTATTTCTGTCAAGAACCAATAGCATATAATTAGCAGACAAAGTATGGAAGAGGTTTCCCCTGATATATATCTAGCTGTAAAGTACTGACTTCTGTCTGGAAATTCCATTTTATTATGTAATATATTTTGGAGCAAATCAGCAACTGTTGCGCCAAGACAGAAGTGGTACAAGAAGTGGAATTTTCATTACCGCAAAACCACTGCTGTATCTTTCAACTGCTTCAAATAAATCACTGAAAGAAAAATGTATGAGCAAAATCTGGTACTTAAAAAATCAATTTCCATAGTTTGCTGCATGGCGATTACAAGTACATCTAAGAGCATAGTGTACCTTATTGCAAGCAGCACTAAGCTAGACATTTTAGGAAGATAAAGCGTATGGTCTTAACTGTTCTTCATTTTTCTCTTTAGAACATGATTAAAGATTTAAGAATTCCATGAATGAAGTTTATTTAGTTCCTTCACATATGCCCCTGTCATTTCCCACCTGTGAGAACCCAGAAGAATCCTATTTTCCCTTTTAGAATGGCACTGTAACACATTTGGAACAGAATAAAGTTATTGACAAAGACTTATGAGGGCCTAAAATGTTTACTTTTTTTAAAAAAAAATTGCTTTGCTAATGAGTATATTGGTCCTTAAAGTCGGCAGACAGTGAATTTGATGTATATTTTACAAAATGCTTGTTTTTACCTTTACAGGACTCTACTTTTTTAGACTATAGAAAGACAAGAATTCAGAGACAAAGCAGAAAACATCTGTATAGTTAGTATGGCTGGACACAGACAAGTGGTGGACATGAATGCCACTACCTATAGAATACCCAGGCTGTGCTTGTGTATGGGCAGGAGGTGTGAAATGTGTTAACCAGGCAAAGAAAATGGGTATGTGACATGCTACCTCAGCCCTGTTAACTTCTGGTAATAAGCCACAGATGCATACACAGGAAACTTATTATGATCATCTTAAATAATCAAGCAGAAGTTTCAGATGTGAGATTTGGAAACAAAGCTGAATTTTGTTTCACAAATTCTCTGGTTGTGCAGTATAAAAGCTTAGATTTACAATTCCCAGACTTTACCAATTTCATGCCAGACTCTGACTGGAAGTTGGATTGCATCTTTCACGTAGTGTTTAAGGATTCCATAATCCAGTTTGGGGGTAATTGTATGATCTAATAAATCATAATAAACAGTACCCAAACAGACCTGACAAATGCTGAGAAAAAGAAATGTATTTAGTATGTGATAGAATATCCAATTGCTTCTAGAACACTTCAGTAACATTAACTAACAAATGTATTAAAAGCAATATTTTTTAGAAAAACTAAACTTGCAAAACCCGGGAAAGCTTAACCAATTCTTACTGCAGAACAAGCTTGGTCATACTTACCCATTGAGACACGCATTTATGAATAATTCATCAAGCATCTGCAGTTATTATTGTAATAACTTTATAATGGGCCTAGTAAAACTACCTCATTAGCAGTGTTGCTAAATGTAGTGATGGCTTTTTTGCACATCTCTTGATATTCAGTGTTAACTCTCTCGAAGATAAGTTTACAAGTATATACATACACTGTGTTGTAACATCTCTCAAAGTAAGAAAAGCAAGTGAAGTTCATAAAAAGCCCTATAATGGTTAAAGGTCTAGCCCCGAGTTGTCAGAAAGTCTTGAAAATGGTCATAATAAAAGAGGGTGAATCTCTTGGAGAAGGCTGCCAGTGGAGAAGCTTTCAGAAGAGGAACTATGTCCTGTGAAATTCCCTCTCAACAGAAATTTAATGTGTGAATAAAAGCAGATACATCTTTACTTAACAGCAAAGTTGGTTATATTCTGTCATTTGCCAGAACGAAATGGTGCAATTCTAGTGGTCTCTTGGTCCAGGATAAACTACCAGGTGCCATGGACTGGATTAGACTCAAGATCATTATCTTCCTGCTTGTGTGTTCTGATTGTGGTTGTTGAGTTGGGATATAGAAATGATGGAGACAGACTCTTCTCAGAGGTCAACAGTGATAGGATAAGAAGCAATGAGCACAAGTAGGAACATCGGGAATTCCAGTTAGATAGTGAGCAAAAAGTTTTTCCTATGAGGGTGGTTAAATACTGGAATATGCTGCCCAGAGTGGTGGTGGGATCTCTGTCTTTGGAGATAATCAAGACCCAGCTGTACAAGGCCTTGAGCAACCAGATCTAATTAGAACTGTTTTGAGCATGGTGTTGGACTAAATGATCTCTGGAGATCCCTTCCAAACTAAATTATGCTGCTATTCTAAACTTAAGGGAGTACAGACCTACAAGTGGAGTCATTCACTCTTCTTACTGAGTAGTGTTTCAAGCAGGGGGTAAGTTAGCAACTCCTTACAACAGCGTTGTAGCGTGCTGAGGCACTGTGACTTTGTTTTACTCTGTCTGGAATTTATGAAGCCCTACTTCGGTGTGAATTGCAAGTCACATTCTGTGAAGAAGTAGCTATATACTGTCTTTGTGATTTGCTGATTCCTGTTCAGGAAAATAATTTCTATACCTATATATGCAGCTGTATTTATATACGTTATCTAAGGCTCACACGTTTGAGTCCAATCTTGTTTTGTTCTGAGGTCTGTGGCAAATAAGCTTGAGGGACATAGAGCATTGTAGTTTGTCTCTTTGCCCTAAGGGGGTGAAACTACAAGTTCTGAACGTACCATGCAATCTTCTTTTTTGTCAGTGTCATTGGCTTTACAGCAAGAAAGTTTCCTTACTGCAGATTAAAAATGAGCTCTCTGGTCTTATTGTGGGTATGAAGAGCAACTTACTCCCTTGCTTTTTCAGCATGTTTTAGAGTCTGCTTTATTACACCTTCTCCTCAGTCTTCTCTTTAGGGAATAAATCGAGTTCTTTCAAGCTTTCTGCGCACCTGAAAGGCTTGCATTTTTTCTCCCTTCTGGATTCTCTCCACACATCTTACATGAAGTGGGATGCTCAGAGTGTGATACGACCTTCTGGCGAAGTCTTTACCTGTGCTCTGTAGAATGGAAGACTTTCATTTTGTATTATGGCCAGCATCCCTGTCTATACTCCAAATGAGACATGTCTTCTTCAAATTAAACTTTCTCAAACTCTTTGATTTAGGTTCAGTCTGTGATTTTTAATGTAATGGTTGCTCTGAAAGCCTCTCAGCTCAGTTCAAGTCATTGCTTATCTGCATCTACTTGTAGCACTTTACCCATTTAAATGTAAATATAATTTGAAGTTGTTTCTTAAGGTTAATCTCTGTTAATTTTCAAGGCATAGAAAACTGGCCTTTTCCGCTGTGCAAGATAAAAAATGTATTGTATTTGTGTTCAGAGCTATAACAATGACGATTCTAATTCCCTAGTTTTGAATGTCATCAGTGAAGGACTTGCCCTCCTGGCAGCTGATTAAAATTTCAGTCAAATCAGAATTAATCATGTCTGTGACAGAGAGTTGGCATAATATAATAATCTGTGGTGCCTTAAAATACCTCTTAATGATGAAGGACCTGTCTACAAATAGAAAACCAATTTCACTGAACTTACCTTAAAAAATATACTTTAGGTAAAGCAATACAAATATGTATAAGAGTCATCTGTAGGATTTTGTTTTGACTGTTTTTGCTATGAGGTAGTAGTATTTGACTTTTGTCTGCTAGCTTGCACTCGTTTAGAGCTGCAGTCGCATTATAATGAAGCAAAAATTTAAGATTTTTGCTTAGATGAGCTGAATGAAGTCTTTAAAGAGAAATATTTATTTTGGGGTTCTAGCTACTTTATCTGTTTTGGCACATTAAAACCCTGTTTTAGCGGAAGGCATCCCTGCCCATGGCAGGGGCATTGGAACCAGATGATCTGTAATGTCTCTTCCAACCCAAACCATTCTATGATTCTGTAAAACGACTAGAGAGGATTTTTAGCGGTAAAACTCCACTTTAACAATGAGACTTCCTTAGGCCCTAAGAAACCTAGACATTCGAATAAAAGATTAAAAGGCATACATACTGCAAGCCTTGCATATTTCTCTAAAGGCTGTCAATCTGAAAGTTGCCATATTTCTTCTGATTATCTTTTGCACAGAGGATCCAGAGTTTGTTTCTTCTGATAATCCGATAGACAAAACTAAAATAGCTATGCTTGCAAACAAAGACTTCACTGTGATAGAACGCCAACAGTCATTGTAATTTATAGTTTGAATTTAAGATTACTAGTTTCCCAAAACAATGGGCTGTATCCCAGAAGGACATTGTTATCAGGTCCTTGTAGTAAATGGACTTACTGTATGTAAGCACTCACATTCTCTTTTTAGGAGTGCTTGTAAGCATCTTACAGTGCTGTGAAATAACTTTTCATAACATTAGTGTGACAGAATTACTAACTCACTCTATATTGTAGTAACTTTACGCATTTAAAATACAACTTTAGAAAAAACAGTATATGTGGAATAATCACAGAAATAATTTTGTTTCTGATAGTGGATAACGTCAATAGCTCTGTCTGTTGCCTACTTGTAGTAGCAAGTTGAAAGGAACTCTTCCAACCTATTGCATAATTAGTACATATTTTCTCTTTTTTTTTTTTTCCTGACCTGCTATCCAGTTCTTAGAGGAAGAAAGAAAATGAGTGAGAGACCTAACCAAATCTGCAACAGGAAAGTAAAATAAATATGAAAAATTAATCCCTTTAGGCCCTGGAGTCCAATTTTCCAGACACAAGCTCCACTGGAATCCACTGGTACTACTGCCAAGGAGTTAAGTTCCCGTGATATATTTTGTTTACTTATCCAACTCTAGTCTAGTGTGTTTGATTCCCCGCCTACTGAAAACATATCAGCCTATTTCATTTCTAAAGACAAACCAAAATAAGCACCCTCGCTGCACAGGCAGGAAACAATCAGCTTAAAGCACTGCCCTCTGCTTCTCTTTTATGTTTTTATTTTTGGCAACAGTAATTCAGACAGCCAGGTAAAATGCTATGGGAGCTGGCTGATGCATGACCTCAGCTACCATCAGTCCCTGCGTCTGGTCAGAAGTGCAGTGCTATGATATTCCCCCTCGAACACCCACTGAACTTTTCTTGGGGCAGGCATGCGGTGGATGTGAAAGGCTGTCTTAGCAGATATCAAGAAAATGAGACAAAGATTGTAGTTCCTAGTATGTACAACTCCCTATGGTGATGCAATTTCTTTCCTGACTTTTGAAAATATTGTTCCCCATGCCAACCCAAACCCCAAAACAACCAACAAGCCAACCAACAAATAAAAAATAATACTTGGGAAGTATTTCTGAAAGAACCATACCTGACTGCACAGCTGTAAACTGCTGACCTCTTTCTTGATGGGACAGAGAGTCCCACTGGCAGGAGAGCTCATGTTTTTTCAGCTTTACCTTCTCAAGAAGAAAAAAAAAATGTGGTGCAGAGATCAGGCATTAAGAGGGAAAGCTGTTCTCAGATTCCACCTGAGATGCAACACTGTCTGTATTTGTAATGGAAGGCTGAATAATAATGCTCACGTTCAGCAGCTGTGTTATCTGAATTGATTTTTTTCAAGTGCCTGGAAAAGCAAATTCTGTGCATTTTCCTAGTGAGCTAAATAGTAATACTGCTTGGAAACTAACTTGATGGTGTTCAAATTCTAATGTTTGCCCTTACAGAAAATAAAACATCAGTTGTTAAAAGGAGATGCGAAATCTATTTGACCTCGTAGTGGCGTTCCACTGCAAGGAGCAACATTTTTGTTTGAATAAGTGAAAATCAGTGATGCATAGGATAATTGTTTGGATAACCAAATTGGATGTATTTACTGTAAAAAATGCTGTACCTTTTCATGTTACTTTTCAAAAAGCTAGTTATCATGCCTTAAATTTAACACATCAAGTGATTTTAATATGGCACTTGTGAATGCTGAGGAGGATTAATCTTAGATGTTTATGTAACTGAATTCATATTTAGTCATATGTAAGGGAAGCTGGAAATTGCAGTTGGTGATCTAAATTATGATTTTCTGCGAATTGATCATGAACGGTTCTTCCATGAAGAACAGACCCACAGACTCCAGCATCAAAAGTAGGAAGAAATTTTGTTTTATAAGAACAATTCTTATGGAGAAGAGAGTCAAGCTGCCTCTGAATTCACTGCAAGACTGCCAGTTCCAGTGCAAACAGGGACTCGTTTCTTCCCAGTGAGCACTCACTCTGAAAAACAGCCTGGTATCCACCAGCAAGATGAAGTCCTTTCTCAGTATTTTATTCCTTTAATACACCAAGTGGCTTGAATTAAGTTCATCCATAGGTAGTGTAGCTTGAATGAATTTTGTTTGGAATAGATTGCCCAAATAATCGATACAGTAAAAGACCTAAAATAAAAGTAGTTGTAAAATGGCAACTGAAATATAAATGATACAAATAAACTTGATAATGAAAGTAGACAGTGGTAAGGCTTGGGGCGCTGCTAAATGAGCAGTGTTGTGCTGTGTAGATTTCACTTCTTTATTGGGCTGGACTGACCGACATAAAACTGGTTAGCAGTTGGTGTTGTGCTGTTCTTTTTATTGACATGGTTTCTTGTAGAGTGATGAAATACATTTTTTATTAGATGAAAGATAGGTACTTGGTATGTGATGTGAGGTCAGCAGAGGATTCCTTGTACCATAACTGGATAGTCATTTCTCCATTTGGTCCAAAGAAATATTCTCCCACTGAACAAACAATAGATTTCTTCGCTTAGTGGAGGATGGAATCCAGCTGCTTGAAATCTGAATAGTCAAAAGCAATATTGCTTAAACTACAGCTTGTGGAGCCTTTGTGGGTCAGTGGGATAATTCCTGGGATCCATGATACACTAGTAGTGATGCTTTTTCCTGGGAAGCCAGCAGTCCCCTCCTGTCAAGTGCTGGCTGCAGGTCTAACGTTATGGAGGAGGCAGTCTGGCCAGGAGGCGTTCATGGGGAATGACAGCTGCTGGGAGCTGGCCATGTTTAATTGCCCTGGCTCTTGCAGCCCATTTCCAGCCTCTGTCACCGTTGGGCCAAAGAGTTTTGGGTGTGGGCTGAAAGCAGAGTCTGGGCAGATCTGTTGCATGTTGATTGCACTGCCCACAGACAAGCACATGTCACACACTAGCGTCGTACTAGGGTTACAGTCCACATACTAATAATATGAATGTGTCTTGCCTGTCCTACCAGAGAGATTAGTTATCACTGTTGAAATGCTATGAAATGTTGGAAGTCTGTAGCTTTGATTTAATTATTTACCTCAGTTGTATTTTTTGCCAATTAGTCTATTTTTCTCCAAGAAAATACGGTATGATAATAACACAATTGCTAGTCTGTGATTCAGTAGACACTCATTGCTCTAAGACTGAATCAGAAGCTGTCTAATTAACCCCTTGAATATTTTGGATCGCATTCATGCACAAAAATTTGAGTATGGGTGGAGTAACCAAAATTCCTGCTGGCCTTTATTCTGGGATGAAGAGTAGCTTAGATGTTAAGTCATCACATATCTTTGCCTTGCAACCTTTTGTTCTTTATTAGCAGAGAATAAAATTTTTATCCCAGAGTATAATTGTGTTCCCAAGGTTCAGGTCATTCAGATCAGTCCAAATAGAAGCGGCAAGCTGGCCAAGAGTACATCTGGAAACAATGTTAAAAGCAGACAATTTCTGTATGCTGAGCTATTTGGAAGATCTGAAAGTTGAACAGAAAGGGCTCACACCTCTGATGTTCCAATAGAGTAGCAAAATGTTTGTGTTACTCCTGTAATAATAACCTACCTCTTGGACTGCTCTCAACATCTGGAGATTTATGTGCTATTTTCTTAATAAACTTTTAATCACGGGGTACCCTTCTGATTAGAGTAATGATCTCTTGTATATCTGTATGACCCTACCCTGTTCATTTTAGGGGATACAGATGCAGCAAGCCAAATTATGAAGATAATGCCCATAACAAAAAAGTGGTTTCTTGATATGCCCTTACAGCAGCCAACTGAACCAATTCCATCCTTAGCTTTAGTGCAACGAGAGAGTATTTTTCTAGCACGCTGCTAGGCTCACAAATCCCCAGCACTTTCGTTATATCATTACAAGATCCCAGCTTTCATATACAATTATATATAGATTTTTGTTGCCTTGTTTAATTTTTCCCCAGCTTTTCTAAAAGTTAATCTGGCAGGCTGCCCTCTTGCTACCTCTGCAGCAAAACCCATTTTTCTTCTCCTGGACTTCACAGCAGGGTATGCTGTGTCTGGGGTAGCTGAGCTGTCTAAAGCCCGAGCATGGCAATTTTATGATGTGTTTAGCCAGTGCCATTCTGGTGCCCAAAACCTGACATTCGTCTGCGACTTTGGGTTGTTACACTCATGAAACAAGGCAAGTCTTGCCTATTTTGCAGTCTTTCTCATTCTCACATGCCATCCTCTCTGTTTATTCCTAAACTTCTGTGTGATGTTTTTTAGTATACTTCACAGCTGCCGTTCTCAGGCAGAGGCACTGTCTTTTTAATGCCCAGTTTCAATATCTTCAGATCTTCAATGCATTCTTCAAATGCATCAAACAGTTTTGTGCTGATTTGGAACAGTTAAAATCTTAGGGCTGGGGAAAGGGTAATAAAGATGCCAAAAGGTGGCTTAATTTTCTTCAGTTAACTGAAGGGTAAGACTGTAGATCTAAATCTTATATTTTTCTCTCCATAGTGCACCCATTTACCTTTGGGATCTTAATTTCCTTCCTGCTTCCTTTGCTTTCAGTTCTGCATCAGGGCTTAATTCCGTTCAGTATTATATTTCCAACAGGAAGAGAGGAAATAATTCCACAGATTAAATGATCCAAAGAAAAATATTTTCATACCCCTCATGTTGCTATGTTTATAGATGTTATTGTAAAAACTTTTTCATTCTTTCAACTATCCTATACTGGATCTGCATAATTATTATTATAGGTACTTGAATAATTTTGGGTCATTACTTTTTTCAGGATGTAAGTAACTCTTGTGCAGTTTTATAGAGCGTACATTGCTGTGTTTTATTGTTTTTACATTATTGTACTGCCATCATTAAAAGTTCTCTGTGGGATATCCACAGCTCCACATTGTCTTTTTCTTTTCCAGAGTTTTTCAAATTCGCTGTTCAATCGAGTGAATAGGATTTGTTAGCGTGGCTTTCCTGAAGTTTAAACCAAAATCAGTTTTCAAAATACTAATAAATGATTGGCCAGTGTCCTGACTGGAGGCCTGGATAGCCTCTTCTGATATGACTACTGCAGGTGCCTTTCGCTCTTGACTACTCCTTTTTCTGGCAGACAGACTCTTCTGCATCCACCCTTCCCATTTTGCTTTTTTGCCTGTTTAAATCCTTAACTTACATTCCCTATTGGGCTGTAACACTTCATTATTTCTGCTTTGTCCCAACCCTGCACACTTGGCTGTTATGCTTTGCCCAGATCAGACTGCTGAGAGAAGTGCAAAAGTAACAGTTCAACAGTCTATACTGGAAGTTACACACTTGGCCACTGTATGCTTAGCGCTCCTTCTTTCCAGCTCTTCTGTTTTGACATATTTTACTAGTCTTAATGAATGTTTCATAAAAGAAGCGATAGAAAGCTTTTAAGATTTTTCTACCTGAGAGGTTGTCTGTTTTCATCTAATGCCTGAGTCTGAGCTGGCCACTATTCTTCTCATGAAAATTTACTCCAGGTAGTCAGATTGTCTCTTGGCAAAAAATATCCCACACTAGTCCCCAGTCTCCTCATTAAAAAAAAAAAAAAAAGTTAATCAACATGAAACGTTTCACATAAAGTGTCACACGCTTCAGGAATCACCATAACATTTGTTGGACTTCATTAGGGCAAAACGGTTGAAGAAACTTTTATAGCAGAGAGAGAAAGAAACCAGTAAAAGTAGATAAGAAGAGGTGAATGATGGGGTTCAAAAACTCTGGAAGGATCATTCTGAGGAAAAGTGAACTGCCAAAAAGATACTTTGCATGCAATTGTTTCCACACATTGGATGTTTGACTTTACAAAAACTGACCTGATTAGAAGTAAAGAACGCTAGTATCAGGAGGATCTGAGAGAAGTGAATTACGCTAGTGATTGTGTCCAAAAGCTGACTGCACTTAGTACTTCTGCTCATCACAGTCTCTGATCTTCCTCTCTGTCCATCATGGTGGTTCATGATTTTTTTTTCCTGTTTAATGTATACACTAGCATTGGTTATACTGTATTTTTGCTTTTGGGAGGACAGCAATCTGTTAGGTACAGGCACATTACAATTAGAGCCACTTGACAAGTGATAACAACATGTTTTATTCCTTTTTAGCTTTTTCTCATATTCTGAACTCCACCTCAGCTGAATTTCCCCCCTAAAAGTTCGTGGTATCTTTCAAGTGCCTTTATTGTCTACCTTCTGAGTATTGTTTGTTTGTTTTCCTGTAGCAAACTCTCTGCTTGGAGATCCAGCTTTTTCCATTCCGATTACAGTGTAGACGAAGCCCCAGCAAATTGAGTTTGGCAGATGACCAGTATTTGTTATAAAGTCAGGAGAGTGTGCATCCAGAGTCTAGACTAGTCATGCTGGAGACATCATCCAGTCTATGAGAATAAAATGATTGTAGCGTGTCCAAGAAACATTTTAGGATGTAACTAAATAGCAGCACTGAAGTTGATTCCTTTTGTAATTTAAAAGGACTCTAGCAGAAAGAATCATTAAATGCTTTTCAGTGTTCGATGTCAGTTATTAAATAGTGAAATTCTGTTGGATTTCACAATCAGAGTAATCTAACAGGTAAATGAGTAGAACAAGTATAAATAAATATCATTGTTTTTTCCCTACTTAGAAAGGGAAAATCATGATAAATTATTATATGGTTCAGTTAGCTAATGTGAATAGTTCAGATAAGAGCGTAAAAGCCCACAAAACTGAACAGTACTGTACTAGAGAATTTTATCTTTTAGCCATGCTACTTTGACTTCCTTCACGCTGTAAGATTCCCTGTCATAATTAAATGTACTTTTTTATGTGTCTGGTACAAAATAGTTTTCCTTGGTTAAGTGGCAAAATATAGCTGTTTAAATTTCTCTCTACTTCTAATTGGACTCCCTGAGTTTTGAAAAACTAAGGACTGTGACTGAACGGATCTCGTTTCCTTTTTAAAAAGGTACCAGCCAATAGGATACAAAATAAATGGAGCTCAATAAAGGCGTCTTCTTTTATTAACAGAGATAGAATCCCTCCTACTCGAGTGAAACTCCCCTTAACTTCCAGAGGGGGCAGGATTTCATCTCAAGTGAAAGTGGGATGTGAAATTTAGATTTCCCACTGGCTTTTGTCCAATCTGTGTCTCACTGGAGGTAAGCATCTTGCAGTTCCTTAACAGAATATGATATTCCCAGCCCCAAATCTAACAGTATCTGGACTAAAATTAATTTAAATTAGACTCAAATTTTAACTGTTTTGAGACACATTTCTTGACACCCAGATGCTCTGCTTAGTGTAGAGTCTGAGGGATATATAGGTTGGTACGGTGGTTCTCAGGTCCTACTGAAGACTGCCTCTGTAAATATACCAGCTCTGAGGTACAAATGGAATTTTTTATCACTTCCTGATGAAACTGATATATTGTTAGTTTTAATCTGGGTAAGTTACATTTTTCTTTCTTAGATTAATTCATATTAACTATGTAAATGAGTTCACGAACATTGTAATGGTGTATTTTTACATGTTTTAAAGACTAATTTTAGTAAACTTGAGAGATTACTGGGGATATTCTTTCCAGTGTCTAGAGTGTCATGAAAGAGACCCAGACACGTTCATTTTTCTGTTGGACCTAACAGTTTACATTACTGAGTATATTTACCTCCCAAAGCAAAACTGTACTCATTGTATAACCAGTTTGTCAATAAGAAAGTATGTATCTCACTTTTCCCATTATGAACTTTCATTATCATAAATCCTTCAATAGTTCTTCTCTGTGAAGTTCATGTACATTTAATTAGAGTGTATACCAATTAAGAAACATGAAAGAAGAGACTGTGTTTTGGTCAGGCAGCACTGATCTGCACAAAACTCATCTACAGACTGGGATCTTGCAAGGAGCTAAACCAAGGCAGGTTCCATCTAAGCACCCTCCAAAGGCTAACCAATATTTACCAGCAGCTTTAAGGTTTAGAGCCAAGTAAATGTGTAACATCAATTAAAAAAAAAAAAAATCCCATTTGCCTTTCCTAATGTTAGACCTCTCAAATAAAGCCTCACTGCACAGGATCTTAACTTTTAAGTCCCTACCTGAAACACACTTTTTACCTCCTAATTCCCTCCAGCCCATCTTGAAGAGTAAACATTGCATTCGTAAAATTGCTGATAATTATAACCCAGATATAAAAGGTGTGTAAAAGGTAAAGGAAAACTGAATGACAAATATTTTCTTCATCATATCTGTGCCTGTGTGGTGTCTCCTTAAACTGCAAATACATGGTGGCAGGATCCCATGAGCCTCTCAATTGCTTAAAATCCTTTCACTACAGCTGAAGGCTATGACATGGTCATTACCGTCAGAGCAAATGCTTGATAATAATCTCATGTGAAGTGGGTGAACAAGAAATAGCCTTTTAAAGCAAAGAAGAAAAAAGAGTCCTAGGCAGAGAAATACAGTCTTGTTTCTCACTCCTTTTGTTTAGAAATGGGTAGTAGGAGGCCTAAAGGACAAAATACACATAATCCAATTTTGAGGACCAATACATGGTGTTGACGGATGTGCTGAGTCTACTGACTTTATTTGCTGGCAGTAGTATTTCACACGCCTTTCAAGCTGAATTTACTTGTCACCATAGACGTTAAGGCAAAGATATGTGAGCCAAAATCTGGAGATAGTTAATACTGGCAACATCCAAAATGATTATTCAATCATTGTTCTCTTCTGTAGATGGAAAGAGCTTGCTCCTTGACCTCTAAAATAATTCCTTGTGGCAAGCTAGCTAAATCTAGCTGAGCGTGAATGCAGACATATATCTGTATTTAATAAGAGGATTCCGTCAGTATTCCCAGAACATCTTCTCCAAAAAATATTTTTTTTTCTGAAAGAATTTATTGCTTTCAAAAGTAATTTTCTCTTCTTGAGTTGTAAAGTAGGGAATTTTCAGGTGCTGCAATTGGTAGCTCTCAATGAATTTTTAGTAATGAAGACACCATTTTATGTATCCAAGAACGAGTTGAAGGGCAGTATTCAGTTAAAGAAATTAAAGGCTTTTTTGGTGGGCAAAAAGGAAGTCTGGAACTGGACTTACATAGCATGTTGTGGCTAGCTGGCCCAGAACATCAAGACATCAGACCAACATCTAGAGCTTTTTTCTTTTCTGCTCCCTCAAAGCTGTTTAATTTGAATATGTTAAAAGAACAATAGAAAGATGAAAAAACTTTTATTTTCTCCTTCAAGTAAATGTTGTATTTTCATGTCTGAGAACATATTAATTGATTATGTTGATACTGGCAACAGCAAAGCCTTTTTTAAAAATCTGCAGTGTGTATATATATCATGATTAGCCCATGAACTGAGTCCAATTAGTTTCTAGAATTATTTATGTCTCCTCTTATGGGAAAATGAGTAAATAAATGTAGACATGGGAAAGACTTTGGTAATGAACTCCTTATGAATGCACATGGGCTTTAAGATAATGAAATAAAGCTATCAAGGCAAATGGGAAAAGCAGAAAAGAACATAAAGAAATTCTACATAGACACAAATTTTTGAGAAGCTGAGGCCTTACCCACGTTCGTGGCAGTAGCAAGTCAACAGCAGCAGTTGCAAGGCAGGAGTAGTGTCCTCCCCCTTTGTTTCCAGCCCCCTCAAATAAACCTCTAAAATTACTCAATTCATCACCCTTTTTAACAGGAATATATTGCTTTCGGAGAATAAGTGTAATTTGGAGGGGATTGTTGACCAAGTGATGCGGATGGCTGTTTTGTCCTTTGTATAGCCAGCCTTTGGTAGGGACGGGGATCAGAGCGACCTGCCTCAGCATTCCTGAGCGCAGGGCGAGGGTAGCAGGGACAGGGAAGAACAGGCTTCCTCCTAGTTGCTACATATTGCTCGCGTGCCATGGGAAATTGTACCGGCGAGTTACTGACTCAGGACTAAGGAATGAGGCCAGTGCATTAATTGCAGTTTGCCTATTGAGAGAGTGAGCAAAAATTCTTCTAGCTTGCAGTCATGCTTAAACCAGAATTGGCCCCACGCTATTCTTTCTTTTAATTTTGCTTCCGTTACGTTTTCATGTGTGTTTTTTACATGTAGGCAGGTCCACTTACTTTGTGGCAGAAAGCTAGGGTCAAAAACTCTGAGGTGAGACCAACGTTTTGTCCTGTGTTTGCAGCGTGACAAACCCCGCGGGGTCCTTCTTGTTCGTGACATTACATAAATCTAGTCCTGAAAAACAAAAGGATAAATAAAATATTCTTTCTCTTTTACTCACACAAACAACCTTTATCAGTGAAAGTTCTCCCACAAAAGGTAGCAGAGCCCAATACATGAGAAGGAAGATTTGTGAGTCCCTTGAAGGTAGCACTTTCACAACACAAACTTCTGCAGTTTGCTTGGACAACTGATAAATGAAAGAAATTACCAATACATGTTTTCCATGGTGTGCACACAATATGTATCTACCTGTTTGGAACAGGTCTAGTTTTGCTGCCCTTACTCTATGTCGAATTGTACTTCATTTCTGGAATACTCTCACTAATTTCAGGAGGACTTCCTTCTCACAAGGCATAGATCGACTTGGAGAAAAGGTGGCAGGAAATGAGACACTGATGAGCTCTTTAATGATTACTTTATCACACAGTAATCCTGGAATAACCAGACTTAATTCTTAAAAGCTGCCAATATTTATCTTCTGGAGAGTTAGGCAGAGATTTTTCTCCTGAAGCTGTCATGTGGCTCAGCTCTGCTACGTGTGTTGGAAACTCTTGTGATATTTATGGAGTATAACAAGGGGAAATAAATCTACTGGTTTATGGTGTTCTTTTTTTTTTTTTTTTTTTTTTTCCTTGAGAGTAATGCAAAATCTATATCCATTCAGAATAGAGCTCAATAAGTATTGAAATGTGGGGAAAAAAAAATCGTTCCTACCTAATGATAATTCAGAATTGAATGTCATTCAGAAAAGAATGCTGTGCATCAACCCCTTTCCCCCTGTTCCATCAGCCCTTCCATTAACTATGAGATTAGGAAAGACTTTATTCACAGCTGAGTAAACCTGTGAAATGTTTCACTGTCTTAGCTCTCAATACTGTAGTGAGAGGTATTGATTTGGAATCCTTACTGTAGCACAATGTATGTATTTTGAACAGTTCAGGAGCTTTTAAGAATTTTTTTTTTTTTTATTTAGAAAAGCCTCCTTATTGAGATCACATCTGATGAAGGTTTCATTTTAAAAAAAGAGACTGGTATGACTTAATATCTCATTTGGGGAAAAAAAAGTTGAATTTTTTTTTTCCTCAGTTCAAATCAATGTTCCTTTCACAGTTTAATCTCTTCTTAGTGAACAGACCTTTTTCTGAATCAGAAAGAAAATGAGAAAGATACTCTTTGGTGATGCAGAAGAGCACTTAGGTTTCCTGCGAGAGTCACCTCCTTCTTTTGTGAATAATTAGATTTTTCAAAGCAGCCATTTTAGAGCTTTTTGGCCAGGGCACCCTTGTTTGCTGTCCACACCATACTCCAGACCAGTATTAAATGTGGAAAAGGACATACTAAGAACAAAAGAATTCTGAAGTAATTCTGGAGCAAGGTGGTAACTTCCTTGGGTGAGTCCCTGTGATTCAGACGAGCTATAATCTTTGTTCCCATCTGTAGACCCGGGCACGCAGTATTCCCTGAGCCTGGCCTGGCATCCTCTGAGAGGTAATAGAGGGGGACAGGCATTAGAGATCTGTCGTGTGGTTTGGTAGACACAGACTGGAAATGAGGGCTATCCCCCACTGCTGGGGCATCAAGCCATGGTGCACCCCATGAGAACTGTACCTTAAGGTACAGCATAGAATATTTTTCCAGAGTATCGGCGAAGTTAGAAGCTTTTTCTGTGATTACTGCTCCACATTCTGCCCAATGTCACCCTTTAACTACTAATAAATACTTAATCATGGAGCTGATACTGAGAGAATCCTGAAGTGGGAGAAAGATTAGCTAAAGAATATTCTTGTAGGGAGAGTTAAAAGGTAAAGGAATTATTTAACGTGAGCAAGAGTACAATGAATTGTCTCTAAAGCACTCGCGCCTATGCCTAACTTCAATTATCTCTGCAATTTCTTCTGTGGTTATGAATACTTTTTTTCAGAATCACAGTTCAAAAGCCCTTTAATAGGTTCTATCAAATAATATGCTCTAAAATGCTAATTTTTTTTTCTTATTTAATTTATATAGTAGCCGCATTTAGCATCTGAGAGTCTGTTCTCACTATTTTTCACTCTGCCCCAAACCACAAATGTTCCTTCCCTCAGGAATTTGATTTAGATACGAGTTCTGGAGGCATATACTGACTCTAAATACATCACTGACAATTTCTAGTGGTAACAGCATTCAGATGAATAGCCCTACTGATGTCAGTGCTATTTTTCACCAGAGTTAGAGTCATAGACTCAGACTTCTCTAATATTTTATATAAGTTTCAGGCTCAAGCACCCTTTTATAAACGTGTATTTTATGCCAATTTATATGTTTAAAGATTATTTTTTCCAATTGAAATCTGTGAATGTTTTACCTGAATTAGCCCCAGTGTGCAGCTGCTTGAAGTTAGCTCACAACAAATGAAGAAGGCAGACATAAATCCTGGCAATTTTCAAAACTCTTGTAATTCCTGCCTTGCAGATGGTTTACTCAGAGATGCAGGGAGAAGCCTGGCACAGGTTGGGATTTTATAATGCAGAGCTAGGCCATTCAGGCATAGGGGCCTTGCAAAGACCTCATGTCTGGCTCCTTTTTGCAGATGAGCGAAATGTTAATACTAGTCCCCTAGGAAGTTAGTGCTTTTCCCCTCTTTTCCTGAGTGCGTTCACCTCCTTGCCTGTCTTTTCAGGGGATGCACTGCCGATCCATAACTTATTCTGTGCTGGTGCCATCCTTCCTCTACTTTTCCCCTCTCCAGATAGTTTTCTGAATTTTAGCCTACGTCTGTCGAATGGAAAATGCACACCGGGTCATGGCAATGGGCTCCATCATCCACATCTCTCACTTGGGAATACACATTTGAATCCTGTGAGGCTGAATAGGAACATGGTTGGAATTTCGTTGGGCAAATAACCTAATCATTAGGGAGTAAAAGGGAGCAACAACTTTTCTTCCTTTTTTGGCTTTGCAGGTGGCATTTATAAAGAAGGTGGGGGGGTGGTGGCTTTTACTGCAGCTTGGCAATTTTCAAAACTCCTGTAACGCAAAGGTTGAAATAAATTATAAAACAGTTACCTGCATCTCATGAACATTTTCAGCTCTTTTAGGTCATTCTATAACCCAAAAGCCTCTAGTTGGGTAGCTGGGGAACTGAGACCAATATAGGAAAAGTGTTTGTTTGTCTGTTTTGATTTTGTTTGGGCTTGTTTAGGATTTTTTTTTGGTTGGTTTGTTTGTTTGTTTTTGGTTTTTTGTTTGGTTTTATTTTGGTTTTCCCTTAGGCAGAACTTTAAAGGTGTAGGAAAAGCTGTTGGCCTTCACTTCAAACAGGTCAATGTCATGGTCTAACCTCAGCCGGCAACTAAACACCACGCAGCCGCGCGCTCAGTCCTTCCCCCCTCCAGTGTGATGGGGAGGAGAATCAAAGCCAAGTAAAAGTCGTGGGTTGAGATCAGAACAGCTTAATAACTGAAATACAAATAAAATATTATAATAATTGTGATGAAAAGGAAGATAACAAAAAGAGTGAAATAAAACCCAAGAAAGACAAGTGATGCACAAGGCGGTTGCTCACCACCTGCTGACTGATGCTCAGCCAGTCCCCGAGCAGCAATTGGCACCTCCCTGCCAGCTGCCCCAGTTTATATACTGGGCACGATGTTCCATGGTATGGAAGATTCCTTTCTCCAGTTTAGGTCAGCTGTCCAGGCTGTGTCCCCTCCCAGCCTCTTGCACCCCTCCAGCCTTCTTGCTGGCAGGGCATGAGAAGCTGAAAAATCCTTGACTTAGTATAAGCACTGCTTAGTGACAACTAAAACCATCAGTGTGTTACCAACATTGTTGTTATACTAAATCCAAAACACAGCACTGAACCAGCTACTAGGAAGAAAATTAACTGTATCCCAGCCGAAGGCAGGACAGTGAAATCAGCTGTAACTCTCAAAATGGATGGATATATTTCTGTTATATATTTCTGTGGCCAGTTTTGTGCGGTAAATGTATGATTATGTTGTACTTCGTATTGTAATCATCTCTATCCCTCTCTACTTGCACGAGAACGCCTTTCTCTCCTTTTATCATTTGTTCTTTCATAAAGCCACAAATGACAACCTAAAGAATAACTAAATATTCTCTCTGGCAAACCCAGTCCTCTTTTCATGAATGTCGTGCCTTTTGCATTAGAACATCACACGGTAAAATGGCTTTGTGCTGAAGGACTGATGCATGTCTAATTGGCAGAGGCAGCGTTTTATACGATGTTTAAACTAGAAATGGTTGGAAATTGCATGTGACAATATATTCTCAATCAATAACGCAGTTTCCGCAAACTAGACTTTTTAATGGATGTTAATTCTTTTTTTAAGATTGTTTTTTTTCGGAAGCGGAAACTCAGAAGGAATTCAACTCTAAAACCTGATTAACCCAGACCAGAACTTCTTATTTCTTATTTCTTATTTCAAAACACTCTAATAAACTACATAACTGTGTTGCTCTCTCAGTACGTTGCTTTGAGTCTTTATCTTAAATAGGCCTCCCCAGTGACTATAGCTCCCATAACTTATATAAGGTTTGCAAGATTGTTGCAGTATTAATTTATTAATTTAAAAATTAGTTTAATAAAACCAAAACATTTCAGGTCACTTTCGCAACCTGAAAAAAAAACATTCAGTTCTAGGAATATCACAAAAATAACACAAACAGACTAATATCTCAAAGCTGATTTTTGTCAGAATTGCCATTTCGAAAATATTTTCTTCTGTCATCTATATCGAGACGAAGCAATTTAGGTGTTGAAATGCTGGAATTTCTCAGGTGATCCAGATTCTTTGTCTCTAACTTCTGAACATTGTTGCTAATATGCGAGATCTCAAAAATTCAGTTAAAAAGAAAATACAAATAGTGTCAACCATTATGACGGAATCTGTATGGGTTATGCCTATAAACTAATTGACAATCAGGGAGCTTACTAGAATAAAATAAATAGTTATGGAAATAAATTTGAGCACTCAAAATAGCAATTACTCCAGAAAATCCATCATGTGGTAAGCGATAGAAATATGCCCTACTAATCCTTCCATGAATGTTAGTAGTTGTGTATTCTGAAAAAAAAAAGAGCCTTCTTTGAAATCTGTTATTTTTCCACACATTTTACTTTTATTTTGATTTCACTAGGTAAATCTGACTACAAATACATATCCAAACGGTATGTCAGAGTGAAGTAATTATCCGTTAGATACAGTACTGACTCACTGAAGGAGAGGAAAAATATAGCAACAAGACTAAATAACCAAAGTACGGTACATTTTCAGTTCAGGCCTCTGTTGGGTGTTTAAGCACTTTGACAATGTCAGGAAAAACTTTTTCACCATGAGGGTGACAGAGCACTGGAAGAGGCTGCCCAGGGAGGGTGTGGAGTCTCCTTCTCTGGAGACATTCAAAACCTGCCCGGACGCGTTCCTGTGTGACCTGCTCTGGGTGGTCCTGCTCTGGCAGGGGGGTTCATCTTTTGAGGTCCCTTCCAACCCCTCACATTCTGTGATTCTGTGATTTTGTATTTATTTAAAAAAGCATGTTGGGCTACGGTGTTTCTAGCAATGTAATCAGACTCTTGTACTTTATCTAAAGGGTCTGCAAAAAGGTGCTGAAACGTTTTACTTTTGGGTAAAAAATATTTTTGTGATAAAACAATATTCCTTACAGAGAGAGAAGTTGCACTTTCCAGTTTTCATACTTGAAGAGATTATGCAGTAGATACAAAGAAAGGTTTTCAGTAGTATCCAACAAGGATACAACTGCTTTTCAAGGGATGATGGGATATTTTGCTGCCACTGAGAATGCTTCCTCTGACTTCAATAAATGTTCAATACTCTCCCACAGAACTGGTTTCTATGCTGCTCTTACTTTCCTGAACTTTCCAAGCTAAGAAAAGAGCTGCTTTATTTATTAATTTTATATGGTTTGACTTACGTTACTGATGAACCTGTTTAAATAGATTTCCATGGACATTTAATCAGATAAAGAGAAACAAACTGTTTACAACCATATAAAAATTCAAAATCTGGGGAAGTGAGAATTTTTTTTTTCCAAAGACCTGCTCCAAATCAAAAAAAATAATGGAAAGTTTCCCTGTTGTTCCTATATGCCGAAGTTTTTGACAGTAGGAGCTCAAGTAGGAGCACATCATGAACGCTTCTCAATTCCTCATTATACCACCATGAACAGTATTTTTAACAAGAGTTATTCTGAAATAAATTAAACGTCAAGAATGGTAATCTTCTTCACAGACATACCTATTCCTCCAGCTCCTGACTCCTGCTGAAGGTGGTATGCAGATCTATGTTGTAGCAGATGGTGCGCAATTCAAGTAATTGCAAGCTTCTATTTGATTTTCTAGAAGCAGGGGACTAGAAAACCATTTGTTTGTGGTTTAGTGGATTCAACTTAGAATAAATATAGAACTACACTTTTCAAATCTACAATTTTCACCGACTAACCTTAGCTAAATGTAAAGGACCATTTCCTTTTTCAAGTTTAATATTTAGTAACCAACAATTTAATGCCTAAAATGCTTTACTAAGTAGACATACAACTCTAATCTTGCCTTTGGCAAGAGATTTAATGCCAGAAAACAAGCTTGAAGGAACTCAGGGTCCTGTGGGCCTCTCAAATGAGCTTTTTCCAAATAATACCCAGTAGACATGTAATTTTATGGAAAACAAACAAGCAAACAAAAAACACCCCCACCCCCTCTCCCCAAGTCTTCAGACAAACAAATAAATAAAACAACTCATTTATGAAAGAGGAATTTGACGTAGTTATACCTAAAACTTGGTTGCAGTTGTCATTGAGACCAAGATATATAGCCTTTATCCAGGCTGGAATGATAACTTTGTATAGCTTTGACACATACTATGAAATTAGGCTAGCTGAAAGATTATCTCATGCCGGTCTTCTCCTAAGTCATATCTTTATTATAATATGTTTAGAAAATTAATAATATAGTGTTTGGAAAGAATGGAGTAGTCAAAGTACTATCTCTAAACAGAAACCTGGCAAAGAATGGCATGCAATTTTTCTGTCCCTTGGGAAAGCTACCCAAAATTATGATGTGAGAAAGGTATAACATATCTACTAAAAATGGTCCACGGAGGAGAATATTAACCATGATGGTATATTTGTTTAAGTAAAACAAATACTTGAATTTGAAGTTAGTGAAAGGGTTAATGAAAGGGAATGAAAGTGGAATTTTAATAGTGACAGTCCTACTGAAATCCTTTCCTTTGTATTTGTCCTTCTGACAGGGAATTCAGTTCCATTTGTGTTCTGTCATCATTACTGTGACAAAGTAATGGGAATTTTAAAGGGTATCTTAAAATAATGTTTTGCAATTAAAGAGTTGAAAGAGCATCTTCCTAAGAAATATGAACTGATAGTAAAGAGACGTGATAAAGGCTCAGCAGAGAACTGATTGCTTGTAATAAAAGCAACACAATAAAATGGCTGTGGGAAGCACAGCGTGCATATAGCAAAGCAACCGTCTGCAAAAATGTGTTGCAAGCATGATGAACTCTGAAATACAGAACTACATTAAAAAACATACTAAGCAGCACTAATTGGTTCTGCTGCTAATAAAATGACAGTCCTTTACTGGCTTCTACAAATTAAAATAATATTCAAATAAAGCAAGACTGAATGACAGAAAACCCTTGATAGAGTCAAAGTGCCTTGCAATTGTACTGTTTTGAGAATTAAATAGCATAAAGAAACAGACGTAGATTTGAACAGGAGAGGTTTATTTTACATATCAGAAGGTTGTGCATAGGCTGGAGTGTAACAGATGGAAATGTGTGTGATGACGTAGGCATATAAGTGGAGGTGTATGGAGCAGGTTGTCAAACACTTTGCTAATTACAGAAATATTTGAAAGATGGGATAGCGAGGAGACAGTATGTCATACTGATGGAGATATCAGTGCATCATTAATGTAGATGCAACTGTTAGCAATAATAAATTGAGTTTATCTGTGTACAAGAACCATAAATCAGACTTTCCATAGGAAAATAGTAGAAGCTGCTGAGGAAAAACATATTGCAGTTGGCACAGTTGAAAATGTGATCATGTGTTGGCAAAGTCAAAATTATTAAAGATTTGTGAAAAAGGTCATCAAATGTTGTTACAGTGTAAGAACCTCCGATGTACAAAAATTTGTTAGAGATCTGATTCTCTATGTCCTTCGACTATAAAATCATAACACCACCATTCTTTAATTTACAACAGGAACATTTAGCTTATACGTCAGGAAAACTAAGTCAGAAATCCCAATTAGGAAAACTATGAAGAATACCTTAACGGGAAATAAACACTATGCCAGACTACCCTTCGAGGCTATGCAAGCCTTCACATTTGGGGACAAGGCCAGAGGAAACCTCATTCTATGTGTAGCTGATAATTCTTCATTGCACTAAAGGGCGAGTTCTGCAAGGAAGCCCCTTAGAGTTGTATATTTCTGTAATATGGAAAGCGCCGAGCAGAGCCTGTCTTGAATGCTGCAAAATTTCAGCTGTCTTTGTGGTGGGTTTATATTTCAGTGGTTTCTGTGCAATATTACTTCAGCAGTTAAGGATGCCATAGCTCACATTTTAGAGATGCTGGATGGACTGGAAGCAGTAATGCGTGATCTCCATCTTGCTTCTGAAATTATCAGCAACAAAAGAACATTCTAATATATGACAATGAAAATAACCCAAAGCTACCCCGTGTTTCACATCATTGTACTTTGAATGGTACTTGTGCAGTTTGCTTACAAAATCAAGAGCAAACTAGCATCCAATTCCATATGGATTTCAGCATGTGTCAGCTTTCTTTTGGTTTTGGGGTATGATCTTGTTGTAGTATTTTTAAATATTGCTTACTAGATTATGGAAGAATACTGGCTTTGTATAAAGGTGTTCAGCCAGACCCAAACAGGTTGAAAAGCTAATATACAAAGGAGTATCCTAGAACATAGAGATCTTTCCAGCCTGTCAGGCTAGCTAAACAAACTCATTCTCACTTTGTCTGAAATAAATCTCATTCAAATTGTTCTTTAAGCACAGTGCAGAACGGCAATGGGATGACTGACAAGGTCTCCGAGGGGCATTCGGTGGAGAGCCTCAAGTACTGATGAGTGCAGAAAGGCAGGCTGAGGGGCAAACTTACAATCGGATCAAATGTGAGAACTACATTCAGAGTGTGGAAAAAGTCATGGAAGTGTGATTGAGGGAGATGTCATATGAAGGAGAAAAGCCATATTTGTTTTTTTTGTCTGGGATTTTAACACAATATTTTCAGTGAAAAGATATGGTGATACAGTTGAACCCTGTGCTCTCCTTGTGTTGCGATGATTTTTTTTTTCTTAGCAATTATACCACTGTCTCAAAACAGAGAGCATCCTGAAGAAGGGATCTGATAACATTTGTTTCTGTAGATGGTGTAAAGTCATAGGACAGCGCAAAGTGGGATTAGTGGAGAAGGTGAGAAGAAGAGTAGAGTTCACTGAGGAGCAGGGCACAGGGAAAATTAACTCAGGAAATGCTGGATTAATCTCTCAGCCCGCATACTGCTTTCTCTGGAGTCCTGTTTCTCTTCTTTCTTTGTGACTTCCCGATATGTAACTGCTCTGCAGTCAGCTCCTCTGCTTGGATCATTTATCCTGGTCAGCAGCCAACAGAGCTCTGAGCACCCTCTCAGTCATATCCCAACTAATATTTTCACAGTTGGATAAACTACGCCGCAATGAAACCTTCATCGTACCTTTCATAAACACTTGCTATTTTCTGCCTTAACCAGGAACTGCTTGTTCCTTCACTCTCTCCTGGATGCCTGTGGCTTATAAATTATGCAGACATTTACCAGTACACGGCAAAGAGGACTATTGATTAAATCTGTCTTGGAAGATGAGAGAAATGTAGACTAAGTGTCAAAGGCTAAGAGGAATTTATCGAAAACTTAGGGTTTGGGGTTTTTTTAAAGGGACAAATATAAGGCTCCTTTTCCTCATAAAGACCTTGTTCTGCCACAATGAAAACAGATAGAACATCCCTACTGCTCTCAGTCCTGAGTAGAATGATAAAATGAAATCCATATATCCTCCTGACAGGAAAGATAGAGCAGCTACTACATTGAGAAAGCATGCGGTAACCACACCGCCATCCGAAATAGCTTCTCCTGGCATTGCTTAATGGAGAAGACAGAGGCATTTCTTAAAAGGCAAAATGCATTTGAGGGTTGTTGTGCTCTCTTTATCATACAGTGATCTCACACCACTCTTGACCGACTGGATAGGTCATTACTGTGCAGCACTACCACGGGACTACCATTACATTTATATCTCTGTCTCAGACATGGCTGACAAGCCATGGTCATGGTTGTAAGACCAACGCCACCAAATCTCTGACATCCTTGCACTTTCCAAATGCCCAGGATTTTTAATGGGTATTTGTTGCTGAAAGAACAAGGCCAAGAAAAGTCTCAGCCAAAACCAGCTGAGTCAGAACCACCAAAATTTCTGAACAACTGCCTCCTATTTGCATTTCAATTTATTATTTACAGTTATTTAACAATACAGTTCACATTGTTTAAACACACGATTGCCCTCAGATATCAGATATAATTACTTGCAACTCAGAAAATTAGGGAATGTGATACCAACAGAATGCATCTCTATTTGATGAGCTTTCTGATACTGGAAGTTAAATACATTTATGATCCTATGCCATTCATGCAGTTTCATAAATCTTCCTTTATTTCACTTATATATTTGAACACTGTGCTTCCAAACTTGGATCCATAATTCATCTAGAATTAGAAATAATAGTTAAAAAAATACCCAGAATATGTTCTGTGATCTGTATGATTTCATTGGTAATCAGGAAACCAGAGTTTCCAGTAGCCAGTCTTTAATGGGATGGGAATTGCAGGGGTAGGTGGAATCCTGCCTCTATCATCTTCTATACATCAAAGTTCAGAACAGACACTGACTTCATTTTGGCAGGAATCAACTTCAAACAGAAGGCAGTATGTTGAAAACTTTTAAACAGAAATATATTAATCTTTACTGAAGTGGTATGTGAACGAATACGTTGCTATTCCAAAATCTTGTCTGTCATGTGTTGCTGCATGCTCTTTATTTATATATGGAATTTTATACTGCTTAAAGGTAACATTGAGCTGAATTTATTTACAATACTGAACTGAAATTCAGGGCTGTTGTTTGAAGAAGAGATTTTTTGGTAAGAAAGCACTGTGGAATACTCTAGCCTGAATAGATGCATCAAGGCTGGTTTATGGTAATATAAGTTAAGAAGTGATTAGGATGAAATGTGGACAGCTGCTTATGGTTAAACTGTGAAAAAAGAACACCACAGGTTAACAAATGAACTGATATTATTCTGCATGAGAAAGCATAGCTTGATTTTTCCTAGGTTTATTCATCGATATTCACATTTATTCAAGCACTTGCTCGAGTAAGCAATAATAACACAAGCACCCTGCTCAAAGAAAAATGTATGCATTTTTCCTCAAAAAAGATCATTGCCAAGACCAAGAAAATGAAATCATTCCTCCTTTCTTGCATCACACCTATCAAATGCAGATTTTGTGTGCTTAGAGTTAAATCTCTCTTTAAACAAATCTGTCATTATCAAGGCGATAGGTTCCCTCAGGGAACAATGGGGTGAGTAGATACAAATTTCATAAGAAAGAAAAGTTCATGCCATAAATATTAGCAGAGGTAATTTTTGTTGGAAGAGTCACTGGGTACCTTCTCTATTGCTGCTATGTTCCGCTTTTAGTTCCATGTCACACTAATCTATAGTTAGAATGATGCTAATTTTAATTCCGTTTTTACCTGGAATCCTCACTTAGCAACACATGGTTGCATGAATGAAAGAACATTTTCTGGTTTTCTTAAATTTTTTCTTGAAGAACATTTTTTTTTCTCAAACCATTAATGTACAAGCCTAGGTAGGTACCCAAGCATCCTGTTAAATTTCTTTCCTACAGCTCATTTCCAGTTTTTCTATACCCTGCCATATTTGAAGCACATGGAATTTTATTTTTTTTGCAAAAAATTTTACCACTGTTTTGTTAACTTGATGTATGATGTATGTATAAGCAGATACATTAACAAATACCCCTCTGATGACTCAGACTACAGCAGGAACTCAGTGCCATATAAGCAATAATAGTAAGTGAGAAGTCTCTAGTCTTAGCTGACAAAAGCACAACAAGCCCCAATGTATCCAAGATGAATCCAGAGACACTGGAGCTTGATATACATCATAGCACTGAGGATTCACCTCTAGAGCAGCTTGGAGAGGAAATATTTGTATGGGCAGGACATAAACAGCCACAGGCTGGCCAGACCTTAGAGACTTGCGTTAAGACTGTCACCTACTAATGCATTCTTTAAAACAAAGCCAGTCAGGTGCTAACAAGTTCTTTAAATTACCTACCTTTTAACCTCCTCTGAAACACCAACCTGTTTACTTGAAATAAGAGAATTCATAGAAAGTGATCTTAAAAGTTTTAATAACAATATGGAAATATGTTTTGTCCAAAATAACTGCTTGGAGATTTTATACAGTTAAGATCACAGAAACAAACTGTAATTGCTGTGATCCACATGATAGCATAGGCATGTTTTTGTGGTTGAGGCATAACTGAAGATTTCAATTAAAAAGGGCTAAGTGTGGTGTTTTGGGTTTTTAGAAATGACAAATTACAAAACTGCAGATATTGTATTTCCATCCAAATCTTTTTATATATCCGTAAGCTCTTTCATTCAGGATTGGCAATACCATAACAAAAAGGAAAAAAGACAACAGAAGTTGTACCTTCTGCACAAAAGAGGGGAACTGAGCCAATGCCTTTTGTTGTTTCTACATACCCACATATGACATTCAATGGCAATTTCTGATTGCATTAATCATGGGATGATGAAAGAAGAGCAATTCTCTCCATGTTAGTGGAAGGAGAATCCCTCTCTTCACAAACTTTTATGTTAAAGTTTTCTAATGGAAGTTGTGTCGCTCCTACATAATTTCTGTCCCATTCTCTGAATTTTTTAGTTATTTTTAGTTAAGATCCAAAGAGCTGGAGCATCCTTATAAATCTAGTTCTGAACAGAGGTCTGAAATCAAGTGTGTTAATGCAGAGAGGCACTGGGGATATCGAGTGATGCTGCTGTAACCCCTGGGTCCCTTCCTGCTTCTCAGTTTCTCCTGGAGAATCTGCTCAGGCTGCAGATAAAGCAAAACACCTGCTTCTTCAAGCTGCATTTCTTCCTAGCGCACAGGACGGACAGACTAAGGCAAATGCTCCTCAGGAACGTTATATGAGAAACTTTTTCTCTACCTTGAAACACTTCATCATCATGAACAGGGAGCAGACATTATCCAGCTGACATAAGTAACAGCTTAATATATAAGAGCCAGTTAAAACCGGGTTATCACTAATGGAAGAAATGGCAATTAGGTCATGTTTGGAAGATAAATGCCAGAGTCCTGCGTGACCTATGCTGTCATGGTGGCACAGATACCTCCTCGGGCTAACATCCAAAGACCTGACTAGCTTTTGATGTAGGTCCTTGAGTTTTGCCATGGCTACGTAGGCAGTAATTCCGTACCAGTGTGGCTGCGCTTCTGCCCACCTCCCATCTTCTGTAACACGGTATTCTTCTCAGATGGCTTCCAGCAACAGAGAAATGGTAGCAGAGATGTAAGCAGGAATGCACCATGCTGAAAAATGATATTTTGTAATAAAAGCGTTGGAGTCCTGTACTCATTAAAGACTTGGTGCTGCCTCTGCTACTGTGGGCAACGGCTGGAATAAAACTACTAATTTTTGTCACAAATAGGAGAAAAGTGATAGTGACAGATAAAAACAGCAGAGCATTCTGGAGAAAAAGATGAGATTGTGTAAATTTTCTTGTCCTTCCAAATGACCTGGACAAGGAACAAAGACCCTGCAATGACAAACCAAAAGACCTAGTGCATCTTTCCATCCCTAATTTCCTGGATACCGTGGTTTGACAGGGGCTGATAGGGCTGCAGAGCTGCTGGATAAACCCACTGCGGTTCCTCTGCCACGGGAAAGGGAGCACATGTGCTACAAAATTGAGTGTTGCTCAGACAATCTACCTCCCCAAGCAAGTTGATGCCTGCCTGCGCTTGAAATCCCCGGTTTTGTTATGTTAAAGCCAAGAAGTTACAGTTGGCATTCTCTAAAATCTTTCTTCTATTTGACCACAAAACTGGGAGGTTTTTTACTTCATTTTCATAGCACAGTAACATTTACTTCAGCTTCACTACTTTCTCACAATAACAGTAGATATATAAACTGTTTTTCAGTGGATTGGTAGATTGTATATAAAACAGGATTCTTTTTTAATAATGTATGATTAATGGCAGGCAATTGCTCAGCTTGAAGTACTTCTGTTGGTGGAACATCTGTGCTGAGTGCAACAGCTCTAACATGTACATTATCAGTATACAGTAGTACAGGCTCATGAAGAATTATTTGGAAAGCCTTTTCACCATATATATCACCCTGAGTGAGGTCCTTTGTTGAAAAATGCTTCCAGCTACTATAAGAGTATAGAAATAAAATAAAATTCTTTTATGTGTCAGGGAAATATCTGGAGCACATCCACGAATGGCTGGAAATAGTGAACAGTATATTACCAGTGTCAAATATCAAGGATCCAACTTTAAGTAAATGCTCTTTCCATATCCAGAAGAGTCTCAGCTTCATATAAGAGTTAAATATTCAAAAAGTTGATCCCAATACCTTTATTGGGGTGTTAAATATACTTGATAGAGTCAGAAAAATTGTGTATGACATATTGTGGAATAAATAGAAGAATAAGCTAGTATTTTTCTGACTGAAAATACGAAACCAGATTCCAGGGCAGTTTAGAAGGAGATTCACTGTGAATGGAAGGAGCCATGCCAGAGCAGGGTTCCCAGAAGAACTGTAGCTGCGTCAAGTTTCTTCTTGTGGAGACTGTAGAGTTAAGAGGGTGAATAGAGGAGCATGAGATCTGATCACCCCTCCACCCTAACACATTGCACTATGCACAAATTTTCCTCTTTCCTAGGTTTCAGTTTAAGCTAATTACCCAAATTGTCCTTCTGTGTAGTCCATTTTATTGCAGGACAGAAGGAATTTATAAATACTAGATGTGATATTCATTGTTTTAATAAAAGTTTCAAGTAGAGATAAAAGTTCTGTTTGCTTTGGAAAGCAGCCACAAGCAAAATTTATTTGCTACTTCAGTGCCAAGTTGAACGGCAAATACAGACAGCGATTCTCTTTACCCTGACCGCAAAGAACATA
This sequence comes from Leptosomus discolor, assembly GCF_034619465.1. Taxonomy (NCBI): domain Eukaryota; kingdom Metazoa; phylum Chordata; class Aves; order Leptosomiformes; family Leptosomidae; genus Leptosomus; species Leptosomus discolor. The sequence continues at coordinate 76,787,849 of NC_141393.1, read as the reverse complement.
AACCCTTGAGCCAGCTAAGGGAAGTCCCTATTTGTGAAAATTAATGTGAACATTTCAATTTATGCAGTCTATACTCATTTTCTTGTGTTTGTAATAGAGATATCCTCCTCCAGGATTTTAGAATTATTTTAGTATCATGAAACTGCAATCCTGGCTATATATATAAAGGCTTAAAGGCTGGAACGTGACTAACAACCAGTGACAAAGGCGTCACTACTATCTGCAGCTTTGACATATGGTTCTTTGCAGGCTTGAATATAACTCCTATTCCAAGTGCTTCCAGTCCTCCTGTAGGCTCACTGACACAGGACGCTGTGCTGCTGTGCCCCAGCGAGTTTAGATTTGAAGAAGGAGTAAGTCAGAGGTAGGAAACAGGGTGTTGGGTTTTGTTTGGTGCGTTGATAACCACTTATGAACATCCTCTCCCACCTTTCTGTGATGAAAAGGACAGTGCTACAGCCCAGCAGCTCATTTCTATGCATGGTTTTAATATGCTGTAAAAAACACTTGGTGCGCTCTCTTTGTATTTAATTATTTTGGTCCTGCAAATCGTTGGTTTCACTTGATGCATGCTTTTATGAATCGTTCATCAGCTTCATTTTTCAAGAAAGATTCTTATCCTCTGGCATGGACATGTGCTTCCAGTGCTGGTAACAGCATAGTCTTTGTAAATGTAATATCTAGCCTTTGGCTTACAAACAAATCTATTTTGTCAAAAGCATAAAGCTATATACAAATACATCATTCACTATATTCAATGGCAATGGTAAACGTGTAACATGTTTAACACAAACATATAATGTTCACCTTGTATAAAGTTCATCTGATGGTTGGGATATTTTCTTGATGCTTGTCATTTCAGTGTTGCTTTTAGAAACACCGATATCCTTCAGAATAGATTTAGCTTTTGGGGAAAGTGATGTATTTTATTTTATTTATAAATTTTGGTTTCACCTGCAAGACTGTAAGCGAGAGTATATGTAAATGTAAGGAAATCCTTTTGTTTGCTGGTAATCCTCCCCCTAGCATCAGCATATATTTTCCATTATAGCTTTTCTTGGAGACTATGCATCTACCTAGAAAGATTGTAGATATCTTTCCAGTTTCTACACAGTTATTGGCAACAAGATATTTTCTTGCTTGAGGGTACCTAAAGCAACATATAATGAGGGAAAACTCAAAGTGTAGTTTCAGAGGGCATTTCACATGGGAAATGCCATGACAGCTGTGATGTCCGGGGGGTCCTTTGGTAGAAGACTTTGCATGAGCAGCTCGTCATTCCCCACTGCAGAGAGAGGTTTCCCAGCATATTTCAGTGATATCATCCTCGTTTTCAAATTCCTTTCTTCTGGATGCAGAGTGTGGCCATATGCATTTACACAACACCTGCCTGCAAAATCCTGCAGTATTGAAGCAGGTAATATATTGGACAAGAAGAATTTCAAACGAATATTTGTCAAAATGAAATAACTATTATGCCGATATTAGAAAGTGCATTGAGGAATGTTATGTGTTTGATAAGAGAAATTTCTGTATTAATTTTTTTTACACTAATCCACAAATCAGCAAATATGTAACCTAGAATTTTACCACCGAAAATTTTCCTGAAATGTGCTTTGCCCTGTAGTATCTGCTCTGTGGCTAGAATTTTTTGCCTTGTTTTGACTCCCAATCCTTCTCACACTGACTTCAGTGGTGCAGACCATATTTCAGTTTGAGCAGCCAGTTACTGATTGTGAAGCAGTTTATCTGGGCTATTTCTCCAGATTTTTGAGGTTTCCTTTCCTAAACATTAAGACAAGCTTTAACTTTGGAAAAGGTCCATAAACCAACAGACTGAAAGAGTTTACAGATTAATGTAAATGACTTCTGAATTTTTACCATTTCAACCTGGTTGTTTCTTTGGTTTGTTGTGGGTTTTTTTTCTAAACTAATGACTTGGTATGTCAAAACAAGTGTTTGAAAAGGCATGTTGTCATTATTTTTGGAATTCCATAGAATACTTTACCAAAATTAAAAGTCACAGAAACATGCCTGTTCTTATGAGCACTTTCATTTTCCAGAAGCTGGTGTTTTCCCATAAAAAATGGTTTTTGGAGGTTTCTGTGTGCCCTCTCAGTGTGAGATGTGCCATCTTCTCCACTGACCCTTACCACTTGTTAGCAAAATCAACTGTAGCCATAGTAAAGACTGTGTTAAAGACGAAAGTTGAAATTACTCACACTTTATATTGCATTTTATGATTCCCATTTTTATTCTTTATCAGCTGTAACATTTGCTTGAGTATGCCAGCACACAGGCTTTTATTTAATGTTTCAAATAAATGGTATGGGCTTCTGCTTCTTAAGATTGAATAGGAAATATTTCGATAGTCCTTCCTGTCTTGCTGAGTGTGAGGTTGTGCAGCTGTAAGGAAAGCCAGAAAAGGTTTAATTCATAACATTTGTGCATTTTTTTTCATAGAATTTTGCAGATGTTACTTTGTGGTGTGGCTTTTTTATTTGGCTTTGCCTCTGCTTTGTTCTCATATTTCAAATTTCAGTATGAAGTAATAAATGGCTGTGGTACACAGAGAATTTACAGATGGATCATGATTTCTCTTTTCTTTTTCCATACTGTTTTGGAAAAGTCATATTGCATTTAACTTCTGGCAAAATTATTTAAAAATACAAAGATCATTAAGACTTTATTGGTATGCATTCCACAAAAGCTGAAGTGAAAAATACAAACCACAGATAACAAGAAAAATTAGTGGGTTTTTTTTTTCAAAGAGTCAGGAGCACTGAAAATGGCTAGTGAAATACTAAGGTAAAACTGTGATGAGCAGATTGCCTTAGAGGGCAATATTTTATCAAAACATTGAGTTACATTGTGCTTATTGTGTCTGTCTGAAGGCTTATATACTTCACAGGTTTTCTAAAATGAGACATTTGCTGGGATTAGGTAGCCAGAGACTGCTAAATTCTCTGGCCCCCTCTGCAGGCATGCAGAGCCAAAGAAACAATGCAAATGTCATGCTGTGTCTATGCTGGGAAAAAATGGGGTAAAAAAAAGAGCCTCCATGCAGGCGTACAAACCCAGCTACATTCTGCATGTCACAAAACCGTGAAGCCCATTAACTCGGTGCTGACGGGCAGGAGGAGGGAATGAGACTGCAGATTTCCTGACAACAAGCCCTCTCAGGCAAATGGGAGCAAGGGCAGCAGCTGTGACAAACTGGAATCCCCATCCGTGGTCCGGCACCCGGCATGGTCAGCACAGAGTGCCCAGAGGCTGTACTATTTAACCTACAAAGGGATCCCACCTGCATGTTTTCCAGGCAGTAATCAAGACCAAATGACTGACATGGTTAGAACATGGGCTTTCTTTGTGACAGTGGCAAAATACTGAATAAAATAGGGTACCATCCGCTCCTGGTTTTATGTCAGACCTACAGCCACCTACAGATGTAAGATGACTTCAATATTCTTTAAATAAATCTGGTTTTCTCTCAAAGCCATACAAAATACCTCTCTCCTCTTTTTCTCTTTTCTCTCTCTCACACACACAAGCACTCTTCTTCATTCTTCCTCTGGAGTGATACCAGGAGTCAGTTTTAAGCAATTTCTAGGATTTGGAATAAACAGGACTTGCACAGATAATAATACTACCACAACATAAGGTTTGGCAAAAAAAAATACCCTGCATGTTGAGTTCTGAAAAGAATAAATTCTGTATTAAAGAGGAAAAATATGATGAAGATTTAAAAGCACTACATGATAGTGTCAGTTACTGAGCTGTTGATTTTTCCTACAGAAAGGCTATCCCATAGGAATGTGTTATGGAATTATAAAGACGTACAGAGCACGTAGTGTTTTTTTAAAATTCTAGTGCGCTATTTTTTCTCTTGGAGAAGTTTTGCCTCTCTGGGTATGAGCGCCACAGGTTCTTATCCCTTCTTTTTCCAGAAAGTGGACTGTGTTGACTGGTATTAACAAGCACCCCTTTATACCTTTCCTTCAGAGAGCACAAGGATTCTTTTGAGCTCCGTAATGAAGGTTTGTTCTTCCTGAAGTTTACACATTGGGCTAAGCTCTGCCCTGGCTTGCAGCTCTGCGACCCCATTGAGCAAGTTCAGTGGGGTTATGTGGGGATAACTGAATCTGACCTCCTGACTGTCATTATAATAAACAGAAAAAGAATTTTCTTTTCTTACTTGGTTTATAAAGGTCCATTTTTATTGAGGTTTTTTAAAGCTACATCTTAGGAACTTAATTCATAGTCTGAGCATACCACTAGAGAATCTTAAAAGAAAGTTGTTGATATAAAGCAATGATATTTTATCAGATATTCTGGAGTAGCCCAGTAACAAATTGTGTTTTCCTCAGTAATGTGGGAATGGGATTGCAACAGAGTCCAGAAGAGCCTGTAGCACTCAGACTTCTTCGTGTGTATCCTGTGAGCTGGCTCTGGCCTCTCACTAGGAACTATAGATATTTCCTGTTTAGTAAGATGTTCCTGAGCCAGCAAGAGAATGAGGAAATTTGAAAGTAAGACCTTCAGGTAAAATGCATCCCTAAAAGATATAAGTTAATTCTTTTATAATAAGACTGTTCTGATTGTTTTGGTTTCTTTACAGTACATTTTCTGTAAAAACTTGTATCTTCTCCAATACATACAGCTGTGTATAAAAGTATATGTACACACCTAAAGAGGCATTCACTGGGAGATGTGCCAGCCAAAACGTGACCTGCTCACCTGCAGCAAGGATGGGTGTTTTGTGTCATCAGCCTTGTGCCACAGTTCAATTTTTGAAAGAATTGTTGCCTTTCTCAGTTTTGCACAACACGAGGTGTTATATTTCAAAATGCTTTTTTTAACCCAAATCATACTCTGTCCCTTGCTTCTCTATCTGTCCCCCTCCTCCTTCAACCTCATGCTACTGAGTAGTTTCAGCTTTCACAGGCTTCAGTTTATGATTTATTAAAGCTATTGGTATTTCCTGAGTATCTCTAGATTCTTTTCAGAGGAAAGTTCTGACAAGTCCTTACTAAGACAGCTGGAAGCTACTTAAACCTGCTCCATTAGAATCCAGCTGTAAATAAAATGCATCATTTCTCACTGTAAACAGATACCTTCCTATGTTGGAAAGAGATGGTCACATACAGTACCCATGTAACCAAGGTCTAGTAGGAAGATCAATCTTTTATTTATTTTTGTTATTTCCATGCAGATATCAAATTGTGTGCTCTGTGGGTCTTAAATGCACCTCCTTTGGGGGCAATCAAGTATCAGGGGAATTATTCTCATGCAAAGGAATAGGTCAAGATCTGTAGTAATTCCAAAATGTGCTCTTAATACTTTTCTCTGTTAAGGTCAGCAATGTATTAGGAACTACACAGACAGAAGGGAAATTGTGCGGTAACAGAAAGGAAAAAAAAGTTAATTCAACGTGTGAGTTGAATGGTTAAGCGGTCATTGACCTTGCTATGATTTGCTATGGACTTTTTTTTCAATTTAAAAATTATTCCTTAGTTGTCTCTCTATTTCTTCACTAATTATCAGCTTTGCTGAAGGGTATGTGAGGGAGGAACTATCTTCATGGAGTACTCCTAAGAATTGGGAGCCACACAGAAAAGAAAAACAAAACCCCCTGGCTGGCCTGCGTTGAAGTGGCAAATATTGTGTAGAGGCTGCCAAAAGAGATGGGACCAGAAAGGGACGAAATGAATAGAGGCAGTGATGGATAGATGAGAGGGAGTTATTCATGGCTCTGAAAGCGTGATGAAACCTTAACTAGATGGGAGACAGGCAGAGCTTGTGAGGAGGAAGCCATTAGGCAAATAAATGTCATAACTTTACAGGTGTCCTGTGTCCCACTGTGTGAGTTAGTCATGTTAATCCTTGGCATGTCTTTTCAGATACTAGAGTATGTCATCAAATCAGGCTTATTACTGATACTGAGGTTGTGGAAATAAAGTGCCTATGGTGGCAAAAGAGTTAGATCTTTCCATTTGAGTGTGCATCTGAGAATGCATAAACACGGAGTTTTATTGCTTTTCTTGTTTTAGTGAAGACTACATTGGATCTCTGATGATGGACTTCCTTACATTCATTTTCTTTCTTGATATCAACACTTAAAATTCACGTGCCTCTTTCCATCTCCAACAATCCTGCTGTATATTGGCCTAGGCAAAGGAAGATCAACTCTTCTTTGACTCTTTTTTTCTAACCTATTAAAAGCGTCCGATTATTTGGTATGGCCAATCATTTAGTTTGTTTCAGTCTTTATAGTGTGTGATCTCTACTGAGCCACTTTATTTTGCGTTGAGGCCATCCAGATTGGTATTACAGTCTGTCTGACATTTGGGATACTGCGAACATTTGCTACCTGGAGCTGTGCAAGTTGCTCAGACAGCTTTCCAGACCCACGCGAACAAAAGTTCCATTGAAATGAATAGCTCTATTCATTTGCAAAAAAGAGGGAAAGGACCGAGCAAAATTTTAAAAGGGCTCTCAGTGCATTTATACAGCTCCTACAGAAGTCACCAGCTTTAGTTATAGAACAAACCTTGCTATCCTAATTGTTACAGTGCTTTGGCTGTTTCTTAATTGCTCCCCTGGACTTCTTTACAATCCTGTCTGGGATCTTTTTTAAGTGTCTCCCTTACTAAAACACTGCCAGCACATGGCAGAAAAAGTCAAGAACAGGTCCAGGCTTCTAAACTCCTACATACATGAGGAATTTTAGTAACAGAAGTAATCCCAGAAAAGTAAATGGGATTCACTATGCAAGTAAAATTACCTACATGCGTGTTTGTAGGATTAGACCCAAATTCTATATTAGCTGTAAGGTTTTATAGTTTTTGCTTCTTGCAGGCTTTGAATTTTTAGCCAGAAGGGCTGATTTGGCACCTCTGGAACCACAGTGACTAAAATAAGGGAAGAAATACTGGTGACAGCAACAGTTGTTCTAATCTACTAATTTTGGTGCAGTTGCAAAAAATGTAACATTGTCACTAGCATTCCTCGATTTCAACTGAGTAAAAACTTCATAATCTTTTTTGCAAACTGATCTTTTGTTCTAAATATGGTGACATTTCATTCCTTTGAACAAATAGCAAACCTAGATGCATTTGTCCTATTGGAAATCTCTCCGCTAACTGAAAAAATACGCACTTTTCTAGTTCTTTGTTTCCATTTTCACAAAGTGTTGAAGCACAACCAAAAGGGGATTTTTTATTTCTTCTATAAAAGCATAAATCTGAGTGTTACTAAAGAATAATGTCTTCTGCCCTGACACAGATCCACATTAGCCACAGCAGCCAAAGGATACATCCCAGTAAAGTAAATTCAAATCTGGCCAGTGTGATCGGTTTCTGGAGACTTAGACTCATTGCTCTCTTTAGTTTTCCTGTGCTGTTGCTTCATCCTCATCATCTCCTTGACAACTCTTGCCTTCCTCTGGCAAGGTTCTTTCTCGTTCCAGTCTAAGGTGTTGCTGCCAAAATCATCACCATGATCTTCTGTTCTAAACACTTTTCCTTTCAGCATCTCGAACCCATTTATTGACTTCCCACCTACTCCCCACATCGTTTTCCTTGGTTTTTACCTTCAAGATGCTGCATAAAACAGAATTTTCTTTGGCCTACATCTTCTTTTGCTTCCATGTCCTTTTCTGTTCCTTAATATCTCTCATTACTGTTTCCTTGCCCTAACCCTCCTGGTCTTACCTTTCTTCCTTATCACCCCTGTCTCCTGGAAATACAATGAAATATAGAGGGAAGAAAACTTTTTTTTTTTTTTTTTGCCAGTATACAGCTGTCTCTTTTCTCTTTAAACTCAATTTTTCTTTACAGTCTTCCTAAGGAAAATTAACGTTGTTGCTCTTCACCCTCTAGTAACTGAACTTCCCATTTTTTGTCTGGCCTGCATGAACTCAGTTGTAGGATCTTTGAGACCTTTGCTTTACTGCTCTGAATAGCTCTGTGTGTATTTATGATACCACAGAGATCCTGGAAGCACAGGCAGTGAATGGGAGATGACAGACTAAAAAACACCAGTGTTAAAATTCAGCGGGCGATCATCTTGATCTCATTTCCCAAGCCACCACTGCCAAGTAAAGTGAGCCTGGCCGGCCTTCCTTTCACATCAACAGGTGCCAGGGAGATTACCAGTAAGATGACTAGATGCTGTGAATGCTGGTTAGGGAAAAAGCAGTCCGTGGTTGTATCCCCTGTTCTGGGCACAGATGATCTTGGAGGAGAGCTTTCACCCTGTCGCTGCTCACTGCCCCTGCTAGCCGAGCTCACCACCCTTCCAGCAGGTGGTCAACTGGATGTTTAACCAGTCTGGTTTGGGCTCAGGGTGCAAGCCCTCATGATTTTCTGTGTCAGCAAAAGTGGATGTGGCCCCACTTTTGATACAATACCTTGGAGATCTGTTATTTTTGTCGATATTTCACTGTTTAATCTTACATTTCAAGGGGAGAGGTTAGCTCTTTGTGTGCAGTAACCACAACAAACCAGTTTCATTTAGCTTGTTGAGCCAGCTTGACAAGATAGAAAATACATACAACAAATTTTAACATCTGTCTATTTTTCCCTCTGTCAGAACAACTTCTTGATCCTTTATTTCTGAAGTAGATAGTAATTAGCTGCAGGGCCATAGCTTGTACTTAGACAGAATTTCCAGACATAAAAAGAACATCAGTTCCGGGAAATTTAGACCTTTGGTAACACTATCCTGGTGAGTAGGACCACTGAATATTGCTCTCTTCAGCCAACACAGCTGTTTATAGAATATCCCACAGCTACCCATATATAGATAGCTCCTCTTTCGGACTGGTTCTTGTAACCGTAGCATAGCCATGTGTGAGTGCTCAGCAGAGCACCGATACCTTTAAGCGATTCAAATAAATATTTGCTAATGTGTCTAAGACAGTCAGCAAATTACATCCCTTTTTACAAGCCTATACCCTTCGGTGTGAGAACATATAAAGAACCTTAATTTTGCCAAGATGGCAATCTTTGGCAAACTTTATTGTATTGTCAATGTTATCAATATTTTCAATTATAGTATCATCAATATAGCTAAATGAAAAATGACCAAATTATACAATGTCATGCACAGGCTGTTGTTGTTTTACTGATGAAGACTTAAATGTTTCTATGCCATATTTATGACAAGATGTAAGGATTTTTGCTACTTTCTTCAGAACATACAGAATGAAATCCCTTGGTATTAGACACAGTGTCTTCAGTGAGGCCAGGTCTTTACCCACAGTAGGCATCAAAATTGAAGCCACTGGCAGATTAAGTGTAACTATCAGCTTTTTGCACAAACTTTCTTTCTTTTATAGCATGTATACTTTCATTGTAGCTTAATTATTACCATTTCAGAGCAAGGATGTTAGACTGGTATTTATATATTATTATATATAAGCAGAATCATATTTAAAAATATTTGTGATGGATTATTGATTTAAGTGTCTCGCCACATGTACAACATACCCTTCAATGTTATAAAAGCAATTTTTACCTGGTTTGTAGATCATAGATTTTTAATATGTAGTGACATGATGCTGGAGCTAAATAAATTCCTTTAACAAGTTCTTTCAAGTTCTGCCTCTTCAAACCAACAAACATAGTTTTGAAATGCACACGTTACGTCATTTTAAAAGGTTTTTAGAATAAATCTTTGAGAAGATTTATTCTAGTTGTCATCTGAATTTCTCTTGTGTAGAGGCCAATCTGGGAAAGGCAATCCTGCACAATGGAATTCTAAGAAATTAAAAAAGCCTCTATGCAATGTCATTTGGGTACCAAGTGTCAGCAATGTATTTTCCATGACTCATTTTGCTAAAAAAGAAATAGATTTCTAAAGCTAGGCAGATGAGAAGAATAATGTGATTTAAAGGCATTATCAGACATGGGGTTTTTTTCAGTGAACTTAATATTACTTTATTATAGCTGGCAAGCCTGTACAGCATGTGAAAGATATGATAAGGCACACATAAAAATCAATATATGGAACTTTGGTTGAAGATATTCTTTCTCCATATATTTGGGTGCTTAAGTACCCAAGTAGCTTTAAACACTACACTTTATGATTTTCTCTTATGCGTATGCCACTTGTTTGACAAAAGCTCTGAAAGGTTACTTTCCAGAATCTTATTGTTAGTATTAGTATTTTTGCCGTCGCTGTTAGAAATATCATACAAATCCTATCTTTATGGCACCAAGTCTTGGAAAAAGACAGGAAAGATACCACTTCAGTTTGCTGGCAGGCAAATTTACCAAAGACTCAAAGTGATAATATTGTCCAGTGCTTAGGCTGAACAGGAAAAATTATAAAGCACTGATGACAAAAAGAAAAAATCAGTTTCACCAATAAGAACATACCTGATTAAGGTTACCAGTGCATTAAGAAGAATGATAAAGAAAATAATTGAATCTTGCATACAAAGTATGAATTGCTTGACCTTGTGCTTCCTCTCTTGAAAACATTTATTTGCTAGTCTCTACACTCCAGTCCTCCATGAGGAAGCTTCCCCCTTTTGAAAGTCTTTTTCTTTTTTAGTTCCTTTCGTTTCCTTTTTTTTTCCATAAGTATCTTAAAAGCACAGCTACTAAAAATGGCCACATTTGTAGAATGTATTTTACATTTGAGCAGATCCTCTGAGCTGCAGAGAATGGGAGACTGCTTTGCAAAGTCTGTTTCCACTCAAGGATTCCAGCCTCTAGTTTTGCAAAGCCTTCTGGGAATACATTTTCCCGGTCTGCATTCCAGTAGCTTTTTATTTCCTGTAGCTGTGTCAAAAGCAGTAATAGTAAGTCTAAAGAATTGAACAGGTTACTTTATAATATATGTACCATATGGCTTCGCAGCCTTCTTTCTTCATTTGTTTGGAAGTGACTGCAGAGGATAATAGTGACTCTGTTCACTAATTGCTGTCCCATGTGCCATATTCATATAGTTGAACTGGGCTGTCAATGAAGAACTTGTTTTCTTTTCAAATTTTCTCTTAGATCATTATAGGATGAGAGGAAGTTAATTGCAATTTTTCGGAAAACTGGCTCCAGCGGCAATGTCTTTAGGGTCATCATCAACTCCATACACTGTATATGCACTTTGCAGCATTTATTATTTTATATTCAAATCTGCTTTTCTGTGGAAAGAAATGTCACTTTCTGTGCTCACCTATTTCTCAGCATCATGTGGAGCCCTAGCATCTCCAAATTGACTGGGTGGTATATATGGTAATTTACAGAAGCTGCAAATTATCTTAATTGAGACAGCAGCATCTGAGTCGCAGGCCATAATATAGTGGGATAACATTCTTTATGATCTTTTTTTTTTTCTCCAGTGGAGTATAAAACTGAACAATGAACTAGATGAAAGAGAGAGGGTGACATAAAAGACATCAAACAGCTAAAGGAGTTGTCTGGACTGATCTTGTACTTACTGATATATTTAGTTCACAAGTCATCAGTGCTGGAAGGAGAAATCAGGGATGCTGATGGAGAAGGGCAGAAAGGGCAAAGGAATCCTGGCTAAAGAAGCTCATCTTTTAACTTTGATGTACATCTTGGATAAGACAGCACCAGGATGGACTCCTGAAACAAAAAAAAATGGGATATTTGTAACATGTCTTTAAACCTGACACTTTTGAAAGAAACCTACAACCACTGAAGTGTAGCAACTCTGGAGAAGAACAAGGCTGCCTTGTAGGGCCAGCACACTATTAATCAGCCAGGGTGGGAAACTGTATGCGGTAAGTGGTGGGATGAGGTGAAATGATTCCTTGGCTGAATAGTCAGTGGTCTAACACACGGCCTGGCAGAAATTGCCTATGTGTAACTGCAAAATGGTAAAGCAAACTTTCCAGTTAAGCTCTCCCAAAATCTACATCATTTAAACCAAAGGAGAACCTTCTGATCCCGTCATAGGCCAGCGATGAGGTAGCGATAGAGTCACAGAGCTGCTGTTTCATTGGAAAGAAGTCAAGAGTGTCTTACTCTATAACAGCAATAATTCTGCTTATGCCTATAGTGTTCCTAAAATGTGCCAGCTATAAAACACACACCCTTAAGCACTCAAATTTGGATGGGCAGCCAAGGCAGAAAAGGAATATGAGGAAAAAAGACAGCTATTTAATTTTACAGTGAGCTTTTTCACACTATGCAATTACAGTTTGCTGTTTTAACACTAGTAACTCTAAACGAAGTACTCTGGGAAACTTTTAGATGCTCTCCCTCGTAATTTTTTTCCCCTTTTGAGATTCAATTCTCACTTCTCTGAAATTCCATGTGACTGAAAAAGACTTGAATGAAGACTGAGTAGTAGTAGGTTTTTCTTTATTGTCTTCTTGTTCACCACTATACTTAATTGTCACACTTTCTATCCTTTCAAGAAGGACAGGTAGGGAGAAAGGAAACCCTTGCCTGTTTGTCAGGGAGCTGAAGAGTTGAAGAGGCAAATCACCCAAGGTCTTCTGGTGGCACAAATGAATCAGGTCACCAGATGGGAAGAACAGAGAACAGTAGCCAAAACACCAAAATAACGGCCATAGGGAGTAGCTACAGAAGGATAATGCGGGGTTTGCTTTGAGGAAATAGCTACATGACAATAATCTTTTTTACATGACTTGGTTTTCTTTGCACTGATTAACGGAGAGAGGAGTGACCTATAAAGTCCTTTTAATCCACAGCACTCTGAGGCACTGAGTTCCACTGTTACGGATTTTGTGAAGAATTGCTTTTTTATTTGGTCTGATCCTATTGCCTTGTTTAATGCTCCTTGTATCTTGTACTAGGAGAGACTGAGAATATAAATGTCTTATTCTCCTTCTCCATGTCATTATTAATTTAATGACTTATTTTAATCCTTCTCATTTTCCTCTTTTCAGGGTGTAGTTCTAATTCATTCCTTCTATGGAGACAGTCCTGTATCAGCATCCTGGCTGTCCTATATACTTTTGTCTGTATGTGTTTATTCTGTGATAAGGAACCAGAACTATGCGTGTTATTCAAGACATGTGTGCCTCATGGATTAAACACTGTCATCATAATGCATCTATTTAATTATCAGTTCCTTTCCTAATACCTAAGAATTGTTATTTCTGTATGGTACTAAGTACAGAACACATTGTGTTTTATGCTATTCCTTCCTGTAATAAGCCATTGCCATAAACCACTGGAATAGGTAACTAGCATATTCCACATACATTGGGCCTACCGACCAAGCCATCTCTGCAAGAGTTCAGTCACTAATCCATACGATGGCTCTGTAACCTCCGTTAGTTCCAGTAATAAGCATGACAGAGAAATTGAAGTGCCTGCTACTTGATGAAACCTGTCTCAAGTTGAACCAGGAATTTTGTGTGAATCAGCAATCCATAAAGTTGATCTTCTGGGTCTAGGTTTACCCTTGAGAAATGTTCTTCAGTATCCTCACCAGAAAGGACATCCTAGAGAACATGTGGCCAGGACTTCTGGCAAGGCTATTGCAGAGTAAGGCAGGAGGTAAAAAGCAGGACCGCAATGCAATGGTGCCCATTAGCTCTGCAGAAAGCCTATCTGGAGCGTGTAGAATTAGAAGCAAAAGTTAAAGTGTGGTCTTGGGAATGGCTGAACGAATTAGACAAAATCTACCCTTAACTGAGGAAACACTTCAAACACCACTTCAATATAGAAACACTTGTTTCTAGACTCTCCTGCTTACCTTCTTAAAAGCTTCACTTAACCCCTGCCCTGGAAAGGAGTGGAATCCGAAGGCTATATCTATTTCCTGCACTTTTGCTTTGTCCAGAAGAGGAGGCTTGTTTAGTGGTTATATTTCTTTACATGCTTTCTTTTTCTTTTTGTTGTTCGAAGAAGCAAGCTGCGTTTGTTCTGAGTCCATCTGACAACTTTTTTCAAAGGACAAAGGGAGAGGAGGAGCTATTATCAAGACAAGAGAGTCTGAGGTATAGATCCAGCTGTTGGTATAACTTGAGGGCTTAAGACTGGAGCATCACAATACAAAGTAGATAACAGTTTGTCCTTCTGCAGTTTGACTAAGTGAAATAGCCTAGGCTGGGATGGTCAATTCCCACTAGTTTTCTAAAAATCTCTGTTAAGAACGGGAAGGTAACAGCTATTGTTCAGGCTCATCAATATATAACATTGCTACTATTTTACAACATTTGCAACATTTTGCATTAATATTATCTCTTGACAATTGATGTGAGTAAACAGATCCAGTGCCTACCATACTGCCTCAATAAGTATAATACAGCAAGTCCCTTGGCTGAAGGTGGAATCCTTTTGCATTAGTATGTTCAGCCTACCATATTCTGAACAGGGATTCCCTAGGGTAAACTGTGGACAGCATGAAGTTAGTTTATGCCAGCCATTATTCTCATTGCTTACAGCACCCACTGCAAAAGGCATTTGGGAGCTTAGATTGAAGGGGAAGAAAAGATTTAGGCCAGAATATATATCCCATTACTGAAAGGGTTCAAGCTGTTCCAGGGTACAGCAGACCTGAACCACTGTTGTCTGTGCTACCCCTTAGCTATGCTGAATACGAGCTTGGCCGAGCTGAGCTTGAAGCCCAGGTTCTGGACAGTCAGTGTAATTGCTGTGATGTGTCTGCGCTGCCTATGATGGGACTGTCAATTTAGGAAGTGTTTACAATAGGGAAGACCAGTGCTCAATAAGGAACTAGTCTGGAAATTACTAAGATATTTGGCGTATGGCATTTCTATTTCCAGTTGCCAAGGTATGTCTGAAATGTATTTTCTGTGTCATTTTGTGGTAGGAAGGAGAGCATATTCATAGCCCAAGTATCCATACCTTGTTATTCACTTGCATACAAAACCTCTGACTAAGATTACATGTGTAAATTTGCAGTAAATTGGCAATTTCACTTAGGTCATTTCAGTTGAAGATCCTACGTGCACTTGTGCACAACTGTGCTAGACGTCTTTCAGCTGACTGTTTCTTAAGCATCTCTAGTATGAGTGAATTTTGCAGTGTCTGCAGTTGGGTAGATAACCCAGCACCATTGGTTTTAAAATACAAATTCAACATGTTATTCGTTAATGCAGAATTTTACATATTTTTATTTCAATATATTGCTCTTCCACTTGTCTGATGATCCCTCACTTAGTTGTTTTTTTGTGGCTGAAGTATTCTGTTCTAATGTACAAGATAAACTGGAGGCGACGTTTGTGGTTTGAAAGAGTAGCTCATTGGAATTAGTGTGGTAGAACGCAATGTTTCTGTTTGCAACAAATGTGGTAAAGAACTTCTACGAAAAAAATGCTTGAATTTAAACTGTTTTTTTTTAAGTTTCTCCAGAAAGACAGAGCAAAACTTGTACATATATCTCAGCTTCGATACCATTTGGAGGGGTGAACAGAGAGGTGATGCAGGTCCCATTTCCCCAGGCTGATGATTAGCCCAGTATCGGGAAAGACTCCTTCACAGCTGTGAGGTGCCTCCCGCTACCAGCCCTCCCATCATAGGCAGCGCAGACACATCACGGCAGAGAGAAAAGCAGAGGTCCCAGGCTGTTTCATAGCTGCCCTCACTGACAGACTGCCTTCTGGGAACTCTTGCCAGCTGGCAGAGGTTAGAGCAGTCCACAGGTTGCACTAGCGTGTCCAAAATTGAGAACAGAAAATAGGGAGCACAGCCAGCTCCCTGAGGGTCTCCTCTTTCTGCTTCACTGAAGCAGATAATGTAACACTCAGTGCTTGTGTCAGACATAGTCTGAAAGGATGGCTCCTGGTGCTGCCGCTGTTTCATTCTGTCCTTCTCAATAATAACAGATAGAGACCATGATCCCAAGAGGGGCAGAGTGCCATGAAGTGCCACGGAGGAGCTGATAAGTCCCATCTATGTTTTCACATGGAGTTAAGAGTTAGTTGCTAGCTTCACTAGAAATAAAGTGCTGTTACTACATCACCAGCAGCTACAGGTAATGTGCTGAAAACCTGTCAGACCCATTGGTCGGACATCAACTGCCAGAGGTCTTGTTTTACAGAGGAGTTTTAAAATGAATTCAAGGGGATTCTAACTGCTCTTCAAACAAAATTTAATATCTAAATACCAGACAGATAGCATATCATACTTCCTTATGGTTCAGAAGCAAAGGGAGTTCAGCCCAAAATTCATTTGCAGACATCTGTAAAACACATTGCTATGGAATGACAATAGAGGTGATCCATAACTTGAAGTGGGCACTTGTTCTTTATTATGAAATACAGATATAGTGACACAAAACATTGCTTTTCAAGTAAGTGTGCTCAGTGCAGTCTAAAAACACAATATAAAGGCATGCCAGACATTGATTTTCTGTGGCCAGTGAACATCTGCTTGATATACACAGACATCTTATGATTCGGCTCCACTCAGTAGCTAGACCAGCAAATGAAAGGGGTGGAGGGGAGGAGGATGAACAAGCTTTCTTTCTGCAAGCAATAAACAAACCATAAATGTGTTTATTTCCATAAAGAGTGGAAATAAAGATTCAGAGTTCAAAAGGTATTCGCTTTCAGCACATTTCTTCATTGGAGCTGGCTGTTTACTTTTCATTGGCAGTCATCTATAATCAAGTGTATTTTCTGGAGGAAAGAGATTTTCATCTGCTGAATTTAAAGACTTAATGAGTAAGGAAACTACATGCATATTAATTTATTATAGGCATGAATGACAAAAGAACTTGACTTATTAAAGCAATTATCCAAAGCAGTACAGAATAAAAATGTTGTAATCTATTGTTCTTAAGAAATGTTACATCTCACCAGGGTTTTTTAAATCCTCTAATTCCTGTGGGTTGTAATTTCCAGTTTCAGAAATATCTCCGTCAGCTCTGTACGTCATTGCAATAAAATCCAGTTGGGGCCAGATCTTACCATGATCCCAGTTTCTGTTCCTGAGTGACAAGTATCAGTGCTGTGCTGCTAAACAAACTGGTCAGAGTCTCCATTTTGCAATGTCCAAAACAATGTATTTAAGTAACTGAAATAACCAAATGAAGAGTCTACTGGGGTCTGCTAGCTAATTTATACATCTTATACTTGCAAAGATATAGTAGCTAACTTATTTTCCCTTTGGGTTTGTTTACTATGCATTTTGGAAAGAGGACAGAAAATCTCCAGTTAAGGCATTGGTTAGAAAATTTGGAAGTGGGGGTTCAGTTCAGAGATCAACCGAAGATTCTTAACCACAGTTTAAAGGTACATCATCCTCCTCAGTTAAATAACTGAGAAACTCTTTTGCTAATCTCATTTCTGCCTGGGGCATTGTTGCCACTCAAGAGGACGTTACATCCTATAAAGCTGCAAGGGAGTATCATTTATCTAGTCTGTCTTGCCTTGCCACATAAAAGGGCCAAAAGAGCTCCCTGAGCTAATTCCTGTAAGAAAAACATTTTATTTTTAAAAATTCAATATGCATTTATAGGAAGAAGAAGAAGTAGGGAAGATCGTTCTGTGCTAATGACTGGTCTTTCTACGCTGTCCCTCTAGTTGCAATGTGAAAGTTTACCATATGACTGGAAGAATCAAAAAGAGATTGAATATATATTTATATCATTGCTGAAGAATGCTTATCTAACTGATTCCTTACGGTGAAAACATGATATTTCTCCCAGTTCTTATGAGTTGAAAGTTTTTCCCCAATATCTAAGCAAAATCTTCCTTTCTGCACATTGAAATTAATTCGTTGTTACCTATCTTTTCATCCATTTCTGGTAAAAGTGTTTAACACAGTATCAGGAATTGATATCTTGGCAGGTGGCATTGCCTAGTTTAGTAAGAACCCATTGCCTTCCTAAGTAGGTAAATTCTATTGAATGATTTTGCACTTCTGGTAGACAGACATACCTCTTTCAGTAAAGGTATTAAAGATCCAAACTAGGACTATATATTTTTGTCATTTCGGCATCATCTTTTGCATAATATATGCTAAAAACCATCATTCCACTCCTCATTAATACCTTATTCTAGGTTGCTTTATGTCACAGCAATGATAGATTTTGTGCTCCTAGAAATCAAGGAAATTTTGTTCTACCCAATCAGCAATAAAATGACATATAAAATATACTTCAATGTATATCAATTACTTGTCTGTTTCCAAAGGCTAGGAATGAACAGGGGAGGATTTTTTCTCCCTCTAGGCAATCTCAAGGAGATATTGAGTCTCAAAGAACATTCGTTGTCTGATAAAAAATACAGCAGGTACCTTTGCCATACATAGCCTTTCTAGTAGTTACTTATGGAATATCTTTGTATCGTTCTACAAATGAATGCTTGGAACATAAAATAGAATGAAAGATGCCAGAACTTTATACACGGTGTCCAGAAAATAAAGTTTTAACAACTTGTCAGAGCATACTGCAGTGCATTTTAAAAAGTCCTAGATTTACTATTAAACATGCATCAACGTATGTAGTTGTAGTCTAAAAAGGATCAACAAGAACAGCCATGTGTTTTAAATATATTGTTAATATTTGATGAAATTGCAAACCAACCAGTGAGCATATATGGTAGTTATATCCAGGTATTTAGTCTTGAATTTTTCAAACTTTTGGCTTTAGACATCTCTGCACTTCTTCATGGAACATGAAAAAAAATCATGCACACTCAGGCAAAGAAAAATTGCTCTGAAAATGATTTCTAAAAGATTTCATACTTAACAAAACAGCACTGCTAGAGACTTACAGAGCATTTCTTTTTGTTTTTAAAGGCCTAATCCAAAATCTATTTAAAGTTGATGAGAAAGTTTTTATTGAATTCCATGTGCTTAGAACTGTGTTGTAAATGCAAAAGAATTGCTTCCAACTAGAAAGAGAAATATTAAATACACATATATATTAACTTACATGTAGAAATATATACCAAGAGTTTTTCTAAGAAACTCAGATTCTTTTTAATAAACTATTTCATAGCAGCATTCTAACCAATTTCTCCTTACTAATTTCTTAATTTTTGGGTAATGAAAGTATCTTTTCCTCAGAAGAACAGAATATAATATAATGGATACAATAGACAGATTAATATTGTTAGGTCACAGAACATATAATTACACTTCTCTGAAATTACATTAATTGTGTGTTATGTTTGTTTATAAGGAATACTTTTCATAGAATCAATATCAATATTTACAGATGTCCTTGAGAAATTTCTGTCACTACTGCAGTAGTAATTGAATATGGATTAGGAGTATGAATATGTGAGTCTGTGTCCTTATGAAAGATACTTATACTGCCTGTTAGATATCTATTCAGTTATTTTGAATATCCTTTTGATGAGTCTCTTTCCTTCCATTGACTACGAAGTCTAATATAACCCTAAACTTGATAGCTGCGTGCTATGTGTTTCATTCATGCCTTGTAGGGGGGAAAACCAAACCAAACCAAAACACAAACATTTTGGAAAATGTGCAGTAATTAAGCACCATAGGAGTTATGGTAAGACATATCTGGACAAAGCACCTACATGAAAAAGGCACCTACATGAAATAATTATTTCTCCTTTGTGAGAAATACGGGAAGCAATGGCCTGTAGTCCTTTGTGTATTTTTGTCCTCATGAATATTTCCAATACCTGGATAAGCACAGATGTAAATCTACCTTTCTGCTATCTCCTTGCTTCTTATTCCACCCTCCATCTGCACTGATTTACTTATTGTAAGTTTAGAGCATAGCTTCAATGCACGAGAGATCTCAGAGGTTAACTCTTGCTCCTTCTCCAGGCCCTCATTCATCTTTGCCAGTATAAAACTCCTCATATTAATGTGTCCTGAACAGAGCTGGCTTTCAAAACATTTGTTAAAAATACTACTAGGCAACACAGTTTCATTCTAACAATGTGGGATAAACAGATACTCTCTATGAAAGAATCACTCATATAATATAAAGAGTACATAGACTCACACATGCATTATATTATATCTTCTGTAGAACAAAGAAGCAAAAAAAAAAAAGAAAAAAATAACACAGCAGTCAACTGGGGGGGAAAAAAGATTCATTCTGAACTCGAAAATGGGCTTACTAATTCCTGAACGCAGGCTAACTTCAATCCAACTAAATAATAAATCAGTGAGTCTTTAAGGCTAAGTAAATCAAGCATTTGCTTTTTTCAAGTCCCATTCTTTTAAAAGAGTGCTGCACTTTTTGTTTTCTTAATACAAACCAATAGTCTGTAGTAAAAGCCTTTGTGCATAGCTGTAATAGAAGCTTTTCTCACAGAACAGCAGAAGATGGAAATGTTGATTCTGGCAACCAAGAATATGCATTTAATCTGTGACCTTTCAGGCAGACATCTTTTCAGGTTCAAAAGTATGTTTGTTGCCCAGTCAGAGACTGTGCGGAGTTCTCTCAGGGCCTTCATCTTTGAAGGCCTTTATCATGAAGACTGTTTTATTTTTCTTCTCTTTCTAACAAATATTTGTTTTATCATAAAACAATACATGTTAGAAAGGGAACCAATACTTTTTGTTATTGTTCCATGATTGAACAATTCTCAATCCCAAGAAACTTGTCTAAACTTAAAATCTTAAAAGTAAACGAATAGGGACACTAACATCCCTGAGACAAAAGACATTATGAGAAAAAGAAAATATTTTGATAGAATAATCTCTGAACCAGAAGATGTACTGTAGTTTTGCAGGAGTGCTAAAAAGGCCAGGCATCCTCAGATACACGAATGTGGGGTGAGAAAGTCAGAAAAATGAGTAATGTGAAGCAAAGGAAGATGCTAACAGGGACAGGTCAAACGTGAGGATAAATTCAGAGTATCAAGTTTCTTTTACAACCATCTTCTGACTGACTCTGAAATCTGCTATAACATAAAAAAGCTACTTGGGTGTTTTTTAAGTTGATCACTTCAAGGATGGGGAGAGGAAATTCCACTTCAAGACTCTGGCTATCTCAGGAACTCATCTCAGTAACTATGGCATTTGCTCAGACTTAAGTAGAACAAACTATAAATTGTAACCTAATAGAAATAAAAGTGCCCTACAAGCTTATTATGCAAATAACATTTAGTATGAAGTTAATATCAAGTTAATGGTCATTGGCCGTAAAGTATCTAGAACTGGAAACAGCACAGTGCCAAAGTACTGTATTATAAGACTGATCTCTGAATTTATCAGCGCAATGATTTACCTGGTCCTGTTGCCCTATTTGTACAACTTGTGTTACATCCAGTTTTTTGCACGACACTATAAAACATAAAAATGATGACCCACAAACTGACAAAGTTAACTACCACCAAATTTTAGACGAATTCAGGAAAACTATCTGTGATGGACTAGATTCACAAATTGCGTGTCTGAACATCGTCATGTTTCATGACCTAGAAGTAGTTCAGATACCACAAAATTACCTGGAATCTCTGTTTATCTGTAAAGGGTGTTGTCATTGGTATGGATGATTTGATTACGAATACTTGGAGTGATACGTGTTTTTATCCTGGTTTTGATTTAAATTAGATGCCATTTATAACAAAGATTTACTTATCTGTGTCCAGAAAACTTTCTGTTCTTAAGGGTGGAAATTCTCGAGTGGTACTATACACCACTACACCATTCTTCAAGCTGTGCTGCAATCAATGGATACCATACTACCGGAAAGCAACAGATGGTAGCATTGTAAATGCCAATGTGTATCCCATGTTGAAGTGTGTTATTCCTGCCTTACACACTGAAATAAGGAATCATGTAGGCTATACAGATTTTGCAGTACACGTGCTGACTCTCAAAGTCCCTATAAGTTAGGAAAGATACCCTGTGTCATTCGTAGAAGGCTGCAGGGTACTCTGCATTTCTAGGTGCTAAACTGCTAAGCAATTATCAAGAGAGAAAGTATTACCTCATTTCAGCAACAAGAGGAGCAAAGGAAAGATATTGCGTGCAGGCCTGAGCAACCAAGAACCAGCAGGACTGAGACTGAATTTTCATAAACTTCAATGGAATATTTATATAAGAAAATTTCATCGTCTCTGTCTCACTGAATTCACAGATTTTTCAACAACTTGAGCAGAGATAGACAAAAGGAATCAGAGATTCGTGGCTTGTACTTCTTGTAGCAAAGTGGTTCAGTGGACTGTGAGTACTACCATTGCTGCGGGCTGAAGCTGATGCTCTGCAGTCAGAGGGAAGGACCTTTTGCTGTTGGTAATAGTTTTTGCACTCTTAGAGCCAACGGAAAGAAGTAGAGGTGGCAGGAATGGCAGGTATATTGCTCTCTGTAAGGTCACAGGCAACAGCCTGTTCCTGTTTATTGTCCACTTCCATCCAAATGTGTGGAAGGCTTTCACCCTGGCTGAGCGTTGATGATAGTAGTGCTTTTCAAGTTTTGCACTTGAACTAGGAAATAGTTCCCTATAATGAATAGGTGCAACAAATAGGAGACAGTGACTATATGGGAACAGAGGGCCACGAGACTTCTCTGCAAAAAGAGGGTCCTCTGTTTCTTTGAACAAGTGTTCAAATACGCATTTAGTTTCCTGATGCTCTCCAGTCACACAAAATGTGTGTGTGGCCTTTTTCTGCTTCTCAGATTTATTTTGCAGTTTTACAGGTTGTTTCCTCACAGTGATACTAGTCTTTAGAAAGCATTTTGGACAACACAGATAATGAAACCCATTATAATTTCCTGTTACTAGTACAGATTTTAGCTTTATTATATTTCTGTGGATTGCGTGGAGATTATTTATGCTGAATATCAACAAAAGTAAAAGTGGTACTGTCTCTTGGAATGATGTTGGATATCTAACTGAAGTTATTGGTGATAAAAGTTTATCCCTTTTATTGGTTCAGTTTGTTATTCAGAATCTTTTGGATACATCGAGGTAGTAAGAATTGAATGAAAGTGCAATAGGTACTAATATATCAGTCCGCTGGCAGGAACTGTGAGGTGCCTCATGGAAAAAATGTACTCAGCAACTGTGGAAACTAAAGCTTCTCTTTTTTGCTGATGGCAGCAAAACTGAATCAACTAATTGACTCCGTCTATATTTTTACAGTTGGCTTCTAACATATTCTGAAGTTGGTTTTTACACTGCCTTTTTGCATTTCTGTTTCTGCTTCAAGAATGCACTGCCTTTGAAAATGGTCAGATCGCTGTTGTGCTACAAGTAATAATCAATTTACGGTAGGATAGAAACACAAACAGAGTCTAAATATACTCTGCAGAAATATGGGAGTTCTTTAACCTGGACAGTTTCTCTGCCTGCAACTGAGAAATAACACACAAAAAAGAAACTGCAAACAGATGGTATTTGGCATGCCTTTAAATATAAAGATGAAGGAAACACAAATTATTCATGTGTAAAAACAGTGTGAGTCTGGGAGATTTGACATTTACAAAGTACTATCTTTGAAATCAGGGTGGGTTTTTTTAATTCTTTCATTTTAGGTATTTTTGGTTCAAAACAACGGAAAACAAATTTAATGGCATGCCAGATTTTTATTTTTTTCAGAGCATTATAATGACTCCTCAGAGATTCCAGGAAATTATTTATTCACAATAAATTAGAGCTGCTGAAACTGCCAGCCAGACTGTCTGCAGCAAACCTTACAAATGTTTTATTGTCTAGCATCATTGAAGTCTGCCAATAAAATTGGGCTTCATTCTACAGTCAGTGAAATATTGTACCCCCTCTCTATAGGGCTGTTTATTTAGTATCCGCTCACGTCGTGTGTGTTTATGCATGTGTGTGCATGTGCACTGACAAATGTGTGTTATCTTATAAAGAGGAAAATCAAAACAGACATAGCTGAAGACAGAGGACCTTATATTAACCTATTTTCATCCTGGATCTTGTTCACAGACCCAGTAATATATATTCTCTTCCAGCATTTATGTTTTACAAACACATATAGCCTTTACAAAGGTGTAGTGGGCTAGCAAGCTGTACAAATGAACTTTTGTTGAAGCCTTTTAGCGTCGCTGTATTTTTACCTCTGCATTCAAATAATGAAAAATTTATTTAAAAAGATAATTTGGAGAGTTCACAGATGAACAAAGAGTGACACCCACAGTATGCCCCCACATATTCTTTGGGCTGAAGGCCAGCCCTCATCTATATGGTATGTGTTTCAATATTTATCTGCAAATATTACTTGCAAATTGAAAGAGGTTTGTTCAGTCTTTAAAATAAAAAAAAGATTGACGAGGCACAGCAATTACAAAAGAAGTAACAAGCACGCAGACCAAGGTTAATGCGATGTGCCTGTCTTTCAGATAGGAAGCAGACTGAAAACAACTCATCAGACATTAAAGATTTTTAACAGTTATTAAGGCTTCTTCAAAAATGCCTCTTGAAATGAACTGGAATCTTTCGACTGGCCACATCAAAGTAAGCTTTGGATCAGGCATCCATACCATTTCCATAATGGGCCCATACAGACCCAGAGCACAGAGGGAAAAGGTCCGTACAGTGTCTTCTACTGTACAACTACTTCTGATGAATTGCTTTTCTTTTAGACATTCCTTTTTACCATGATATTCTCTGAACTCTTGGTAGCTTTTGCTCTTGAAAGTTTAGTTAAAGAAGTGTACCAATTTCGGTTTTTAATCCTTACAGTAAAAGTAGGTAAATCTACAAGGCTGAGTCACAGATTTACCATCTCTGTTTGTGAAGTTGCGTTTCCATCTCCCCACTGAGACAAGCAGACCATCAGCAATGCATTCACAGCACTGAGAATAAAAGTAAGGCTTTTGCTCAATTAAGCCATTTATTACACTGCATAGTGAAACCTGTGGTTTCTTTAATTTAGGCCTATGACTTTCATAAACTGAATTAAGTGGAGGAGGGGACGAAGGCGGAAGGGAGTCTATGACATTTTAAAATGTATTTTAAGGGAGCGTTCTGATCCCGTCTATGTCATTCAGCACTTCTGTCTCCCAGGTACCAGAACTTGGTGTAGCTTTGCTATACTGTTATCACAATCCTCTAAAAGCCCAGCTGTGAATTTGATAGAGGAAAAGGAGTCTAAATTCTTCTACAGCTCAGGCTGCCCACAGAGTGCTCCCTGAAGGGAATTCTGTAATGAATGGGATACATCGTAAAGTAATACTTCCCAGGGCATTTGCTCTATTTTCCCCTACAATTTTGGAGAAGAGTGAAGCTTATTTAATTTCCCATTTCAGTGGACCTTTGAGAAAGTTTCCTGAAGGGGCTTTGGAAGACCTGGGCAGGCTGGAGTAATCATACCACAATTCTAGAAAAGTAAGTTTTAGCTTCCCCTCCTGGGATGGGAGGCTGCTGCACACCTTTGAAGAAGAGGACAGCAAGGCAATGAATAACATGCTACCCAAATTCCTGTAGTCCTCACCCAATTAAAACCTATTGCCTCACATTTGTTCCCAAAAGGAAAACAAAACAAAAAAATATTTAAGCCACCAATCCCAGACTTCCTGTTACTTCCCTTTGCCCAGTCTTATTGTTCTTTTTTTAAGCTGGACATTATTGCCTTTGTGAATTTCCAAGTGAATGAGATCAAAGCTTTTAGGCATAGGCTCTTCTGCAGTTTCTGATGGCTCTTAATGGTGATGCCAAAACATGAGCTGAAAAGTCCCATTATTTTAAGATTAAAATGCCATGTTTTCTGAGGAACAAAAGTGAGATGGATGCTTAAAATACCTCTTCCACAGAATAGCACAGGACAGTTAAAAGAATTATACAGGAAAATAGCAATAAAGGGGCATTACTCATGTTTCCAGTTCAGTTCCACACTAGCTGTTTAGTTCCAATTCTACTGAAAGCATGTTTACGATAGAGTAATTACAGTTTTTTACTGGTGAGAGTGGACATAAATGTAGTCATAAGGGTGGAATGATGATGTGCTTTCTTTCAATGTGTTATGTTGAAGCCTCTCTATTTCCCTTTTGTTAAAAGCTATGGAACACTTCAGGTTTTACTTGCTACGCACTAGGATATTCAATTCTTTGCCACTTTCATAGTTGGAATTATCTGGTAGTGCATGTAACCATCCTGTATGGACTTGGTTTGAGTCCAAAAAAGGGCCCCCTGGGACACAGCAAATTTTGGATTACGATCTTTCTAAAAACTTCCTTTGTACATAGGTCATTTGGAAACCTGTTACCATACTTCATTAATACAGATGATGCACATTGAGAGATAGTGTAATCAAACTGGGACTGATGTGAGTCAGAAGAAACTCCCAGGCTTATTTTGCATTCCTGATCTGTAGAATGTCAGGAGATAAATTCTGGAGTCACACTATTGTCCACCCTTCAACACAATGTTTCCTTTAAAAGGTGTCATTCATGACTAGATAATTACAGCAACCTTCCAATATCGTATTAACATAACAATAACCAGTCAAGAGCAGTGTTAATTGTTCATTCACAGCTGATGTCCTAAATTTCACATCCTGTGTCATATAAAACATAGCTGAAATTCCATGAAAAGAATATTAATTATAGAAACTATGATAATTATAGAAAATATGATTCTATGAAAACTCAGGGAACAAATATAGTACATAGAAAAATCCTTATCTGAACAGTCTGATTACATTTCGCTTCATTTTCAGGAGAAGATCAAAAACAATTGCCACCCCCATTATCTTACTAAAGCATCATTGCAGTATAGAATCATAGCATCACAGAACGGTTTGGGTTGGAAGGGACCTTAAGGATCATCCAGTTCCAACACCCCTGCGATGGGCAGGGACACCTCCCACCAGACCAGATTGCTCCCAGCCCCATCCAGCCTGGCCTTGAACACTGCCAGGCAGGGGGCAGCCACGGCTTCTCTGGGCAACAGAGCAGAAAGTTACTATTTAACCATAAATTTAAATGAGAACATTGGATAAAAACTTTGTTTGGTGAACATTTGACACTCCTCTTTAATGAGTCTTCACACTCCAAAATTGTTAATCTGGGATGCTACATGGACTCCATTTAACCCACATAACAAATACATTTAAAGAAACAGATTATAATCTCCATAATGTATGACTTGCATGACTTTGCACAAATTTGAGTTAGGTATAACTCTGCTAACTTCTGTGGAATTACTTCTATTTTACAAGGCATAAATGAAGGAGGTGCCTTCTATAGCAATTAAAATATGTTTACATGTTTTCTTAATTCATTACTGTTCAATCTTGAAAGACTTCAGCTTTAACAAAGGATTACTTGTTTGTTTTCAACAAACAAAATGATTGATGTTAAGATTGTATTTGACTATTAGTATGATGGAAATTACAGATCTCTGTAACTCGGTGCTGGACTGCTCATCATGTGAGAACCCATTAATAATGTACAATAATGTACCCTTGTCATTCTTTTGAAAATATACTGCTTGTTCTGTGAATCTAGCAAGAAAAGTAGTATTTGATTGTCATTTGCTAAGCCATTACCAGTATATTCCTACTAAAAACATGACTGATGATATAAGAATTCTAAATTGTTATTTTCTTGGACAGTAATGCAACTTTCTTTGTAGTTTCATTATAATTAAATTTTATATTAGCTATTTTGAAAAGCGAGAGGCTCCAGTACTTAACTAATTATGTGGCAGTTTCTGCTGTTGACAAAGGATGAAGTTCAGTCAAAACGTCCTTGGGCTTTTCTAGTAAAGTGAGGCTGGTTTACATCTTAAATTGATTCAGAGATTGTTTATGTATTGCATTCCTGCAAAGGGATAAGAAGATTTAAGTCTGATGTTGTTTGCTTGGAGCTGATGAAAATTGCTCTGTGGATCAACTGCATCCTGCTAGTTCTTTCTAGGCCTGTTGTCTGGGCAGGGTGTAATTGCAATGTACATCCTCTAACAAATTTCCTTTGGGTTGCTAAAAGCTCAGAATTAAGAAACGCTTTTTCTTCTTTTCTTTCCATTTTGTTATTTTCTGAGGGGGGTGTTTTTGCAAGACTTCATATCTAACCCTGAACGATGAGGTAGGAATCTACTTGTTAGGTACCAGTGCATATTGAATGGGAATTAGTTGACAAAGCCAAAATACTCGCTCCTGATGAAATGCTGTCATTAAATCAAACCTATATGTGCTCGATAACATCTACCCTGGTTCTATGCTGAGGGTGTGACAGGAAGGAAGGTTTTCCCTTTCCTTCTCCCTTCCATGCTAATGAGCAGTTCACCTGATTCCTTTAGCACTTACTCAAGGAGACACTGTACATTTTCTTACCTCTCCCACCCACTGCCATGTGGGGTTACAATTATAGGACCTGCTGAGGAGGGTACTAATATTACTTGCTCCATTTTCTGTACTAGAGAAATTTTCTTGCTAATGACACTGAAAGAAAACCTCTGATCCTGTGTTTTCTGCTACAAATCATGTAGAATCCAGTTTCGTGAGAGCTGAAGATATCCAGCAAAATTGGTAAATGTTAATAGGACCATAATTACCGTGCTCCCTGCCCTATCATCAGCATTGATTTCTTGCATGGCTTCCAATAAGGAAAGGAAAAAAAGAATGAGGAGAGGAAAAGTAAGGGGAAAATAGAAGGTATTTTAAGCTTTAGCATCTCAGTAGGAAGAAAGCAGGTCTAGTGAGCAGAAACCTCTTCTGTTCGCTTATGGCCGAAATGTTATACCAGCCCCAACGAACCCATGTGTGAGTTGAACAACGGGCTTTGGTTGATATAATCTTAGACCAGACACTTCCGCAGGACACTGTTACTAAAATTTTTCATGTCTGCATTAAGCCTAGCTCTGCCTACGTACACATGCAGGCAGACACTCTCCCATGATCCAAAGAGCCTTTAGAGTGAAACATTAAATAATACACAAGAAGAAAAGAAGAGAGACAATTAAAGTGCAGGGTACAGATGGAATATTTAGTGCTGTGTTTGAAAAATACCTAGGTATGATTAAGCTCTAAAACATGACTGGAGAAACCTAATGGCAACTAGATCCAATGGAGTCTTAGCACTGACTTCAAGCCTCATGGAAGGATAAAAAGTAAGACACAGTAAAAAGGATGCCAGTTTGCACATGCAGGGTGTAGCTTTTTCATCATTAGTATGGTGGTTAGCACTGTAGGAGGTATCATTACTGGGAGTTTTTTATAACTTTCAAAATTCTTTCTCTGTCTCTGTGGTATGAATGGCCCTATTTACTCCTCCAAGAGTTGGGGACAGCTGGGGCGGGAGGTGGAGAAGAGAGGGCACATTTCAGGTCTGAGCAGCAAACACTCAGCCCTGGTGTTTTGTGTGGTTCTGTGTGGGTCAGGCTTCATGTGTCTATTTTGGTACTCTTTACAGGTTAACGGGTACTACAAATTTAGCCCACCTCCAGTGGTTGGCACTCAAAAGTGAGAACAGCAGCTTTTGGGCAGCCCAGTGAAGGAAAATATCCAAAGTATCTGCTAACAGACAGGCATTGTGTGTTTCATCGAGGACCCTAATAGACAGTACATTCTGCCAAAGTTAGTACTAATATCATTGACGATAATTGTCTTATTCTTCCTAGTTTGTAATTCCTACAAAACCTTGAACATAGACTTTTTCAGTGTTTAAAACTATTTTTCTTTCTTTTAAGGAAAAAAAAGAAACCCTACTCTTCCATTACTTTAAAGGAAGGGGAAGGAAAAGGAAACCAGCTTGCAGTAACCTACTTTCTGAAGTCCTGAGGATTTCATTCTCCAATTGATGAGCCTTACAGAAACACATAGCATTAGAGCAAGATATATAATCAATTCCATGTTTCTGAAGTAGTGGGAACTTGTGAAAACAATAAAAATAGAGAGATAAATACGTTCCTTTAAGCAAAGCTCAGCATAACCTTTCTGGTTAATCTTGCCTGTAAGAAGGAGCCATTTAGACTTCAGCTGCTAATCAGAGATTAGCGTAAGAGATATCATGGGATTTTTTTTTTTTCAAGCATCCTATGATGTTTATTTTCCCTGAAAAGAGTAGACTACAGTGAACCTTCTATTTCTGTTTCATCAGTTTCTGGACCTACGTTTGTTCTAATAAAAAGTATAATGCTGCCAACTCAAATAGCAGTGTGGTAAAACAGAGTTCCAGTAAATGAGCAAAAACCAACTTCCACACGTACAAATAAAGGAACTGAATGGGACTAATGATACCCCAAATAGCAAGGTACTCCTCCTTCTGCTTTCTTCAGAGTCACAAGCCATCAACAGTTCAAACTCAGTACTAAAAGGGAGACTTGAACAAAAACTGAAAGGGAATTCCGAGGTGTGACAATGATGGAAAGATCTTGAGGATTTCTTGTAGTAAAGCAAGACCAAGGCTGTCAAAAGAGCTATTCAGGCCATTCTAAAGCCCTTTGTGTTACCCAGTATCATAGTTATTAAATTCAATTCTATAACAAAAAAAAATAATTAGTATTCTAACCCCATTCTTTGCCTCACATACCTCTGCAAGTGCTTCCAGCCTTTTCAGTCAGACTTGCCCCAAGGAGAGCTGACCACCAACTACTCCTTCCCTGTGCCAATAAGCCCTGTTTCTCTGCCAGTATGGGTGGAGCGCCCGTGTAAAACAATCTTCTCCCTGCGGGAGACTGTACCAGTCTTTGTGAGGGTGGCATGACTGACCCACTTTCTTTGGAAAGCACCTCAGCACAAGTCCTGCGAGCACATTCCAGAGCTCTCTTGTTCCCTGTTCACCCAAGAAGCAATTCCTTGG
Organism: Leptosomus discolor; assembly: GCF_034619465.1. Lineage (NCBI taxonomy): Eukaryota > Metazoa > Chordata > Aves > Leptosomiformes > Leptosomidae > Leptosomus > Leptosomus discolor. The sequence continues at coordinate 76,757,225 of NC_141393.1, read as the reverse complement.
CAGCTTCGCCCTGTGCTTCACCCTGCCCGCACTGACTGTCTCTCTCAGGGCCACCTTCTGTGTGTGCTGCTGCTGCTAAGCCTAATGATGGGGGGGAAAGAAACCCAGGGTGTGATTTTCACCTTTTTGGTGTCCGAGATATTAGGCAGCAAGCTAGATATATTTTTCCAGTAATGGCAAAGTATGCTGGGAAGAGCTCAAGGAATACGAGGCCAAAAATAATAATTGTCCAGGTATTCAGCAATGGTAACGTAAGCACCACGGATGATGCTGCTGCTATCCTCACAACAGCAAAACTAACTGCTGAGCATTCGCAGCGTGGGCCTGGCAATATTCTAACCTGTACTATCAGGCCTGAGGTAGGGCAGCATGCCCGTACCACGTTTACGGAACAGTATATTCTTTACACAGCAATGAGCACCAATGAACATCTCTGCCCCAGTGATTTTGCCTAAAAGAGTAAAAAGAGACCGGATGCATGTATGCTGTGAGAGAAGAGGAAATGAAGGCTGGAAATAGGAAAGAGTAAGATATAGAAGTTTTGCTTTCCTTCAGAAATTCTTCTCAGTGGTTACAGTCCACTTTGGCTGGAGCACCTCAGTGAAATGGCTATATATAGTGATGTTGTAAATCCAAGATGGTCTTAAAATGGAAAAATTTCCTCCACATGTTGAATACAAAACTGCTCCTAATTCCTATAGGTTACACAAGGTAATGCCTTCTCATCTTAGTCACATGATCCGCCTCAAATTTTCTCTAACTATTCCTTGACTTTTTCCTGAGGAGAAAAGGGAATTATTCTGTTAATGATATGGATGGGAAAAATGAAGAGGTAGACCTTCATTTTGTCGAAGAGCAAAATTTGAACTCAAGTTGGAAATGCAAGTTGGCCATAGTGTTAAAATGGCTTTTAGTTAAGCTGGTTTTCACTTTTCTTTACACTTGAGAAAATGGATTTCTTCACCGATTCTCACACAAAGAATTAAACAAGAATCTGTTACCCAGCAGTAAGTTGGATTCTTTACAGGAGAAAAGCAATGAAACGTTAGTCTTCATTATGGTACAGACAGAAAGTGAAGGAAACACTGAAGCAAGTTCCCCTTGTAATACTAGGAAATAGCTATTTCAAACTAAACACTGAATAAAACCAAGGCAACTTTCCCCTGCTTGGATGAGTTAGGTCAGAGACATGTATGAACAGTCTTTTACTTACTAGTCAGTCATTATTTAGCTTGTCTTAAGCATGTATATTGCCCTCTTGCTGGTACTGTTGCTTATCAAATGACCCGGTTAATTCATTCAGGTTTGCTCTCAGAAAGTACTTCCAATTTGAACTCTTTAATGAGTTTCAGTATCCAAGTAACCTTCAAGTTCTCCTAAAAAAGATCAATAAGCATAATATTCCCTATAACATGCTGTAGGCAGAGAGTGCTTAAGTTCTCTGAATTTTAGAGGCAAAATACTTCTCAACGCAACAATTAATAAATGAAAGTGAGTTAGGATTTGGGGGGGTGGGGGGGTGGTGTTGTTGTTTGTTGGGTTTTTTTTTTAAACTATGGGAAGAAAATAATCTCTTATAACATGAATTGGTGACGCATTCCAGTTTAAGAACTGCTAATTCTGAATATTTACCTCCTGTCTCTCAAATCAGAGAGGCTTTTGTTGTCCTGCAGTTCTCTTTACAAAACTGAGAGTCCTTGTGTCCCTTTAGTATATTGTATTTGGATGTTTGGAGTAAGCAGGATCTGGAAATCCAATCTTTTTATGCTTTGAGTGCTTTGTGCACCAATGCACAGGTAACACTTGTAGCATCCCGGTCCTAAGTTTTCTGAATATTTCTGAATGATTTCTAATGGATTTGATAGTATTGTTATGACCAATCAACTGGAATTACTGTGATACGCTTGTCCTTCTGAAATAAGGCCACCAAAGAACATTTCAGAAGCCTGAATTCATGTTTTACAAGTGTTCTCCGCACACAATACTATATCCCAGCAATGGCTTCCTTTAATTTGTACTTTCTCAAAGTAAAGTTCTGGCTAAAGGAAGCATAAAGCCACTGCTCCAAACCATGTGATACAACCTAGAGACCTGTCTCATGAGCTCTGTGGGCTGTGTAGCCCATGCTTGAAAAAATTGGAGAAAGAAGTTGTAGCATGAGGCAAAAGACAAGTGATTTATGCTTCACAGGGGTCTCCTGAGCTGTGGGTGTAGGTTGCCTTTTTCTGTCACTAACCAGTTTTGCCAGTGCTTCCATGATAGACGCTGTCTTCACTTTTTAAAATGCTAACAGGCTCCTTGTGGATGGGATCAAATGACTGCCCTGTTCCCTTCACCTGTGAAATTTCAGAGACGACTTGAAAGGGGCCATTGTTTCCCAGGAATGCCAGGCCTAGTCCAGGAGAGAAAGTCTTCATTTCAGCAGGAATTTGGAGTCTGCTTGAGAAGGCCTTGCAGTTAGTAGGTGAAAGCTATGGCACATTCATTAAACATCTGAACATTTATAGTGACTGGGCCTCACCCTTTCTGGGTTCTTTTGCTTACCCCTGCTGAGTGGGTGGGAAGGAGAAGGAAAGCTTCACCACTAAAACCATTTGGTTTGAACTATGATTAGCCCTCCACACACAGGTTTCTCTGTTCTTGGCTCCATCCTAAGCATTTATAGCACTTGTGTGCTTTCATGTGAATAAGCCTGTATGTTTAATGAGCATTTTGAAAAACATTTCTAATAGAATATACTTGTACTTGAATAGAAGCAAAAGGTACAGTGAATGTATTCAAGTTCAGATAGATGATGTCTACTTCAACAAATTAAAAGTCGCTTCTAGGGTGAAAACTGGGAATAGAAGCTGTGAGAAGACTCGTATTTTTAAAAACATTTGAGACATAAGCACATAGGCAAAACACTTTTACAAAAATATACTGGCATTGACCAATAGTTTTACTATCTAAGAGTCCAACATGTTAAATTTCTGGGATATTTTCTACAGCATGAGTTAAGAATGTTGCCAGGATGGACTGATGATGCTAATAAAGTGTATAACGTTTCACAATCCTTGTTAGGAGTATTCGATCTACTGTCATGAAATCTTGAATGCAGTAGATGCACAACATGCAAATATGAAACGCAAATTAATGATGAATAATATTAGTAAATTTGTAACCAGATGGGTAAGTGGAAGATGGGAAAAGTCTTCAAAGAGTTTTTCAACCTGTTTTTCAAAAGAAAGAGGAATCTGACCTGAATATGAACTGATGATAATAAGTACTGTGCTCAGTGAGCCGAAGCACTGGAAATTTTATTTTTTGTACAAATACATTTCTTCTCTGTTTTGGTTTCAGACCTCATTTAATCTCCAAACGGTAACACTCTATTGACATTAAATACCCAGATTATAATAAACCAACTGTGACTGTTTTCTGAAAGTATGGACCAGAATGTAATAATAAAGCTAATAAATAATGTATCTTAGAAAGCTCAGGAGTATAATTTATGACATTTTGGATTTTATTTCTTTTCTTTTTAAAGGTGTTTCCTGTGATCTAGCTGAAAAATAAAAGTTGTAGCACTGTGTCCTTAGACCCTGGTATAGATGGCACACAAAAGGAAGCTTGTCCTTTTGGGACCTGGCACTGAATCAATTACAGACGACAGAGAAATACTCTTTTGTGGCTGCTAAAGTTCAGGAATGAATTCTGGCAGGCTTAGCCAATTCCCTAATGCAGCATCCACGTTACCAACATCAAATTGGCAGCTTTTGCCTGTCCCAATGGGGACAGGGTAATGAATGGATTTAGTTAAGGTGTCCTGACTCATCTACAAAGTGCCTGGTATATGCACTAAGGCTCTCCTGTATAACTTCCAAAAAGCTGTCATTCAAAGAAAAATGAAGTTTATGAAGTTTGCTGGCTAGCACTAGTAGTGCACACCACTGGGTTTCAGTCTGCCCTGAGTGCCCTAGAAAAAGCTACTGTTCATTTTCCTTTTAACTGGTAGATCCTAAGGCACTATGAGAGAAGTACACTTGTCATAATTGCTGGGTTTTTTCACTACATTTTTAAGGAAGATACTTTATTAACTTCGCACTCTCCTTTTTTTCACTATCCCTTCAAAGTAATTTATACCATGCCAGAAGACTGCTTGGCCTAATAATAATTTTAAGTTACTTTGCTTGGAATAAGGCATTGTCATTCTTGAGTCCCCGGGCAGTGTGTTTATGAATTTCCAGAGTGATACAAATATAGTTTTCTGTGAGTTTCTTACCCCTACCCAACTATGCAGTTAAGATTGACAATGGATCCAAAAGTCAATACATCAGAAAGCCCAATGAAAACCAGATTTTACAGGTACGATCTGCCTGCTCTTTTATTTTCTTTCCACAAGTATCTCTAAATGTCTACTCTTTTTTTTTTTTTTTTTTTTTAATAGAGCCTATTCTTAAAATTTCATTACACTTATTTTTAATGCAAACAGAAAGAAATGGGAAAAAATTTAAAATCCATTTGTATTTCAGTTTTCCTGTCCTCACTCATGTCCCTAATGGATTTTAGGGGAATATTCAAGGGGAAAAAAAGCTAATAAAACAAGCGTAAGAATTTGGTCTCCTTATACACACTTCTTTGTTTAACCTTACCTTTTCCTTCATTCAGAAAAATGAAAGAGAATAAAATAACCAAGGTTAAGTTCAAGTTTCCTTGTTTATTTTGGTTGCTTCAGCAAAGATTGGTAACATTCACGGACTCTGAAGGCACAGGTGATCAAGTGCAATAAAAAGATAACAAAAAAATAAACTAATTTGAGTTGTTGGAATGATCTGTTTGTTTCTTTCAATATGAAATTGGACTCTGACTTTTTGAAGGGCTTACGTCAGACAGAAATTAATTCTCATCTTCACACTACTGTAAATCAGGTTCTGTTTCATTACACAGAATTGCATTGGACCGGTGTCTAACGTGTTAGGAACTGAGCCCATGTGCACAATTATAACTTTGTATACTATACATATACGTACGTGTAGTTCTATAGGTTTTGTTTGGTCTTTCAGTACTTTCAAATTAGTAACTGATTTGCTGCCACGCAATAGTCCCCCAAGGAATTACATTAGAGAATCATTTAAAATATTTGCAGAACCTCCCAAGCAGAACATGATATAAAAGTTAAATGCATAGAGAGATATCACCCATTTTTCACCCTGGCTATGACAAGCAATATGGAAAAAAAAAAAAAAAAAAAGAGAGAGGAAAAAGTCTCAATAACAAAATCCACATTGAAAAGTTAGGCACTTTGAACTTTCCCATCACCTTACCAGTGTTTCCCCACAGGCTGTCTAAAAGACAACTCAGCAATGTCTGAATGGAACTGCACACAATAGCTCCTTCACAAGTAGGTCTTTAATTGATTACGGCTGTGTTTATAGAAGCAGAAGAGAATTTACACAAAATGACAGATTGCCTTTAGTGTTAAAATAGTTTAGTAATGTTAATGGTACAGGAGGTCCCCGCTACCTCCTCTTCAGCTGCATGAAGTCCTAAAGATGAGTTCTTTGTTACTTCAGCCTCCAATTACTTTTCTTCTGTCCTTCCTCCCCTCCCCTCCCTCATTTTTTCGTTCTTTCAAAGCGGTGATATTCCTAACCTCAGGGACTGTGCAAATTTACATAAAGAAGGGCAACTTGCAAAGTTAAAATCCTCCAAGATTGCAGATTCCGATATTAAATATGAGAAAGCAGAAGAATAAACAATACAAACCGACAGGAACTCAGCCTTGCTGCACCCCTGCCTGTGTCAATTTGCTCAGATAATCACAAAGGCAGCGTTCGAGAGTACAGCCAAAAGGTTAATCAAAATCAAGTACTGGGAGTAAATTCCTTTTTTTTTTTTTCTCCCCCCCCCCCCATTTACATTAAACTAAACTCCCCCCTGCCAGGCTAACAGCGCAGCGGGTGGGTGCGGCGGGGACCCCCCCGAGCCCCCCGCGGGCGCCGGCAGCCCCCGCCCCGGCAGGGACCCGCCTGCCCTCCTCCCGGCGGGGTCACCCCCACCCGCACCCGCACCCGCGGCCGAGCCCCGGCCGGGCCGCAGCGCCCCTCGCCAGCGCCGCTCCCTCCGCGGCGGCGGGATTTCCCTGCCCGCAGCGCCCTCCCGTGGCCGCGCGCCCCAGCAGCCCCGGCCCGGGCGGGCACGGCGCGGAACGGAACGGAACGGAACGGAACGGAACGGAACGGCGCTCCCCGCCGGCAGGCGGGCGCGCTTTGGGAAGGCGGGGGTTAGCGCCGAGGCAGACGCTGGGTTTCGGAGCTCCAAAACCGTTTAAAGCCTTATCACAACTTCCCCGCCTAGAGAAAGGCGTCATCTTTGCTTTTCTGGTATTTTAAAAAATATCCTAAAATTTAACAAATCTTTTTTTCTGATATTTCACAATCACTTTTAACCAGGATTTGTTAACTTCTAGAGCCTAGATTGGTTTGACTGAGAATGACCCTAGTGCTGTACCACGGAGTTCACATGTCTGGTTTCTTCCTCCTTCATAAAGGGGAGATGGTAACTCAAAACAGTGTTCCTTTTGTCTCTGATGCAGCTGAATTAGTGGATGCTTGAAGTAAGCCCAGACAAAAAAAAAAAAGATTAGAGCTGATGCTGTGCAGTTACTATTTATTTGGAAGGCATTGTTAATGCTGCCTCATCTGACACTGCGTTCGGTTTAATACAAAATATTCTTGAAACGGACTCTTTCTTTCACCTATGTGATTACCGCTTTCTTCCCTCTGCTGATTTTGGGAATGGGTCCTTTCTTGATATTCTTACGATGAAGACATTACTATTCTCTAAAAGATTAGTAGCTAGTATGCTAGTAGCATATTTCAGCATGACAACAGAAGCAGGCAGTGTCATGAATCATCCAGCGGCAAGTCAAGCCTCAGAATCTGGAGACGACAAATCTCACTAAAAAGCATCACACCAGCATGTTTTCCAATCAAGAAGCATTCAGCACAATTATGGCTTAGAAGATCCTTGGCAGGGATGTTCATACCCCCCCAAATCTTCTTTAGTTTATTTTGGCATTGATCGTATCCACCTGATTTATTCATGTCTCTGTTTCTGGAATGCCGTCATTCACTTATGACAGCTCTCTCCTGACACAACAGATTTAGTACTTCTAGTTTACCAGAATTGGGTCAAGTATTTATGCAAGTGTTTCTTAAAAACCCTGAAATATCTGAAAAGTTATTCATTCACATTTCACAACAAATTCTCAAATGACTGTGCTCTCAGCCATTCTGCATGCCATCCTTTCTGTAAGAGCAGATGAGGTTTTGTTGGCGTTCATGGAAGCAGTTGACTTGAAGTATCAGATAATACCTGCAACAGCCAGAACTCTTTGCATGAAGTGTTTGAAAGAAAGCTTGCTCCACAAAACACCATCCATTCAAGGATGTAGTCTTTCCTACTAAATGGACCTCACTAAATAGGAGAGGGGGAAAATGCATTGGAAAAACTACGTGAAGACAAAGAAGGCAGCAGCAGGCCAAAGTCTCTTCAGTCTGTGCCTCTACAAGGCCTGGGATGAAGGTGCCCTGACAAGGATGGAATGCTTGTGAGTGCTTGTCCCCCCAACAGGAGAAGAGGTGTGGCTGCTTTTGCCCCGATGAGATCAAGCCTCACATGAACTGCCAACCCAGGTGCATGAGAAAGCAATTTGGAACTATGAAGTAAACGTCGTTAGTGGCATATTAAATAATTCATAAACAATACCCTTAGTTTTCAGATCCGAATCTCCTTAAGCTCCCTTTATATTCAGAGGAGAACAAGGTCACCCAGAAAGGTCAAATGAGGAAGCATTGCTTACTAAGTAGTGAGGCTGTAAAACTGACACAGGAATACAGGTTTCAGCTCACTTCTCAACTATGTCACCAATGCACTACAAGAGCAACGTGTGGCTACAATGCCTCCCTGCCTCTTTACCTGCAGTGTCAAGAAAACAAACGGGAACAGTCCCTGTCCAGCCCTGGATTCGTGTGACTCCTGTAAGTCTGCTCAAGAATGGAACCTTATTTTTGTCTTTCACCCTCTAGTAACTCAGCTGAATCTTGTGCAAGGAATCGTGCTTCCTATCTTACTTCTGAGAGGGTGCACATTTTTTCTGAAGGCTCCACAAAGAATAGAACTACTTATATGGACTTGGAATACTGAAAAGATGTCTTTTTTAAAAAAAAAACATTTCCATTTGCCACTTTTGGAAAATACACATCACCTGATGCTGATAAAAACAAAGACATATTCAATATATGTGGGAAGGCCAAAAGCAAACTTTAACAATCAAGCAACAGTCTTACTGCAGTCCCATACAGAGTGCATATTCATGCAAGAAATTTGTGACAGAAACAATACATCTTGTGCAAACTCACAGAGCTATAAACGCTCCTTCTTTAAGCCACAGGAAATGTCAAAGCTGTCAGTTCCCGGAGCAAAGACATTCAGAAATTTAAAAATAACTATATGCCACATTTGCTCTTGCAAATGACATCCCATTCAGGAGTCAGCTCATGAAAAGTGGGATTAACCCTCCAATCAACAATACAGCACATCCCGGCGGACTGGAAAAATCAGTAAACGAAATGTGTATGTGAGTTCATGAGCTTGATCCTGAGCGTGTGAGTTAGCGCGGCTCCACTGACATCAGTTTGGCTAATGATGAATTACTTCAGCTGTTTCTGTCTCTGGACAAATAAAGTTGCCTTTGCTATACATTTGTTTATGATCAGTGTAGTTAATAGCCCAGAAAGGGAATCTGGCCTTTGGTTTTTAAACACTGAAAAGGCTAATAAATTCTTGTGCCCAACACATAATTACCCTATGAAGCTGACTGGCACAGGCTACTGTTCTGACAGACGCAAAAGCTGATTAAAAATCAAGCTCAACAGGGATAACACTTGCCGTACCAGTAGCTAGGACAAAACTTATAATAAGACCTGTCAATCATGAGGCTTTAAGGAAACAGCGGTGTTTATTACAGCATTACACAATCTAAAGCTTGCTACTTTTCCTTCAAAACCTGTCATTAGCTGGAGACAAAGTAGTGAACAAGATAGGACAATTAGTCTGCTCTTGTTAGACATTTCTTAAACTCTTTTGCCGTTGGAAAAGACTGTAAGTGGAGTCAAAGAAGCATTGGTGAGTTGACTGGGGCCCGTTTTAAAATGCAATGAAACTCTTACGAGTGCTTCAAATTATTTCAGTGGATGCTAGATCATATGAAAGCTGAGACTGCATTTAGAAAATTAATCCCCCCTTTTATTCACTTTGTTCAGTGTGGTATCTTCTGCAGAGCTGACTCAGTGTACCTGTAGTATAACAGCTGGTGGGATTTTTCTGAAACAATAATTTTGTTCCATTAAACATACCAAAGGCAGTAAACCTTAATATCGATACAAAACCTTGTAATTTTTAAAATCAATTTATTGTATCTTATTTAAATAAAATAAATAACATTTCTAAGATATATATATCACATATATATCAGACATATATTTAAATATCTTATTTAACTTAATTTACTATATCATATTTGCTGAATTTTAAGTAAAAGATTTAGTATTTTATTGTAACACTTGGAAAATATGGGTATAAGTTTAATTTTCTTTTTTGAGGAGAAAAAGTACATTGTAAATTGGTTTTGCTCAATATACAATAAAGCATGGTAATCACGGAAATTCCAAGGACGTGTCTGCAGCTGATTAAACTAGTAACAGACCTTAAATGGATCAAAGAGGTTGATGATGCTTCTGTGGGCATATTTGGTACCTGAATTTCTCTTTTGACAGTCAGTCCTGAAAGCACCATGGTATCTTTTACTTGTCTTTAAAATTCTGTGCTGAACTCTTTTACACTGTGTTTTGAAAGACATATGGATGTACTAGTTACTGTGATCTGTGCTTTTTGTAGAATGTCTAATAAGAATCTTTAACAATGAATTGTAAACGAGTTGTTGTAAATTACAGGTTGTAGATGAAGGAATAACTTGGTCTAAAAAGAAACTATCCTGAGATAACGTTATAGGCCATAGCTCTTCTGCACTTCATACCGAACTTTGAAAATTAATTTAGAAGTTTTGGTGTTCCAGAAAGAAACCGCTTATATTAAAGCATATTAGTGGTTATACAACACAACAGAAGCAATACTTAGTCGCAAATACACCCTCATTTTACACATATACCTTACTCAAACAAAAACTTTAATTTTAAACTTTATTATAAATTCATTAAAGACTTTTCTAGAAAAAGCTCTAAAATATTCTTTATTTAAATAATAGGGAGAACACTTGCAACTTTTTTTTTTTTACAGAAGGTTCTTATTTCTATCTCGTACTAAAACTGAAAATCAAAGCTGTTCTCCCCCCACAAAACTTACAATGAAGGACAGATGTTATTTGGATTTGGTCTAGGTTGGTGCGTAGGACCTAGTTCAAGAGGTGCCAGTGCGGGAGCCAGTCTGTAATAAAGGCCACGACACAATAAGCTTTAACACGGTAGCAGGAGAGAGCAAGCCACATAGGTCTATTTAATGACTAGAAAGGAACTATGTACAAGGAGGTAATTAGTGAAAAAAAAAAATCTAAAAGAAGTCCAGAAATCAAGAAGTCTGGAGGCTGTTAAAAATACTGTATTAGAAGACCAGATAAAATGTGTACCACAATTCAAAGTTACATCAAACGAATCAAACTTTCTGCTTTACATATGGATCAATATAAAATTAAAGGCAGCTAATGTAGGGGGACAGTTGGCACTTTAAAAAATGGAAAGCTCACCCAAAAGACAAGAATAAATGTGAACAAGAGATTAAAAGGGGTTACAAAACGATTTGAAAAGCATTTTGCAAAAGATCCTCAAACCAATAGTAAAAGACTCTTCAAATGCACGAAAGCAGTAAGTTATCTAGAAAACCTGTACTAATGGCAAGGGTGTTAAGGCAAGCTCCAGGATGACAAAGACATAAGAGAAAATCTCTGTGAATTCTTTGTGTTGCTCTACTCCTGCAGATGCTAGAGAGATTCCCATAGCTTTGTTGCAATCAGAAGGTCATTTTGATGCAAACAGTATTAGAGCAAGTAGGTGAGTTAGATGTTGATAGCTAGCCAGGACTGAATAGCACTCACATGGGAGTGTTGAAGGAATCCAGATATGAAGTTGTAGAACAGCTGGCCAAAGTGCAAAACCCGACATTAAAAATTGCTGCTGTGCCAGAGGACTGGAAGGGTGCCAGTAGAACTTCCATTTGCAGAAAGGGCTCTTGAAGAGTTTTCAAGAACTACAGACAGATGAGTCTAGTTCTCTCCCCAGTGAACTGTCAAGTTAATTATGAGGAACAGGACCAGTGAACATACAGATTAACATAGTCTAGTGGGGCAAGTCAGCATGCCTTCTGTAAGGGAAAATCCTGCCTCAATAACCTGCTACTGTTCGATGACAGTATCAAAAGGCGTATGCACAAAGAAGACCCAGTGGATGTAACACACTTTGATTTTCAAAAAGCCTTTGAAAACGTTCATTGGCAAAGGTTATTAAGGAAATTAAGTTGCCACAGGAAGGGGGAAGGTTCTTTTATAGATGCTAAATGATAGGAAGGGCTTAATGGTCATTTGCCAGGATGGAGCATAGTCAGCAGTGGAGTTTTCTATGGATCACTGCTGACACCCATTCTATTTGATGTCTTCATCGACGACTGAAGGCGAGCACACAACCGAATCTCCACATGTGCAGAGGACAGTATGCTGCAAAGGATTTGAGCAGATACCATGCTGGTGGTGAGGCACTCCACACAGACCTCACAAAAGTGATTGCATGGATAAAAAGATAGCAGATGAGCTTCAATGTGTGTATAATAAAAAATAGGTAATAATCACAATTATTTTACCTTTACTTATTGCATATGTGAAGGCATTACAACAGCTTCAGGTGATTAGTATGGCTACCAGCATATCACAAATTAAAGCTGAGGAGTAGTAAGATCTGCCATTCAGATCCTTTCTATTTAATTAGCCTAGCTTACACATTTTTAATAACTGGAAATTGAAAATAATTAGCATTCTGTACATTCAAACAAGTCTTCCTATTCCACCCTATATTTAATTGCAAAATATTGATTATTTGAGATACATTTAGATATGGTTAGCATTTTTATGTACTTCATGACATTGTAATGATGTATATTAATAGAAAATTTAATCAGTGATAATTTAAGGACTCTGATCTGACAATATATGTAATGATAATACATTTAATGATTGTGTTCTGCTTTTTTTTCTTAATCCTTGCTACTTATTTCTCATTTCTTACTCTGCTGAATCTTCTTTTCTTCCTCTTTTCTTTCCTTTTCCCCTTTGTATGTAATTTTTAATTCCTTTGGCTGGTTTTATCTGCAAAAGTCTGCTTGGCAATTTTACATACCAAGCATTGCAGTTAACAAATTTATTTGTTTGTAAAGCAAAAACAGAACCTGTTTGCTTTTGGGTACTCTAAAGCAACATACATGCTCTAGTCTACACTGAATAAATACACATCTCTTAAAGAAACTCATGTATGGTTTATTGTGTAATCATGACTTTATGTTTCTTCTTCTAAATGAAATCAGGTTACCATATAATTGACAACAATTTATAACTGAACTGTAACTTTCTGCTACTATGAATCTAATGTAAAAATTTTAGGCAAGGAAAATAGCAAGGACCTAAGATCAGTGAAAAACTAGCTGATGATCTGGACAGTGGACACAGTGAAGACTATGAAATAGCTCAGTAAGTCCTAAGTCCTCTCAGAACCTCAAAACATTTCATAAAGCTATACTGTATCTGAGTATATATAATGTGCAAGTTTACACAGTGTACACAGATATACTGTGTCTGCTTTAACTTATTTCTTCTAAAAGTACAGTAGATTATAGAATTATAAAATTAAATTAAAAATTAAAGGTCAGATGCAATGCCAAGAAATTTAATTTTAAAGGTTGCATTTTGACCATACTTATTGAAAAAATATCCTAGAACCTGCTAAATTTTAGGAATTTAAAACTCAGCAGGGTGTCAACAATCTTAAAAGACTCACTTTACAGTAACATACTTGCACTACAGTAACTTGTATTTAATCTTTGAGAGACCTTCAAATTTTAATTTGCCTCTCCCAAACAAGGCCTTAAAAGTATATACAAGTAGGTTTGTCATTAAAAAATGCATAAGAACTAGTGAAATCTGAATACTTGCTGTGCTTTCAGTTAGCAGGATATGACTAATCAAAATTTATTTGTGACAGATTGAGCTTCTTGGCTTAACAAAGCAATACACTAAACGTATTAACAATAACACTATAACTGGATATATGTGTTAGTCGCAGTTTAAAACCAGCAAACCAGAACATATTCGGCAATTACGTACTTACTCAGTACTTCATTTTCTTTGCAACTTTACATCTTGAGTGCATCTGATGTTTGAATTTCCTAAAAAGAAAGAGATGAAAGACAAAAATATACCATATAGTAAAGCCAGATCTCCTGGCAGTATTAAATTGGCACAGATCCACTGACAAAACAATGTCAATACATAACGGCACTGTAAATCAGCTGAATAACTGAGATTTTAAAGTAAAACCAATAAAAGACAATACAATTGTGTTTCAGTGTATAACCCTTTTCTAGTTTGCTATGGTTAACAAACATTATAAAACTAACACTCCCAAAGCACAGCAGATATATTGACTGGCAACACACTTTATATATCATATGTTTAATTGACAGCTGCTGTGCATGAAATTTATGTAATTTTTCTTCCAAACTGCTAAGATACTTTTACCATTATCATTAGAAATCTGTTATACAGCTTTGTAGGTTACACAGAGTGGAAACAGATAAAGCGGGAAACTTTACATGTTACAGGATGATTGAACTTGGTTTGCACATTGTGAAACAATTCAATTTACTGGATTTGCACTGGTTTTACATCATTCGATCTGGTGATTACACATTTGGAGCCAGCAGTTCATCTTGTGAAATGATGAATACAACTACATTCTAATCTAACTAATTAGAAAACAATGACATAGGAAAATTTCAATCACAGTTCATTACGCGTTCAAACTCTACGAAGTCCCGTGAAAATGCCAAGATGCAACTTCAAAATGGCCAACCCTGACAATCACCTGAAGGCAAAGAAGCTGAATACAGACATATTCTTTCTTCATAAAGCTCCTACGACAAGATCTCCCAGTGCTCAAATCAACACCATGAGGCTTTTACAGTTTGGATAAAAGGGTATAGTTGAGCAGGAAGCTGTAGTCCCAACCACAGAACTACATCCTGAACACAGAGATGACTACAGGCTTGCTCTTTGGTCATGCGGAAACAAATGGGTTTGCTGGGCACCTGTTCAGCTACTTAATCAGACAAAACAGTCATCTCCTCAAGCAGAGGAAATGCCCAGAAGATGGGGAGAAACTAAGAGAAATAACTGGGGTTTAAATGATCAAAGATCATTCTGAAGCAAAAATACAGAGCATACAAGTATAGTACAATGGTTGTATAGATTAGACTATTAGTGGTAAACAAGCAGTGAAAAGTGTTACAGAACTCATCTACTATAAAATCACACTTTTTGTTCTGAGAATATGTCATAGTTGACTGATGAAGACGTCAATTCAAAAATATCTTGAATAATGAGGCTATTTTGGATTCAAATATAACAGCATGGGCTTGCTTCAAGTCCAGCATACTAAATTACCCGTACAGTTCTCTGTGTAAGCCTTCAGATGATACACAAAACAACCTTGCAGGAGGTATGGTTACTTGTCCTCTGCCACCATAGTTGATGATACTGAAGAAAACAAACCTTTTTTATTTCTCTGTCAAATATACGTATTTGCTTGACCTGCTGTTCTAGATGTATGTTTGTTTAAAGCAGAATGTGGGAGCCTGGGTAGAACATGAAAGATGTGATCAAAGACTAGAGATAACAAGAGGTCTGTCAGTTGAGAAAACTGATGAACTGAGGAAAAAATACAGGAAGCCATATTTTCCCAGTCAGCACTTTTGCACACTTGAAGTAAAACTATTTAACAGAAACTCTGCTAAAGTTTCTAAGACAGTGTCTCAGATCTGCCAGGGAGTAAAAATTAGCTTCATTCAGGTAAATTTCTCAGGTTATTTAATCCTATTAGAAATGAGCTGAAACTTATTTAACCCATCTTTACACTAGTCCTTTATAAAAAGCTGGATCTTCTTGTTGTTACGTGTTTAAATAACAGTAAAGGTGATAAAGATAGGAACAGTTCTGCCTTTTACAGACTATGGGTGCCCTGGAACCCAGACAGCATCGTCCCATTTGCCCAGAAATATCCAAAGTGATGGTGCTCAACAAATACTTTTCACTGCTCATGTTTGAATGCTTGGTTGATAGAAAGCCAGTTCCTGTGTGGAACACTTGTCATAGTTACATAAAGTCAGTGATTGCTTTTTTTTTTCCCCCTTCAGTTTCTGTCTTTGGCAGTAAGAGAACTTGTTCAGACAGTGCTGCAAACCTTTCAGGATCTGGGTCTCCCATTCCAACACGCAAGGCTGGGAAGCTATCGCACTTACAGCGTGATACAATATGTTGTGGAGTGTGAGCTACTTCATCATAAATGGATAATCGTGTGAGGAGAACTTAAAAAAACCTCATTGTTTTAATGAGGCAGCAAGGTCCTCCCTCTCTAGATTAAATCCTGTCAGGAATGGAGCAATGCTGCTGTTCAACCAAAGTGGAGCATGAAGAGAGCTGCAGCAACAAGAATTTCCTTGCTCCCACTCCTGACCCAGGCAGTAACACGGGCATGCATTAAATCAGCATAACATGTGGCAGCCCTTTAAACGTGCTGAACTAGCATTGTAGCTGGAGCACTACCCATCACTGAACTCTAGTGCCAGCCTGGCAAAAAAGAAAAGCTAGGGCACAGCTTTGCTCTGAGACTGCCGAAATTCCATGCAAGTGGAGTTGTAGTTTTGGGTCAGTAAACAAGTTTATGCTCCCAAATACAAATATGATACAGGTTACAGAATGTCTCTCACTACTTGGCTGAGCACTGAGCCTGATCCAGCTCCTGGTGTCAGCTGCAGAACTTTCTGAGCTGACCTAAATGGATTGGTTTTGATGTTAGGCACTCAGGAGAATAAGCAGAATAGGCAGTTTCTCATACAGTGGCTTGCACGGGTTTTAGTTACTTTGCAAGGTACCTTTAGGGGATAAAAGGTCCAGTGAATCAGCACAGCTTATTGCACCAGCACAGCTTGCTCACAGCATCTGGGCATACTTCTGCAATTCAGTATCTCAGAGAAAACTTAGTCCTCATTTACTGTGCCTGGCCAGTGGTCTAATACAATCCACAGTCAAAAAACAATCAAAAGGAGGAAATGGCATGCGACAAATGTAATTTCTTTCTGTACTGCAGTAGTTTACAGTTAATGATTGCTGCTATTTCTACTGTTACAAGTTTATTTTGAGTAGATGTTCATATTCAGTAAAATATTAACACATATGGCTTAGTTCCATTCTTAGGACTACACAAACTTAACATAAAGAAAGAAGATTATCCTGTGTCCAGGAGGCTCTCAACATCTGCTATTTATAAGCACAGCTTTGTCAGAAGACTCTTGCTTCTCTAGAGTACGTGCGGGAATTGATAATCAGGTTTTACTTTTGAAAAGTGGGAGAGCCTAACTCAAAAAAACCTTACATGCCTTGCCTAGCCTGACTGTCAAGAGCTGTTTTTGCAGGGATTGCATATTCTTATACACACCTGACTAGTGCACCTTACATATTGCAATACATGTACACATCCTAAATTAGTCTGCTTAGAAATCCTGTGGAAATTCATTGCTCCTTCTATTTATATGGAGCAGACATTTGGCTGTGGCAAATATGCCCAACATCAGGCATATTCCTACCAGCTTGATTTAATCGCCTTACTTAGATGCCATTTCAGATGGCAGTTTCCCTATGAAACAACAGTCTTATCTGTCCTGTAAAGGTGACTTTTTTATTCTGTGGCCTAAAAAGAGTCCTAAGCTCCCAATGTAAATATCTAAGATGAATACATAAATGTAGGTGATAATGATCCCAAAGTCTGCCTCTAATAATGCAAGCTATTCCTTAGCGAGAATCTTTCTTCACATAATTCCCTGGTGTTTTCCTAGTCTGAGATACTTATTTTAAACACCAGAGCAGTCTAAATATATCAGTGGACACAGATGTTTTCCATTCTACACATCCTCTGCAGGCTTTATTAAATTGTCTGTAACTAAACAGTAGGACTGGGCCTCCCAGTTGTGTCACGCTTTTTGTTTGCTTGTTCTGATTGGCGTGTCTTGGTGGTATGCCTCAGTTAGACATGCTTTGGGCAAACCCTGCAACACTGGGAATCCTGATCTGCTCCTCCACATTCACTTTCCGCTTGCTATACACTATGGAGGAAATTTCGGGGCTGAGAATTCATATCCCAATATGCACAATGACTACTTTTTTTCTATATAATAATTATGAAGCCTTTATAAGCACCATAATCCTGTTTTGTACAAAGCCCTAATTAAAATAAAAGTTTGCTGTCGGCTCATAACTGGCTTGTAACCTCCTCACATACCCATCAACTTACCTTCTCTATTTTGCTTTTATTTGCCCCATCTTGCACATTCTGCTTTGCCAACAGACGCCACTGGTAGATTGCCAAATTGTTATTTGGAAAGTGCATTTACATTTTCCAAATTATATGTTAGGTTTTTGTAATACCTTAAATAGACAAACATTTGAAGAAAGTCTCAACAATACGTTCTTATAATTTCCTGCCTAATGAGGGAGTTTTGCCAAATAAACTGGGAAAATACAAGGGGTTTGGATGCAAATCAGGTCTTTGTTATTTACATGACTAATGTCCTTGGTCCTTTTTTTCATGTAATACCTGAAGTTATGCAGGCATAAAAAAATAAAGACAATATATTTCAGTGGAAATATGCCTAATTCTAAGAATATTCCCAATATGATGACATCTTGTACATGGAAAAATAGGAAAGCTCTTTTACCAATAATAAGAATATTTTATCTGTGTAAATCTACCTATACACTGTTATTTGGAAATTTACCACCTTTAATATGAATATCATCAGATGCAGCAAAGCCATGCCAATTATAGGAAGATTAGGACTGTAATACATGTATTAGGAAATGTTAAAATGAGAAATAAAAACCTTTGGTTCCTCATAATGAATGAAACCATTTATGTCCTGATTTGATACTATCAAAAATCACTGATAAGGAGGTCATTCAAGGTCAGAAAATTCAAATACTATTTTCTTATTTTGTGGTCTATAAGCCTCTCATTTTTGGATCAGGAAAAACAGTTCTGACAGCTTGTCAGTCCAAGTACTCTAGGTAAAGAAATTTAATTTCTCTTCTGTCATTTTGACAGGAAAATGATTTTCTGTTGTTCTCAAAGTCCTACTCTTTGAATAGCCTGAAATGTAAAGACTATTACACTTTTCCCTAACAGGACTGGTTGTTCTCCTGCTGTCATACATATGTGATATGACCCTTAATAAGAGGGAGTTGGAATATACAAATTAAAACATACATTTATGTATGTTTCTCTATAAAGGAGTGAAAGACGTCATATGGGAAATAATGATTATTTCTATGTCACAACAAAACAGGCAGAGATAAACATCTTTGTGTTACTCACTCAGATGATTGCAGGTATGCTGATGTTTTAAATGCATCATTATACATATGTCAGGCTGTCTTTTCTCTCTTAAAACTTTATCGTTCAGTTTTAACTGCAGAAGCTTTGAGCTTTGTGAATATGGATGAACGTGACTCATCCATATACATGACTCATGTACATGCCTCTGTGAAAGATTATATCACTGATAATGAACCCAAATGAGTAAGTGAAGTCAAATAAATAACGCAGGATTCTACAGTGAGTAGAGCAGAGACGCACTGTTAATGGAGAAAGCTGCTGGGAAATCTCAGAACTGGACCACCCTGCTGTGGTCTTCTCTTCCCACTCTCTGTGCATTCCACCCCCTTGGAAGTTTCACCCTTGCTGCCGTATACCACCAGTGCCAGCAACTGATGTAAGCAGAAGTCTGAGACCCAAATGATGCAGCGGGTCTCTTTTAGGGCTAGGACAAGTCAACAAAGCTGTTATGACACATAGTCCTGCTCACCTGAAGTTTGGCACAGGCTGGGTGACACAATGAATTTCATTAATCAGAAATGTTTTGATGTCACATCAATTACTGTCTTTGTCAGTTTTCCCAGTTTTGCAAAAGGATACAATATGTTCCTTCTTATATGCTCTGCAATATCATTAGACTTGCTTTGTAACAGGTTACAATTGCGTGTCGATACAATATAATTTATTTCAGAAATTAATTTGGGATATGCCTCTCCGTGTAGTACCATTTAATGCCCGGGTGCCAAGAGATGCTGACTGCTCTGCTTCCTGTGAGATTGAAAGAGGAGCTCCAGAAGTACTTTGGCTGTGCAAGTCAGCCCTAAACAATACTCTCGATAAGTCAAGCAAACAAGATTTATGCTAGTTACAGTAACTGTGATGTATGTCCAAAATTCATATTAAATTTGGCTGTCTACAGTCAGCAAATTCATCCTAATTGGAATTCTTTCTGGATCTCTATTACCACTAACAATCAGGTTCTGAAATCGCAAGAGATTCTATTTCTTTCATGCAAGCAGTCATTTTCAACAGTAGAACAGGTTTAAATATGGGTCAATGAGATTCATTTAAACAGTATTAAAATACTACCAAGTAGATCACTTTTTTCAAGCAGATAAACTGAGCTTCTCAGAAGAGAATACAGCTGTTGGCTCAAATGGCGAAAAGTCATCAAAGCAAAAATTAAAGCAGAAACTTTATCACTTTACAGAGTGGAATTGTACTCCCTCTTCTGAACCAAAGACCAGTTAGTACACTCATATACATTCCCATTAAACATATATACTATCTCATCACTACATAATTAATTTCAAAGAGACAAAACATCATACAGCACATTGGTAGATTTATTAAAGATAAGCTAATATTTTCTTAGAAAAAAGTTGTAAAAAATGTTCATAATAAACTTATTTTTTTTAGAACTTCCCCAAAGTTGTATTCAATGTATTCATACTATCCTGATTTTTGGATTAGACTGGACACTCTACTGTGAATATTCAATATTGACAGCCTCAAGTGTAAGCCTCTTTTACATGTTACTGTTCAGAGCAATCCCTGCTGACTGTAACTACCTGTGACAGATCCTATAGAAACATAGTGTAAAAGAAAGGCTTGCTTCAGCATATTTAAAACACATACAACTTTTCCAAAATTCATTAAAATTAATGGAAGGAACTTTTTATACTTCAACAGACAGCAGATGAGGCTGAGTAGCTTCAGTCTCACAGTCCATAAATGGTCCTTTACCGCTGTGCCATTCTGACAGCAGGATTGTGTCTTAATTTCAGATGTGTTATCACGAACTGGCAAGGCAAGCAAGCCAGAGAAGAGAAGGTCTGACAAGAAAGTAAAGATACAAGGAGTAGATATGGCTAGAATTTACAGGTCAGAGGTATTTTCATTTATATGTAAATAAGATAAATTAGTGATAGCACCAGACTTAGCTACCTGCCCATGGCACTTGCTCACACTTAATGGGTATGCCTGTCACAAACTCACTGAACCTGTTACAGTTATACTTGTCTTGCACCTGTGAGGCACCGATTTCCTGCTGTCTCGTACCTTGTGTAGATACTTGTCCCAGTGCCAACTGGCTTAAACTGTGTTGGATTTGATGGATGAGCTCTATTTGCAGTAGCTCTTTCCAGATTCCCAAGAGATCTTTGATCATTGTTGCTACGTACCTGGTCAGCAAAAGAGAAGCATCAGTAAAACACAACTTTCTTAGCAGACTTTTTAGCTGATGCTACATTTTAGAAAATGATATCTGTTATGTCTGGTTTCACTCAGATAACTGCTTCCTGATGTCTTCCTCAGTTCTTAGATGTGACGTTAGTTTAGGCAAGCCCACAGACCCAATATCCTGTCATTTCTGGATGCCTGCAGCATAAAGGAAGGGAAAACAGGCTTTTTTCCTGGATGGACTAGAAAATACTGTTTAATTGGATTTTTGATGCAAAAGCAGCAAAGTTCAGTGACAATTCAGTGCTATATTAAAGCAAGATGAAAACCTACTACAGACTTTACTTCTGGTGACATGTTAGCTGTAGCACGATTTTGCTGAAGAACAGGAACAGAAACTGTTTTCTGAGTATTTGAAAAAATGAAATTATAAAAGTACAGACTGTACTAGACACTGTACAGGAGAACAGCCTAGCACAATCGAATGATCATGGAAAGCACAGCTGTCCAAGATCATTAAGAAAATCCTAGCAGATCTGCAGCATGGTCAGTCTAGTGTATGGTCAGGACACTGCAGTGCTGTGCCTGAAGGCTGATCATGTTCACGCTCTTGTTCTTACACTTTCCAGCTAAATAGTAACCAGGAAGCAGAAGAGATTATTAGAAAGTTCGGAATCAAATTATGTCTGTTCCCCTGTTTGCTAGTAATAGAGCACCAACATGAGACATAATGCTATCTAGAGTCCTGCTTTTCTCTAATTTTCTGTAATATCAGCTCTCACTGTATAAAATAAAAGGGAACTACACCATTTTTACTTCACTGACTATTAGGCTTCTGTGAATTACTTTTATTTCTCTCATCAGTGAATGAATTTGAGGTGTGTACACTGTAAGTAATAAAAGAAGTATTTTTATGTATCAAACTATTTGGAAGATCTTAATTTTGGATTTACTTTTATTTAAACATAATCATATGGAAGTATAATTTCTAAAAAAAACATTTTGCAACTCATTTCCATATCTTCTTAGTAAGGCAAGCAAGCATGTCATACTATACTTACTAAAATTAGGTGTTCAATAGTGTTTAATCTATAGTTAGCAAGTCCATTCCTGCTGTTGCATAGAACTACAGTGTTAAGTGCCAATGACAGATTTATTTCACAGTATAATACACCAGGGAATTAACCCAAGTTCAGTGATATTCACTGGGAATTACTCTTCTTCGGTGGTGAAGGATTTAAATGCACAAAGACTGTGTATTATGCCATGTAAATGAACAAGATAAGGCTGGTACTAACTAGCTAATGTCATAAAAGGTGCTATACCAATATACTCCTCAAGGAAAAGATACATTTTCTTAATTTGAAACCTATTGTTTGAATTCAAAAGATACAATTTATTCTAATCCTTACAATGTCTGCAGTGTAGTGAGCTTTCTCTGTTTTTCCAACTATATCACTTCTAGAACGCTAGAATAAAAGAAGTCAAATCAGTGGATTCATGATGGGAAGGCATGAATTTGTCTACAGAGAGTACTGGCATAAAATAAAAATATAGCCTACAGAGACTTTTTTTCACTGGGTAGTCTTCTGAAATTCAACTTTTATGGATGTGGAGCCTCTATTCCACTGAGATGATTTTTTTTTTCTTATATTGTATATACATTGCTCAGAGATTATTGGTTTTTAATTTAACTTGTAAAAACATAGCTGGAGAACCAGCAAACACATTTGAATATATATGGCAAAATCTGTATAGTCACTTTCTGAAATATTTATGTCTTAGAACCTGTTGGAACAGCTGAAAGCAATGAGACAGTTTGCAACATGAATTATGTTTTTAGTTTTTCTAAGATAAGAAGACATAGTGCTGTAAGTCAGATATGCAACAAAAATATATTGTTTTTTGTAATCAAATCAAATCAAATAGACCCACCAAATTCATAAGTGGGTCTTATCTGCAGTTTGGACAGAATCCAAGTGACTTGATCAGTGTTTTATTATTTACTGTTTGCTATTTATTAAATAACACTGGTATAGCAGTGGAAGGTTACCTCAGCTTTTTACATTTGTACTGTAGGATATGTTCCCTGTCTGGGAGATATTACAGCTTAACAGATGTCTCCCAGATGGTCATCTGATACAAAGTCATACACAGAAGTCAGGTCAGCAGCTTTAGAAATAAAATCCAACTCACAGGAAATATTTATAGTTGATTCAGTATGCAGCAATATGACCTTTATTAATGTTTATGGAAAAACAAAAGAAAAAGTTTACATACTTAGAATAGAAAACTTTGGGTAAAAATATCAGGGAAACTTTTAGTTTGGCATTCCTAAGGCCTATCCAAAGTTAAAAAAAAAAAAAGAAAAAAAAGAAAAAAAAAAAGTTTAACATACTTAGAATAGCAAAGTTTTTGGTAAAAATATTAGTGAAACTTTTAGTTTGCTATTCCTGAGGCCTATTCAATGTAAAAAAAAAAGAATACAAAAACCGTCATAAATATCATATCATGACATCTGCTCAAAACAGATGGATTAAATGGATTGGTGAAAACTTATGAATTGGGAACAAAATACACCATCTTCCACATACTCTCAGAACCTGCCCATAGTTATCCAGTTATTTCTCTAAAAGTCTCTCAAGTCGTTAGGAGTTCTGACACACAGTGATCTGTTATTTCTATCAATAGCCAAAGAATCATCCTTCTTCATGAGCAGAAGCAGAGGCTTACAGCATGAGTAGAGCATATGCTTTGCCTGCTCAACTTCGATGGAAAACTGGAACAACTACCAAGGGACAAATGACATTACCATGGAACAATTTTATCTCAGTACAGCTCTGAATGCTTTTTAACATGCAGACACCTCTTAAGTGCTCTGCAAACACTGTATTCAAATGAAAATAAATATTAATGCTCATAGTTATCTATTTGAGGGGTTATTCGCAAAGTCTAACATTATGATCCCTAAAGCCAATGTAGAAAAGAGTTACCAACTTCGAAATGGTCTACAGGGGTTATACATGTCTTCTAGGACAGGGAAGCTTGTTTTGTAGCAGAAGCATCTCAGGCACATGCCTAAAGTTAAACAATCCTGCTCTTGTCGGGTTAGCTTTCAGCCAGATCAGCAAGCCAAAACATCCAGTGGTATGGCTGTACCAGCAGCCTGCCAGCACAGGGAAGACAGCAGAACATGGGGGTGGAGGGAATGCCACTTCTGACAGCAGCAATCGTTAGCTCCAGCTGATTATGACACTATAACCCTTGCTTGCCTACCTGCCAAAACAATCATCCCAATTGCACTAGAGTACTTTCAGATAATACACTGGAACTCTCCTTTCAACATTAGAGATCCAGCCAGACTATTTGCTAGAATATTTCCTTTACTGTGCCTTGGATTGCATAGGAAGCTTATATTTCTCTCCTGGCCGCTGTGTGTCACTGATTTGTGTGGAATATTTCATTCACAAAATCAAAAGTGTATGGTGACTTTATAGGTTTGAAAAACTATTTAAAGAATGAAAAAGGTGGATTGTAAGTGATTTCCAAGCCTGATTCTAATACCAGTTTTCACAGTATTCTGTTATTCTGTACACAGTATAATTTACCTCAGTCTTCTATAACTGCTCAGAAAACCATTTATTAGGAGACTGCTGTAACATCACTTCAAGTGACATAACTTCTTACTGCGAGTAGCATGCTAGTTTAAAGCTATGCCCGCACTGTAATGCGGTGCCTTCTTTGACTACAAAAGCCAGGTGGGCTGAGTCTCAGCTGGGCAATCCCAGAGCCTTGGAGAAAAAGTCTCAGGGCTTTCAGTACTTTTTAATTCTGAATTGGCCTTAGTCCTATTTTGGGTTTGAAATAATTTATTTAATGCAGTTTTTGAATTATAGTGGCTGCTAAGGTGCTTTTAGTCACACAACTTCAGTGCTCTATCTGCCTTTATAGAAGGGGTTACAGGATTTCAGGCACAAGAGGTAGTTTCTCTGTTTATCCTTTTGTGTAAAGTGCAGTGATCTGCTTTCTAGGATCTGGATGAAAGACTTGTTTTGGTTCAGATTTTGGTTTTTCTTGCTATTTGTCAAATACATAGGATGTAAAGGCAAAGTGTCTTCTACTTTCCCTGGGGAGACCATCTGGGGTTTGTGGCAGTCCTTAGTTCCTGGAAGAACAGCACGTAGCACAGGCCAGACACCTGGGTTGTGTCATGATTTTACATTATTTTTTTGCTTATAAAGACTGCAGAATAGAATAGAATAGAATCTTTCAGTTGGAAAGGACCTACAACCATCATCTAGTCCAACTGCCTGACCATTTAGAATTAAATAATCTAGTTTTACCATACAGACTCAAAAAACATTAAGAACTATATTTGCCCTAGATTCACACATCTCAGGTCCAGTTCTGCTATCATGACATGACCTCAGTGGGAATACTGCCTGAGTGAGGACTGAAGCCTTCAGCTTTCAATGATATGCTTGTAATGTACACAAAGAAGACACAAAAGAAAACAGATGACTAAAACTTGTGCTTGTATGCTGTTTCAGTTACGAGTATCTTCATTTCAATGCCATTTGATATGTGCTCCATTTTTTAGGATGCTTTGAAGCATTTTTGCTGCACACCAAATTCATTTTAAATTGGCTAGAGTGGTACCTATTAGTGCCAAACGTAAAAATTAGTTCTAAAATGGATTTTCATATCCTGAGGGTAGATGGTACATTTTAAAGGATTTACAAATGTCAAGGTCACTGTAGCTTTTTATTTATCAAAGTCAGTTTGGGAAGTATAACTTGTTTTCCTGGAGATCTTATAGGTTTTTGTAACAGAATTTTTGAATAGAAATTTACCTTTGATGTTACAAGATTCTATAAAATAGAAAGGAAAAGAAAATAAGTTTACTTCTTGACAGCAGAAGCATGACTCAGGAGCTTGGCTATGCTGTGACAGTTTAAATTAATCCTTCTTAGCAGGAATGCTGCTTGCAGTTTAAAACATAGATTTTTTGTAAAAATCAAATCGGATAACCTTTAGAAAAGCTGACATATTCCATAATTAACTAAGGGTCACATTATTTTTGAATCTATTATCATTAAGGAGCAAAGAGTTATTTGTACAGCATTCAAATATAAGCATATTATATAACAAAACAGCACAACACCCGTTCCATTTCCCTACTGTAAATTGCAACTTTTTTTCAGTTGATCCACTTCAAGTATCCTTGAAATGCTTGAACATACTGATTTCAGCACTCAAGTAGACAATATCTTCTTCTGAATCAGAAAAATTTCCCTTGCACAGAAAACATCTCTTTAAAGCTGGCTGCCTAACACCTCTTCAATCTACGCAGATGACATGACCCTTCTGTAACACTGGAGACAGTCTGATATGTATCCACTCCAGACCGTTCCGCAGTTCTACCTATTCTTGCCTCCACCAGGCGCATTTAGGTGGACAGACCAGCGCTGTGTTTAAGAATGTGAAGGGACCTGTATTTTACTGTATTAAATGATCCATTTATCTCACAATAAACGGTTTGAGAGTTATAGTTCAAAGCTCATAATATGCCTCCAAGATAGGTATATTGTACAATTCTAATCGTTGCAGACACCAAACAACAGGAATGTTTAACAGCTGTCAAACTTCCAACCATTTAAAAGCCTAAGTAATTTGCACATATGGTATTGGCCTTTCAGAGGGTACACATATGTAATGAGAAGCTTGAAGAAGTTAGCAACAAGCAACTCTTCACCAATGATCACTGAAAACCTTAACCACATGAGCTCTGGGTTAACACAGTTTGACACAAAATGAAAAGCCTAATAATCTGTCTCTTAAACCACAAAATAAAGATATTTAACAGAAAGTAGATTTACTATAAGGAAGAGCCAGAAGAAGAAGAAAATACTATAGAAAATTTAGGATTATGCATGTCTCAGTGGCCGTCATGAAGAACTAGCATAAACCACTGTAAGGAAAAATAAAACCAGCATAATCCCAGCACATAGCTTATGTCCTTAAAACTGTATCTCACAACTGAGATAGATACCAAAAAAAAATCATCTAAAGAAAAAGTGGATACAACTTATTACTAAAACACAGAAACAAAATCAAGGGAAAGATTCCATCTGAGTGAGTCATATAAGAACAACATCAAAGATCTTTTTTTTCTCATTCCTTTCTTCCTTACCATGCCTCTTCCACTTCCCTCTTCGACAACACTTTTATAGACTTTATCAGAAGAGAAACAGAAGTTAATAGATAAAAAAAGAAATGACTGCATTTTGTGAAGTTTTCCCTTCATGAAATTTCCTTCCAAAACTTCATAGATGATTGTACTGAATTCACCTGCAGTTCATGAAAGGGCAGGTAGGAAATATGCAGGCAGCAGTTCATTGTCAGTAGCCTTTATTAACCCTTCCATTATTGCACTGAGTTTCAACTAGTCACATCCATCAGTCAGCCTTACTCTTTACACTATTACCACACTCTTTAGCGAAGAAAGGACTTGCCTACTCCTACTGCCAGAGCCCTCGAGGCACTAAGTCTTCAATGGCCCTGGCCAGCCACAGCTGGAGCCTCCACTCACACCCCTTGCCCATGGGCCCAGGAGCTCTATTTAAGCTCCGCCTTAGTGGCCTGAGCTGCACTTCTGCAGGAGCACTGGTCTCAGTTCAGTGCTGCTCATACCTACGCTTGGCTATTGAGCCCCTTGATTCAGGCCTTGACCCACCAACTGACTTCCTGGCTTCACCTTGGACTATCATGCTCTGTGGACCTGCTTGGCAACCACTGGAGCTGATCCTGGTGCGTGTGGATTGACTCTCCCCCTTGATCTCAGACCTGTATCATCACAATGAACTTGTGATCTGGACACTTGGTTGGGTATGGTGACCATCTCTGGACATGCCCTGCTTACCTTGCTCAGGTACCGTGAGGCTGGGCCCTGGCTGGTGGGGCTGGCTCTGTCATGCTCAGCTCCTAGCTTGCTTTCCCTCAGCGAGATGCTGGCCAGTGCTGTTTCTTGATGCATACTTTTGTGCAGCTTCTCTGTAGTCTTGAGTATACTTTCTCATTATGCAGTAAGTAATTTTTCTTGTGTTTTATCTATATTTTTTCTTCTTCAGTTTTCTGATCCTTTTTCTCTTCAGGTTTCCAACTGACATTCAGTTTGCCTTTCCTTTCATACCCTTCTTCTCAGGTTCTCACTAGGCCTCCTACCCATGGATCTCGCACCTTTCTCAAATCCCACTGTCAGCTTCTCCTAGGAAATCCCTATCAGTTGTCTTCAGTAGAACCAATTCATGCCTATCCTTGGTGAAAACAGTTTCATGATTTGATGTGTCTCTAAATCAATAAAGGTGACTTTCTCACAAAATACATCAGAATCGTTTTACAGAATAAGTGAAAAAGGGGGAGAAAAATCTTGGGAGTTAGAAAATAAGTAATATTTTAGTATAAACTCTTAGTGACATCCAAGAAAGACCACTGCACTTAGAGGAGGGGGCAGGGGGTGCGACCTAAAATGCCAAGCTCTCCCTTAAATAGAATTTTAGGTGTACAAACTCAAGCTCTTCCTATTAAACTTTTATGTAAACTTTGTCTCAGCAAACTTAATGCTGAATGAACAGAAAGAAAAATGCCAACATGTTTGTTTTTCTTTTTCTTTCTAGGCCAAGACTCTGGAATGAGTAATGAGCTAGAAGAATGTTCTGCAGTAAATTTAGTGTTTGACAGATGTACTTCTTTCAGAGCAGACAAGAAGCTTCCCCCACTAACTGAAGCTTATGTATAGTGTAAATAAGGATCTACTGCTTTGCTCCTTCCATCAGGGGCTACAAAACCAGAAACATTACTAGCAGATTTCATTAAACCCATGCAGGCCTTATTTGTCAAGTACCATGGCTTATTTTCCACATTGATGAACTATTTGCAAACAAAAGGCTTATGTGTCTTAAAACAAACAAAACCAACAAAACCCAAACCACTGCAAACCAAAGAACGCCCAACACCTGACTATGGTCACACAGAGACAGTGTGGGGCTTTGCCTCAGCACAGCTCTTGGAAGTAGTGGCTCGGAGCGGCAAAGAACCTTCCTCCTATTATTCTTGTCATGGTGGCAGCCCTTTCATGAAGAAAATAATTCAGTTTTTTTCCCCCAGTGTTCACTTTTTGCATCTTTCTGATCCAAGTGTTTTGCTGAATATGAAACCATGTAGTTTTCTTCCACTAGGTGAAGAGATTGAGAGTGCTAGGAATTACAAATTCTTTTTCTATGATTATGACAGGAATCAAACCACAGCAGCCAATGCCTTCACAGTTCCAAATCTCTTTGCATTATCATTCTGATCCTCAAAACAGCTATTTTTACGACCTCTTTAGACCATACCTGGGGCTGAACTATAACAGTTGCTCTATCACCCAACAACCCCTCACCAGCTGGGAAGGGTAATCAGGAAAAGGAGAGGAGACCCATGGGTTGCAGTAAAAATAGATAACGAAAGAGCATTAATACCAATTACATTATACTCAGGCAAATGAATATGCAGCAGCCGCCATCAACAGGAGAGCTGTCCTCAGGAACTGGGAGAAGCCCGAGAAGGCACCCCAGCAGGAACACCACAGGAGCTCACCTTCCTCAGCAAAGCTTCCCCCTTTATAATGAGCATGACACTACGGTATGAGCTATACCTGTGGCTGACTCAGAACTGCTAACAGCCTGCCTAGCATGGCTGGCCTATGATTCTATCCCAGCCAAACTAGGACACTACAGCAGACACAGTTGTTACTTTAGTATTAATAAAGGTCGTAGGTCTTTTCTTCCTCCTAAGCTAGGAAATGAAGAGTAGGAAATACCAGGGTCTCCCTAGATCAGGATATGCCATATGCACATTCCCCTTCAATGCACAGTAAATTTAAATTGCAGGTTTCCCAGTGGGTTTCAAGTCTGAACTATATTGAACCCTTAGACCTCAATCCAGCCAGTAATTAATGAGACTAACATGCTTACAGCTTGTGCTTGAAGTGCTTTATTTGAGGTAGAGAGCTCAGCACCAGCACGTAGAAGCTTTTGGCAAAGTGGGCAATCTACATGTAACGCTTACTGCAGCTGCTACGATTCATTGAAACTGCATGGAATGGTCTTGGCTTGAGGTAGCCTGGTCTGAAAAGTATTAACCTTATAGGAAAAAAGGTCTGGTAAGACAATGATCTTTCACTTGAAGACCTCTGCCAGACCATTCTGAAAGCGTACAGATGGAGACGCTTGGTGCTTCACTGCATAGATTTTATCAAAGTTACATTACAAAAATACTGTTCTAAATGTATAAAATGCTTTGTTAGCCCCGTCTTTTTTAACTAGTGTGTGAAAAGAAAAAGAATGTTTATCTCAAGGGGAGAATTAACAGTTAAATATCATCATATAAACATAAAAATAATTTGCTTTATAAAAGCCAGAAAAAAAATTAGTGGACTTACGAGAGTGTGCATTGAAACCCTTCCAAAACAGTCATGCTCTTATTCAGTATGATCAGAATAATAACACATTAGATAACAACTGCAATTAGGGTACAACAAGGAGAAGAACCTAGGGGGAAATAGTTGTGCCTTAAATGAAGCAGAGCTGCCACAGAACTTTCATACACACTCTTCACTGGAAAGAATTTAACCACTAGTGAATATTCCTTATGTTTTGCAGTTTGGCTTAAGATAGTGTCCCCTCATTCTTCTCTGTTCCTCCTTTTAAATATGACCTGACTCCAATCTCAGGCTGACTTTGGCACCAATATATAAAGTAGATGTACACATCTAATATTAATGACTGCTTGAGCTCTTCTATTTATCAGTGACAATGCGTGAAATCCACTGTTCCCATATGAAATTTGTCATCCTCTTCTGTGATTTACACAAAGCGTTAGTGATAAGTAAGCTGCTGTAATTCAAGTCAATAAATCTCCAGATGACTTTTTTAAGTTATCAAAGAAAATCATTTTTGCAGCAGGGAAGCTTCTTCTGACCAATGAAGTTCTGCCAGAGTAGAAACAGATACACCTACTAGCATTTAAAAACAGAGTTCAGACACAAAGAAAAAAGTTTAAAAAATAAAAATTTGCTTTCAAGCAAAACAGGAGTTTGTTACAAACCAAGATTCTTTGGGGGTTGGGAAATATATAGATTTATCTAAATGGAAATCCCGGTGACGAAGCCTCTTGTAACAGTTTTAATCCTTACAGCTGTTCACCAACAGTTTTAAGACCAGACAAAGTCCAGGTAGAATGCAGATATCCTTATTAGCAGTGAACAGATACTTCATGCACTACCTGGATATCAGTGGAACCATTAGTGAAAGAAGGCTCTAAATTGCCCAGTCAGGGGCTGGAAGAAGAAAACCAAGCAGCTTTCAGTCTTTGTTCTAGGTCTCTTAGATCCTAAGGCTGGCCTCGGGTTATGCCTGAAGAAAGCCTTGCGGTTCCCCGTCCTGCTGCCTCGTTAGAATGTGTTACTTTGTGCACGCTGCAACTGTGTAAGCTCTGTAGATCTGAGGTCCCTAACACTGTCATTCTAGTGGGACAGAATTTTCAACAAATTTTAATGGAAAATATTTCACTTAAGGACTTTTACTTCATGTACTTGTTGCCTATATAAGTATATAATGACTTGTTTGGAAGGCAGTTTTAAATGTCTTTGAAGGTGCCAGTAAGCTCATACCTGGAAGATAAATGAATAATCTCCTATATATTTAGCATAACTGCTGCAACTTGGTGTCCTTTATATAAGCCCTCCTCAAAGTAAATATGTAAAGACATACACCAAAACAAGAGTTAGCACGTTTATGTGACAGGAGCTCAGTTTCACTGTAATTGTTAACGAGTCCACAGAAAAGAAGCTCACTTTTAAAACGAATGTCGACTTGTACCTCAACTCAGCGCCTGCTGTGGATATAACAATGTCACGGTGAAGTTGGCATTGTAGTGCAGTGTGGCCATTTCCCAGTTAGACCCCGGTGTGACGAGCAGATGCTAGTTCAGTGAGGGCAAAACAGGCTTTATGTACCACTGACCTCTCCAAGAGTGTAATTTCCTTGCTTACATATTGAAAATAGGATCCAGATCTCTGACTGGCGGAAGTATACTACACGCCTGTCTAGAAGTGGGAAAGGCGGATAATAAGCTAGTTCCAAACCCCGTTTATGCTGGAACTGACAGGCGCTGACCTAGCTTACAGGCTGTCCTGATTGTACAACCTGTTTTCATTCCTGTAGTGTTTCTGGTATATGGGGATCACCTGAACGGAGCCGTGCCTTTACCACTCCTGTACAAGAGGCGGATAGTTGAACTTGTATGCTTTGTCTGCTGCAATCAATTTAACCTTACTGCAGTTAACATTTCCCACAAGAAGGTGGAAGAATTACTGCAGAAATGAGAAAGTGTTTGTAGGAGTTCACAGAAATGGCAAATGGTGAAAAACAATTAGCTCACGTGAAAGAGTGCTGTTCTTTTGACATCACTTTGAGAAGATCATCAGTAAAATGGTGTCATCTTTGAAAGTCTAATGGAGCTCTTGGGCAAGAGACCCAACCATGTGGATCAAACCACTGCACATCTTAATATAAAAAGGGGAAACGACTTACGGCAACAGGAATCAGAAATGACAACTATGGAAATAAGTAAGATCATCTCATTTTTTAGCAATAGTTGCAAAATAGAAATGTCACCCTTAACTCTAGACGCAGTTACAGGATAGAAAAATCCTAAACTGAAACTAAGACCACCATTCTAACTAAATATGTAGGACAGATAAACAGAATGACATATAAATCTGAATTAAATATATCAAATCTCTTCTCAGTATACTTCCTGCTTTTTGCAAAAATCTGTATTCAAAGCAGTCCACATCTGCATCTATGGAGAAGATATATATTCGCAGCTTCTAGAATCATGTGAAATTCTGAGTATTAGCAGAAAGATCTACTGCTAATATGTGTGATCTCTACGGATTTGTATAAAATATAACCAGTCTATATATAGTAAGTTACAATGCATGTAAGAATAAGAAATACCGTTTTTTCATATATGAAAATGCTTCAGAGTTTTATAACATGAAAGAATAACACTAAAATGTAAAAGGACAGTATAGTTTGCAAATAAGAGTCACAGCACCATCTAGTGGTCAAATATGAAAAGCAGCATTCTAAGTGAATTATCCATTGTTTTGGTACTTCATTCAGACAGAAAAATTAAAAGCATAAATAAAATGGGTACTTACACTTCAGGGAGCATTGTAGGCAAAGCCCAGGAAAGCAGTTACCTGACAGGGCTTTTCTAAATATCCACTTTCTGTTTTCACAGAAAAGAAATTTAATAAAGCACACTAACAGAGGAGACATCACGTACGCTTACTCGCTTTTTCTTTAACTGTATTCAGATATACTCAGAATGGAAATAAAACCCTCCACAAAATGTACAAGTCAAGTGAAATGACATTTAGCAACAATTTTGTAGTCTTTTTGAGGTTATATGTATGCTTACATAATTGTGGTGGGTTGACCCTGGCTGGACGCCAGGTGCCCACCAAAGCCGCTCTATCACTCGCCTCCTCAATTGGACTGGGGAGAGAAAATATAATGAAAGGCTCATGGATCGAGATAAGGGCAGGGAGTGATCATTTGTCATGGGCAAAACAGACTCGACTTGAGGAAATAAGTTTAATGTATTACCAATCAAATCAGAGTAGGGTAATGAGAAATAAAACTAAATCTTAAAAACACCTTCCTCCCACCCCTCCCTTCTTCCCCAGCTTAACTTTACTCCCGATTTCTCTGCCTTGTCCCCCCGCAGCAGTGCAGGGGGATGGGGAGTGGGGTTTGCAGTCAGTTCACTACATGGTCTCTCTGCCGCTCCTTCCTCAGGGGGAGGACTCCTCACACGCTTCCCCTGCTCCACTGTGGGGTCCCTCCCCCAGGAGACAGTCCTCGACGAACTTCTCCAGCGTGAGTCCTTCCTATGGGTGCAGTTCTCCATGAACTGCTCCAGCGTGGGTCCCTTCCATGGGGTGCAGTCCTTCAGGAAAAGACTGCTCCAGCATGTCACCCTGCATGGTCACAAGTTCTGCCAGCAAACCTGCTCCAGTGCAGGTCCTCTCTCCAGGGGCCCACAGGTCCTGCCAGGACCCTGCTCCAGTGCAGGCTCTCCATGGGGTCACAGCCTCCTTCAGGCATCCACCTACTCTGCTGTGGGGTCCTCCATGGGCTGCAGGTGGATATCTGCTCCACCATTAATCTCCATGGGCTGCAGGGGGACAGCCTGCCTCACCATGGTCTTCACCACAGGGTGCATGGGAATCACTGCTCCTGTGCCTGCAGCACCCCCTCCCCTTCCTTCTTTGCTGACCTCGGTGTCTGCAGAGTTGTTTCTCTCACATATTCTCACTCCTCTCTTTGGCTGCAACGGCTCTTGCACAGCAACTTTTGCCCCCTTCTTAAATATGTTATCCCAGAGGTGCTACCACCCTAACTGATGGGCTTGGCCTCGGCCAGTGGGGTCCGTCTTGGAGCTGGCTGGCACTGGCTGTACTGGACAGAGGGGAAACTTTCAGCAGTTTCCCACAGAAGCCACTCCTGTAGCCCTCATCCTACAAAAAACCTTGCCGTGCAAACCCAATACAATAGTACCTAACAAAATACAGCTCTTGTCCATGCCTGAAGCTTCTGTCAAATGTATACATGATGCCAGCTGTATTCTGGTCCTTCTTATTTCTAAGGTTACTTTGTTACACTACACTATTCATATTATTATGAAGAAAATTACAGAACTGCCACCATGAAAATCAAATTTTCCCCCACAGTTTTGCCATTTATGTCTCAAAGCTGCTCTTAATGGTTTTCTTTTTTCCTTAGTAATTAAAACATTTTGTCCTGAGGCCTTTAAAACTCTTAAGAAACCCCTTGCTAGCCTTTTCTAGCTCACAAGCAGTTAGGCAGAAAAAATATCTTTCGGGAGCTGAATTTGAATAACATGCCTATACCTCCAATATTTTTGATCTACAGAGTTGTTATTGCAATAATGACCCAGTAGTATAGGACATTACGCTGTAGGCCAGTAAATATGGTATTGCCATTATTAATAATAAGCCACAGCCTTTCAATGAGTTTGCAAAGCCTCAGGACTGAGGCATGTCAGACTTGCTTTGCTTGAATTCATCTAGACCTGTCTGGAGCTTTGTCTTAACTTATTTAGATGTAACATCATTTTTTCTTATCAGGTGGCTATGCCTAATTTCATTTACTTTTGTTTACCTCTGTACAGAAAAACAGATTTTATATAAACTGTAGTAACAAGTAGTCATTCTGTGTTTATCACTCTAAGGCAGAAATACAGGTGCAGCACGACAGCAGAGGCCTTGAAATCAATGAGGTGTATGGAGACGTTCTTATCAACCTCTCAATTTGTAACTGTACGCAAACATACAAGAGCAGTTGTAGAAGCTTTGCAGACGCTGGAGTGCTATGCAGTATTTATAACCTGTATTTTGAGTCTATCAAGAGAAAGTAAAAGCAGGCTTCCTCACAGAACCAAACAGTCCTGGCTGCACATTCTACAGTTCTGCAAGTCACTGTTTGTATAGTTACAGAACAGGTGCTTCATGTGGAGTTTGAGAGCTAAGGTGGAACTTGTACTTTGAAATTATATTAGTCTTTCTTTAACACTTGTCCCAAGAATAAGGCTGATTACCCTAGTGTTGGACATGGTTTGATACAGACTTCTACCTGTGATGAAGACATATTTGAGAACTACATGGTTTATTTTACCGTGAGGTACTCATGCTCTTCCACACGTGAAATTTATTTACTTATCAGCCGATTGATAGAATCTACTCTGATCCACAAACTGAGAAGTTCTGCTTTAAAGGATGCAACTGCAGAAACATCAAAGTCAGCACCGATACGATCCTAAAGAAGAGCTAATGTTGAACAGGTCAATACTTTTGATATTTTGAGAAAATCCACATAGCAACATACAATTGGAATGCAATGAAATTTATGTATAGCTTTGAACATCTTTGATTTCTTGGGCCAAACACTTGGTATACAAATATTAAAGTCACTAGACACTTTTTACACTGAAGTCAGAGTAATGATGTCACCACATCCTATACGATGAGTTTACTCTGATTCACAGGTAATAAACGTCCTTTAGACAGTCTTGAATTAAATCAAGTCTCTTTTGATGATTTTTGAAGCAAGGCAGAAAATATATGAATCGAAAAAGAGGATGAGAGTGAAAAAATGAATTTTGACAAGTGCCAAATTTGCAACTCTGCGGACCTAAAATGATATTCCTGTGGATGTTATGCTTCTAAAAGCCATTTGCTTGTTATATATTCCTCTTTCTGAAGGAAAACAAAGATTCCCTCTCCCCTAGCTATTTTTTTCACCTCTAATTATTTCTCATATAGCTATAGATATCATTCCACAAGGCAGGAGGGACAGAAAGAGAGGAAACTGCAGATTGCAATTGCCAGATCTTAGAATCATAGAATCATTAGGTTGGAAGAGACACCTCTAAGATCAAGTCCAACCATCAACACACCACCACCATGCCCACTAAACCATGTCCCGAAGTGTCACATCTACACGTTTTTTGAACACCTCCAGGGGCGGTGACTCCACCACCTCCCTGGGCAGCCTGTTCCAATGTCTGACCACTCTTTCAGTGAAGAAATTCTTCCTAATGTCTGATCTAAACCTCCCCTGGTGCAACTTGAGGCCATTTCCTCTTCTCCTATCACTTGTTACTTGTAAGAAGAGACCAACACCCACCTCACTACAGCCTCCTTTCAGGTAGTTGTAGAGAGCGATAAGGTCTCCCTGCAGCCTCCTCTTCTCCAGGCTAAACAACCCCAGTTCCCTCAGCCACTCCTCATCAGACCTGTTCTCCAGGCCCTTCAGTATGCCCTTCTCTGGACCCACTCCAGGACCTCGATGTCCTTCTAGAGGGGCCCAACACTGAACACAGAATTCAAGGTGAAGCCTCACCAGTGCTGAGTATAGGGGCATGATCACCTCCCTGCTCCTGCTGGCCACACCATTTCTGATACAGGCCAGGATGCTGTTGGGCTTCTTGGCCACCTGGGCACACTGCTGGCTCATGTTCAGCCGGCTGTCAACCAGCACCCCCAGGTCCCTTTCTGCCGGGCAGCTTTCCAGCCACCCATCCCCCAGCCTGTAGCACTGCATGAGGCTGTTGTGGCCCAAGTGCAGGACCCGGCACTTGGCCTTGTTGAACCTCATACAATTGACCTCAGCCCATCGATCTAGCCTGTCCAGATCCATCTGCAACGCCTTCCTATCAACACTCCCAACCTAATTTAGTGTCATCTGCAAACTTACTGAGGAAGCACTAAATCCCCCCATCCAGATCATTGATAAAGATACTAAACAAGACTGACCCTAAAACTGAGCCCTGGGGAACACCACTTGTGACCGGCTGCCAGCTGGATTGAACTCCATTCACCACAACTCTCCGTGCTCAGCCATCCAGCCAGTTTTTTACCCAGCTTAGAGTGCATCTTGCAGTGTCAAACACCCCACTGGAAGTAAAATGCCAATTACTTCTGGAATAGCAGCGTGTAACTGAGCGTACAGGCTCTTCATTTCAATATAAGGCAGCATGTCTGAAAACTCATAGCCCAACGACCTACAATGAAGTTGTACTTGCATATAAAGTATTGATTGTATTTGGTGGAAAAAGACACCAAGTGTCTTATATATAAGTATAACACACAATAAGGCATTAGTCCTAAACCTGATCCCCCGTGGGTAAAAAAAACAGGCACTCAGAGGTGTATTTTACGCTTTCACCTGAAAGATTGTTGACACTTGCTTTACGATATGAAATACATCACCTGAGCATTGGATGTGTAACCTGAGAACTGACTTTGAAAACTGGTGAAATGCAGCATGTGGTTGTTCCCAGCAACACCCTGAGTGACAGGTAATTTGTTTTATTTGACACTTCACTGTTAAAATGCAGCACTTTACAACAAAGTGAAAATGTTACACTAAATGGTGTCTTACTCCTGTGCTGCAAGACATGCTTAAACATGCAGATGATGTTACAAAAATTTTTATTCAAACAAAGGCTTGGAGGAAAAGCAACCAGAACATGACTGCATAGGGAAAGAAAGGCAAAAGGCATCACTGTCAGAACAAACTGTGTGAACTTTGTTTCAAAAGTAAAGAAATTATCAGAACTTCCTACTGAGGCTTCTTAATGTGCAGGGACAACGTTTTCCTTATTCTGATAATGGAATTCCCGTTGCCACAGTCTGAATAACGTACAGAATATGTAGAGAGTAACAAAAGTCTTTCATGTGTTTCATTAAAGGCAGAAAAATCTCTAAGAAAAAATAATTGTATCATCTGAAAAAAAACAACCAAGGAAAGAATTTTTTTCTTCCCTTTAGTGAAGAGATGTTTTTTCTTTAAAAAAGCCTTTTCTGACAGCCCCTCAAATTGTATTAAAAGTTCTGATTTTTCTTTCTGGGGGAAGGAACTCAATTACGGTTATTTGGACTTGCTGCTGCTGTAATCTGAAGGGTTATTTTTTCTCATGTCAGTAAAGAATGAATGCAAAACCAGAAGAGTCAGTAAATTCAATTGCACAGTCCTTCTGCAGTGCTAACTCTAATCTGCAATTTCATTAATGAAAGAATGTGACCCCATTATACAGTGTTATTTATTCTGTGGATTGTCCAACCAGTTTTGGGGGCCATTTAAAACACTGGTTCTGGTGGCCTTTCTGGTCCAAGCCATACAAGAGAGTTCCACAACGTTAGGTTGCCATTGGCGATTCACTTCAGTACATGGGTGTACAGTATTTTGTAGACAAGGGAAAACAAGCCATACTACCTTGGCGTATCTTCATGCTAACACAGCTACTTGTTTCCTCACTCAGAGCTTGCTTGTATTCAGCCAACTGGAACATCTACCGGAGACAACAGAAAATATCAAGAGGTGTATAAAAAAAAGACATAGTCAATAATGATAACAGCAGGGTCTAGAAATCCCACACTGCAGCTTTTCTTCAACATTTAGCCTCTTTCTGGTCTCATTTTGTCAGGATGATGACCTAACGGCATCTTCGTGTATCTTAATTGCTCCAGGAAACAGTAGCATTGCTGCTTTCATAACAATGCTCACCTCTCCCTTTTTAAAGATGCAGATATGTACTTTCCAAAAAATTCCGAGCCTGATAATTCATATCATCCAAAAGTAAACTCATCTATTTCAAGTGGACTCTTACGTAATTTTTTTAATAACTTTAAATAAACCAGTTTATCATTCAATGTGTGATTCCATAAATAACCGTAAAGGACAAGCTGAGCTGGACTTCTGTTACTTTGGACACCTGTATCTGCCCCGGCCACTGCTGCTTTGATGTCACTAATGGACAACTCTATGGGGTGGGTAATGAATGGAGTGTGAAACACCAGGTATTCTGCAAAGCTAGCTTTCGTGGTTTTTTTCAAACTTATATTTCTTACCAACTCAACAAATTTTAATTGGGAATTTGAAATTTTGTCTTTATGAAGTTACTACATATTTATACAAATAGTCACTTCCAACTGGATAAAAGGGAAGGCAAAAAATCACAAGGAGGTTAACTAAGGAGTGGAAAAGCTTGCCTGTGCAGGCTGTAGAACCTTCACCCTTAGGGCCTTCTGAGACCAGGCTGGAGAAAGTCCCAACTGATGTGGCTGGAATTCAGTGTTGATCCTGCTTTGAGTAGGAGGCTGGATGAGAGATCTCATCAAAGGATCTCCTTCCTTTCTGACCTGAATGAGCCTGCAGTTCTGACTTATACTGGTATTACTAAAACACTTGCATTGAAATTTCTCTCTGTATAAGCAAAGAACTCCTAAACCTAGCATTTCAACACAAAATCATGATGCATTTGTGTTGAGGAACCCTATTATTCAAGTATCTACAAATTTAACATCTTGGAAAGTAAAAAAAACGTAACACATTAGTCATCTATTTTGAATGTGGGGATGAGGGAAACAAAAAGGAAAAAATTAATTTTCTTTTGCTTTCTGCATCTTAGAAAAAAACACCTGCAAGTTTTTTTTATCACCTTGACTTGCACGATACTCTGTAAAACCTCTGTTCTAAAGGTGTTCAGCTTCAGCAGCCTGGTCCATCGGGGTGAATAGACTTTAAAAAAGTTTTCTTTGAGGGGGATTCTGTGATGAGAGGGACAGGTGGGCTGAACAGCCATGGGATATTAGAGTTGTTTCCAGTGAAATTGTTCTTGTCACTTTAGTGTTCAGTGTCACTAGAAAATGCATATTTTTCTCAGCCTACCCTGACCAAAACTGAGAACCGTGTTTCTTAGTTCTGAGAGGAAAACATATTTTAAGTTATATCATTATTTCACCATCTGGTGACTGATGTGCAGATTAACAATTGGAATGTTCTAGAGAGCTACAAGGGAAACAGGGAAGTTTGGTTTGCCTACAAGTTTCACAGACCTGCTGCATAAAAAGTTCTCCTATGTCATTACCCAGGAGTGAACTAAAAGTCAGGCCAATTCAAACAGGATGCAGCAGCACAGCCACCACAGACTTGCTTTTTGCAATCCTGACACTCCCATCTGCTACAATTGCATGTTGACCAGCATGTCCCAGAAAGTCTTCTGGACTTCACACAAACCACAAGCCACACACAGAACTGACTTGGTGGCCAGTGTAACTTCTAAAGTTTCATGGCCTCAGAAAAAACAGTACTGCTGGTGTCACCAAGAGAGAAAGTATACTGCCATATTTGCATACTGTGCCAATTCTTCCACCTGTTTCCAAGATCATAGGTATTTCCTAGCTTATACTAATGACAGCAATGAAAACGCAGTAATGGATCCTGTAAGAAATTGCTGCTAAATTTCTGCTTTTCTTCTAGATCCCTTTTGAACATCCTGTGCTTCCCCAGTCTTTTACCCCAACTCCTTCCTGAACCCATCTGGATGAACTTGCACTGTCACCTGGTCTACTCAGTGAGACCACTGTGACCACCCACAATGGCCAGATATTTCCCCAAATTCTCAGTGTTCAGTCACGACACGAGCACGGCCTAAG
The DNA here is from genome assembly GCF_034619465.1 of Leptosomus discolor. Taxonomy (NCBI): domain Eukaryota; kingdom Metazoa; phylum Chordata; class Aves; order Leptosomiformes; family Leptosomidae; genus Leptosomus; species Leptosomus discolor. Next base: position 76,716,167 of record NC_141393.1, on the reverse strand, counting down.
ACCCTTCAGGTGTACTGCACATAGTGCCAGGACCACCCTGACTCTTCAAGGAAAAGAAGTGGCCTTGACAACTGTATGGACTGAAGGCCTTAATTTTTCTGTTGAAAGATACAATAAACAATAATTCCCCATCCTCTGGGTATACTGCACAGCCTACAAAATGTGTTTTCTCTGTGGCTGGCTTCAGAGCTCCCAACAGCAGTCCCAGAGCTTGGGTCTCTGTGCTCTTGCTGCCCGGTGGCAGGGCAAGTCCTTCAGGCTCTGCACAGTGGCATCAGGTGCCATGGCTGTCGGCCCGAGCCAGCAGCAATAGCGATCTAGGCAGGTCCTTTGCCAGCCAGCAAAAGATAATTAGGTATGGCAAGACCTGAGATTTCATCACTCAAATTTGGTTTTTTTTTTCCTCCCCTTTTGAGATCACAGCCTCTGGCCTCAGAAAAAAACGCAGGCTTTGGATTAGCCTGGCTGGCTGCAGTAGAAGCAGGCTGGAAGGTGCCTCTGTACTCCCCACCCACGCTGCAAATCCCACCTCCTGCCGGTAACTTCAGGTTGTCATGATGGCTGTGCTTCACCCATGCTGCCTGCCTTGGCCAGGCACAGCTGCTATCATGAGGCAGCGTATTAACGTCTATGCCAGAAGGATCTTAACACCTTGCTGTTCAGGTGAAGCGGCAGGAGGGATAAAGAAGTCTCTTCAGCTAAAGGCTAATGAAAACGGCATTTTAAAGTACAACTTCTTTCAATTCAATCTGAAGACAAGCTCTTCGCTGTTAAGGGAGGGGAAGAAAGGAAGGGTCGTCACTCCCTTCGAAGCATTATTTCAGATTTGACTAAGGCAGATTCTGTGTATCCCCTGTCTAAGGCACCACCGGGCAGAGACACGGCCCTAAAGAACAGCTGGCGGACAGCCCACCACGGCGCTCACGGCAAGCCCGGCACCACCGAGACAGTGGGAGCGGGCAGCCCCCGGGCCAGAGGAAAGGCAGGGCCAACCACACCAGCTTACCGCGCCGCCCCGTTCCGCCCCGCAGCCGCCAGCGGACCCCAACACGGCGCCAGGGCCGGCTCGGGCCGGCGGGACCCGAACCCGCGGCCCCGCCACACCGCGACGACCGCCCCAGCGCGCGCTTCCCGCCCTGCCCGCCGGTGACAGCCCACCCTGCGGCGCCGCCAGTCTCGCGAGACTTGAGGCCCGAGCCCCCGCCGTCTCCGCTCTCGCGAGATTTTCCCCCCTCGCTTCCGGGTGCGCGCGGCTGCCGCCCCGGCCCTGGGCGCTGCGATGGCGGCGCCGGGTCGCGACGAGGCGCGGGCGGTCGGCGCGGGGCTGGGCACCGGCCCGCCTCACCCCGGCGTCCCGCCTCACCCCGGCGTGGCGCGGCGGCGGGGCCGGACGCTGCTGGTGCGGCACCTGCCCGCCGAGCTGACGGCGGCGGAGAAGGAGGATCTGCTGAAGCACTTCGGGGCGGTGTCTGTGCGCGTCCTCTCGGACCACGGGCGGCTGGTGAGGGCTGGGGCCTGGGGCGGCTCCGGGCGGCGAGGGCGGAGGAGAGGCCTGCCGCCGTCCTGGGCCGTTTGCCGCGCCTCTGCGAGGGGGATGAGTGTTTGCCTGGTCAGGGCTCTGCCTTCTCCCCGCTGGGGCCGGTGGGTCTGCGGCGCTGTGGCCGGGAGAGCACCGCTGGGCCGAGGCGGGAGGTCGGGAGAGCCTCTGACACGGGAGTCCCGTTCCCTTGACCGCAGCTTTGACCTCGTTTGTTGCTGGGAATGGATCTGTGAGAAAGCAGTGCAGAAGGGTCTGCCGGTAGGCGTAGGGATGCTGTCTTTTGAAATCTTCATTTAATTTTATTTTTTTCCTTCTCCAAATGACTAAAATATAGGAATATTTATCTGGTGACGAATGCTGTTTAGAGAGAGAGCCTTGTGTTCCTGCAGAACTGCAGATAAATGATGTCTGCATCTTGTGTCACGGTCAGGCTTTCTTTTATAGCATATTAAAAATAATGACTGTACTGATCTTCCTGATAGCTGTTCTTATAACAGTATTAATGTTTGGTTTTTTAATACCAAATCACATAGCAGCAAGATGAGGTAATAAAGTTTGTTAAAACAGGTTTAGGATGAACTGTATATTGTGTAAGGGTTTGATCTAATTTGGAAAGCCTGAGTTATTTTTAAACTTAAAAAGTAAGGGAAAATGTTAGAAACCTTCCAAACTTTCAGAATGCAACAATAGTTATGACTTTTGTAGCAGGAAAAGTATTACTTTTTGGAGTTGCTTTGAAAATGTTCTGCTGAGAGGTCCTGAAATAAATATCTTTGTTTGAAAAGAGGATTAAATTTCTTTATCACTATGTATTTCCTTGCAGTTTAGGATGACTTTTACTCTCTAGAAAAAAGAATACTATTGTCCTGTATTCCTTCAAACTGCTGAGTTCCTATCTTAATTTTTGACTGCAGAAGGTGCTTGTCCTGAATTCTTAAGAAAAATGTTCTCTAGTCCTTCACCTTTGCCTCACATGGGAGTTAGATGACTCCTATGAGGAAGCTTTCAAATATGTAAACTTGAACTTATGAATTACTTGTGGATATGTGTTTTACAAGCTATTTCTTACTTTTTAGATTTGAATAAAGTATGACAATTTCTTTGTTTGTTTTGTAGAAACATACTGCTTTTGCTACTTTTCCCAGTGAAAATGCAGCTGTGAAGGTTTGTATTGAGTTCGTTATTGAATGTTTTTAGCAAAGCACTTTTCTGAATTGCCAATTGTGCTGTAAAATGTTTTACACATCATCTAGTACTCAGTGTTGCAGAAAAAACACAGACCAATGTGATATTAGAGCTCTGTTTCAAGAGGTGCTTGAAGGATTTGGTACTCTACTTCTGTAGAGTCATAAGAAAGGTGTGTTGGAAGGGGCTTGTGGATATCATCTGATCCAACCTGTCATTTAGCGCATGGCAAACTTAGATGAGTTGGGACTGATCAGGGCCTTGCCTAGGGTGTCTGTGCATTTGTATATAAACGATAAACCAAGCATAATTTACTTGCCTCCTGCATAATTGCATATTTGCCATAAAATTCAGATGTAGAGACGTACACAATTCAAGACTGCCTTGTATGCCCAGCTTTGATAAGAAAAAGAAAACTACCATGTTAATGGAGGACATGGCTGCCAAAAAGGTAGTACTAATAATGCTTTTTAAATATGAATCTGGTAAAAAGCCTGTGTCCTGAATTTTCCTCTTATGCCCTGTTTTTTTAGTGTTGCTTTTTTTTTTTTTTTTAGGCCATGCTGTAACATACTGCTCAAAAAGATTACAAAAACTGTGTGAGGTGAACTGTGGTGAATTGGGTTGCTTTGTCTCAATTGTTAGCAGCCTGTCAGGATCTGGACTTGCAGAATGCTGGAGCATCCTAGTGTCACTGTTAAGAATCTTGCATTTTAAGATTCCCAGCTATTAATAGTGGACTTTAGCATGTTTGTCATTCATGAGCAAGGGGTTGGTTACTTGGAATCACAGGGGTTTACTAGGCTGTGTAATAAGTATCACTGTTAAGGCTTCAGTCTTGCTACTGTGTTCAGGCGACCTAAATCTCTGCAATGGTTCTAGCTGTGCAATCTCACCTTTTTCCTTCCTGCCAGCAGGAAAGAGGCTGCTAAAAGCAGGAACAGTGCAGAGCTACCTGCGTCTGCAGTGGCACTTAGCTTGAAGCAGTTGGGGCTGCATCCTATGGCTAGTTTACCAACCAAAGGGAAAACAGTTATGCTTTGAAATAATTCTAATATTTTTGCTCTTCCCTTTCTTTCTTTCCTCCATTGTAATTATTTGAAGGCTTTGCCAAGACTGCATCAGCTGAAACTTTTAGGTCACACCTTAGTTGTTGAATTTGCGAAGGAGCAAGATAGTGTGCAGGTACTTAGCCAGCCTTCTGTCTCAGAGAAGTGTAAAAGGTATGTGCATAATAATTTGGTTTCTGTGTTTGTGGTCAAGGAAAGGAAATTCCATATTCACGCTACTTTCATAGTACTGTTAAGCCAAAGGATAAATTGTAACCATCTAGACGTGTTAACAGGCAGGTTCAGATCTGTAGAAAAGTGACTGTGTTCCTCCCATTAGTATTGTTTCATTCAGTTTCATCCTGAAGTAATTCACTTCCGTATTCCTGTAGTTACTAATATCTTTAATCAGCAGATGGTCCTGTTTGTTCTCATTTACAGAGCAAGACTCCCGTCTGTGTAAGCTGACCTCTGTGTTGCACAAGTTCCCTGTGATTAAAAAAGACTCTTCGACTTTTTTTTTTTTGTCAGCATTGTGATTTTCTTTTGCTGGTAGACAGTGCGTGCAGCGCTTTCCTAATGTTTCTTTCTAATCTAATCAAATGTCAGGAAGAAATGACACCTGCTAGCATAACTGTATGAGACTGTACTGTTACAGCCACTGGCTTCTAAGCTGGAGCTGATTTACATGGATCTAGCTTGAAGTGTGAGCAGAACAAACATAAAACTGTCCAAGGCTCTCTTCAAATAGTTAATGAATATGTAATATTTTAAAATAAAATAAAAAAATGAATTAATTCTAATGCTAGTGTGACCAAGAACTGGGATAGCTTGGATTTCAATTGTCTGTCAAGTACTTAATTAAAAAAATAAGTTGTATAGTTAGGGTTTCAAGTTTACTTGTGTAATACGTAACTAAGTGATAAAAGCTATGTGATAGTGCTTACTTAAAATCAGCTATAGAGGTTTTAAGTTATTCATTCCACACTCTGAATACGAACAAATCAATAATTTAATACCTTTGATTATGTATAGTCTCTGAACAGAGAGTAATGTGAAATAATTTTAGTTCTTTTCCTGTGAGTAGATTTAAGTCAGACTTATCTGAATATAGGGAGACTTACTTAAATCTGCATAAATATTTATTTTAGAAGTCTGGCTACTGTAATTAGCCACATATATTGATACTTAAGAATTAAAAATGGCTGTAGTAATGCCGTTGATAAAAGATATTAAGAATACTACACTAATCTATTTGTTACATTTTTAATAGATGAGATTAAACTTATTTCATATGTTTTGTAAGGCACTTAAACTTTTCCATTTTAATTAATGCTAAATTAATTTTCAGTTCAGAAGAACCAGTGAAAGAAGAAGAGAAGAAAGAACCAAGCTGTGTTAAAATAGAGAATGGAATTGCACCCAACCATGGGTTAGTGGCCTTTTTTTGTCTTAATTGTTTTATTCTGTTACAGTTTATTTTGAAATAAGCATTGTGCACTGTTTAACAAGAGAGAATGCATCATGCTGCGTTCTCTCTCGTTCCATAGTATGCTGCTGTTCTACATGCAGAGCTGTAGGAGTTGTCACAAAGATGAAATTTTAGTTCTTCAAGTTTAGAACCCTCACAGTTGGGTAGTGACTGGTGCTTTGAGCCATGAAGTTGTGGGTTGCATAATAGCCTTCTAGCACCGTGCTTTGCTTTCTCAGGGGGAGCTGAGGACTGGGTAGGTTGTCCCAATGTCAGCTGCAGAATACTGTTGACTTCTGCTTTTCCAGTGGTTTCTTGTTCTTTTTTCCCCCATTTGCATTTTTGTATACATGAAGAATACTTTTGGTTTGGAGCTAATAAATCCAGGACTTTGAGCATTGAGTTTTTGATGTGTCCAGCGTACGATGCTCTGCTTTTGGTTTTGGGCATGTTGATTGTTTCTGTGCTTCAGGCTTTTTGCATGTGTCGGTACTTTCATTGTGCCCAAGCCCAGTAAGTCTGGCGTGCATTAGAGGACTGCTCCTTCATGTTAAAGGCGTAATGTAAATCACCCAAAACTGTTCTAGGGGAAATAATAATATTTTAGTGATACTTCAGATGTAATGAATAGTTAAACCTCTAGTAGTCATTAATTGTTACCAGTCATTATGTGGCAATGGTGCTAAGATGTCTTGGTTTTAATTTCTTTTTTCCTCAGCCTCACCTTTCCCATCAATTCTTGCCTCAAATATTTGTATCCACCACCTTCAAGTACAATTCTAGCAAATATAGCAAATGCCTTGGCAAGTGTGCCCAAATTTTACGTCCAGGTAAGTAAAAAAAAAAAAAAAAAAAGAAAGTATAAAAATAAAAATATCCTTTTGTGTCTTGTAATTATTCACAGAAATAATTTTTGTCATAGTAAATACTACCTTTCCTGTGGTAGTGTTAACCAGTGTTAATGTTTTACTGTGGTGAGATAGTAAGATTTCATTGACCAGAAGTAACTTACTTCATTGACACTGCAGACTTAACTGGATATGATCTTCCTAATTAGATGTGAGTTGAGTACTTGGGATTTCATTCTGAGAAGTTGCTTTACTTTTTTCGATTAGCCTTTTTAGGGTGTTGCTCATATTTACCATTCATGTTGGATCTCAAATGCAAATTGTTTAATAACCAATGTAGTTGTGTTGTCATTAAAACTATGCTGATACACACCTGCCAGGAATTACCGGCTATGATGATACCTAGCAAGGAACTGTTTTCATTTATTTATTTAAAGGAAATCTTCCTTATCTTGAATCATTTCAGGTACTTCATCTTATGAATAAAATGAATCTTCCTCCACCTTTTGGACCAATTACTGCTCGCCCTCCCATGGTAACTTTTTAATAAATGTTTTAAGTACTGTAAAACTGATTCATAATTTAAAATGTTAGCAACATGGTAGAAGATCTAAGTTCCAACTTGTAAAAGTCTCTAGAACGTAGCAGATACTCAATGAAATGCAGCAGTAAGATATGCATGTTAGTCTTCTAAAGAAATCTTTTTAACGATACTAAGAACAAAGAAATACACTTGTATGACAGTACTATTGGAATATTTCAGGCTATTGAGTAGCATCATGTTACAGATACAGGAAATAATGCCATTAGCCCATTACCTTACAAAGGTGTGTTAAGTTCTTTGATCCATGTGTTTCTTTGGAGTTCTGATTAAATTCAGATTGTTCATGAGATTATACAGTGGTTTTGGATTTAACTTGCTCTGTTTCCAGGGTGTTTTTTGAAAGAGGCAGGGTTGAGGGAAACTAGCAGAGGCTGAGGGACCTGTTTCCGAAGAGAAATAGAAATACCAGCTCTGTGGTCTCAGTTCTCTGGTGCTGTGATCTGTTGGTTTACGTGACCACCAGCGGATTGCATTAATAGTGATAGCTGTGGTATTTGGGTATAATGAAGCTGTGCTCCACTACACTTTGTGTTTGCCCTAACAGAACACCTGCTTCTAATAACAGGGGAGCTAGCTGGTAAAGAAAACTATGAAATAAATCTGTCAAATTCACACTGATTTTCTGCGAATAATTTTGTTGGTTGCCTGGTATTGGCAGGTTAAGCACTGTGAATTTAATGGTCGTGCAAAAAAGAGTAGTAAGGTGAGAAGCCAGTCCTCGAAATTCCTAGAGCAGTTTCTAAAGGGCACAGAGTATTTCTAATGCCAGAAGACATCAGTGCTCTATGGAACTGATGGTACGTAAAAATATCTGTCAAGTGTAGTAAGATTGTTGAAAGTGGGGCTGGAGATGATTTTGTGCATAGGGAATTCCTTATATGTGGTTTTTGCCATCTCAGTGAAAAAACCTGATTACTTTCATGAAGACCTCTCTCCTCACAGAAATAGAAATGGAACTTTGATAGGTGGTGGAAGGTTCAGTGTAGAAACAGACTGCTTGGGAGCTTAGGCCCACTCCCGTATGTTTTTACCATATTCTTCTCAGGAAAGTCCTTAAAGCTGAGTGCAAAGTAAAAACCCAGGGCCATGGCTGCTGTTTATTTTTATCTCCTCAAATTAAAAGAATGAAAACATTCACTGTTACACTTCAGAAAACAGCAAATGTTTTTCTTATGGGAAGTTTTCGTTAGTAATGTAGTTTAGCAAGATAGCATCTAGATCCCTATAAACATACTTTTAAAAAGTGCTTCTTGTAATCATCTGATTTATTGCTTTGACTGTTTTTATCATGTAAAGGAAAACAAAACATGCCATTTCTTTTCTTAAAATGTGTAGTTAGTTCTTTTTTTTTTAACTTTTTCTCCATAATTAGTATGAAGAGTATTTACCAGTGCCTGTGCCACCTCCCCCTATCCCACCTCTGCCTCCTGAAGAGCCTCCTTTGCCTGAAGAGGAAGAAGAGCAACTGTCTAGTGGAGATGAATCAGAATATGAAAGTGACAATGAGGAGGAAAAGGAGAGGTGTGCATTTTACAGTCATTTGCAAGCTTTTGGGCTCTTTTAAAGTGATGTTTTTACTTTTCTAGCTTCTAGTTCAGCAAATGGTGGAATCTGTTAACATTTGCAGTGTACAGGTAATCTTTCCAGATGCTTAAGGAAGCTCCAGAGTGACTTAAAAGCAGAAGGACAGTGCTGCTTTGAATCACAGTAAGAGAAGGAAAATGGCCAAATGGCGTGCAGACTATCACTTGTTCCCAAGGCCAAAAACCCAACAAAGCAAACTCTCAGAATGAAGAGAGAATGCAGATATAATGAAGCAGTAATTAGTTTTTCTGGATTCTTCATTTTCCCACATCATTAGTGAGTAAATTACTCAGCCTGAACCATATGTGTACTCTGACCTCCAAAATGTTCCTTGTGCATCAGTGTGTATTGCTAGGAGTAATAATAATGGAGGTTGGTTGTGCTGAGGATTCTCTTGCAGTTTTGGGCCTGAATTACATCATCATAGCTGTTTTTTTTAATCTTTAAGCTAATACTAAATGGGGAAGCAATTGTCTTTATTTGCTATTTAAACTGAAAAGTAAATCAGAAAGTCCCTGTGCTGTCTTCAGAAAAATACATGCGTTTGGAAAAAGGCACCTCCTGTTGAGTGGAAATTGTATTATAAAACAAGGTTCAGTGTGCGGCTTCGTAGCGTTTCTGCAGCGTCAGTGTCCTAATTAGGTGCATGCTTGGGGAAGGAAGGGGCATCAGTGAAGTCATTACCCTTTTGATCAGTCACTGAAGTGCTCTGTGTGTATTGATTTGCTATGTGTTATTGTTTATTAATGTAGTTTTGGTCTTAAGGTAGCTAGATTTGTAACTGTGTTCTGAAAAGTTGTATTTTAAGGGCTTTAAGGAAGGGAGAAGGGTTTTCAAAATGAGTGTTTTCAAATAAACTGTAAACTGCTTTGATTCTTTTTACAATTTTGTTTAAAATAGAATGACCAAGTTGATGGAATTGGCAACCCTTCAGCCTAAAAGACCAATAAACACAAAGAGACGTGGTGTTAGAAAAAAGCAAAGAATTAAAGATTTGCTGAACGTTCCCGTGTGTACTCCCCACAGGTTTGTATTATTTTTGTGATTTTTGCCCTTTTTCAGAAGATTATTCCTTTTGCTAAATGATGTTCTCTGTATCATGTTTGCTTTAATGTTTCTGTTTTAAAATGGGTGTTCTTTGCAGTTAGGTAAATTTGGTAGTGGAGTTGGTCTTCTCTTATCCTCATGCTTGGTTTTATTACACTGAGGGTCCAAATTTTCATGTAATTTGAACTCAGGTCTGCTCAACAACCTTAATCTGTAAAGTGTGCCTGCTTCAAGCTGTGGTTATCCTGTTATCAAAGTAATAAAAATACCTTTTTCATAAAAAAGAAAAACAATTTTATATTGCAAAACAATTTTATATCGCAGCCCTGACAGAAGTAATCTGGATTTGTTGTTTGGGATACTTAAAATAAAACAGATGATACTAGAAGAATAAAACCTGATTTAGTTTAAAATAAGTTTAGTTTTTGAAACTGCAGTACTATGGTACAATAGACACCAGTGTAGTGTTTCTTTGTAGTGGTGATCAATTGTGAGTGCCTTTTTACTAGTAGCTTTCTCCCTCCAAGTGACTTGCTATGTTTCTTGAAAATTTAGTACGTTTTATACGCTATATGAGAGCAGCAGCAGGGCCACTTATTTTTCATATTTAAATTACTGATAAAGGTTTTCATAAGTGCCTGTCTATACTGTAATGTGGCATGTAATTCTTGTTTTTGCTGTCACTGCCAGCCATATCTACTGTATCTGCAGTGTTTTAATCAACTTGAACTATATTGGGTGAAATTTATGAAATGGAGAACTCATGTATTTGTGGTAAACAGCAGCATAAAATCTGTCTGGAAGAAAGCTTCTATTTGACTATGCATTTGTCAGTGTCTGAATCTTTAATGTGCTGTTGTTTTCAACAGTAATTTGCACCCTACACTGTCACCTTCAGATGTCTTTGAGCAGCCACAGCATGTAGGTCATAAAAAAATCGAGTTCCATATTACTACTGATATCCCAGCTGTTCTTCAGATAAACTCTGAAAAAGAAGAAAAAAATGGTAAGAGTTTGTACTTCAAATGTGTTTAATATTAAATTCATGTGGTTTCAGTGTGTAGAAGGCTGCTGAAATTTACTCCAGGGAATTCTTTTCTTCTTTTGCATTGAAGCTTTCATAAACGGTATACATCAGGGTTTGTTTAAGAACCAGCTTGCGCCTGGATTTGCTGTTTTTTCCGACGTTAAAGCACAGAACTCTGCTTTGGTGTACAGTAAAGGATCCAGAGGATTTTAGAGGTCTCTTTCTCTCCTGTGTGATCTGTGGGTTGATGGTGAATTGTACTCTCTTTTAAATGTTAAGGTGTTTTTAACAAATCTGTTAACAAATGCATTCTCGGTATTGTATAGTGTAATTGCATATATCAGGCTAATTTCAGATTTTCCTTTTCCAGCTCTTAGAGAGCAGCATTCGAGTGATTGCCAGCTCCTTCTCTGTGATGCACTGATTATCTGCTATAAAAGTGCTGGGCGATAATAGCGATGATGTGTGATGGTTTCTTATAGGGTTATGGTCAGTCTGTTTTTCTTGGTACTTCACCCTAAAATACAGTTTCTTTGAATGAAAATCAGATAAACCATTGAAACGGGCACAGGTTTGAACAGCAAGGCTAGTCTTACCTTAACTGCCATGTGCCATGGCTTTTATTTGCAGTACAGTTGATTTTATAGGGCCATATAGAGCAGGTGTTTGTCAGACCTGGGGTTAAGACACCTTTCTTTAAGAATATGCTCAAACTGCTTTATGAAGTCTGCTATAGTAAAATGTTACTGAAAGGAGTATACTTTTTTGCTTGCTGTTAATCCTCTTGTAAATAAACATACAAACCACTTACAGAATATGTTGAAATTTTCAGATCTCTATGCAACCACAGGAGAAATCAATAATACAGGCTTTGGAAGGATTTTCCCAGCTCCTAGCTCAAATGATAAAATGGAAACTGAAGAGGAGGAGGATGAAATACCATCAGAGTTTATTTCTAGAAGGGATTTAGAAAAAAACAGACTTTCTAGAGAAGGTATAACTGTGAGAATAAATTATCTAATATTAGCTCTTTGATTTGTTGCAACAAGTAGTTTAAATAAGTATTTCTGTTATTAATTGATCATATATTAAATTTAGTTATTTTATACTGAGTAAAAATACAAAGTAAATAAATGAGCTAAATAAAACATTGTCTGTTTTTCTGTCTTCAAGAAATGGAAAAATTTTCTGTTTTCAAAAACTATGAGCCAGGTGATCCAAATTGTAGGATATATGTGAAGAATTTAGCTAAACAAGTTCAAGAAAAGGTAGGTAAACAAACAAATTAAGTATTTATCAAAAGGGCTTTTTATCAGCTTTCCTCTTATACCTACCCTTTAATTTCAGGATCTCAAGTTCATTTTTGGAAGATATGTTGACTTTCAGTCAGAAGTGGAACGAAATATGTAAGTTAATTTGGTACTTGGTTAAAAATAAGGCTTTCATATTCACTTGTATAATACTGGTGAAAATTATGATTTAAAAACTAGTAATTCTTTTTTTATTTATGCTTCTGCATAAAGAAAAAATGTGTTTCATCTGCATTCATTGCAAGTACAGAAATAGAATTATTTTTGAACAAGGACTCGGGACCCTCATATTTTACCCTTATATTTTTGTTACCAAATTCCCTGTTTATTGGCTAAACGACAGAGAATGAAGTCTAGGTGATTGTGTGTGTCTGATGATTTTGCATGTGTTGTGTTTACTACAGTTGCACACCAATTTGGCATCCTGCAGTCTAATGCCACTTTTCACTAGTTTCCCCCAGGAAAAATGGTCTCTAATGACATAATTCCTGCTTGTAGGCTCTGCTTCTCTTTCAGCTATTTCTCCGACCTGAGGCATGACAATTATATTTGTACTGTGAAATATGAAAGTGTGGTTTAACATGAGTTGTTCCCAATTCTCAAATTTGCCTTTAGGTTTGATATACGTTTGATGAAGGAAGGCCGTATGAAAGGACAAGCTTTCATTGGACTTCCTAATGAAAAAGCAGCTGCTAAAGCTTTAAAAGAAGCAAACGGATACGTCTTATTTGAGAAACCCATGGTGGTTGTATCTTTTTCTTCAAACATTTACATTATATTGTTTATAATCTGTCCATCCATCTCTCTGGTTTTGCTGTCAGAGTGTTCTACTTACTTGAAACCTATGGAAAGAAGAAATACGTTAAGAAAACCAGGCAGCATAGCACAGTGTACTGCCGTTAATTTTATGATAACTGAAAAATACATAGCTGTACCTCTTCTGAAGTAGGAAAGTAAATGTACTTTATTTAAGACAATAAAATTGTCTTCTCTGGTCTTAGCTCTTTGATCCTGCCAACACAATACAAAAGATAATCTTGTTTTTATGACCCTGTATTTAAATGAAGTAGGCTTTTTGACTTGGTTAAGCCTGTGTTTACAGAATTAAGACCTTAAAGAAATGTTCCTGTCAGGATCAGTCGTCTCTAGACTGCTTCTCCAGCTGGAACTGTCAGTTACTTTCTGAGCCTCTGTAACATGTTGGTATTTATACATAAAAAACAGGACAATGCAGTCAAAAAGTGTAGAAGTCCTTTCTTATTTCTTGCTTAAATGTTTTGTAGTTTATTTCCTTTTCTTCTTACTCTTGTTCACACCAGCCTCTGTTCCTTTTACCTTTTTTTCCTGCCAAATACTGAGACGTCAGAGTTACATAATTAATGTGCTGGGGTGGAGGATTGTAAATACCAAGCATTTATCTTGCTGTATGTACTTATTCTGTTTGCACCTAACCTGTGCCTGGTTACTCCTCCTTATTTAATTAGTGTTGTAAACCCTTGGCCAGGCTCTCTTACAATTTTTTTTGTACTGCAGATCGATGAGGTCCTAATCTTTGACTGATAGACACTGTTGTTATAAAACTTGGTACCGTAGTAGAACTGATTCACAGATAAAGGCCACTTTATCTTTTGCTGAAATAATACTTCTTTTTTGTTTCTTGATTCGCTTCTGTTTATCGTTGACACTTGCAGTCCTTAACAGAATCTCAGCAATTTGCTCGTTCAGCTAGACCAAAACAGGATGCCAATGAAGGGAAAAGGAAAAAATAGAATGCTGCACAAGGTATGGATTCTCTGCCTGAAAATATAAATAAAGAAATAGGCTGGGGGGGGGTTGTTTATTTGTTTTGTTGGCTTTTTTCTTTGTTTTTATTATTATCTTTTTAATGGCTTCTTTAGGAATAGTGATGGTGGAGGGGAATTGTTCCATATAATTTTCTGTTCTTAAATGTGCACTTATAAAAGAAAACCAGAATGCAGAGTATGTAGTTGGTGTAAGTTTAAAATATTGCTTCTTGCTCTGTTTAGAAACTCTGAGACTGCCATTTCCCTAATCCTGATATCCTATAGTGGTTCTCAGTGTCTCTAATCCTGGGAAGCTGGGAGAATAATCCTGTGGAATTGGACCACTTGCACTTCAGTAATCTTTCAGGGGTTTGGCTTTGAGAAGAGTTGCCTCTTTTCTTCTTCCCTTTCATTCCTGCTATTGTAAAGTGATCCTGAAGAGCTGTTTCGAGCCATAAACTCGCGTCTGCCAGCTCTGTAAAGGAACCTTTGGCTTTGCTAACTTTGGAAAATGAGATCTTAGGGCTGTTGCAGCATCCTTGAAACTTGTTTGATTTAGGAGAGGATATTGAGTCAGAAAGTGCTGCTTAGCGTTGCATTGATCAAGGCTCCATTTGTCATGCAATGCATAGGTCCTGATTTCTGGCATTACTGTCTAAACTTGATGGGCAGGTAACTTTTAGCAGAAAGTAATCACTATTTATTTCCTATCGTATAGTTTTACTTCACTACATCTTACTCTAAGTATTTGTTTTATAACTCACGCAAAATCAGCTCTAATTTAACTTTGAGGGGTTTTGTGGCCTAAAAATCTTTTGAGTAGTGAAGTGTCTCAAATTAGCATGTGAAGCAACTGGTGCAAGAGTTAGAAGCACTTATTTCTCAATCTTCACCCTCTGGTATTATCAGCTGGCTCAAATTTAATGGGCGTTTAACTTAATTACAGATTACAGTTGGGCATCACTGGTTATGCCTCCACCTAAGACCAAATGAACTCAAAGCTTAGGCTGAGTGCTTCTGAAACGTTCTACTTAATTCATGATGTGTTTTTATTCTGGATTCTTTGACCAGTGTTACTTTGGAAGAAAAGTTTGAAATAAAGGGTGTGAACAGCTGGTTTTGATTTTTTTTAAAAAATTCGTTGGAGACCCCGCAGTATGGTGGTTGTGAGGGGAGTGTTTCTGTTTATAACAGTTACTTCCATTGTAGGTTTTGTGTTCTGTCAGTTCTCTAAGGATTTCTTCATCAGATTGTATTTGAGCTTGTTTCCCTCATTTCTGAGATGCTATTTGGTCTTAGCAGTTCCTATTTTGACTTACTGATTTGTGGTTTGCAAAATCCGTATTTTATCAAATTGAAGATCACTTTTTTAACAGGCGTTTTTCTGTCGTAGAAAAGAGACAAATGAGCCTTGGCTAAAGTACTCTATTATGAACAAGGTTTATGGGAATGTTTGTCTTGTTTCTTACTCCTTCCTTGTCAGAAAAGAAACTTGTATTTGTATTGCTTTATTCAGTGTCTGATCAGAAGAAAATTACTAAGGTTTCTTTAAATGCAAAAAAGAAACTTGAAGTATTTTAGCTATTGGAAGGCCTTATAAATGAAGTCTGAACTCTTATTCTTTTAGAAATACTATGTCTTTCCAACTAGTTTTGTACATTAAATCTAATTCTGACTTCACTAAACTTGCTAAATAATATTTGAATTACATAAAGAAAATAATGAGATGCTTATTTGGTGATTAATCATATTGATAGTCAACTCAGAATATTTTTTTTTTAGAGTGAGCAAACATGTACTTATGCAAGACTTATTTGTGCACCTGAAAGTCTTACATGAGTTACCTTGGTTTAATGTATCACAGGCGGAACTTCTTCCTTACCTTGACCATTTATACGTAAAGATCACAGCATGTGCCAGAGACAGATTTCTAGGGATCCATGAGGTTTAATTAGCAACATTTATTTCACTTCCCAACTAGTGATAAAACTGAACCCTATTTCTGTGTGACTACATTTTCCTGTTCCTGCTGGAATATTCTGGTGGATGTGGATTTATGATGCAGAATTCCGTGGTAGAAATCTGAGTCTGAAAGGAAGAACAGTGTCAGAATCTCATTGGAAACATAAATATGCATATAAACAAATTTATGCAAACATTTGAGGGACTTCAAATTTGATCTGTATCCCCTGTCTCAACGTTGTTGTTTTTTTAAAAACTAAATTGACGTAAGTTAAACTTCTGATTATTTTTAAACAGGAAGAAGCTGTGTTAAATTAACGAATATTTTTGCAAATATTTTTATTATTTTTTTAGTATTTTCTCTAAAAGGTTTTATCCCTTGTAGAGAAAAATAATACATATGGTTTATAAAAATACTGTGTAACTCCTTGCTGGCTGAAATGTCTTTTTCTTGATGGACTGGCGAAAATTTCAGTTAGTTTGGGGTGACTGTTTCTTCTGTAGCTAAAATACAGCTTTTTGGGAGAAAGGTTATATAGAAGAAACTGATACTGAGAGATCTCCAGCTTCTTCATAGGGAAGAAGTGACTTGAAAGCCTGCATTGAATGGAAACGTGATTGGGTTTTGGACCTGATGGAAGAAGTGAGTCTGTAACATGGCAAAGACTTGAAGGAGAATTAATGAGACAGAAGAACCTGCTGTTGTCCTAGTAGTTCAAGTTGTTAAAAAAATGTATTTGCTTTTGAATATGGAGTTCAGTGTTGGTGACCTCATCAGTCCTCATTAAACCTCATAATGGGTCAATACTGTATTTTTTCAGAGCCGTATTTGCTTTTGATAGGTAGGATAAAGTTATGTGTATGCAATACTGAGAATCAAGTAAAATTAAACCACATTCTGCTGTTCTTCTTTAGAAACATTCCTGCGTAAATACTGCAGTAATACTGTCATGCAGAGTGTATCCTTTCTTGTTGTATCCTTTTTTTGTGCAATGTTTCCCATAGCACTCAACTAAATCTTTAGTTTTCGAATAGAGTAGGTGTGGGGAGGAGTTTACATGTTTTAGAGCTTGAACTAATCTGGTAATTTTAAAAGCAAAGGGCACTTCTTTCAGGGGGAAAAATAAAAATGAAATCAATGAGTTGTCTGTGTGGCGTGAATAGACACAATGAAGGTTCCTAGTCTTAAAAGGTGGCCTCCACCTTCTTCCTCTAAGGTCATACAACTTGCAAATTTGTGGTCCAGTTCCTTAGCTTTTGGGAGCTAGAAATGTTCCACTAATGTGCGTAAAGCTGCGCTGAGCTCACACTGAGGATGTTGTCTTGGTTTTCTTTAATAATAATAATAATAACAACACATTGTTTAAAATATGTTGCAGAGCAATTCTTACTAATTTTAAAGGATTGACCAGTATTTTAGATCATTTGATAATTACTCTTGTCCTGGTATATGAGAAACAATCTGTAGTTGACTTAGTTCTTATGTTCCTTACTTTTTCTTTTTTAAGTAGAGAAGAAAATCTAACTATCTCACAATGAAGTATTTGAAATTGAACTATTAATCAACTATTTATCACTGCTACCTTTTTGTTGTTTTTTTACTGTTCTCTGCACTGAGGTAGTGTTGTTGCCAGTGATTTATATTTTTCTTGTGGGTTTCACGTTACGTTGTTGTTTAACTTACTGTAATATAAAATTAATACAGCCTGTATCTATCCAGTCAGTTTTTTTCAGACATTCACCACTTTTCTAAATACTAAGCATCTTTCAGTTTAGTTGTCGAAAGGAAGCATAACACTACTGTTTTCTGGTTGTTCTTACTTTTAACATGCCTTTGTGATGTTCCAGGTCCCTTTTGTGTTCCATCTCTTTCAAGTATTACCGAGCTGGGGGAAGAAGCAGTGTAATCATCGGGACACTTGAACTGTGCGTAGTAGCATTTCTAAAGTATTTAAGGCAGCGTATAAATTTTCTCATCTTAAAATTCCAGATATCTTTAAACTGTCACAAGACTTACATGATACATGTGTTTTGGTTTGCTTGTGAAATCTCTAATAAATTATTTCCTTTCTCTTCATTTTGCTTTCTTCTCTTCATTTTGACTTCTGTTGTGGGGTTTGGGAGTGGGAAGGAGGAGGAAGACTCTTTGTCTTAAAAGGTGAACAGTCCAATTGTAACTGCAGCATGTTCTAGGTGATTCAGAGTATGTATTTGTGTGCATCTCCTTGACTGTGATGTGTAGCTGTTAGTGTTTCAGGGTAAAAAGATAAGAAAGTCTAAGGGTAATCTCATTTTAGTATAAGTCTTTTTCCTGTCTTGGAGACTATAAGCAGGAGGACTAGTGCCCTGGCATGAATTTCTACTGTGAAATTAGGCAGTTTTCTCCTCAGTAAATAACTTTCATTGTTCATCCACATCTTGAAACATGTCACTGGTGAGTCTAAAGTAATTAAAACAAGAGCAGCAGTTAAAACACTGTTAAACCAGTGTAGGCGTGGTCCTTGCCGTGTTGAACTGTGTTTAATAAAAATCAATGCTGTGGAGGTCACGTAATAGATTTGTTACGTGCTGGGAAGATTAACATCACTTTCTAAAACCACGTGGGAAGCATTGCAATGACATTTTCTTGGCAAGAGAGTCCAGTGGATTTAAGGAGAAAATTATTCCATAAATTATTAATTCATAGTTAATGCTGTGGTAACAGGCTGGTGTAAAGACTTGTTTTGTCACCATTCCAGCTCCAAACAGCCTAAATCACTAGTATTGATTGCTGAACCGAAATAAATGTCTTTGCTGTTTTTTCAATATGAACTTGCGTAGCAGATTACTTTAAAATGCTTTTACTGGAACTCTTCCTAGCTTATTTGCTGCATGCCCATGTGGACTGTGTAGTTGTTCGTTAATTTCTTACCTGTGTTTGGAGTAGTAGGCCAGGAAAAATGCACGGAGAGGAAGTTTTCTGAGAACTTCTGAAGGGTTTGTGATGCTTGGAAGAAAGTGGCCTAGAAAAAAAAAATTAGTGTTCTGTGGCCATTCCATTATGATTAAAGCTAAGCTGTGTCATTGGTGAGTTTATGTTACTAAAGAACAAATAAAACATACTCCCCACCATCCTGTACTGAAAATCTATTAAGGAAACTTCTGCAGTGCAGTTGAGAGAACTTTTTTTGAAGTCGGAAGGCAAAGCTTTCAATTGTTTTTTGTATACTCATTTCTGCTGGCTGGTTTTTGTTCTGTTGTTTTTTTCTTTTCTTTCCCTCGGAATGTTTGTTCTGTTAGAGCTGATGTTTCAGGTCAAATCCTCTATTTTTTTTAGGAAGTCATTGGGACCAGCTTCTGAGATTACACGTAAGCTGTGAATGCAGGCTTATTTCACAGTTTTTCTTCATTGGTTAATGGCTCATAGACACAGCAACATGTCTTACTTAGTTAAATTTCTGAATATACTCCTATCACTATGATTTTAAAAGTGAAGCTGACTCAGATAATCTAACAATCATGAATTTTACTATAGTGCTCTTGTATAAATTGACTCCTTGATGTAGTAAAGATCTTGTGACAGTAGAAACTTTGTGACTCCAATCTAGTGCATGTTTCCTCTATTATATACTTTTCTATATGCACTGTGTCCTAACACCCATGTTGAGAATCATAGAATCATCATATAGTTTGGGTTGAAAGGGACCTTTAGAGGTCACCTAGTCCAACCCTCTGCAATGAGCAGGGACATCTTTAGCTGGATAAGCTTGCTCGGAACCCTGTCCAGCCTGACCTTGAATGTTTCCAGGGATGAGGCTTCTGCCTCTGGGCAGTCTGTTCCAGTGTTTCACCACTTTCATTGTAAAAAAATTTCTTCCTTATATCCATCTAAAGTTTTAGTTTAAAGCCATTACTCCTTGTCCTGTCACAACAAGCTCTGCTAAAAAGATTGCCTGCCTCTTTTTTATAGGCCCCCTTCAACTACTGGAAGGCCGCTATAAGGTCTCCCTGGAGCCTTCTCTTCTCCAGGCTTAACAACCCCAAGTCTCTCAGCCTGTCCTCACAGGGAAGGTGCTCCAGCCCCCTGAGAATCTTTGTGACCCTCCTCTGGACCCACTTGAGCAGGTCCATGTCTGTCTTATGCTGGTGGCCCTAGAGCTGAACACAACCCTGCAGGTGGGGTCTCACCAGAGTGGAATAGAGGGGGAGAATCCCCTCCCTCGACCTGCTGGCCACACTTCTCTTGATGCAGCCCAGCAATCGACTGGCTTTCTGGTGTTCATGGGCGCACATTGCCAGCTCGTATCCAGCTTTTCGTCCACCAACACCCCCAAGTCCTCGGCAGGGCTGCTCTTGATCCACTCATCCCCCAGCCTGTGTTGATACCAGGGATTGCCCCAGCCCAGGTGCAGGGCCTTGCGCTTGGCCTTGTTGAACCTCATGAGTGACAAGTATGGAACCAGGCTATTAAAATACTGCATAAAGGGCCGACTAAGTACGTTTTCAAAGCAGTGAAGTAGGGTAGCAGCAAGGTGGTGCTACAGTCAAAGACAAAAATACTTTAAAAAAAAAAAAGGTGAGATAAGTGTATATGCAGAGAGGTTTCCTTTCCCGAATCTTCAGAACAAATCTGTTTGAGAATGTAATTTTATCTTGAATCAGCACAATCACATGTAATATAAAGCTTTTAGATAAACCACTTTATTTTGCCCTATAAGACTGTCTCCCGGCAAACCCGGAGCGGGCCACCTCGGGGCCGGCCGTGCGGGGCCGCCCCGCCCCGCCCCTCCCCGCCCGCCGCCCCGGCGGAAGGGGCTGGGCCGCTGGAGCCGCCGCGGCGCTGGGCTGGCGCCGGGCCGGGTGGTGCTGCTGGAGCCCGCCGAAAGCGACCCCGGCTGGCCCCAAAATGTACGTACTGAGTTGGGCTGCTTGCTTTCGGTGCGCTTGTCGCCTGGGTGTGCCGAAGAGGCCCGGTGGTCGGTCGGTAGCGGTGCTCCCGACGGGGGGTTGTGTGAGGAGCAGTGCTGTGTCTGTGTGAACCGTGCGGCTGCTGAGGGGAGTTCTGTGGGGAGGACTAGAAGTTCACGTGGAGACTGCTATCCTGTGGCGGCCTTTAACATCTGAAGCTCCAGCAGGTCTGCGTCACACCTCGCAAATTTAAATAGCGTTGCCGGTGTTCCGAGATGGCAGCTGAGCTTCGCGCCACAGACTTCAACCCAGCAGAAGACAAAGGTGACCCGAGTCCTGACGCTGTCCGAGACAGCAGTAGCGTTCTTCAGAAACAATCCTCTCCCGTGTTGTTTAACTTGCAGTCCGTCGTGCTCGCTTTTCCTCCAAAGGCGAGTACAGGCCTCTTGCTTTTTTCCCAGAATTTCAAAAGCTTCAGATTTTGAAGCTAGAGCTTTCAGAGCGTGTTGGGGATTTCAGCGTCTCCATTCTCTTACTATTGCTTGTACTGAAGCCAGAGCAGCTGTGAATCTATTTCAAAGAAATGAAAAACTACACTGGGTCTTCTCTGAAAGTACTAGGCCTTGAAGCTGGTTGGGCCAAAATGTATTATTCTTACTGCTTTGTGTACTTGCTGCTGTAAGTAAAAATTGCCAATCTGGTAAACGGCTTGTCTCCTCAGACAAAATTGAACTTTCTTAGCTCATTTTCTGTTAATGTATGTTCCTCCTGTCAGGGCAAAGAAGCATTCTTTCATGACTATGGAAGCACACAGAACAACTGCTTATGGCTGAAGTTTATCTGTACTCTACCAAAGATCTACAAGTAAATAATTTCATTAAAATTATTTTGTTCACAAGCAGAAAAACAAGCTAAATTTATCAAATGATTCATTCTAAATAACTGGCTGCCTCTGAAGCACGGTGACATCTGATAGCAACAGGCTCTGGAAGGCAGGTTCTACACTTTGTAAACTGGCATATCTTGTGCTTGAATTTGCTCCAAAGAGTGCCGCTCCACTGAGAGACACTGATCACCCCTCCCTTGAAATAAAATCGAGGGTTGTTTTGTAGAAATCGTGTAAGATTATATATAAACTTTTGTTTGGAATCTGTATCATATGAGGTTAGGGTTTTCAGCAGCTTATTCCCAAATGTGTGTTAAACCAGGAAAGGGTGCGGGTTTCTTTCTTGTAGCAAACCTGAAGGCCCTTGTGTTCATGGTTAACCTTCACTGAATTTTCGGTGTCCCCCATGACAGCACCGAGGAATCTCCTTATTCCCCCTTTGCCCTGTATTGTTTCTGTGTTAAGATAGCTTTTTACAAAGAATAGATGCTTAGAGGAAAGTAACAAGATTCTGTGTTCTGTTATTTAAGGGAAGTAGTAGTTCAGCCTTTTGTTTGCAAAAGATCTTGTAGGGCTACTTTGTATCTCGAACTCTCTAAATCAGCTTGTAAGCATGAAGAGTGCAAAAGGAGATCCTAAATACCGTAACCTAAACCTTGATAGTTGTTTAACTTCTGTTTTGTTACAAGTTGTATCTCTCTTTAGATGGGGAAAAGGGGAGGCAGTTTTAATAGGCTTGTGATCTGTGTTCATATATAAGCAAATACAAATACAATACGAATTGGGAAGTATAGTTCCAGCCTACCTTATCAGAAGGTAATGCTGCTGGATTTCCTCCTCTGGAAAGCTCCTTCAGTGCATTTGCAGAACTCTGTACCTGGGCACTGAGAAGGAGACTTAGTTGTTAAGGAGCTTCACTGCACTTCTGCATGCCATTGCGCTATGTTCTCTGGGAGAAGAGGATCTCCACGCAAATTGTACAGGTGTACAGAGATAAAACATTCTGGTTTTGAGTCTGTATTGTCACTTCTGTGTCTGAGAGACCTTCTAGGATCAGGGCTGCTGTTTGAATGATAGGTGTCACGTTATCACAGACGATAGGCTCACATATGTTAGACCTCCAAAATATCTGGGGTATCGTGGCAACTCACAATAAGAAACATGCTGCTTCTTCAAGGCCTAAATATGCACAGGTAACACAGATTGCAAAAAAAAAAAGATGCCTCTCAAGGATAAATAGGAATGTAAAATGTTATACATTAACATGAGAAATGGAGTGTCCATTTCGGTCTATATAGGTTTTCCTTTGCCTTTTGGGATGTTTTTGGCTTTATACTAATTAAAATACAACGTTTACACACTAGAGACAGCCTGTATTAGACAACGGCTGAATTTTAACTTAAGAAAAATAAAGTTATTGTTAGTATGGGGAGCTGATACAGCTTACATAGAATCCAATTCTCAAACAAAATGACAATCAAATAAAGTTAAATAAATACGATGCCAGAGATGGCCACTTACTTTCAAATGTTGGTTTTGTAATATGTACTTTATCCTCTTGCAGGAATATAAATAGGCAGTAAGAAGAGGGCAACGGATCGCAGAGCACAGGATGGGTGTCTATTTTCTTCTGTTAATTGTAGGGTTTTGCTGGGCACAGTACAACCCTAATACTCTCTCTGGGAGGACGTCTATTGTACATCTCTTTGAATGGCGCTGGGCAGATATTGCTCTTGAGTGTGAACGCTATTTGGCTCCTAATGGATTTGGAGGAGTTCAGGTAGGTGTGTTCCTATCAGTAGGTAGTAAAATTGCTGCACAGATGATAATTTGTTTTGCAGAGAAACTGTTCAATTCACCAAAGGACAGGTACTGAGAAAGAAAAATAGAAACTGGTAATGGAAGTAGTAAATGCTGACAAATACGTTCTTCAGCCATCATTGTGTAGCATGAATTTATTTCATTGCTCCAAAGTGCGTGTTTTGCACTCTGTGCTATTACATTTAGATGAATCAGAATTGCATATCACGGGCTAAATCTTTTTTATACTGCTGTGAAGAGTAACCTATGTTTATCTGCTTGATGTTATTTAAATCAAGGGAAGCTCTTAGGAGCTAGATGAACTTAAAATGAAATTATGACTGAAAAAAAGGGTTCCTAAAGAGAATACTAAAGTGCTGAAGTTTTTAAATAAATAAATATAAAAGGTTGCTAATAGTGTTCACCCAAACTGGCAAGTTTTTCTCTGTAAAGCCTAGCGTCAGAGTAAGCCATTAAGAGACCCTTCGTTGCAGGAACCTGGTGTGAGCAGGTAGAAATGAACTGAACACAGGTTCTGGTGGAGGTGTGTTTATGTGAACCTGTTCTGTCTGAACAGACACGTGTTCCTGTGGAACCAGTAGTGTCAGATGGGTGAGGTAGTACAGATGGAGAGCAGTCACCTATTAAACTATTTCAGTTTGTCTGTCAGATTGCTCAGGAAAACGTAGTGAGCGACATCTGCCTGTCTCTTGTAGTCCAGAAGTTTGCGAGTTGGCCTGAGTGAGAACTTTCAAAGAATACATCTTGTCTTTGCAACCTTCTTTCCAGGCACCCAGGCCTGATTGGTTTTAAACTGATTTCTCAGACTTTGGCATATGCTTGGATACCTTTTTGATCCGTGCTGTGACAGGGTCTCAGAAAGATTCTTCAGATGCAGACTTGCTCAGCTGGTCACAAAGGTGTGGCAGCTAAGTAGGCTGCAGCCTAGGGATCTGTGTGAGAAATGGTGGGATCAGGTGGTTATGCCCAGAGACTTGGAGGTAGCAGCAAAACCTTGTTGCCTGAAAAGTATCCTGGAAAGAGTCTATAGAAGGAAGAGGTATAGCTTATCTGGAAACAGTGACAAGTCTCATGTCAAGAACACTTTTATCCAAAACATTGCAAAAATGGGAAATTGGATCAATTTTAAGGACAGGATGTTACGTCAGTTGTTCTACAGTCAGTTCCTTCCTGATTTGGGGCTACCTCTACTGACCTTGTCCTTCGGATTTCAGACCCTTCTGTTGATCTTTGAGGCCTACATTCACAAAGGTAATTACGACATTATGTCCATAGACCTCATTTTTGTAATATGTTTCTGCCTGCTGAAGATCCAGGCCTAAGTCTTTTATTTCCAGCCCACTGCAGCGTAAGCAGAGGATACTGAGGACCTATGTGGTTAGGTATTGTGACCGTCTTCCATTAAGGGGACCCGATTTTCTCTTTTTGTGTTCTTTCTTTAAAAATACTGGGCAAAGAAATGAACCGTTATCAGTATCCTGTTACCAAGAGACACCATCTTATTCACAGATTTCACCTCCAAATGAAAATGTTATCATTACTGACCCCTGGAAACCATGGTGGGAAAGATACCAGCCTGTCAGCTACAAGCTGTGCACACGATCTGGAAATGAAACTGAATTTAGAGACATGGTGACCAGGTGCAACAATGTTGGAGTAAGTGCTTTGAAAACCTTCTGGTGTTAACAGTGCAAAGATATAAACAGCTGGTGAGTTAGAAGGGAAGACATAGTAGCACTGGAGTGAAGATGGATTTTCTTTTCATAGAATCGTAGAATAGTTTGGGTTGGAAGGGAAATTTAAAGGTCATCTAGTCCAACCCTCTGCAATGAGCACCAACATCTTTAGTTGGATCAGGTTGCTCAGAGCCCCATCCAGTCTGACCTTGAATGTTTCCAGGGATGGGGCATCTACCACCTCTCTGGCAACCTGTTCCAATGTTTCACCACTCTCATTATAAAAAAAATTCTCCTTATATCTAGTCTAAATCTACCCTCTTTTAGTTTAAAACCATTACTCCTTGTCCTGTTGCAACAGGCCCTGCTAAAAAGGTTGCCCCCATCTTTCTTACAGGCCCCCTTTAAGCACTGGAAGGCTGCTATAAAGGTCTCCCCAGAGCCTTCTATTCTCCAGGCTGAACAACCCCAACTCTCCCAGCCTGTCCTCATAGGGGAGGTGCTCCAGCCCCCTGAGCATCTTCATGGCCTCCTCTGGACTCACTCAAGCAGATCCATCTCTTTCTTGTGCTGGTGGCCCTAGAGCTGAACACAGCACTGCAGGTGGGGTCTCACCAGAGTGGAATAGAGGGGGAGAATCACCTCCCTCGACCTGCTGGCCACACTTCTCTTGATGCAGCCCAGGATGCAATTGGCTTTCTGGGCTGTGAGTGCACATTGCCAGGTCACGTCTAGCTTTTCATCCACCAACACCCCTGAGTCCTTCTTGGCAGGGCTGCTCTTGATCCACTCAACCCCCAGCCTCTATTGATACCAGGGATTGCCCTGATTCAGGTGCAGGACCTTGCGCTTGGCCTTGTTGAACCTCATAAGGTCACACAGACCCACTTCTCAAGCTTGTCCGGGTCCCACTGGATGGCATCCCATCCTGCAGGCGTGTCAACCACACCACTCAGCTTGCTGTCATCTGCAAACTTGCTGAGGGTGCACTTGATCCCATTGTCTCTGTCATTGATAGATACTGAGCAGCACTGGTCCCAGTACGGATCCCTGAGGGATGCTACTCATTACCGATCTCCATCTGGGCATCGAGCTGTTGACCACTACCCTCTGGATGTGACCATCCAATCAGTTCCTCACCCACCAGAGAGTCCACCCATTAAATTGGTATCTCTCCAATTTAGAGGGCAGGATGTTGTGGAGGACCATGTCAAAGGCCTTACAGCAGTCCAGATAATGACATCCGTAGCTCTCCCCTTGTCCGCTGATGCAGTCACTCCATCATAGAAGGCCACTAGGTTGGTCAGGGAGGACTTGCCCTTGATGAAACCATGTTGACTGTCCCCGAATCACCTCCCTGTCCTTGATGTACTTCAGCGCAGCTTCTAGGAGGACCTTTTCCATGATCTTCCCTTGCAGAGAGGTGAGGCTGACAGGTCAGTAGTTCCCAGGGTCCTCCTTTCTGCCCTTTTTAAAAATAGGTGCAATGTTATCTGCCTATCTGTTGAGATGCATGTTGTATCACCATTGCTGTATGTTCATAAAAGAGAAATACTTCAAATAAAACGTTGGGGAAAGCAAGCAAGCAAGCAGAAGTAGGGGGTTAGAGCAGGAGGTAAGAGAGAGAGAATGTTAATTGTAGTGCAGTGGGAAGTCGCTTTCTCAAACTGAAATGTGGATACTGTTCTCTAGGTACATATTTATGTGGATGCAGTAATAAACCATATGTGTGGAGCTAATGCTGGTGCTGGTGACCATGCTAGTTGTGGAAGCTATTTCAATGCGAAGACTGAAGATTTTCCAGCTGTGCCGTATTCTGGCTGGGACTTTAATGATGGTAAATGTAAATCTAGAAGTGGAGACATTGAGAATTATCATGATATATCTCAGGTAAACCTAGAACTGTAAATATATTTTTGATGTACATCCATTCCTGGGCTGTGATTTCTTTGCTCCTCTTTACTGTCAGACGTTTTTTTAAAGACAAAACAAAACAAAAACCCTCATGGAAAACTATCCAAATTGGTAATACAGGTTAGTGTTTCTATCAGGAATACCACTTCTTGAAGGGATACCTCTGCTTGAGCCAATGGCTCAATTTGAGATTTAGACAAATGTGCTTAGGTACTGTACAAAGATAGTTTTAAAGCTTATAAAATCAATTTAGGGATTATCTTCTGTGGGGTTTTTATGTTCAAAAAAGCGTAAGAGTTATTATTTGCCTTTTATTGTAATTTGGAAGTTTTCTTTGGTCTCAATTTCAGGAGAGAGAGAGATTAGGATTTCATAAAGAAAAATAGTAATGCTAACATCTTGAAAATCAAATTTCCATTTAGAGATTTCCTAGGGGTCTATCTGTTCCTGTATATCAGATTATGAGGTCAGGACTTTAAAACTACCACAGAATGAAAAATTATTTTATAAAGATAAATGCCTATCTTTCTTGAATAATATTTTATGCCTTTCAAATGTATTTGAAATCTAAGTTGAATCTAAGTTGAGAGGAGAGGGGTTTTGGAGAAATAGGAGAAGAGGAGACTTTAAATGACCCTGAATTCTTGAGCAATTCTAAGGGAACTAATTCTTTAGTACAGTTTGCAACGTAGGCTGATGCACCTTGCTGTCCCCAGGCAGATGTGCATAGCCATGGAAACCCATCGTAAGAGTTATTAAAAAAAGCATTTCAATATATTCAGTGTATGTTTAAAGTATTCTTTTAATGAAAATTGATGTCCATCATTTTGTGTTTACAGGAAACAAAGGCAAAAAGGGGACAGAAAACCCATGTTTTATGTTTTGTAAGGCTATAACTCAGGATTTTTAAAATATTTAGAAATACAATTTCTAGAAAGCTTTCTTACATGAGAGAAGAAATGAGTGCACTTGAAATAGTAATGGATCTGTTCCTTAATACACTGGAGTAAAAATAATTTATTGGTTTTTTGCTGTATACTTGCAGTAAAAAGCTGATTATAGATTTAGTGGTTTGTCTCTCTGTTATAATCCTTCAGCACCTACAGCTGTGTAAGCTGGGTGAATGCAGACTTCTTAATGCTCCTTCAGTGTAGATGACTGTCCAAGGTGACAAATGTCCAAGGCAAAGACATGCATGGTGAACAATGGCTAGTGAAGGTTGTATTTGGCATTGTAGTGTAGGTAACAAAATTTAAAATGTGTGTAGAACACTACAGTTAGTTTATTAGGTGAAAAATATTTCATTTGAGAATTTTTATATAGGTCCGAGACTGCCGCTTGGTTAGCCTTCTTGATCTGGCCCTGGAGAAGGACTACGTACGCTCGAAAGTTGCCGAGTACCTGAACTACCTCATTGATATTGGTGTGGCAGGCTTCCGAATTGACGCTGCCAAGCATATGTGGCCTGGGGATGTGAAGGCCATTTTAGACAAGCTGAAAGATCTAAATACTAAATGGTTTTCTGCAGGAACTAAACCTTTCGTTTACCAGGAGGTAATCTTTATTTATTTTTTTTAATGGCACTTTACAAACATAATTCTTGCAGGCATGGTGTAAACTCAGTCCAGCACTGGAAGTGATGCTTTGCTTGAGCTGGGCCCGAGCAGCTTTCAGACTCAAGATCTATAGACATCATTACTTAGATTTAATAATCATAATTTACAAATATTGAACCTGACCACAAATAGTAATTGACATGCAAAATGCCCCAGTTGTTTTGGACCTTCTGGAACTAGGTAACCTGGAAATTTCACTTGAGATGAAATTTACTGAATCAAACTTAGTGTAAAAATTCTATTGGTTTAAAAAGGAGGTGTCAATCCCTGAATTTTAAGTTCTGGATAATAAATTGTGACAGAAGATATAAATGGTGATTACAGTCTGTTAGTTTGTTTTCCAGTGGCATAACCAGTGTTATCTGACATTGCAAATTTGTGTTTTATGTTTGAATAACAAATCCTAAGAAGCAGGTAATTGTTGGTTTCAATCAGCAGAAGCTAAAGTTGCTAGACACATTTTATTAAACCAGTATCTTGCCTGCAAGGTTTAGGGCAAAGAGAGAAACCTTCTTTAGCTACGTAGTAAAATGAGGTTGCCCATGTGCTGGAAGCAGAGGCATTTGTGACTAGACTAAATATAAACTTGGTATGGCCCATGCTTTAATTACGTGGTAGTGATCAATCAGGGTAAGGAGATTTAGGATGGAGACGGAAAACAAGTTCACAGCTAGGCTGAGATAAAATGAAGAAAATAGGTTTAAATCTGGTTTTTCAACCCAGATAATAAGCCTGGCTCAAGTAGTGCCTCTTCCTTAAATCAAGGTCTAGGGCAATGCCTTTCACAGTTTGGTTTTTTTTAAATATAAAGGCATGCTCTGTCTTTCCTGTACCAGGTGATTGACCTGGGTGGAGAGCCGATCAAAGGCAGTGACTACTTTGGAAACGGTCGAGTGACAGAGTTCAAATATGGTGCAAAACTGGGGACAGTGATCCGCAAGTGGAATGGAGAAAAGATGGCTTACTTAAAGTAAGGGTGAAGATGCTGTGACTTCTCTGGGATACGCTGGATACACCAGTTGACAGGGTAGCTTCAAGTCTTTGTGTTTTTGTCTAGGAACTGGGGAGAAGGCTGGGGTTTTGTGCCTTCTGACAGAGCCCTGGTCTTTGTGGATAATCACGACAACCAGCGGGGGCACGGGGCCGGTGGAGCTTCCATTCTAACCTTCTGGGACGCCAGGTAAGGGTTTGCTCTTGTCTGGGTGATGCTTCCTCCTTTTGCTTGTTTGTCTATCTCTTCTCTGATTTTTCTATCTCTTCTCTGACACAGTTTCTCATTCTGCATCTCATTTCTTTCTTTGTCTAACGAACAGGCTTTACAAAATGGCAGTTGGTTTCATGCTTGCTCATCCGTATGGATTCACACGAGTGATGTCAAGTTTCCGCTGGCCGAGATATTTTGTTAATGGACAGGTAAGCTTGTAATGCTGAGGATGCATTCATGGTGAGTAAGTGTTAGGAGAGGGCCAGAGAAGCAGTCCAGTGCATTTAAATTTGTTTAGTGGTTTCTCTGTCCCACGTTGGATGTAGCAGGTGGAAATTCGATGCTCCATCTGGCTTTTCTCTACAGATTTTTCTGTGTTTTCAGTAAGAAGTTTAAGCTTCTCTTTTTAATGACAGGACGTCAATGACTGGGTTGGACCACCAAGTGACTCAGACGGGTCAATAAAGCCAGTTACAATCAATGCGGACACTACCTGTGGCAACGACTGGGTTTGTGAACATCGCTGGCGTCAAATAAAGTAGGATACTGTGGAGAAAAAATAAGTAAAAGCAGTGGCTTTTGCTTCCTGTTCCTGGTGGCTTTAGAGCTCTTGTAGCCAGGGTGACCGCCATTCCTTGCATTTTCAGGAACATGGTTATCTTCCGTAATGTGGTGGACGGTCAGCCTTTCTCCAACTGGTGGGACAATGGCAGCAATCAAGTAGCTTTTGGCCGTGGTGATAAAGGCTTCATCGTTTTCAATAATGATGACTGGTGAGTAAGAGAGGATTAAATTGTAATTCTTCTAGTTAGCAGAGGAAGTTTCTTAGGTTTCGCTGCTCCAACAGATCTTTGAACAGAAGCTTCCTCTGTCTTGGATTTTGGCAGCTGAAACCCTTAACATTCTGTGATTCTGTGTGATTCTGTGAAACTTAGCATTCTCTACCCTGTCCGAGGTTAGGCCTTGTACTGTGCTCTTGCTATTTCCCAGTGTCTGGAGTTGGCTGTATCACTGAAAAGCAAGATCAGCAAGCAACATCTGAACTTATAGACATGAGGGAACTCAGCGAGTTGGGGATGTGGTCCAAAAGTGACAGTTTTAAAACTGCTTTAAAACTGTTGCAGTCTGGTACGAAAGAGTGAGACAGTTTAAGAGAAGGGGAGTTGTCAGATCTGTAGTAGTTCGAAGTAAGCTGGGGTGATGAGCAATTTGAAGGATGTAGTGGTTGAGTTCTCAGTTAACTTTGCTTTCCAGCCCTCTGTGCTGTCCATCACAACGGTTTCTCTTGGACATCCTGCAAAGACTTGAGAGGAGCTTTGTTAGGGCTGACAGTTTTCTAGGCTATTTTGGTATGTTCTTCTAGCGTACTGTGATGTCAGGAATACAGTATCTGCATGGAATCTGGCGTTTCTCAAGTATTTTTAAGCTCCTTAAAAAACAGGTTACTAACAGAGACATTTTCCAAGAACTTGTAATGGGATAATGTGAAAAAGCTAACTGGGGTTTGGTAGGGAGAAATGAAGATTGCACTAGAGTGCAATTTGAAGTTCCGGAGTTCAAGTC
Source organism: Leptosomus discolor (assembly GCF_034619465.1). Taxonomy (NCBI): domain Eukaryota; kingdom Metazoa; phylum Chordata; class Aves; order Leptosomiformes; family Leptosomidae; genus Leptosomus; species Leptosomus discolor. Next base: position 76,685,189 of record NC_141393.1, on the reverse strand, counting down.
CTAAAGTTCCTGGAGAGTTAGAAAACCCAAGCTTCCTGTCATTGCTGGTAAATACTTAAAAACCACTATATTAATTATTTACGTGATTATTTGTCTTCATTGCAAAGGAGTGTAATTTCATGTGATTAGAATCAAATTCCTCTAAGTGCCCATAATGTAAAAGAGCTCACATGAAAAATTATTTTAACTAATGTGTGTTGACCAGCCTTATGATGCCTGAGCACAGCATGAACCTTTGGTGTTTTTCTAGGCTACTCACTCAGTTGTCCTAGAGTATTGTCATTTTGTGGGAGAATAGATTCTGGAGTGTCCAGAGAAGGGCTGCAGAATAACAACTCTGTAATTACCTAGCGTCTGAGAAGGTCTGTAACGTGAGTTGCAAAGCATTTGAGAGTCCAAATAATCCTTATTGCATTTCAATATTTTCCAAAGGTCTTTGAACGTAACTCTGCAGACAGGTCTGCCACCTGGCACTTACTGCGATGTCATTTCTGGGCAAAAGAAAGGTGACAACTGTACAGAAGCTGAAGTTCACGTGGCTGCTGATGGCACGGCTAATTTCCTGATTAGTAATGAGGATGAAGACCCATTCATTGCAATTCATGTTGATGCTAAATTGTAACCAGATCTGTGTTGTTTCTTCTCTTCTGTATTTTTGCTAATAGTGTACAAGGTGGTCTGATTGTCTTGGCTGTCCAGCACCGAATGAACTGTGACAGAGCAAAGTGCATTAGCTTATGTTAATGAAATACCGAGTAGCTGCTATACAGAGACAGGAGCTAGTGGTGCTGGAAGAGATCTGGAAGAGGTAGTATATGCCTGTTTGCCTATGTGAGTGCGCTTTATTCAGTTAAAGTACTAATAACAAATGAAAGGAGAAAATTGAAATGACTTAATTTTAAGTTGTGCTTCTCTGTGCATAAGTGGAAATGTGGTTTTCTTTATGGGGAAGCTGGACTGGGAATTAACAGCATGTCCAAAAATCATGAGAAGACACCTTTGTGCTGAAACATGGTGCAATTCAAGTTGATGACAAGTCATAACTCAGTTGAAAATGTGTTTCTTCCATTGGTCTGTGCATTACTGTTTCATCCATATGTGATTACCTGGTATTTGAGCATCAGTGATTCTCTGTATCTAGTGAATAATAAATGGCAATCGAATTGGAGAATAATACTTCTTCCCTTAATGAGTTGGATTGTAACTCTATCGCATCATAACTAGTGGCAATGCAGTGAGGGTTTTGAGGTGATGCAGCACACCGTTTCCCACATCACAAGAACATGGGAGGAAATAGAATAAATAGAAGGAACCCAAACCAACACCTGGGCAAGCTAAAATGCAGGATTTCTAAGGCCAATACCTACACACCCCCCTGTATCCCAGAGCAGCCACGTTGTGGGCAGTCAGCTGCCAGCAGCGCCTACGCACACAGGCATTTCATCCAGTCCTTGCGACAAAGCAAACCTGGGGTCTGGGTCCGAGGGGGAGCTGGGCCCTGCCAGTCAGTTATTCCAGCCGGTGACATCAGTGAAGCCAGCGGGTTGCCTGGTTCACAGCCAGTTTGTCCCTGTACAACTCAAATTAGCGCCAGTGGCTTGGGGCAAAGGAGCGTTCTCTGTGGCTGTTCCAAAGGCGTCCCAGAAGCGTGCTGTACAGCCCAGCGTTGCTTAGACCTCGTGCGAGTGGCTGAGGCACAGCATATTCTTGTCCCCGTGGCGCGTTAGGCTTGCTCATTCTGCAATATCTCAGAGAAATATGCAGATGGAGCACAGACTGGGCGTCTTTCCCAATTTCATGGTCAGCCGTGAGAAAATGCCGAGGTAAACATGAGAGCGCAGCCCTCGCTTTAAGTCAGCGTATGTGCCTGGCCAAAAGTACTCGTTGTGCCGCAGTGTGGAGGGGCAGATGGAAGAGGAACCCGTGGATTTCTGATACTTGAGGTGTAAGTGTGCTTTTAAGGGCTGTTTCGCTTTTGTGGTGGGAGAGAGAGTGCAGGGGCGTTGGGGGCGGATGGTGGCTCTTAGTGTGCCCAAGGGCTCGGAGTGTCTGTGAAGGCAGTGGTGGTGTGGGAGGAAGGGGCCGGGCAGGTCCCTGGCCCAGAGGCTGGACCTGCCGTCTGCCTCCCTTGCTGGCTGTGGGCAGCAGCGCCTTGCTGAGGGCAGGGGCCCTGCTGGCAAGACACAGCCCCTGGATCTGCTCCCTGGAGCGGTGTCAAAGTCTGGGAGACCCCCATGGCAGTGGCAGGGTGTAAATAGCCCTTGCAAACCTGGCGTTTGCTCCCAGGGTCGGGTCAGGGCGCCCTCCTGCCCCTTGGAAACAGACTGGCTTCACTCGTTTGTGCAAACTGGGCTGGCAAAGGGATGGGTTCACATCCGTGTTGTGCTAGAACATCACTGAAGGCAATTTTCATGAAAGCTGGTTTAAAAGCATGATATCTCATGAAATGCGCGATAGTCACAGTATCCTGGCAGCTGAAAATGTACAGTCAGGATGATGAAAACATCTCTGCTGTGGAAACTGGCACGATTTTTTAGGTCGTACACCTATGACAGCTTAATTTTTTCTTGTACTGGTACTTTTTCTGCTTCTCTGAAACCACTCTTTGCCGCCCTTTCTGGCATTTCCAGTGAGTTTGCTATGGCAGATACCACTGAAATTTGAGAACTGTTTCTTTCCTGAGAGGAGGACAGTATCAACGTTGTAGCATGTTATGATACCTGTCTGGTGAGTAGCAATAAATGTAGACATGTTCTTTCTTTTAAAGATTATAATTCAGGTCTAGTATCTCTAACTGAGCATCTTTAAGACTGTCTTATGTTGCTTTTAACAACCTATCCGGGAATGTTTGAATGCTGAATTTAATACACAGGCACACTACTGCCTTTTCATACCCTTCAAGCTATTGTTATGCCAGCATAATATTGATTATTCATTTGGTCAATCTAAATAGCAGCGAGGCAGATGGTTGCACTGAGATTGCTCTGACTGTGTCAGAGTCCAATACTCTCTGACCAGCATCTTTTAGATATTCCACGTGTGGAGGGTGTGATGTTTAATATCAAGTTTTGTTGTTTGAAGATAATTGATGCTAGATGCTTTTTCTGACTTAGCAGAATGATACAAAAAATACTGAAATCACAATGCAAATGTAAGTTGCACTTAGCAAAATATAACAATTGCAATATACAGTTCAATCGCGATATCAACGTGATCTCCATTACTGCTGTCTGTAATATTTTATGTGTCCCTGTCTGGGCATCCCCAGCCACTGGAAAGGAATACATGGGTTAAAACCAGGTAAAGCCCATTGCTAATTTCGAAAATCTTTTGTTAGTTGTTTCGTTTTTATAATCTCTGTTGTGCTGGACCATGTGTACACTCCTCCCTGTGCTGGTCTGGCTAAACCACGGGAGATATTCATACCCTCCTAATTAACGCTGGGATAAAGAGTTACAGTACCAGCTGATGTGCTCAAAGGACATAGCTGTTGATCTAAACTAAGAGCCACCCTCCAGCCCTCTTTGTGTTGAGATGAAGTCAGCATTCTGTGCAACACCTGTGGACAGCCACAGCCTGCATTATTTCCTGAGCTTCACGGTCGTCATTCTTGCCTGGCTCCTGTGAGGCTTCTTCCTTTGGAGGGGTTTCTTGGTCAGTCACATGCCGGTAGGTCCTGTGTACGCATTGACACTGCAGCAGTGTGTTGGGAAAATGCTGCCGTTCCAGCATGGTATTGCTTGTGTATTCGATTGACAGAGCTGTGCTATGACCACGTGTCCTGGTTTGGGCTAAATCAGAACTAATTCTGTTTTAGTGCTTTAACTTTTCAGTTAAGTCTCCTCTAACTACCAGCACTTTCTGAAACAGCAGCCTGTTTTTCCAGACAGTGACTGCTCCTAGCAGTGATAAGGCCTGGTGTTTATAGTTCGTACCAAGGAATGGGATGCAGAGAGGCCCTTGCTTGTACTTGTTCTTATGGCGACCAAGGTCACTGCTAAATCTTGTACTCCATGATAGGGTGCCAGGAGTGAAAAGAGTCGCACCTACAGGGAGGAGTGAACTGGACAGGTGACCCAAACCTGACCAACAGAGTATTCCATCCCATAGACGTCATATTCAGTATAAAGCTGAGAGATCACGAGGGTCTCGCCCCTTCGCTCTTCTTCGATGGCCAACATCTGAGGAGGACTGATCCGTGCATCCCTGAATCCAGTGCTTGAGTCCAGCTCCTGCGTCCCGTCCCTGTCTGCTGCCGAGTCCAGCCTGGGACTGCCCCAGTGCCAGCCCTGCGGTGTGGTGGTGACATATTGTCATCAGGGTGGGGGGAGTTGGGTTCGGTATTGGTTTTGTATATATTTGTACATATTGTATATATTTCATTTTTTTCCTTATTATTATCTTTTCTTTTATTGTTATTGTTCCATTAAAGCTGTTTTAGTTTTCTTTTCCAAACCGTAAAGTCTCTCTTCCTTGTTCTCTCTCCTTTTCCCTTTTGGGAGGGGAGAGGGGTTAGTAGAGAGCGTCTGTCATTCGTTAGTGGCTGGCCCAGCCTCAAACCGTGACACCACGTAGGGACATACAAGAGCATGCCTGCTCTTTTAGGTTTGCAGTAAAAGCTTGAAGGTAAAAGGGTCTCATTTCGATGCCTAGAACCCACATCCTCCCGTTCTTCACAACAGGTTTCCAATGATACTGGGAGATCAAATGGATTAAAACAGAGGATTTCAAACCAAAGCCAAACCCCTCCAATGTGTCATCTGCCCAAAGCTTTGACTCACCTAAAACTCCTCTGAAAGTCAGAGACAGCTTGTTAGGGCCTTGACGTTTTTACCAGACTGAAAGAGAGACCGTGTTTGAAACTGCACAGTAAGTACTTTCTACTTGGGGTTATACTTCAGGAAAACTCATAAATCACCAGTGCTGGATGGCCACCTTCTCCCCTGCCCTCCTGCATTTCCTCAGCATGCTAAAACACTGCAGCCTGTTCAGCTTGAGCTGCTGAACAGCCTGTCATGCGAGGGATCCTAGTCCCTGCCCCGTGCCAGTGGGTTGGCCATCCATTGCATCGGGCTGTCAAGGATGGGTCCTTACTCTCCTTGGCTCGTAGCAGTGTATTTCAGTGGAAAACAAATATTCTTGGAAACTGAGTGCTATGGTATGTAGTGGCACGCCATCACATCAATGGAACCGCACAGGGAATGGTGATGTAAAAATTAACCTCAGGCACATTTGGAATGGGGGGGGTCTGTTTTCACTGAATTGGCAATCACAATGTGCAATCGTCTCACTAGTTGCTTGCTGTTAGTGAGTAGGCAAGGTCATTTGGAGTAATTTACTATTTCATTGTTGTAGTGGAAAAACAGACCTTTAATAAGGTCTGTGATATGAAAATGAACAGGTGGACAAATGGGACCTGCTTCTGCGTTTCGTCCTTGAAGTCACATTCTGGGAAAGATAAGGATGCACGTGACACATTCAGTGGCATGGCTAGTTTCAGAGAGAACATAGTCGAGGTACAAAGTGCACTGAGGTTTCTTTTCTCTTGGAGTAGGTGTGCCATTTAGTGGACTTCTTGTTTTTCTCACAGATATTCGCCAAATGTCAGGGATGTTCTGGCCTTCATATTCTCTCAGAGTGTTGTTTTATCGTTGGCATGACTCAAGCTTATAAATGGAGTGTTGTTACTGAGACCTTGATCTTATAAGTCAGTTCCAAATGAAGACCTGAAATTATGTCATGAGCAAAAGTCAGTGTGGTTCACCCGGTGAAGACCCACGACGTGTTGTGTGATACATCTGTTATTGACTCAGAGTGGCTGACCAGGTAACTGGTTTGAACTTGGAATAATCCTGAGAGATAGACACCTCTGAATGCTGGCAAACTGATTCATTCTCCAGAGCTGTCAGATTTCCAGCTGTCTCTTTTAATCACCTCCCTTTCCTTTTCCCTTCCAGAGGCCCCTTTGAAGGTCTATCTGTTATGTATTGGAATACTTTTCATAAAATATCTTTGTTTACAGGACTGGAAAGAGTACAATTCTGAATTTGAGTGCAGTGCTCACAGACTACTTGGTTTATATATAATCATTGTGAAAAGATATTTTATCTTCAGCTGTTGGGCAATCCAGGAAAAAAAACAAAACAGCAGAATGATATCCAGCTAGCTAGCCAAATAATAACGGATAGCATTGATCTGTGTGAATTTTGACAGCTGCAATAGGAACTTTGTCATCTTCAGGAGTATAAATTGCCAGTGGAGAGACCACAGCCTTATACTGAAGGCATCATGCAAGTCCTCCTCCTGCTCGCAGCTGTAGGGTTTTGCTGGGCACAGTACAACCCAAATACTCTCTCTGGGAGGACGTCTATTGTACATCTCTTTGAATGGCGCTGGGCAGATATTGCTCTTGAGTGTGAACGCTACTTAGCTCCTAATGGATTTGGAGGAGTTCAGGTAAGTTATTTCCTGTGAGTAGGTAGGAAAATAGCATTGTAACATTTGATTAATAAATCAAAATGCCTGAATTGGAGACAGCCATCTCCAAGTAACTTTGGTGTTGGAAAGGGGGGGATGGAAGTAGTAACTGCTGTTAGACACAACCCTAGAGCCCGCAGGGCCAATGGGTGATATAGTATCTCTAGCAGATCTGTTACAAAGGGGCATGCTTTGCTCTGAAATGCTTCTCCTGCAAAACTGTTTCCCTCTTTACCTTGTTCTGAGGGAAGTGCATAAGCATTGAATTTTATCTTTCCTGAGGGTGTCATTATCCCAGGTAAAAATAATTCCTGTGGCTTCAGCCTTCCCATGTGCATGTCCTTTAAAGCAGGCCCATGCTGGACCTGGGCACCCCAAAGGAGCAAGAAAAAGCTTCTTACGAGTCTACAAGGTGGACAACTCGCAGACCTGAGCTTGTGCTGTGGGAGAGAGACTGGATTGGGCGCTAGCCTGCCTCTGGGGGCAGAGGTGCTGAGTGCAGATTTTGCCCTTAACATGTTGAAATAAAACCAATGGATTTGCTATCAAAATACATAATTTCATCTGCAGGTTTCACCTCCAAATGAAAACATTGTCATTACTAACCCAAACAGACCCTGGTGGGAAAGATACCAGCCCATCAGCTACAAGCTCTGCACTCGATCAGGAAACGAAAATGAATTCAGAGACATGGTGACCAGATGCAACGATGTTGGAGTAAGTGCCTTGAAAGTCTGTATCTGATACAGCAAGAAGTGCTTTATCTGCTGAGGGAAGTTACTGCTGCTGTCCTCAAAGGAGGCATAAACTAAGAATAAACTGAAGGGGAAGAAAAGATTGAATTAATAGCAACGTGGTAAAGCTCTGGCTATCACTTCACCATCATTATAAAACATACTGAAATACACTTACTCCTTTTCCAGGTTCGTATTTATGTGGATGCTGTTGTCAACCACATGTGTGGGGCTGCGGGCGGCTCAGGCACGCATTCTACCTGTGGAAGTTATTTTAATGCCGGGAACAGAGATTTTCCAGCGGTGCCGTACTCTGGCTGGGATTTCAATGATGGCAAATGCCACAGTGGAAGTGGAGAAATTGAAAATTATGGTGATATCTATCAGGTAACTTTCTCTGACAAAAGTTTGAAATTTTTTTTTTTTTTTTTTTTAGTCTGTTGCATAAACATTACAGTAAGACCAAGCAAAGGGGGTAATTTCTCACAAAATCTATGCTTAGTCACCTGACAAGGGAATGAAGTAATTAACAGGTACTCATGGTGAAAATATTCTAAGTACTGAGAAATCAAGAACCCTCCCTGTATGTTTCAGGTGGGCATGTGTGCGAGTTTGCCCCTGAGCCCAGTGTACTCAGCAAAGCTGGTGAACTATTATAGCTTGAAAACTCAGCTGATCTTGATAAGGAGCCCCCTTGGAAGACTCACCGCAGGCCAAGGTGGTACCCTGCTTGAATGCCTTACTCTTTTTTGTAGATGGAATGTGTGGCAGTTCTTTCTCAAGGTTACCGCTCTTCCTTTGGCCACTTTGCAACAATGCACCGTGCCATTTCTCATCCTCAGTTCTGATGACAGCTGCACAGGAAGGTGATACCCTTCACCAACTGTCCTAATTTGAGTATTGAGCTGTCTAGTAAATTTATCTGTGCTTTGGTGCAGACTGTTGTGGTTTAACCTGAGCTGGCAACTAGGCATCACACAGGCACTTGCTCACTCCCCCTGGTGGGATGGGGGAAAGAATCGGAAGAGTAAGAATGAGAAAACTCGTGGATTGAGATAAAGGCAGTTTAATAGATAAAGCAGAAGCTGTGCTCACAAGCAAACCAGAACAAGGGAATCATTCACCCCTTCCCATGGGCAGGCAGGCGTTCGGCCACCTCCAGGAAAGCAAGGCTCCGTCATGTATAATGGTTACTTGGGAAGACAAACTCCATGTCCCTCTGCCTCCTTCTACCCACAGCTTTCTAGTCTGAGCATGACGTCACGTGGTCTGGGACATCCCCTTGGTCAGTCGGGGTCAGCTGTCCCGGCTGTGTCCTCTCCCAACTTCTTGTGCACCCCCAGCCTGCTCGCTGGTGGGGTGGGTTGAGGAGCAGAAAAGGCCTCGACTCTGTGTAAGCACTGCTCAGCGATAACGAAACCATCCCTGTGCTATCAACGCTGTTCCCAGCACAAATCCAAACACAGCCCCATAACAGCTACTGTGAAGAGAATTAACCCTATCCCAGCCAAAAACAGCACACGGACTTTGGCATAGTTCTCTTCTATGCAAATTAGATATCCAAACAGAATTGATTTTATGGCTTGAAACATGCAAACATTTCACTGAAAGGTTTCACAAGCTGACAGAGTGGCACCTCAAAAAACTTTTTTTTTTTCCTCCGTTACACAGGTCCGAGACTGCCGCTTGGTTAGCCTTCTTGATCTGGCCCTGGAGAAGGACTACGTACGCTCGAAAGTTGCCGAGTACCTGAACTACCTCATTGATATTGGTGTGGCAGGCTTCCGAATTGACGCTGCCAAGCATATGTGGCCTGGGGACATGAAAGCATTTCTGGACCAGCTGAAAGATCTGAATACTAAATGGTTTTCTGCAGGAACTAAACCTTTCATTTACCAGGAGGTAATCTCAATGTTTTTTCCTGTATGTTTGTCTTTGTATTTGGTATCTTTTTTACCTTCCTCCTTCAGAGGAAAGGCAGTAATACATTTTCATCCAACTTTACCCAAGAAAGAGCTAGCCATTTCTTTGCAGCAGCCCTGCAGACACAAATAGTATTGCTTTTTAAAAACACCTCCACAACAGATTGTCATTCAAATTTACCTTTTCTTTCTTCAGTCATGTTTTCACATGTGTCCATCATGTATTATACCAACTTTCGGTTGATCGATACAGCAGAAATAAACATACTTGAATATTTTTTCTCTCGATGTAAAGCAAGAACTAATGTTGAAGACTGTACACTGCATTTTTGGTCTCTGAGATGAGAACAGATGGACAGTTTCTTCTTCCTGTACCAGGTAATTGACCTGGGTGGAGAGCCGATCAAAGGCAGTGACTACTTTGGAAACGGTCGAGTGACAGAGTTCAAATATGGTGCAAAACTGGGGACAGTGATCCGCAAGTGGAATGGAGAAAAGATGGCTTACTTAAAGTAAGGGTGAAGATGCTGTGACTTCTCTGGGATACGCTGGATACACCAGTTGACAGGGTAGCTTCAAGTCTTTGTGTTTTTGTCTAGGAACTGGGGAGAAGGCTGGGGTTTTGTGCCTTCCGACAGAGCTCTGGTCTTTGTGGATAATCACGACAACCAGCGGGGGCACGGGGCCGGTGGAGCTTCCATTCTAACCTTCTGGGACGCCAGGTAAGGGTTTGCTCTTGTCTGGGTGATGCTTCCTACTTTTGCTTGTTTGTCTGCCTGTTTCACAGGCACAGTTTCTCATTCTGCATCTCATTTCTTTCTTTGTCTAACGAACAGGCTTTACAAAATGGCAGTTGGTTTCATGCTTGCTCATCCGTATGGATTCACACGAGTGATGTCAAGTTTCCGCTGGCCGAGATATTTTGTTAATGGACAGGTAAGCTTGTAATGCTGAGGATGCATTCATGGTGAGTAAGTGTTAGGAGAGGGCCAGAGAAGCAGTCCAGTGCATTTAAATTTGTTTAGTGGTTTCTCTGTCCCACGTTGGATGTAGCAGGTGGGAATTCGATGCTCCGTCTGGCTTTTCTCTACAGATTGGCTCTCTGTGTTTTCAGTAAGAAGTTTAAGCTTCTCTTTTTAATGACAGGACGTCAATGACTGGGTTGGACCACCAAGTGACTCAGACGGGTCAATAAAGCCGGTTACAATCAATGCGGACACTACCTGTGGCAACGACTGGGTTTGTGAACATCGCTGGCGTCAAATAAAGTAGGACACTGTGGAGAAAAAATAAGTAAAAGCAGTGGCTTTTGCTTCCTGTTCCCGGTGGCTTTAGAGCTCTTGTAGCCAGGGTGACAGCCATTCCTTGCATTTTCAGGAACATGGTTATCTTCCGTAATGTGGTGGACGGTCAGCCTTTCTCCAACTGGTGGGACAATGGCAGCAATCAAGTAGCTTTTGGCCGTGGCGATAAAGGCTTCATCGTTTTCAATAATGATGACTGGTAAGTCAGTGGGCAAGACCATGTCCCCAGAGAGAAGCATATAGTGATATTTCAGCAGTACTGAAGGAGATAGTCCCAGCAATACTGTCCTTTTCTCCTGATGAGAGTGATCACTACAGCCTTAGCTAGGATCATTCAGTTGCATGCGAGATGTAGAGAGCCAAAATGGGAACACAGGGAGTGAAGCAGGGACAGGATCAGAAAGCTCACACTTTACATTGCTCTTCAAAGGGAGTAGCAGGTGATTTCATGTTCAGAAATCCTATACCTAGCTTGAAATATCTGTTTTGGAATCAATGGATAAATACCATTCACTTATTTTCACGTAGGAATATGGACGTCAATTTGCAAACTGGACTGCCTGCTGGTACCTACTGTGATGTTATTTCTGGACAAAAAGAGGAGAACAAATGTACTGGAAAACAGGTGTATGTTTCTGGTGATGGCATGGCTAATTTCCAGATTAGTAACACTGCTGAAGATCCATTCGTTGCAATTCATGTTAATGCCAAGTTATAATCCAGGAGAAATGTTCCTCTCCATTTGGCCTGTGCATTACTGTTTCATCCATATGTGATTACCTGGTATTCGAGCATCAGTGATTCTCTGTATCTAGTGAATAATAAATGGCAATCGAATTGAAGAATAATACTTCTTCCCTTAATCGCATCATAACTAGTGGCAATGCAGTGAGGGTTTTGAGGTGATGCAGCACACCATTTCCCACATCACAAGAACATGGGAGGAAACAGAATAAATAGAAGGAACCCAAACCAACACCTGGGCAAGCTGAAATGCAGGATTTCTAAGGCAAATACCTACACCCCCCCCTGTATCCCAGAGCAGCCACGTTGTGGGCGGTCAGCTGCCAGCAGCGCCTACGCACACAGGCATTTCATCCAGTCCTTGCGACAAAGCAAACCTGGGGTCTGGGTCCGAGGGGGAGCTGGGCCCTGCCAGTCAGTTATTCCAGCCGGTGACATCAGTGAAGCCAGCGGGTTGCCTGGTTCACAGCCAGTTTGTCCCTGTACAACTCAAATTAGCGCCAGTGGCTTGGGGCAAAGGAGCATTCTCTGTGGCTGTTCCAAAGGCGTCCCAGAAGCGTGCTGTACAGCCCAGCGTTGCTTAGACCTCGTGCGAGTGGCTGAGGCACAGCATATTCTTGTCCCCGTGGCGCGTTAGGCTTGCTCATTCTGCAATATCTCAGAGAAATATGCAGATGGAGCACAGACTGGGCGTCTTTCCCAATTTCATGGTCAGCCGTGAGAAAACGCCGAGGTAAACATGAGAGCGCAGCCCTCGCTTTAAGTCAGCGTGTGTGCCTGGCCAAAAGTACTCGTTGTGCCGCAGTGTGGAGGGGCAGATGGAAGAGGAACCCGTGGATTTCTGATACTTGAGGTGTAGGTGTGCTTTTAAGGGCTGTTTCGCTTTTGTGGTGGGAGAGAGAGTGCAGGGGCGTTGGGGGCGGATGGTGGCTCTTAGTGTGCCCAAGGGCTCGGAGTGTCTGTGAAGGCAGTGGTGGTGTGGGAGGAAGGGGCCGGGCAGGGCCCTGGCCCAGAGGCTGGACCTGCCGTCTGCCTCCCTTGCTGGCTGTGGGCAGCAGCGCCTTGCTGAGGGCAGGGGCCCTGCTGGCAAGACACAGCCCCTGGATCCGCTCCCTGGAGTGGCATCAAAGTTTGGGAGACCCCTGTGGCAGTGGCAGGGTGTAAATAGCCCTTGCAAACCTGGCGTTTGCTCCCAGGGTCAGGTCAGGGAGCCCTCCTGCCTGTGCTATTATTCAGACAGTACCTAATCTCAAATGTTATGTTCAGTCTGCACTTCAAATTACAAATCCACGCCCAACCCCCACAACTATTGTAGCAAATGATTGAAATGACACACATTGATCTGAAGTGTCCATAAATAAATAGGAGGTGCTGAATATGGAGAAGGATATGTCTATGCCTGTGAACCTATGTGGATCCACTTTTCAGTTACATTGGAGAGCAGCGAGTGTTTTGCCTGATGTAGATTCAGATCGCTCTGCATTTAATGGTGGAATTAAATATAGCATGCAGGAAAAAAAACAACCATGAGACAGTTTCCTTAGGTGTAAGTAGCACTTTGTGAGCCAGATGTTCACACCGTTTAAAGGACCAGACCTGCATCTAGAATTCATTTTTTTTCCTTCTATTTCAAGCTTTTTGGCACATTGCCAAATCAAAGAAGATGAAGAAAGCAACAGTGTCATCCAGAGTAATACCAGGTCTTTCAGATGAGTCCTGGAACCAAGAGTTACAGTCAGCTTTACTGTTGATCTCTAAGTTTTTCCCAAAATTATTAGCACTGGGAAATTTTTGTCATTATTTTTCTCATTCCTATTGCTGCTATTCTATATGTAAAGTTATGTCACTCAGGCCTTATTTTTTATGCCAGTAATGAATGAAAATCTGAATACCTGTTGTGAAATTTATCCAGTATAAACTAAGGTATCTTCTGGGGCACAACAGGATGTGTAATATATTTACTGAAGTGTAAGGTTTTAGAATTTTGTGGGCATTATGCAATATTTCATTTTCTGTGGTGAAGTAGTGCTCACTTTCATTGACTAAACAGTGAGTTTAGTTGAGTAATGTCAAAATCTGTCATAGGCTGATACGCTAAGTTTTATTGCAATATTGCCTGTCTCAAGTGTTCCAAAATACTATCCCAAACCTTAGAAGTTCTGAGATTTAAAAGAATGTAATGGTTTGAATTAGAGCTGGTTTTCGTTTTCACTCCAAGTTTTGAGTTTTCCAGGTACACTTTCTTCTTGTTTTTATATTTTATTATGAAATTTTAAATTTGGTCTAGAATTAAAACGTGGAAAAATCTGCCAAACCTAACCAGATGGGATTAAGTGCATAAAAATAAATATTTCCATTTTTAGGGACATACCATGTAGCTGATTGAAAGGCACTTGACTACAAGCAAAGGTAAATACTGTTACCTTTTTCACGTACTGCCAGGTTATCAGGCTGGTTTTAAAGCAAGTAGAAGATGGATAGTAATAGACGATTTTTCCTTTGGAATTTGTAAGATTTCTCTTCCAGAGAAGTTTAACTAGTCCTGTCATACAATTTCTATTTCAGTTACTTCACTGCAGAAGAGCCTGAATGCAGTTGGTGGGTCATGAGGAAGCACTCAGTTGACATTTATAGGGCAGAGGTGAATCTGGTCATCTTCACTTATGAGAAATGAGATAATAGTGCAGCCGAGAAACCTGCCTTTCTTTTCTCCTTCTTTTGTCTCTTGTTTGGCTGGTCCAGCTGTCCTCTGTTCTGCTCTCTTCTACTATACTTCCCCACACTTCTGCCACAATTTTGCTTTTCGTGCTCCTCTGCCTCTTCTGTCACACGCCAAGTACCATTTTGGTCCTAGTCAGCTCTTCCTTTGTGCTCTTTGGAAAGCTCAGAAGAAGGTGTTAGCTTCAGGCAGCCATGAAGAGAGGATGATCTTCATAATAGTTTGTGAGACAGGAAGCCCATATGAAATGTTGCAGCCTGTACGAGAGGCATTTTCACCTCCACTGTTTGAACAGTTTGATTTTTTACAGAAATATACTGTCCTCTTGGATAACGTTGAAAACAAACCACCCCCAAAGCAATGATGACTTTATGGAAGCTTTTGCATTTATGGTACACCAAATGGTAAAATAACTTAGCTACCAATGGTAAGTGTTGAGGAAAACTTTAAATAAAGGACAAGCTGGATATTTTCTTTATCCTGTACTGGAGCAAGAGTGGAACGAGACTGTAACTACTGTCCTGTAACTACCTTCTTCAACCAATATGAAGTCTATAATGATTTGGTATGATTTGGAATAGGTACCATAATTCAAACCAAACAAATGTTTGTATATATCAACATGTTGTTCAAGCATGATTTGTTCAGTGCCATACCACATATGGAGGCATTTAAGAGAAGCAGACTGGAACAGAAGGAAGATCAATGAAGAGATAATTATTTTGCAGTGGTACCTACCACAAATTGAAAAATTCCTTGACTTACTTCACCCAAATGGTCTATAAGTGTCCGTTATTGACAATGGTATCCCTTAGAGAACATTTTAGGGACAGTAGTTAAATGATTTTACAGAGAAAGTTTAAGACTACCAGTTCTTGTAAACTTTATTATGGTCTTCTAGTTGACCATCTTAACCTCTGTTATTACTGAACTAGGAAAGTTTTGGGGCTGATGTTAGATCCTGAACAGTTAACACTTCCAAAATCAATGAAGAATAATCTGTATTTTTCTCATTTAATTAGTTGTTCTTGTCTTTAATTGGGTGATAAAGAAAGAAATGTTTCTCTTTTTTTTTTTTCTTTTTTCTTTTTTTTTCTTTTTCTTTTTCTCTTTTTCTTGCTGGTTGTGTGTTTTGTTCTTATATCTGCAGTCTGCATTTTTAACAGTCTTAGTCTGTTAGTCTCACTGCACAATGTATTCTGAACAATATACAGATGTTTCCCTAGCAAATGTTTTCATGCCATGGCAATTTTCACTTTGTCTTAATGTTAAGTCAAAATGGTAGTAAGAAAGAATGCTACTAGAAAAAAGCTACTAAGTGTGTTTCCTTTCAAATGACATTTGATACAAAGGTCTTGGTCATTTAATACAAAGGTCTTGGTCATAAATATTCTGGTGACACTGTTTGAGGTGATAGTGGTGAATTGTCTCCGGTTACTAGAGTCAAAGTGAAAGTCCTTGGGTTTTCACCCAGTTGACACACTTAAGTAGCCTGGTGATATAAGATAAATAGCCAGAGCGTTTAATGTACAATCAAGAAAGTGCCTTTGTCACGGGCTAGGGCAGGGCTGGCCACTAATGAATGACAGATTTTTATTAACCCCTCTCACTCCCCAGAAGGGGAAGAGAGAGAATAAGGGAGAGAGACTTACAGGTTTTGGAAAGAAAACTAAAATAGCTTTAATGAATCAATAAAAGAAAAGATAATAATACAAATCAGAAGACGATGAAATATATACAAGTGTGTGCAAAACTAATACTGAACCCAACCAACCTGATCACAATATATCACCAGTGATGCTGCAGGGATGGTACTGGGGAATTCCCAGGCTGGACTCTGCAGCAGACAGGAACCAGACTCAGGAGCTCGATTCTGGAACTGGGTTTAGCAATGCATAGATTGGGATGGAAGGCAGAAGAACAGATGGAGTGCTCCTCAGAGGCCAGCCGTCAAAGAAGAGCGCTTAACCATTGTGGTCCCTCAGCTTTATCCTGAATATGACAATTATGGGTTTTGGGTCACCTGTCTGGCTTGCTTCTCCCTGCAAGTGTGACATTTCACTTACTTATGACCCTTTACTTTATGGCACTTCAACATGAGCCTTAAGATTTAGGAGTGACCTTGCTTTCTATAGGAGGAAGTATAAACAAGAACCTTTCTGCATCCCATTCCTTAGTGTTAACTATAAACACCAAGCACGATCACTGCTAGAACTAGTCATTCTCTGGAAAAACCTGCTGTTGATTTCAGAAAGTGCGGTTACTTAGAAGAGACTTAACCAAAAAGTAAAATCACTGAAGTGAATTAGTTCTGATTTAGCTCAAACCAGGACAGACTTATACCCTGTAGGGGGGCAGCAAAGTGTGATACATTCTGTGGCACATGTGAGTTGGAAATGGAAATACAAACATTTGTCAGAGAATGAAATTCCATTCTCTTCCTTGGTCCTAAACTAGGAAATAGATTGCATTATCTAGCCACCAAGACTGAGAAGTAGCCAGCTTAATTAACTGCATTAATAATTCCTATTATTCCAAGGATAATTCATTTTCTCCCCACCCTGCCTTCCCCCAAATAAAAAAAAAAAAAGAGTGATGTAATGAAAGGATACACTACTACCATCATATTTTTTCATTCCAGTTGTGAAGAAAGCGTCTGGAAGCTTAGCAATTTCTGTGTGTTCATAGTTACAAATGGTAATAACTGTGGATGCTAATTTCTACGATGTTCTAATACTCTGTGGAGCATGAAGTCAGTCAGAAGACCCTTGAAGAAAGTTAACCTTTAGAATTTGGGCAAGATCACTACAGGGAACTCATTATGTTTACAATAATGAACATTCAGATATTGGCCTAATTTACATTGATATTATTCCTGAGCTGTTCTCTTACAGTGTGTGTCACAAAAATTTTGATTCATTATCTTACAGGACTTCGTGGTATATTTTAAGTATTGGAATTTATTTGTGTTTAAAGTGAACTGTTTGTTACACCATTGTTGTCCGAAGTCTTCTGGTTTTAAGATGTTGTAAACATATCTGTGTCTTGGGACAGCTCAAATAATTGCTGCCTGAGCTCATAGGTTAAAAGCATTCAGTTGTAGAATAGCCATTGACTTAATTTAGGTCACTTAGAAATTAACCAAGTTGAATCTCACCAGTCATAATGTTTAGAAACAACAAAAAGAAAAGGAAAAAAACATTGAGCTGGCCAGATTAACACTGGTGCAAAAAGGGTAATTTTGGTCTTCCCCCTGCCCCGCCCCTCCCAGGTGTTTCTTGTTTTTTCTTGTGTCTTCTTTTCTGACACTAAAACCAAAGTGAATAGAAAAAGCCTCTTGTATTGCCTTAGTTAGCAAGAAAAGTGAAGTAAACAAGCATTTGTTAAGAAGTCATGGGGTCACAGCCCACAGTTAAAAGCACAACAGACGCAGCAGCAGCCTTGGTCTGTAGATCTGCTAATGCTTCCTACAGAGCAATACAGTTGCAAGAATAACATTTTCCTAAACGGAAGTTTCTTGGAAATGATGGTAGCTTCACAAACATATATCCACACCTCTCTGTATATCTCTATATTTGTATTATGCTCTCCTGCTTTTCAGCATTTGTAATCACCATTTTGATTGTATTTAAACATGTATCGTTTGCATGGTCTGGTAGAAAATGGCAGGAAAATATCTTACGGTGAATCTGCAGCAAGATAATAGAGGGATCAATAACACATCAGAACCTTCCTGTTGAGATAGATCCTAGGATGAATAAACTGACATAGAGTGAATGTGGATTTCTATGAACTAATCTCACTGCAACTCAAGTTCCTCTGAACCCTATCAAAACAGATAATGGGGTATAGCAGTAACTAAGGCAATAAAGGCTAATAACACGTAAAGAAAAAAAAAATTAGCTTTCTCAATCTGAGTTCCGTGCAATTGAATCTATCCTTTACTAGACAGTGCAGTTAGCGATGGATGGGTCATATGCACAGTGATGACAGTGACAGGACAGAGTAATCAGTGATGGACAGACAACAGGGCAGAACAATTTGACTCGTGGTAAGCTAGAATGAATACCAATGTTGACAAATGTGATAGTGACAAGACGAATAAACACAAATGATAGATAACAACATAGAACTCAAAGAATAGGCAAATTTTTTCTAGATGAGTTGTCTAGAGCACCAAACTCTGTATCCAAGGGTAGGAACTGCAGATGATTGACACAACAAAAAGACAGGACTGAAGAAAGTGGATCAGCAAGCACCATGTTTATGTATTGTAGATAGGATTTTCATGCTTTAACTGGGAAAAGAAATTCTATCTTAGAACATCTGTAATAGAACTTTATGATGCTGTAACCTCTAGCAAATTGTCTATTTACTCTATGAAAATAAAAATAATGGCCTTGTGCTGACAAATAAACTATCATATTTTGGTGTTAGGATTGTATGCTGTGTAAGAAGAATGGGATGTTAAAACTTCTTGATAGGAAACCTCAGATGACACGAGACAGAAGGAAATGTGACAAAAATTTGAGCAATGGATTTGGATCTAGTTTTCTACTTTTCTTTGGAATCCATTTCTGTATCTGCTTCTACAGATTTTTTTAAATTAGCCATCTTTCACATATAATAACTACCACATTCATTGCCAGCCTGGATATCATAAATTAAGTTGTGGTCTCTAGGTAGTTACTCTGTTGCCTGCCAAGGGAAGTGAACATGGCAGTTCTGTATAAGAAGCCCCTACATACACAAAACCAGAAGTCAAAATAGCTGCAATAAAAACCACTTTCCTGATTTTCTACATTGTGGAAAAATGCCTTCTACCCCTCTTTGTGAGGAAAGCCATGTATTGCCTGTACTGCTATGATGTGTGAGTATCATAAACTCATTGTACAACCAGTCAAGTAATTTTCTAACCTCACACGAGACTGGAGAAGATTTATCTCAACAAGTCTGCAGCTTATTTACAAAGCTGACAAACTGGAGAAGTGATGTAACTTCACTGTGGCGGGGTGTGTTTTTCTAAAAGAAGGAGACATCAAGTAATCCGGCCCTGAATTGCTACTGCTATCTTCCCATTTGTCATGGATGCAATACAATTGCTTTTTCCATGTCTGCTGACTTTTGAAAAATATTAATCTTCTAGTGTCACAGGTGGCTTTCTGTTCATTCGATCTCCACACTCGAATGTCGTGTTCTGTTTATCCCACACTTAGAGATCAGGAGGTTGGATGAGACCATTGGGGTCATTTCGGTTGCACTGTAATTACAAGATGATCCTCTCCACTTATCTAAGTGTTTTATCTGGTTTACTTTGAACATAGCTTTGTTGATGCATCAGTGACTTCTTTTGAAAAGCTACTCTACTGCCTAACGGACTTTATGGACAGATTTCTTTTTATCAGTAGCTAAAATTTACATTTTTATATTATAGTTCATTACTCTTTAATCACCTTATATAATGCCATTTCTTTCCCCTGACAATATTTTCTATCAGTAGCTGAGAAACTAAGTCTATGCTGAATGTCAGTGGGAGTGTAGATTAATTAGAATTAAGTCCACTGTCACAAAATGAAAGACACCTTCATTTTTCCCTTCCTCATTTTGATCTAGGTAGATACAAAAATCTAGCAATAGAGTTTTTCTAGTCCTGCATGATCAAGTAGATTTTGGGCCTCACATGATCTGATACTTATCTATACATTTACAAACTTTGCTAATTAACCTGAAACCACTGCAGGTATAACCCTGTTTCAGTGTATCTGTCTACCCTGAAAAGTTTAGGAAACAAGTGGTCTGACTAATGTAAAATTAAGTGGCATATAAGCATGTGTGTACAGATATATGTATATATGGGGTATGTGTGTGTGTGTGTTTATCCTTACACACACATATATGTATTTTTTCATTTGTTTTGCCTGCAGGACATCTCTTAGGCACTTGGCTGGAAATTATATGAAATATAGATCCCATAGTGTTCAATTTATACCATAACTGTTTAGGGATCTGAATTAGCAAATAAGGTTTTATTCCTGGGATAATCAATGGTTCAGTCTCATACTTTTTGTGCATCCAGAATTTTCATTAAGATCAAGTAGATATCAGTATGGAAAAAAAAAAAAAAGCACTGAGATCAGAATGATCAGATACAGTAAACTTTTAGTTTTATGCTTATTTCCCTTAAAATGTTTGAAATAAGTAGTCTTATTTTTATATTGAGTTCAGATCTCAACTTTTGAGATGCTTGTATGATTTTGCAGTGAGATGGAATTTTAATTCACCATTATCCTAAGAAATGAGTGAATAAGTGGAGAATTTTTTACTGAAGCCCGACAACCTTCGCACAGCAAAATATCAGCATTCTGAACTCTCCCTACTCCCTCTTCTGTTCCTCAAAAATAACAGAAATGGCAGTTCTTTTTCAAACTTGTATTTATGGGTCCTTTAAGTAAACCTGATTTCTGTCCTCCCTTCACTATTTTGCAGGTACACACACTGTTGCTACATGGCTACTTGAAATATTTACTGTGGCGGGAGCTGACTTCAAATTTGGAAGAAGGAAAAGAGAATAGAAAAATGACTTTTCTCACCTTCTGTATACTTGGATGGAGGACATTTAAAGATCTGATGATGAAGCTATGGTATTATGAGATGAGTCAGGAGCCATAGGCTGTGCTACTGGATGTTTTTGAGTTCAGGGATCACAGCAGGAGACGACACCACTACTGTAGGACTAAGCAGCACCATGGCTTATTCTGGTGTGCAGCCTGGAGCCAGGCAGTTGCTTTGCAAGTACATATAATGCTGATACTCTGGTTGGGCAACAGCACATAGAGCCCATGTGGAATTGTCTCACAAAGAAAGCATGAGAGTTAACGGTTCTGTTTGGTGTCTGAATACAAGGCGGTCACATACAGAATGAAATAATTTAATTAACATAATACTTGTCCTAAACTGAGTTCAGTTTAAAGCTGAGAGTGGAATAAGGTCACTTCTATTAATCTTTGTATTTATGTCTCATGCCTTCCTTCTCCTAACACATACATTTCTGAAAAATATGAACAAATTTATCATTACAGCAACTTGTGTGGGGGAAGGATTTGTGTTACAGAAGTGTAACTGAGCATAAACAGCCTAGATCTGCCTGGTCTTCAGCCTGCCAAATTAAAGACTTGGTCGGGAGAGACTTGGGAAAGAATAAGGCAGTGTGATGAAAGCCTTAGAACAGCTCACTAAGGCCCAGAAAATTATTACCTGTACAGGAGCCATGGGCGTTTCTGTAGGACAGTTCGATGCTCCTGAATGTGGAACTGTGGGCCACACATCTCTTCCCGGGAGGAAACACTAGGCCAATAAGTATTTCCAAAGGAATGCCCCACATGAAGCCAGAGTCCTGGCATTCCTTCTCTTAAAGGAAACTGCTTTTTAGCTCATTTAGACACACAATCAGTCTTAACCTTGCTTAATCTCTCTCTTTCTCTGTTACTGAACTTTGGGCAATCAGTGGCACAGTCTCAACAGAAGATAACAGGTGCCTTTCTTGCCCCTCACAAATAATTTGCAGCCTAGTAGAGCAATGTCTTAAAATATAGGAGCAGAGCACTGACACCCCTCCAAGTCTGAAATAAGCCTTAGACAGGGCTAACGCCTCCCTCACTCATCTCATATACCAAAGGGACATAGCAACTCTACTGGTATATCCTGCATTCAGAAGAGGACTCAGACTGAATGAATCTAAGGTCAGGATGGAGGACAGGACCTCAAACTAGTCTGGGTTGGTCCATCTTGGGGGCTAAGTTGTAGCTATGCTTAGCCTGTGGCTTTCTGGACCACCTGTCTTTCTGTCGCAAGTCATCTACTGTTGTTTAGGTGCTGTAACATGTGTTTGAGTCACTTAAACCAGACAGTCTGAGTCACGCCTAGAGTGTATCCCTGAGAACAAGAGGCCTGATTCACATCCCCTTTTGAAAACTGTTAAGCATTAGGATAACATTAATGTTATTGTATTAATTTTCCTTTCTTAAACAGAACCTACTGCTCCCATGGAATATGTGGAAAAGAAGATATTTGATAGGTTTTCAACTGTGCATGTACACTGTTTCAAAATGGAATGATAAATCACGTAAAATATTTTATATCCTCAATGGCAAGATATTAGCCGTATCCATTTCAACAAAATCTGCTTTATTTTTAGAAATAAATGTTCAGTAAGTTGATCACAGTGATGGATAAAACTGTAATCTAAATGCCAAAGACAGCAATAAAAAATAAACATAAAATCAACATCAAGAAATTTGTCTTATGAGAATGAGACAGTTATTTTGTCACAACGGTCATTCTTGTGACTTTATTGCTTTTTGACTACTTGATTAACTATATATATATATATAACCTCATGTTCTTGTTCCCACTTTTTTCACAATGCTTCAAAGCACTGTGCCTTTTTAGGCTTTCTGTTGTGCAATAAAGTGTATATTTTCAAGTCAGATTTAGAGTAAATCTAATGAAAAAATTTCAAGCACATCTACAGCTCAATTCTTCTGCTATTGAAAAGCTGTCTTCTGATAGAAAATAAAAATATTTTATTGACATCTTTGCCCACCAGAAAATGGATAATTAATAAATCTATTATTTTATAATTATGTTTTATAAATGAGTTAGGTGAAAAATTTTGTCCCCAAGCAATTCCTAGGAAACACTACTCATTTAGTTTATATGTGAGCAAAGTGACCACTAATTAGTATTTGTAGACTCATGATAATATTGTTCAGCTGTTCAAAACACATTTGTGCTGCTACTAATTAAAATTACTTTGGAGTTTTAGGAATGTACTGCTATAGAGCACCTTGGCAACATCTCTTCAGTCTATGGTTCTATGCATTTTTCTATCATTCTTGAAAAATAGCAGGCATTCTGCTCTCAAAAAAAAAAAACCCATCAAAAAAAGTCCTTGTGTCATGTTATTAGAAAACTTTTGTTCAAAACTATGTTTAGTTATTGCTATAATGACAGTAATTACATGAAATTAAATCTGCATGGGATTTCCAATCTACAGTGTCTCAAACATGAACTAATTTTTCTCAGTGCTACAATATATAAAAAGAGAAAAGATACTCTTTACATTCATGACATCTTTTGCTTGTTTTTTGCTTGGAGCTATATCACACAGCTCCACAAATTTTTATATCAGCAAAACTGACGAACTCCCAAATTTTAATAAATGGAAATGAACAAGTTTTCTAAAACAAATATCTAGAGATTCTAGAGAAGCCATCTGTGCTGCCATTGGGGTCATGGTCACAATATTGCTATTTTAAACCGTACTGCTATTTACTTTAGAAAAACTATGCACTAAAACATAAAACCACAAAACCACAATTCTGCTATTTTCTATTTTTGAAAGTATTTAAATTGTGCAAAATAGATATATTCTTACTCTAGCTACTGATGTTTATATATTGGATATACACATACATATACACAAAGGCAGTGTTGTATCTGTATTTATGATATTGATGGCATCATCTGTATGTTCAGGAGACACAGTATTTCTATGGAATGTAACAGAATCGTAAGCTTTGCTGAGTACCTCACTGAATTGAAATAAATAGCTTAGGCTCTTCAAATTCCATTTTTATGCTCAACAAACTGTCACTGAGGAAGCAGTTTTGCGTGGTTTATGACAGCTTCAAGAGCTTTGCAGTTGTGCCCTGAATGCATTCAATTATACTTAATATCAACCTTCAGAATTACTTTTTACCATTACCTGGACATCTTTAGTGCAGAGGAAAGTGCTTTGTTCAGAGATCATATGCTAATGGTGACTATTTGAACATCTGATACATCCAAACAAGCCATTCTATATGGAGAAAAAATTGCGTCAAGTATAACTTGAATATCATAGGCCTTTTTTCCTCAGTATTATCCGGCTGAGCAGTTAACTACAGTGACTTGGCAAGAGGTTTGGAGGACAGCCTGTGTCCTGGGGAAACCGTTGCCACCGTGACAGGGCTTGGGCCCCAGGGAGTGCGCATGGACGTCGTACACGGGGAACTACCTCTTCTTTGTCACTTGGCCATGGCTCTTGCCTCTAGGAAACGAGACAAAACCAGATTATTAAAACTACTTGAAAAAAACCCCAAACATCTAGGATTTCTGCCTCCCTCTGCTTTGGACAAGCCAGATGGTCTCTTATCGTCTGCCTTTCACCATGGACTTTGGTCAAAACCAGCTCCACCGGTCCTGTGCATTGGGCCTCACCCGATTAACCTCATGTGAGTAACTGCCCCTGCTACAGTTGCCGATGACAGTCAGTCAACATCTTTGTTTAACATGCATTATCAAGCAGTCATCCCTATTCTGTGTTTGAAAATGTGGCAAGCCTGGAACTCATGAAAGATAGATACTGGATCTGCTATCCTTTGGTCTCTGAAGCCAGTCAGCCCATGGAGCAGACGTCCACAGCGCAGCTTGCCGAGAACTCCACGCTGGAGCAGGTAGAGATGCCCTGAAACTCACTCCTTGCCTGAGCTGCGTCCCAACCATGCCCCTGGCTGGCCCCACACCTCAACGAGCCTCATCCCAACAGACTGGCTCAGCTATCTGCCTTGGCCGCAGCCTGGCCACCTTGCCAATGACCTGTGTGGCCATCCCAGGCTGTGGTGGTGGCTGCAGCCACTTCCCTGGCCAGCCCTGCCCTGCCCTGCCTGCCTTGTGCAGGTATCGCGGGGTGGGCCCAATGTGGCCTCACCATGATGCTGGCTTCCCTGCATCCAGCAAAGCTAATCCTGTGGCCAGACCTGGTGAATGTGCTGTGGAGAGGAGTATTTTGAAAGAGACATGGTCAATTCATATGAGAAAAAACAAATTTGCTTTCATCATGAGTAAATATCATGCTTTAGTCTGCTACCTCTACTAATCTATATCTTAAGTTTGCATATAGTAAAACATAACTAGAATTTTTTTTTCAGATTGTCTCTACTTCTTGAATGCAATCCTATTATTGTTCGATTAAAAAATATTTCAAAAAGATCACGTGTAGTTCAGAGATAAGACCCGATTGCTAGGTGTTTCTTGGAACACAAAGTGATGTGTCAGTGAGGCTAATGAGTCTCTAACAAAATAAAATTGAAAAGACTGTCTACAAAAGAGCAATCTTAGACATTCTGATGTGCCTAATTAAAGAAGCTGGATCACGATCACCAGGATAATGTAAGTACTAATAACTTAATAGTTTAGCTTAATCTAAATTGGACTGTTCTGGAAAATAACCACTAATTGGTATTGAGAGAGATTGATGAAGTCATGTAATTTTTGCTGATAGTACTATACTTAGCGCACAAAACCAAGTACACTCCAAAGCTAGATGAAACAGTTCTAGTGAATTGCAAATAAGCACATAGCATAAATGCTGTCTTTTCGCTAAGTGCTAAGCATCAACAATGTACTGTGATCTGCAGTCTCAATTAGAGACAACTTTGGGTTTTGACAAGAGTAACAAAATGTTGTAAGTGTTGGCAGCAGTCTGGGGGCCCAGGTTCAGCTGGCCTGGGCTACGATAACACACGGAGTTTCTTGCTAGCACAACTCCTCAGGCAACCTGAGCCAGGAGGGCCAGTCCCTAACGATTACTGGTTCTGGCAGATTTCCCCCTATGAGAAACTAACACTTTATTGAAGTCTTTATAGTCCTGCAAAGCTTCCACCTTTTTCTTGTTAAAACTGGTGCAATAAAATTCTTCAAGGCCAGTGATGGCTGTGCAAGAAATATAGAAGCCCATTAACTGACTCAATTGGTATAATATCCTCTTTAACATTTTTCTTTTCTGTTAGTGAGTGTTGAAGTCATGTAAAATTCTAACACCTACTTCTGATTTTCCCTCATTTTGGCAGGGAGGGAAACAAGAAAGCAAGCAAAACAATGGAATGTACTATTCTGTAGTTTAAGCAATTATATTAAAAATCAGAACATGACAAAACTCAGTTTCTCATATTAAACACTAATCTGGCAATTTGTTGTATTATTGTATTATATATGCAGTGATAGAATCTTTCTGAGTTATTAAATGAAATAAGGAAAATACAAGTTCAACAGTTTCAATGCAGACTTCAACATAAACTTGAGGAAAGTTTACATATTTTAATTTCTGTGTCACTGGCCTTTTTAGGTGTCTGAAGATTCTGTACAGAGTGAGTGTTTTAATTATTACTCCTAATTTCATGCCTTTCAGTTATTGATGAAGTCTAAACATTTTAATTGTCATTCTGCTTACTACAACTCCAGCTGCTAGTTTTGACTCAATGAATATGTACCTGCTTCGGGTCACCATCACACCTACAGATGGATACCATTAAAATTTTGTTTGTGTTAAGCGAGAACAAGGTGCACAAGACAGGTGATCTTTTGATTTAGCATTTAGAACAAGATCTTTGCTGATGACAGAGCAGATGGTCAATTTTTTTGGAAGGGAGAATTAAAATAACTAGATAGATTTTGGCAGATGTTCACTATGCTCATGCATAAATAAATGTAATCCTCATCCTTTATCTCCCCAGTCTGGTTCGAGGTGTAAAGGGTGCGCAGTACATCATGTGTAGTGTGTTTGGAAATCTGAACCATGTTAACTCTTCATTTTCTATTATCACTACAGTGAAAGAATGATGCTGGGTTTTTTTAATCCATCAGAATACATAAAGATTGTTAAAATCTCAATTTATTTTCATTTATTTGCTTTATGGTTTATTACAGAGAGGAAGTTTCTTAGCAATCAAAATGGTATTTTCAGGATAGGCTGCTCATCTTAGGAGTAAAAATAGGAGCTATGTAGCACAGGTCCTCTAGTAGTGTTCACTGCTCAAGCCAAAAAATGGATGACAGTAAGTATTATAACTCATCCCTGAAACTCGTGCATAAGTACAGATACGGTTTGTGTTTGTGTTTAGCGTCATCAGGAAATCTAAAACAAAATGCTTCAACTTGGACCAGCTTTACCAAAAATCAACATGGTGAGAGTGAAGTGACTATCAGTGTGGTGTAGTACAGCCTGAGAAGTCACCACAATAACTCAGCACTTGTCGTAGACTCCCGGTGCTTGGAGGGTAGATGGGGGATTTGTACTTTTTTTGCTAGCGATACAAAATGTTCAGAATAGACTTTTAGAGTGTAATCTTGTGGAGTGCATAGATGCCAAATATACAAATCTCTTCACACATCATACAGTAAATCAAGGATTGCCTATTTTCTGGTGGTACGGGGATTTTTCTGGAAAAGATGCTGATTCATTAAAAGCAAAGTACTTTACAGACATGTAGAGTTTTGATAAGATTTAATAAAGTTTGTCAGGAACACTCGTTTTATTAAGAAAAGTTCTTCGTCAATAAACTTCCCTCCCTGACAATGTGGTGTCCTTGGAATTTACCTGCAAAACAGGAAATCCTTGTTCATAAGCTCAACCTGTGCTTATAAGCTCAAATAGTGTCCTGAAAGAAAAACAGCAAGTTCATGAGTTCATATACACTATACAGTGTTTTACATAGGTCGGTTTTTCAGAGGTACAGCTCAATACTTGGCAATTTCTACAGGACCTCAAACACAGAATGTGGAAAACTGCTGATTTTATACCACATAGAACAATTCCAAGATGAGTGGGAAAGAGCAAAGCCCCAGGGAAACCATTGTTTGTCTACAGGGTCTTGGCTTGAGATAAGGAAAGCCCTGTCTCTGGACATGATGGGTGGCACTCTCTTGGTGTCACTAGAAGATTTAATACTAAGAATATAAGTAGTTCTGATATGAGAGTTGTTATTTTCTAAAAAAGTTTGAGCAGACAGTAAGCAGCTTGTCATTTTTTATAGAAAAAAGAGAGAAAAAAAAGTCCTGCCTGTCTCTTAAGCTCCAGCAGAAGCCACAGCCACTTTCTTTCGTCAGGATCATGTAACATCAGGTGCTCAGCAACTCCTCTGACAAGACAGAGGTCTGGAGTTATCTGTCTAAATGACTGGTGCAGTAAAAAGCCTTGAGCCTTTCCTGTCACCAAAGGTGACAAAGGCATCGTATCTTCAGTCTTCTGGACCAAGAGGCTAATTGCACTCGCTCTTTGAAGTACGGAGCGGTCCTGTCCATTGCCAAACGGGCTGCATGTCTTGAACTCTGACAGGGCATCCTCTGAGGCCAGTGGCAGTGGTACATTATCATTGATTAACATTGTCCACAAGGGAGTCAGACCATGGTCCCTTAATACGAGCACTGTGCAAACACAGAAAAAAATGATTTTTTGAGGAAAAAAAAAATTGGACTTCTGCCACTGTGAATTCAGAACATTTTTATGAGCCCTTATAATTAATGTCTGAAATAAAAGTACTCTTAACTGTACTGTAAGATATTACAGGTCTCTCTTTGGACTGTGGATGATCCTGTGGGCTATCAGTGATCCAGGAGCCGCAACTGAAGAGTCCGGACACTTGCTGAAGGATATGTGTCTGAAACAATCTCCATTTCAAAAGTGGGTAATAATTAATAAGGCAGCTCTTATAACCAAGTGTCTCAATGAACCTTCTAATAAAAACCTTAACTATCTACTCCTTTCCTTTCAGTGGAAAGAGACAAAATTGCCTTGTTGAAAGACTGATGAAATGGTTTACGAAATTCAGATATAGCCTTTAACTTTTTTCTGTGAATGTTTTGCAACTGGGGATACCAATTCTGTGTATGCGCCATGGCATTTCAGGAATTCTTGCCAACACAATAAACAAAAAAGTGGGTTGCAAAAAGAAACAGAATGATAAAACTTGTCAGAACCACAAGATGGCAATACTGTTTAAAGTATAAAGCTTGCTCAACTAAAACAAGTGTTAGGACCATTCATAGCAGACAGGATGCATTCCACCTGTTTACAAATAAAGTGTAAGATGAATATTTTCAAGGAAGCTAATCACAAGTTAGAGGTGTCCTCAGGGTTTATTTTAATTCTCCTTTTAACAAGTATTTTAGAATGGGTTCTTGTTCAATATCGTGGCTCAGACTCCAGTGGAACAATGCTGCTGTATTTCAACACAAAACGCATAAGAGAGAAGAAGGAACATATTGCAATCAGTGAACTTATTGAGCACTCATTTTCTCTTTCGTGTCCTTAGTTTCTGGAGAAGAGAAATTTGGGACCATCAAACAGTGTCTGGCTGCTATTTTTGTTGATTAGCTACCATGTTAATAATTATAGACACTTTCAGGCAGCAGAGAGGCCAGATGCAGGAAGTTGCTGTGGCACTGCTTCATCAACATGAAATGTGTTGCACACTAAAAGTGTCATTCCAAGCAAGCAGATAAAATGATACTGTATACTAAAGTATCTTCTGGGGCACTGCCCGGTTATGTTATTAAGTAGTAATTGATATTGTCTTTTCTAACAAAACAAAGAATCACACCAAACCAAACTGTGTTGCAGCAGGTCGAAGAAGATAGGTGTCAAGCTTCACAAGTAATGACAGTAAGAACTGGATGGTCTCACAGCCAGGCAAAGAGATTCCTCAAAGGCATATGAACTCATTGAGAAATGTGAGTAAACACATACATGCATGCTTATGCAGTGCTAAAAGGAATGCTGGAAAATTATGAAGAAATTCTATTCCAGGGACATACATAATGATATAAAAATAGAAAATCTATTCTTGTCTGCACACTGTATAGTGGCAAGCAGAGTCCTAGACATACACATGCCCCCAGAATCATGAGGGAAATCACTTGCAGAAGGTAAGCACTAGCTGTTTTAGTCACTGTCTCAGCCAGCCCTCTGCTAGTGAGCTGGCAGTTGCAGGGTGCAGAACTGCTAAAGATTTGTCATGGCACAGCAAGAATTTGTTGTTATTCTACTGATTGCCATGGCGAACTCAACATATCTATTTCTATTTACACTGACAGATGCAAATAACTACACAAATCACGAGCTCAGAGCCTCATTCAAGGTATGCTTCTCAGCAACATCGACACAGTGCCCAGTACTGGTCTATGAAGAGGAATATTATGTTTAACTGCAGGGTATATCTTTTTTCTCGGTGCATACTACAGTGTGTAACTCCCATTAACTTTAAAGGGTTATAGACTTTAGGAACATCAAAGTAAAATATACCCTGAGGAAAAAAAGTCTGTCCTTGGATGCTCACACATAGCTGCTATTGACGTTAATATAAAAGCGCAGTTCTTAGCCCTAAGTATGCCCATTTCTACTGGATCGGGAACTGAGCTCGATTCTCATGGAAAAGTCTTACAGAATTTCAAGAAAATAGCAACTCCAAAAAATATGGTTTAAACCAAACTATTTATAACCAAAATCTTATTAGACAATGAGATATTGTATTACACACAACTAATTTCAAAATAGCCGACATCAAGTATCTCACCCTACTTACTTCTGTAGGTCTCCTCTGTCCCATATCTTGAATTTCACAGTCTCACACTTGCAGATAGAATTCTTTTCAAGGAGTTGATATAAAGTGGCAGATGCATCCACCTTTTTTGCTCACTGCTTGTCTAAACTTTCAGGCATTGTGGATGTAGACCTCAGGCATGATTTGTAGCCTAGATTATTATGCATAATTATTATCAGTAGCCATTAATATCTACTCTTCATGAAAGCAAAAACCTCACATTGATCTCAACGTACCTCTCTGTCATAATTCAAGTTTTCCTCAGAACGAAGTAACAGTTCCCCATACAAGTATTAGAAATTAAATTTTCTCCTATATGTCTAGCATTTAGGTTAGACATTCACACCTAGTTACAAGTTTGCATGTCCTATGGGGAATTCTGCCTTTACAGGTGATTAGGCACAGAGCTGTCTTCCCCACCTCCCAACTCAAAATCTCAACTTAGATGCAGTGAAACAGGGATGAAGGATATATATGCAGCAGGTTGAGAACATCAAGCCCTTTCTATGAACTGTATGGAAAACTGCATAGCCTTGGTACTTAAAAACAACCTTCCATAATTTGTCATACAGGCCATATCTGCTATGGGTCAGGATGCAGAAGGGTCCACTGAAACAGTGGAGATCTGGAAGATCAGAACAGGAAGGGATTTCACAAAACTTTTACTATTTTCCTGTGCAAATATGGGAACACACTGTGGGCCAGACTGTATATGTATATGTACATATATATATCTCTTAAAAAAAAGTAGGAAACACACCTAAAAAGGTAGTATCTGATATTTTGGATTATTTTATTCAATCTGCACTGCAGCATTACCTAGCTCTCCTAAAAATCAGAATCTCTTTGCTGCAATTTGGTAGCATGACAGTGTGGGAAGAAAGCATAAATAAATAATAAAGCGACCTGTAGACTAATATGCTCCCTAGTTCAAAAGTATTTTCAAGTATATATTTTAAGATGACATGCCATTAAAATAAAAAATTAATAAACAGAAGCAACAAAAAGCAACATTTTTCATTTCACATTAAATACATCTAGGTGACTTGTCACTCCACCATACCTTACCAGAAGATGACAAGGGGAACAGGCTACAGGACTGAAGGACAACAGCTGTGCCATAAGTCACCTTGAATTTGAGCACTGATCTGTTGTGCCAGAGCAGAAGCACCACATACCTTGTCCAATATTCTGTTGTTGAATATGACCAGCTTCCATAGAAAGTGCAAGAAAAGGATGTAAGGGAAAATTACAGGATAACTTTTTTAGATGTAAGGAGCTGCTTAGTTAAGTAAAACAGTAGCTGATTTATGCCTCTAAGTGTAAAGTTTTTTTTTATCATATCTTAAACATAATCCAGATCATTTCTTCACAATGTTCTCAGGTTAAAGAATCCTTACTACAGCAACAAAATTTTGTTACTGTTTGTACTTGCTATTAAAGAGCAACAGTGCTGCCACAGGGGCAAGAAACACAGGTTTCATTTTTGTGTTTGTTTTGAGAGGTGGCAGAAGACACTTGACCTTGAAGAAAAAAACAGGTCAGAGTAGAGGGAGACCAGAAGAAGGGTCAAATTTTCTTTGCTTGTGAGTGTCTTTCATCCTCTGGAGGTCCCAATGCACTGGCAGAAAAATGGATGGGTGTGTGTTTGTATTTGTTTGTGTTTCTTTATGTGCGTACTCTTCAGGTGACATGGAACTCAAAGATACTTGAGGAGATAAAGCTTTAAGCTTTGGCATATATGAAAAATCGATATCCAAAGGTTTCCAGCAAGGCATATATCTGGGAGTGATTTCAGAATGTACCCATTGTCTAATGTTATAGTGTCATTTTGGGAAGATTTGTCTTTTGCAAAGGGTACTTCTGGGAACCATGAGACATCCCATAATCTGCTCTGACTCCCCTACAGTGAATAGGATGAGCAAATGTAAAGAATGGATAATGTAACATGGAGAAAAGAATCGAGCCATCCAAAATCTAAATTGATGATTCTGTTGTAGTGGCGTTGGTAGAGGGGACCGAGTTACTAAAATACATCACTATTTGCTGCTTCATAGCAGCAACAGAAAATTACAGTAGTGCTAGGGCCACAAGACTGGTCTGAGCTACACAAAGTAACACAGATGTGGGCATTAGGGTATGGAAGAAGGCTGTTATGTGCATTCAACATGCAACAGCTACTCCTTGTTGGTTAGTATTGAAACTGGAATGGGTTACCTTGTGCTTTTTGCCCATAGGTAACCTGTGAAGGAAATTAATGCAGAAAAGCACACTGTACTAATTATCATATCTTTATGTTTACCTTGCAATAACTTCCTATATAGACAAGATCTAGCAGTCCAAACCCAATACTGTTAAGACACTGAAAGCTTCTGAAGACAACAATCAGCAACAAGCACCTGAACAGTTCACAGTAAGTGGTTTACAGCTGAAATATTATCTGCTAAAGGATGGCTCCTGAATGTGTTTCTGTAGATTTATTTACCCCAATCATTTAAGCAAAACATGGCTGAATCTCATCTCCATCTCTAGATCTCTCTTGTAGACCCTTTTTTCATCTTCTCTATGAGACTGCAAAAGCTCTGTGAGGCTTCATACTCTTTCCCCTGAAATTTATTTTCTGCTTTTCAAAGATGATTGAACTTTTGAAAGTTTTCCTAGCAAAATAAAAGCAATGCTGTATACAAGGGTCCACTGAAATGTGCTGTTCTGGCTGCATTCGACATAAGTATGGATTCACCATTCCATTCCAAATTCAACAATCTCCTTCCAATGCCCTGTTAAAATCACTCTCTGTTTAAGTTTGATGTTGTTGCAATATTTGGAATATCATCTCCCCAGCCTATGTCCTTCTGCTCCTTAGTATTTTAAAAACTCTTAACAGTAGTGTTATGTTTTTTCCCCCCACAAAATCAGAATGATATAAAACTGCTAGAACGAGAAAGAGGAAGTCTAATTGATAATGAACAGGAAGACATCAATTTTTCAGCAGCCTCTGGATAGCACATCTAACTTCAGCCTTTAAAAATAAAACATACATGAGAACAGTTCTCAGCTTTTATTCCTTCCACTCACCCTCCCTGCTTCTCCCACATTACCTCGACTAAATAAATTCTGGGGGTAAATGAAGATGCTATAGGGACTTCACTACAATTTTGCCTCTCATTTGCCCTTGTGTTTGTATATCTTTCTCTGGTTTCCTTGACTTCCTTTTCAGAAAACTAGGAAACCAACAATAGGAGAGATGAATTTTCAAAACCCACAGAGGAGATTTAAAAATAGGCAAAAAGGGGTTCAGCCAAATCTCTAACACCAACACATCTGATGAAGACAGAAATTGTCTGATTTTTGTCATACCCATTAAAAAGTCAATAGACAATTATCTCATAATTTCAGCGTCTTTGCATGGTAAATGATATCCTAAGCAAAAATTCTAATTTTATAAAAGAAAATATGGTGCTGTAAATATAATTTCTCAACATATTACTGAAATACTGTCCAGAAGAGTGAAAGACAGATGAATAAGTGAGCAGATTTCCCAGCTCTTTGAACACGCAGTACTCACACTGAACAGCCGTATAAAGATATGCCAGCTTCAAAAGTTTAATGCACATTTGCAAAATGCGTAGTCCAGAGAACACTTCAGACAGAGCTCTCTAGGGGCTACTTTTGTGTTTATAAGTATTCAGCTGAATTTCTAAACCAGAAGAGTGGAAGCTTGCATTTAGCAGAAAGGTTCTCAAGAGCATGGACACTTTTAAGCTCAGTCTTAATGACTGAGCTAGAAACTTTATGGAAATAGAGAAATCTGCTATGGCAGCTTTAGCATCCAGTTTAATAAACCCAAATCTTCATCACTTCATATTTACACTAAGGAAAATAGCTTTGAATACCTTTACCGTGTTTAAGGTATCAAAGTGATTTAATATTAGAACCTTCTTACTCTTTTTTTTCTGTAAAAGAAACTTCTTGTCTTCTTTCAGAGGAAAGTTTTAGTTCTAGAAATTCACATTAATCACAATATCAGTTTGTTCCTGTTCTATGTCAGATGAGCTCTCTAAAATCTTTCTAGCTTCTGTTAAACATGAACATCAGATTTACAAAATGTTGATTGATAATATTTGCTTTACCAGCAGAAAGGTGGGGGGAAAAGGCAATCCATACGAATAAGAGAGACGGTTATTTTCTTCCTTTTTTTTTTTTTTTTACCTAAGGCTTGAGCCTATTGGTTTATAAATAGTGGAGAGGATATGGAGTGCCAATATAACTTTGTTTCATACAGAAAACAGGTTACTGACAATATTTGATTTATGGAATGGCAGTGTGATATCCCTGCATTTGTCTGTATTTTCATGCAGAGAAAGCATGAGAAAATGCTGCTTACATCATCAAAACAAACTCTCATAGAAATTTTATAAGCTAGCAAAGCACAGATGGTTGAAGGCATATGTTAGATCACTATTATAGTTTTATTTGCTTAGGAAGACTTTATCAGCTCAGGTCCTGAAAAGTTTCTCTTAGAACTCCAAATGAGCATGTGAAACAAATTATGTAGCATGTCTCTGTATAAAAGCCCTTTCACTCCTATATAAGTACTTACCCAACTAAAAATGAGGTTGAAACTGCTTTAGAATAATAAAACCATCCATTATTAACACTTGCTTGTTCTAGATTTTTCTGTACTATACTTTTCTTTCAATAGGGAAGGCCAAAGCGCAAGTCACTGAAGACAGTTTATATTAAAACCTCCCCATGTTACATAAGCATGTAATCAAGGGCCTTTTGTTTTAAAGATTCTGCAGCTTTTCAGCAAAAACCTCATTTTTATGGATGAGTTTTTGACTTTGTGTGCTGTTTCACAGGTAAAAAAGGCAATTTGAAAAACAAGTTTTTTGCTTTACCATTTAGAATTGTTCTTGCACCTTAGTTTTTACAGGTGGGCATGTACAATTTGTGCATTAAAATACAAAATTATTAGCCAATGCTATTTTTCCAGCAAGCAATATACGATGTATGAGGGTAGGAGCGGGTGAAATTTTGAGCCAGTTCATGGGCCAAACAAGATTCAGGCAAACCTGGCATACCCAAGTGTCAGTTTGGGTACTGAACCTGATCCCCCAAGTCTGGATTTTCCCATCTAGGTCTATCCAGAAGGTTGGAAAACATTGTTAAAACTACGTGGTGGCTTGAATTTAGGGAAAACATTATTTTCTTTTCAGCTGTGTATGTCTTCAGGACTCTCATGTCTGACACACTTTGACACACATTTCCATCATACCAGTAGTCCATTGAAAGTCTCTGAGTCACTGCTTCGGCCAGGGCTCTTCCTGGGACACAGCTGAAAGACACTACAATTCCTTGTTGTTACTATGCAACTGCCAACGTCAATATACTTTGGATAAAACCTCATAAAGGATTTTTTTCAGCCAAGATTTCAAGAACCTTAGAGCCTCAGCTCTTTAGTCTGTATGAAATTTCTTCATGTATTTTATTTCACAAGATGCCATAAAAAACAAAGCAGAGAAATGATGGACCCCAAGTGCACTACCACTGCTGTTACCTCTCAGGTTGAAAGTGCATTTGAAAATAAAAAAAAATCCAACCAGTGATGAAACTTTAAGGCTTCTGAGTAGGAACACCACCTACACATGAAAGACATTGACCCCATTGAGTAACTGCTGCCATGCCTTTCACAGCCATAGGAGCCAGAATTTGTCTTTCAGCCTAGCATACGGAGCGACATGCACTAACAGCTGTGACGTGAGGATAACTTTTCCTCTAACCAGAGTCTTAACAGGTCAAATTAAAAAGGTTTTGAGACACTGATAAGGCCTGCAAATAAGATGTGAATCAAGCAAAGTCACAATGCCTTTTCAATTCCAAATTGATAGCTTTCCCACACCCTATACTTATGGGAGGAGGAGGGGCAAGGCACATGGCCATAAGTTAAGGATGGAAAGTGGAGAAGGAGGACGGCAGAGTAGCTTAAGAATAGCTGCTGTTGTATAAATGCTCCATCTTTCCTGTTAGTCTAACCTCAGTTCCTGGAAAAATTATGGAGAAGGTTATACTGAGTACTACTGAAAGTCATTTAAAGAATAATGCAATTATCAGGGACAGTCAGCATGGGTTCACAAAGGCAAAGTCCTGTTTAACTAATTTTCTACTCTTCTGTAATAAGGTCACCTGCCTAGTGGATGAAGGGAAGAAGATGGACGTAGTTTTTCTGGATTTTAGTAAGGTTTTTGATACTGTCACAGAATCACAGAATGGTAGGTGTTAGAAGAGGTGTCTGGAGATCATCTAGTCCAACCCCCCCTGCTAAAGCAGGTTCACTCAGAGCAGATTGCACAGGATCACATCCAGGTTTTGAATATCTCCGGGGAAGGAGACTCCACAACATCCCTGGGCAGCCTGTTCCAGTGCTCTGCCACCCTTAATGTAAAGAAGTTTTTCCTCATGTTTAGATGGAACTGCCTATGCTCCAGTTTGTGCCCATTGCCTCTTGTCCTGTCGCTGGGCACCACTGAAAAGAGCCTGGCCCCATCCTCTTGACACCCATCCTTTAGATATTTGTAAGCATTTTTAACGTCCCCCTCTCTTCTCCAGGCTAAAGAGCCCCAGGTCTCTCAGTCTTTCCTCATAAGAGAGAAGCTCCAGTCCCTTAACCATCTTTGTAGCCCTCTGCTGGACTCTCTCCAGTAGTTTCCTGTCTCACAGCATCCATCTGGACAAGTTGTCCAACTGTGGGATGAGCACATTCATGGTGGACTGGGTGAAGAACTGGCTGAAGGGCAGGGCTCAAAGGACTGCAGTGAATGGGGCTACACCTGGCTGGTGGCTGGTTACCAACAGTGTTCCTCAGGGTTCAATCCTAGGGCCAGTCCCATTCAATATATTATCAACAATCTGGATGCAGGACTTGAATGCACCATTAGGAAGTTTTCTGATGATACCAACTGGGAGGTGCTGTTGACTCTCTTGAGGTACAGGATGCCTTTCAGAGGGGTCTAGATGTATTGAAGCGTTGGGCTATGATTAATGGGATGAAATTTAACAAGTCCAGATTCTGCACCTAGAATGGAGTAATGCTGAGCACAAGTATAAACTGGGAGAGGAGTGGCTGGAGAGCAGCCCTGCAGAAAGGGATCTGGGCATGCTGGTTGACAGCAGGCTCAATATGTCAGCAGTGTGTCCTGGCAGCCAAGAGGGCAAGTGACATCCTGGGGTACATGAATCACAGCATAGCCAGTCGGTCAAAAGAGGTGATTATCCTGCTGTATGCAGTGTTGGTATGGCCTCGCCTTGCAGTTCTGGGCCCTACAATTTAAGAAGGACATGAAGGTCCTTGAATGCATCCAGAGGAAGGCAACAAAGCTGGTGAAAGGTCTGGAAGAAATGTCCTATGAGGAGCGGCTGAGGACTTTGGGCTTGTCTAATTTGGAGAAAAGGAGACTGAGGGATGACCTCATTGCTCTCTACAGCTCCCTGAGGAGGGGAAACGGGGAGGGAGGTGCTGATCTCTTCTCCTGGTATCCAGTGATAGGACACTTGGGAATGGTTCAAAGCTGCACCAGGGGAGGTTCAGACTGGACATGTGGAAGCATTTCTTTACCAAGAGGATGGTCAAACACTGGAACAGGCTTCCTGGAGAGATGGTTGATGCCCCAAGCCTGTCAGTGTTTGAGAGGCATTTGGACAATGCCCTTAACAACAACATGCTGTAACTTTGTCAGCCCTGAAGTGGTCAGGCAGTTGGGCTAGGTGATCATTGTATGTCATTTCCAAAGGAAATAGTATTCTATTCTACTCTAGTCTATTCTAAAGGATTGTTAAAAAGATCACTAAATCAGGTTATTAAAAACTTCCTGTTATACTTGAGAGACAGTGACTAAATAAACAATTCAGGAAAGTAAACAGCAAAACTGAAAATTAAACAATCTCTCCCTCCCTCCTCCCCCCTGCCAACCCCCGGTAGCCAGACAAACAGAACACATTCCACCCCCTACACAGTCAGCAATTAACATGATCCATGATAACCAATTTGCGGTAGGTCTCTCTGGGAAGGATAGTCTGATGATAAATAGTATAATACTCTGGCTAACTCTCATCCATACGCTATGGAAAGACCGAACATTTCCCGTTATTGCAAATACTGCAAAATCTGACAATATACAAAAAACTATTCTGCAAAAGGTATGGAAGAAAGAAGACCACAAGATCTAGATGCCCAAAATTTCCCATCCGGGCACAACCTCAGACTTAAAAACTTGTGCTTTCAACTTGCTAAATGCAAAGTGTTAATATGAACCCCTGGTGGGACTGAGAAGATGACATATATACATGCTTTCCTTCTTATTCACCTCAATTGACCATTAGTGGTTATTTCTGTGTTGTCCTGAACCAGGCTCTTTTCCTTAACTGGAATATTATAAAGAGCATCAGCAAAAAATGTTCCCTAGATTTTTGCAGACAATATATGTTTAGAAAAATCCATTCTTCTCACCTTAGCGTGAAGCGTCCCAGAAATCAGTTGTGCAGTTCAACACTGTACTGCCTACAGACTCCCACTGCACAAAATGCTGTTCCTGTACTGGTATAGTCATCTTTTCTTACCTAATCTTTCTTTATAAGGACAGGACATAAAATATTTCTGGATATCCCTCATTTGCTTACAGAGCTGAAAGATGAGCATTTGTTTTCACACACAACATTAAGCGATGAACATAGTCTGCAAATAGCTTAAGCCTTATGCTAATGTATGGTATAATTGGGTGAGATTATCAACAAGGTGGCTAATGATATAATTGTTCACAAGTGTTTGTGAATGAATTTTCTTTAGCTGAAGTTTGCAGTCCTTCTGCCCTTGTTTCTACTGATAGCTGGCTGATGCCCCTTCCTGGTACTTTTGTGGAAAGCCCATTTCAGTGCTCAAATCTGAAATTTGGGAATGATCACCTAATGAGTGAGTGGGTGGGAAAAATACCCCAAAGCACTGCCTGGCAGCTCACAGCTGAACAAAACAACCTGATCTGGAGATCGCACTGAAAAGGAAATCATTTAAAAAAAAACGTTTGGAGAATACATTCGGATGTTGAATAAATCTGAGAAAAATCCCTGGCTCCTTATGAATACTTCTTGAGCCCAAATAGGCTATATGAGTCAAAGAAATTGTTGAGCATGAATTATCTGCTCATTACTAGGAAAAGTAGAGGAACTTCCTCTTCCAACTATTCATAAATATCTTACTGTGTAACTGTATTTTTCTGAGTGTCTGTCTTCTGGGATGTCTAACTATAATCAGATCAATATGCAAAAATACGTAAAACTGTTCTCGTGCTTAAATCGCTCTCCTAGTAAAATGACATTCATTTTAAACTGAAGATGGAGATAGAAAAGTCAAAGGCAAATGTATCTTGAGACATTGATAATTTTTACCTTAATAATTAACTACCTCTTTAGACGAGTGCCCACAGAGCGCTCTGTCCTTTTTGGCTCTGACTTTTTAAAGATAGAGGTAATTAAAATTAATTAAGTAGACCTCCTGACAAACACAAGTAAAGCGCTCTGAAGATTTTCTTTTTTCTTTCTTTTTTTTTTTTAAGATGGCAATATATGGTATTGTCAAGGAATTAAAAAATAACAGAAAGATCCACCAACTTTAATCAGTCTCTGAAATTTTGACTGTATGCCCAAAGCATTAATTATCATAGCTTCAGAACAGCATATTTTATCAATACTGTGGTGACCACCTCTATTTAGTAACTAGGTTACAAACTCATTTGCCATTCCAGGAAAGAATTTACATGGCAGACATTTTCATTCATCTAGTATTTCTGCTGTGTGGAAAGCACATGAAAATCCTGAAAATCCTGCTTGCATCATCAGATGCAACATTTGAACTCTCATGTACTGTAGCAGTTTGAAATGAATGAGGAATTCACAAGCTAAGATCACTTGGTGTTGAATACACTGGTGGATGTTGTCTGCTATAGGGTATGTATTAACTATGCCAAGCAAAGCAAATTAGAAGTTTAGAGCTTACAAAATAGTTTCCTTATGGATTTGCGGGTAGGCTAGGTCACTGCACATTCCCTTCTAAATTACATTATTATCTGTGGCAAAAGGTGAAGTATTTTCTGTCTTCATTATTATTATTGTTGTTGTTATTTATACTACTACTACTACTACTGCAGAAGTAGCAGGAGCACTACCTGATAGAATGGCTCCAAAACAACACAAGGGTGCATTAATTCTTTTAAAACTTATAACACAGTAGCTTGTAGTAGTAATGCTTTCATTTTCAATATTGCATGAAATACTGAGATGTTGTAGTACATTAGTATCTCTTATGCTGCCATGCCTATAAGATTTCAGTTTCTTAAAATAAATCATGGCTAGAATGGCCACACTAATCCATCTCTAATTTGCTTCTAATTATGTCTCATGCATTTATCATAATTCAAATTGCACTTTTAAGCTGTAAAAGTATTATGGAATTCGCATGTCCCTTGATGTGCATACCACTAAGCCATCCTAAATTCTGCTTAAAAATAGTTGTCAATAACAGTTGTACATCAATCCAATACGATCACTTCACAATGGTCACTCTGAGGTTATGTACAAAAATACTTTGTATATATACATATTCATACGTAGAACGTTTGCAGCTCGTGAACTGCTGGAGAAGTACTGGTTCCTTTCAAGTCAAGATAAAACTCAAGATTTCAGTGTCTGTGATTCTGCTTTATGTATATCTACATTTTCATAGTAAAATGACCATCTTAAAACAAGTAAACAAGAAAGAGACATTATTGGAGGATATTCTTAAATTAAGTAATCAACACTTCGGTTATTTCCAGTTTTCCAGCTGTAAAGACTAAAACACTGCAAACTGAAAAATATGAAGTCTTCAAAAGTAAATATTTTTTCTTTCTTTTCTCTAAAAGTCTGTGACAATTTCAGCTTCACAACACAGCAGCCTCTCCCCATATAACAACAATTTAATGTATTTAAGACTGTTTAATAGAGAAGAAAATATATAGCTGCTGTACAGTTACCAATTTACCAATCTGGTGAGAGGGACTGCAAATGGAAGCAACACAGGACTGTAAGGAAAGCAATCTGAAAAAGTGCAAAGAAGCATTGTGTGAGTGGAGGTGAAAAAATTTAAGAAATGGGTTGCAAAAAAAAGGAAAAATTTTTTTCAGAGGTGATGAGGGGTTTGAACTAACAAATTAAGTCTGACTGGGAAAAAGTGCAAATTGCGCACACCTGATTAAATACCAAAAAAGTACTGGAAGTGAAAAGCAGGTAGTTGTAGGAAATTATGTGCCTTCTGGGAGGCAGGAAGAGTAGGAAAAAACCTAAAAATAATCACATTAGTAGATAAAAACAACTAAAAAAAGAATTTCTTCATTTAAGGAGTTGAATGTTTTAACTCAACTTGAAAAGGCTGATCCAAAATATCTACAATGCAGATAAATGTTTTCTCTTTAAATACAGCCCACTTGACAGAGACAGTGAGAACTCAGTGACAAAGGATAAGAAACTGCTGATTTATTAAATTTAATGTTTTGCTTCTGATTTTGTTGAGTTAGAAGAAAAAACGAGATGTGCCAGGAACCATATTTCTTCATGTGATAAAGCTGAAATTTGGAAAGGTTTCAGGTAGAAGTATACATCTGTACACTTTAGTTAAAATATGTAAGAAGAGAATGACTATCTTGCCTTGCAGAGTCTTGAATTCACGTGGACTACATTTCAAAATACATCCTTTAAAAGAGCATTCTTATGATGCTTAAAACTGTATTTAATTTGCTTTTCTCAATTCTTTATTCTCAAGGTCATTTACACTCACAGACATAGATACATAGATATACATACACATTCTGTTGCTTAAAGCTAATTTACTTTTGTTGATTATTCAGCAGTGGAAGTCATATACTTCTCCCGGTAGCATCATTACCATGAATTAATAGCACTGTTCACTGTTATTTTTATTGGAAAATATTACTTTCAACTATTATGTCTCAGCTGGAACAATCATATGATATCTTAGGTTATCTTATTCATGCCACGTCTTAAAAATAACTTGAATGCTAACCTTAATTGGATGAATATTGTAGGATATAATAAGAGAATATAATGAAACACTTTATTTCTTTAGACGTTTCCCAATACGGGCTTAATTAAACTCCCTTTTTTGTTGTTGTTTTTAATTCTGATCAAGTTTTATGAATCAGTCTTAAAGAAAAGCTAAAGAGGAGACATTTTGTGTCTTAGAGGCCCAATTTGGCATTTATTATTTGTGACACTTCTATGGTATTCTACCAGAAATTTCGGTGTGTAAGGACAGAGGGATTGTGCCTTGGCAAAGAATAGATAAAGATAAATCAATTTACCTCTCCTGGGGACCTGATAACAAGGACTAAGAATATATTGATTGCTGGAGCACAAACCAAGGCACAGCATGAGAATGGGGAAGCCAGACCTTCACTGTCATCACCACGTGCTCCCAGGGATGCCTGGACCTGCTCCCTGGCTGTGTCCTTCCTGCAGGCCAGGGGCAGCCCACTGCATACCCCGGTGGCTCCAGGACCTGCCTGCCATGGTGGGCGAGTGGGGAGGAGCCGCCTGGATGCCCACAAGCCAGCTGAAGGGGTTCGGATGGCAAGGGTTCAGTCTGGCTTATTCTTGGCTTTCATTAACCCCTGCCTCAAGGACTGAGGAAAATTATTTAGGAGGAAAATAGTGCTACAAAGAAAGTCACAGCAGCCCATACACTTATTCATGGCAACTAAAGGGTGGATGGGTTTGATTTCCGTCCTCTGCATGAAACAAAATTTGTCCGATGACCCTTTGCCCATTAGAAGTAACGGCTTCTTTCTTGCTGCCTCCTGTGTTTCCTGTGTCAAGAAGCAACCATGATAAAAACCAGACTAATGCAATCAACAAACAGGAACAAAGCAAAACAAGGCAGCTTTCCTTTTCAGCAAAATAAAAACAAGCATTTATTTTTCGCCTTACGCTTTGGGCTCTTCATTTTACAAAGTAATCACAAGTTTAAACACAGAAGAAAATTGCTCACAAATCCAATAAAATTTGGAATCCACCGCTACTAGCAATATCAGGGGATTTCCACCCAATATATTTGCCAACAAATCAATAACAAGAGTAAATCCTTCTGCATTGAGGGCAATCAAATGCTCACTAACAGGTACTATCACCAAAATTAATATAATCCCCCAAGTGTCAAAGTTAATACCAAAGGAAGCTTATGCTTCACGTGTGATAAGCTGAAGGATATTTCTTAATAATGGTTTAAATAAAAGGAAATTATGTGGAGATTTTGAATTAAATGATCCTGAACTGACTTGGCTCCACTGAAGTCTCTTCTTTCTGGAGACGTTATGTTTTCTTATCCCAGAGAGCACGCCGGTCCATCAGGACTGTTACACTAAGCCCAAAATGAATTCACAATGCTTTTAATCTAGAGACTGTGTAAAAGTGTCTTTCTTCTTTTGTCAGGATGTTTACATGCAAATTCTTTCCTGACCTGTGGTAGTCATTCATTCTTGTGCTTATTTCACAGCCAGTCAACTATGTAAACTTCCAACTATGCAGAGTGGATTTAGCATTGGTATTTAGACCAAACACTTGCTTATCATTAATAATTTCACATCTGGACTGTGACTAAATGAGAACAACATGGGAATTTAAATATCTTCATTTGAAAGAGCCCAGTTGGAGTACGTTGTCTGATTTTGTCTTAGGGGAAGCGGTATTTGTTGATTTTTTTATGTTTGTACATAGTCCAACTTCGGAGTTCAGCTGGTCTTTCTGTTTCTCCTGGGTGAGTTGTCTTCAGGATGTTCCTCTCTCCCAGGCTGGTGAAGTGACGGTTCTTGTCTTAAAATGCACGTAACAAATAAGTAATATAAAAGCAGATAAGTAACCCTGAGCTACTGCCTGCTGTCTCAGATCAGTTAGAGGTAGGTAGGTGAATTTGACTCTACCTTTCCTGATTAATATTTTCTAGCAGTTAAGGGCTGACTTAGAAGCTTCACCTTTTTCAGGAGGAAGAGTGTTGCAGTTAAGACATTTGCTGGGTTTCAGGAATTTCACTTGCAGACTTACTACAGGTCCTGTAGTAAGAAACATACCTGATTTCTCTTTGTTTCACTGATCCATACCTAAAGAGATAAAAATACCTAATATCCTATATTGCTTAACAAAATGCAGGCTAAATGCATTTCTGAGCTACAGGTAGGCTCTGTAAGTTAGTGGTGGCAAGCGACATTTGTCCTGCATATCCCACATCACCCAGTCTGAATTCAGGGGCCTATGAAAGAACATTCAGGATTTTGCAGAGGCATGTGGAAACTGATTTAA
Organism: Leptosomus discolor; assembly: GCF_034619465.1. Lineage (NCBI taxonomy): Eukaryota > Metazoa > Chordata > Aves > Leptosomiformes > Leptosomidae > Leptosomus > Leptosomus discolor. The sequence continues at coordinate 76,640,477 of NC_141393.1, read as the reverse complement.
TAAGCTAAGTGGGAGAAAGCAATGAGACAGGAGACATTGCAGTTTGCCAGGGGAAGCAGTATTCTCTTCCTAACTAGGTGTTATTGTTATGGTGGTAATGAGTGAGATCAGTATTTTGTAATTAGCAGAAGGGAATTTGAGATGCCAGACTGATGAGTCACAGGTTCAAAGAGCAGGCGTTTGAAGGATATTTATGCTATATAGCAATAACAAGCTGTCATTCACAAAATGGTTTACACTTTAATAATGGCACTCTAAAATTGGTATAGGGTAGATATTTTTATTGAGCAGTGCATTAACAAATTGAAAGGTGTTTCTCATATATAGTCAGAAAAGTGGATATGGGAAAGAGCTGCTTCTTTGCAGTAGCACCTTTCTAGACAGGAAAAAGTCAATTCTGGTTGCAGAACACAAGACAAATAAGACGGCATTTTATATGTATGGCAGTGAGGACAAGTAGTTTAAGAAAGAAGTCTGCTATTTAAGGAAGCAGACCAAAAAATTGATCACAGTGATTCTAAACTGTCTGTGCTCGCATTTGGGTCTCCAGCACCACAAGGGAGAGAGAAAACAAAATGGCTAATTAAGAAATTATGAAGACTTTGCATCTAATGCCAAATCTCCTGAAAGCATACATCAACATGCTCCAGGTTAACTGATTTACACTGCTCTTCATATTGTCAAAAATCTGATGCCTAGGTTATTGATAAAAAGCTAGTGAAGAAATACGTGGAAAACCTTAATAGAAGCCTGTTAGCGCTTCTGTGTGCAGTACATTGCAGTGTTCATGTTAATTACTTTATATGATTAGCCAAAGGAATCTTTTGAAAGTATTTTATGGCCTCGTCCTGCAAGCGTTGTCTATATGCCTTGCTCAAAAAATATGAGCAGTCTCCTTTGCATCATTAGGATTCATATACTTAAAATTAGGCATGTGAGTAATTTTTCTTTTTCTTTGTAGGCTTTTGCAGAACTAATGAGACACCAGATGGCTGGATGGCACTGAACTTTAGAAGATGAATAAAGAGTAATCGTGGAAATTATCATCTGGTAAATCACATTACAATTCCTAGGAAAATAATGGAAGCGAGTTTTTTTGGTGTGGTTTTTTTTTTTTTTTTTTTTTTAAAGGAAAGTAAGGAGCTGACAGCAGAACCATGAGCAATAAAACAGCAATGAGTGAAATTATGATCCTAGACATATGTGCTGGAACAGAGGGTGACTACAGTGGGGGTCACAAATTTGTAACACAGAGTAATTTTGGATCTTGTATCCAGCATCAGTAGACATCAGATGCAACACCTCAGAAATCATACTTGAAAAATTAATCTCAGTTGGGTTGGAAATGAGCACTGTCTCATGGATTTAAAATTGGCTGACAAGTTATAAATGAAGGGCAATGATAGATGGTGAGATATTGAGCTTAGGGGAAGAAGAATAAAAAAAAAAGCAATGCTCATGTTTAAGCACCAGAACAATTTGACTGATGAAGAACATCTACGACAATTATGTAACGTAGCTGAACACTGACCAAGGGCAGTAGAGTAAACTGTCACCATATTGGGGGCGGAACTTAAGAGTGGGCTAAGAGAATAACAGAATATAGAAGTTAGAAATAAGGAATATTACAAAAGCAAATGAGCATGAAGGAGTGTCCTAACTAGGAATCATTTTTAACTAGAAAAAGAAAACTTGCATGATCTATAGAGCGGTTCTAAAAATTTTTAGATGCCAAGAAACTTCATAGACCAGCTCCTTTTACAGATAGGGAAGCGGAGGCAGAGAAGCCTCATTCCCTGCCACGACACAACATGACTGCACATTTACTTGCCTGGTCACTTTTTGTGTGTGTAGCATTAAATTTCTCTCTATTCAAGAGTTATTAGTTCTTTGTCTGTTTACTTCCATTATGCTGCTGGTCTTTACCACTGTGTAAGAAAATGAAGAAATTCAGCATTGTGCAGTCCACTGGCCATGTATTCCCATGTGGCTACCCACTGTTTTCTGCCTTTCTGTAGAAAAAATGGGCTAGATGCAATGCAAAGGGAGCCCTCTGTATCCATGAAGGAGCAGGGTTTAACTCAGTAATGCAGATCAAGCAGAAAATGAGCATGCATTGATTAGCCATGTCATCATATAATAAGCGTATTGACCTTTTTACTTGGTCCTTAATCCACACTGATAAATAATTGCCCTCCACACCCTCTATCTTCTCTTTGTCATATTATTATTTTGTTGGCTTAAAAACAGTAGTGCTCAAACAAGAAACTATTACTAAAGCTCACATAAAGCCACTAATATATACTTTTGTGTTGCAAATAAGTGCAGTAAGAGAGCCTTGGTTTCTGATATTCCCATCCAATGATCTAGCAGGGCCTTCATAACCCAAGGACTTTTCCAAGCGTAGCAGGTAGATGTGATTCAAGCCTACAAGTGCTGTCAAAGTGATGTTATCTGGTCAAACCAGGAGTCACAACTACTTTTACAATTTAAAAATCTGGGGTAAAAAGAAATCGATAAACTGACTGAGGCTATTTCTGAGAAAGAAGAAAGAAAGGAAGAAAGAAAAAGTACACAGGTGAAGATTTCACAAGGTAGATTAGTAACAACTACAAGGCAGCCTCTAGCTATTTTTTATCCCCAGATACACTTCCTCAATTCTGCTAGCTGATACTGAAGCACCATTTATTGATTCACAGGTTTTTCTATTCCACTATAATAAGAAATGTTCATTCAGATTTAAAATAAGAACAGTAAGATCAAAGGTTGCACTTCCCACTCTAACGCTAAGTAGATGTTTTTTTCCTACCGTTGTTCAAAAAGAGATTTGAATGTCCAATCAATCAGAAAAGTTACAGAAAGACCATAATGTATTTGAAGAATTACTTTAACTGTCCAAAAGTCAAATTCTGTTAATCAAGCATAAAATTTGAGTATTTTGTTTGGAGGTTTTTGTGGATTTTTTTTTTTTTTTCCCTCTCATTCCATGGAGGGAGAATGTATCTGTTATTACTAACTGGTATTACAGTTTTAGCAGGGTACTAATACTGCCAGAAGACTCATTTTTCAGGTTCTGCATCTAAATGCAAACTGATCTAAATAACCAGCATGCCTGAAAGCCTTAAAATTTTGCCTGCCTCCAGAAGGCTGAATATTTTGCTGGAGAGAAGTAAAATTATATTTCCCATTGTCCCTGTATCCCTAAAACTTTCACAGCTGTGCTATTTTTAAACAGGAAATCTGACCGATTCGCTCTCAGAATCTGTATAAGCATCAGCCACTATTAAAAAGCTAGTATTCACTAACAGACTGCATAACCAATGCAAACTTCCGAAGGTCTAAAGTTGATGAAGGCCTTGCATCATCAGACTCAGCCCAATCTCCAAATACTCATGTTTTTTTACTCTGTTACTACTCTGCTACTTAACTGGTCAGAATGTGGGTCCGGGTCAGATGATAATTTCTTGCCAGAGGAAGATTGCTCGGGGGGAGTTCTACACTCTTTAGGGTCATCAGTGCCACTGACACCTCCCGTGAGTCCAGAGGAGCCAGCCTAGGTTTCAAAATGGCCATGCAAAACTCTCATACCAACCATAAATTTTCTCATATAGGAAACACCACACAATGCAGAAAGGCAGTTTTTCTGCTAGCTGTGAGGTATACCTTCACCACACCCCACTAATGAAGTTTTTTTTCCCTCACAGTTTCATCCATCCTAATGCATGTCTGTTATGTATTTAACATTCAGCCCTCCTGTTCTTCGGTATTTGCTGTTCTGTTCTCTCCTCCTTTTTAAAGAATGTCTTTCAGTCACTCAGAGTCTGCTACCACATGTGAAGTCAGAAAGGAGTACTTCAATACGCCAACTCCATATAGACATCTATGTTATACACTTAAATTTTGCAAGGAGTCTGTCCATAAGCCTCCTGAATTCAAGAAAGCTTTTTCCGACAGCTCTGTCCTGTAGTGGAAATCAATCACCCATTGTCTTGTAAGTCTGCCTGGGTGTTTGGGATTCCAAAGACAGAGTCCTCAACTTATATTTACAGGGGCTACACTGAGACCAAGGCAGGTAAAGCAGCCACCAGTGTGCTGTGTACTAGATCCCAGCATGATATGCAGTAATGACCTGTCAGGGAAGCAGGCTGTGTACCACCACACTGTGAAATATCCTGGGGGACTCTCTTTATGAATTCAGCATGCCTTCAGGCAAGAATGAAGTCACACATCATTTAAATATTGTTTCATGCTTTCTTTTTAGGGTGTCTCATCCCTTTCTTTGGTCTGTTCTAATCTATTTTTCTAAAAATTTTCCAATTAAAAAGAAAGCCTTGAAAAGACCATTCCAACCTTCCTACAAAAGGGCTGTATCTTGGAGGCTTCAGATTTTTTTAACACACACCCCTCTTTTTTCTCAGTAGGGGTTTGAAAAGGCAGACAGAAAAAAATGTTTTTGCTAACTATTTTCTGCTCATTTTAAACCAGAATTGATCTCTTCGTTTTCTTATCTTCACAATTTGGCAGCCGTTTTCAAGTAAGTGTGTGTTGATATGGGACTGGGGAGCAGCTTGCAAATAGTCCTGGAGAAGAAAGAAAGTTTAATTTCGTAACCTTAGTGTAATGCAATGGTGTACAACACAAGGACAGTGACAGCTCCACTGGAGGTAACAATAAACCCCAAGTCCTTTACTTGCCAATGCTTTTGTTTGCAGATTCTATTTTTTCTTTAAGCAAACACACTAGCTCTGCTATTTTAGTGATCTTGCATCTTTTGTTTTTTCTCTGCAGTACTGATGTTTGTTCCCAGGTACAACGTAGATTGCCAAAATGTTGTCTCACAGGGTTGCTAATGATCTCTGTTGCTCTGTCCTCCCCGCCAGCTACTGCTCCGGCACCGAGCACAGCACAGCCTGCCTCACAGTCTGCCCTGCTGCCACGTGAAGCCTGGGACTTTTGTTCGACTCTTGGGCTGTATGAAATCTTAGGTTTGCCAAGATTACATGATTTGTCGAGGTCACACAAGAAGGGGCAAACCAATTTTCCTTACTTATGACTAAATGTAGTAACTACAAGAGTCTGCTCCTACTTAGAAGTCATTTGTGGTTAAAATAGGAAGGGATTTCCATTTCTAAACTTCATTGTAATTTCTGTCATTGTAAAGCATTGTCCAGAAGAAACCTTTTTCCTTGTGTGCCCAGCCCCTGTTAAAAAGGAGGGCTTAAGCATACTCGAAGGAGCATTACAAATAGCCTAAAAAATCTCTCTGCATGTGAAAGTGCTATAAATTACTCACAGAGACATGAGTTAGATGGAAAAAATACAGTTCAGATACCTGTAAAGGCCTGCATGCAAGGCCTAAAATAGTTTTAATTTCCATGGAATATAAAATGGGAGGATAGGTATGAACTTCATTTACTCAGCATGCTCTCACTTATAACAGCAATTCATAAGCTTCATCACTTGGAGCTATACATTGTTCCACTCACTTGAGAGCTAAAAACCAGTGTCACAGACAAGAACTACCTCTAGCAGAAAACTTGTCACTTCCCCCCCACCCCTCCCAATATTAAAGACAGTGCATCATTAAAAAAATGATTTGCTAGCCTTTCTACAGAAAGCTGCAAAATAATATTATACAGGCAATCAATACTTAAGGGGAAAAAGTCAAACTACTTTGATCCAAAAATTCTGTGTCTCTGATTTTGAAATGGGCTCATGGATATATGGCTTGTCAAAATAAATATATATATTTTACTGAATAGCACAGCATAAAATCTACATATCTTGTTGAAATATTCAGTGAGTCACTCCTGCCTTGCAAGTGCATTATTATATCCTCTCATCCTAAATACAAAGACAAACAGCTGCAGAGAGATTTTTTCCACACTTCACATATATCAAGCACAGCAGATGTAGCAGCCTCCTTTTGGTAGCATACATTCTTTCCTGTGTCTGAACTGTCTCCTAGGTATATAAATGAAGATGGGATTACGTCTTTGCTGTAGCAGCAGGTGAATGAATCAAAAAAAAAGCCCCAGTCAGTCTGTGGATAAAACATGGTCATTTACCAGGCTTTGTGTCTAAATAAAGAGGTGCAGAGAATGTCCTGATTTAAGAAAGCAGTGGAAAGAGAGAAACTGGTGGAGGTACGCCTATTTTTTTAAAAATAGGTTCTTAATCAATTGATTCACTGTCTAATTTAACTTTTGATAAGTGCTCCTCGCTATTCTTGTCTATTCACATAAGCAAGCAAAAGTATGATTGTGAAGGGGGTAAAGATGACAGTTTGTTCCATAATGTATTCAGCCAAGGTGCCCTTATTCATGTATTATACACATGGGCATTTTTAATATCCAGGTTGCAGCTATTTAAAACCTTGCTAATGCTTCATGGAAAAAATTGAATCAGTCTACTGAGATTTCACCTATACAGCATGTCTTTTTTCCCCTCACTATTTTATAACTAGTGACATTTGCACTGATCCTGAATCTTTGTCACTAAAGAATTTGCCTGATTTTGATCTGAGATTCTTGACTAAAGTTACAGCTCTCACTGACATCTCTCTGCGTCTGTTGTGATGATACAAACTAGTTTCTCTTTTCAGAGAGAGAGCTTCCAGGTTTCTGAAAGTGAGAATAACGTCCTGCTCTCTCTCAGGCTGAGCAGTGTCGTTGCAAGAACTGTGGATTTGGTCCACTCTAAAATTAACAAGATTTAAATCCTTCAGATTTGTATTAGTATATTCACATTGAGTGTGTCTGAAATGAGCAACGAAATCTATGGCTGATCTGCCCTTCCCAGTACCCTTTAATCAGAAAGGAGGGTTTTTTTCCTTGCTTGTTGTAAGCTACCTTGCCTCAAATTTCTGAAAACAAGAATATTGAATCCTGGTCTGTTTGATACTGTTGTGGTAATAAATACATACAGATAATTTATTTAATTTATCTGAATCATTTTCCAGGCAAAAGATATTTGCTTATTGATTCTGTTTGGCAAGGTGGTTAAAGAATTTGCAAGTACAGATGAGCAAACTCCTAAACTATTCAAGATTATTAATATTGTGTCCCTTTTCAGGGAATTACTTAGATAAGGATATAAAGATAACGATTTAATATTAAAGACATCACACAGTGGAAGAGTAACAGCATAACGTGTACGGAAATCGTTCTCATCCAGTTGCATGGACAAACCATAACTCAGTTCTTACGCGAAAGAGCTCTGGCTCATCAGCATATGAATTGTGTTAATATCACAACTCCTCTGCCTCTTTGACTACCTGTGGGTACTATAATACCCACAAGAAATAAGACACCGTGACCTATCTTCAATTATAGGTCAGATACTCACTGTTTGTTTGAAGAGCAGCGATCTCCTGGGTTCAAAGTCTTAGTCATCTCTGCTTGCCCTCTGTTAAAGTGTCCTAAAATAAATGCATTTAAAGTTTGTCATGGCCCTTGCACAGGCTTTTCCTTTTAGGACAGTAATTTGAATTCAGTATAGGTCAGCAGAAAGGAGCTGGAATTATCCTCCTAAACAGGCAGTTGTTTGTAGCTGCTGGAAAAAGAAGGTCACAGGTCTCGCTCTGCTTCCCAGGCTACTGCTGCTCCGGTCATGAGTGACCACTACCAATTAACAGATGTACAGGGCATCTCAACAGAAGGGTTAGAAAGTGAATTAAAAGGTGACTGAGTCACCCTTTTCTAGTTATAGGAAGAGTCATCCCAATACCCTAGACAAGAGTTGTTAATACTCCTGTTTACATAGTTGCCAAATACACACATGGTGCATGTATACACTGCTTAAAGAAACTTGCTGATTAGACAAATATCTTTACTGTCTTAATACAGAGAAACTATTATATATGCAAATTATCCATTACCATTGTTAGTATTATTGAGATATTAAATATGAAAAATAAGAGACATTCATCTGGCCTGCAAGACTTTTTGAAGGACTACAATAACATATTTTTCATAAATGTGTTCACACGCATACGTGTTAAACACTTCTATGTAGTTGCATTTCTGCATTTTATTGGCTTTTCTACAGCAGTGAAGCCTATAAGAATTGTTTTCTCTCAGCAGAATTTAAGAATCATCCTCAGATGTAGATGTTGATTTTTCCCCCAGAATAAGGCAATTTAAGGCAGCTATCCTTTTTTTTTTATGTTATACAGAGTTAGGAGAATATAACAGCACTGAACTGAACCTCTCCTGTAATGTGATATTGCAAACATCATAGTCACTATATGCACGACAAAGCTGGTATTTCGCTTGTGGCTTTTCCCATTTGAATCAATGATGGATAGAACTCACTCCAACAGATGCACAGGTAATACCACCCCATAATATGCTTCAGCACCTCAGCTCAGCCTATAAAAATTTGTTAATCAAATAGTATTAGATGTTTCTAATAATGCAATTGAACATAAAAACTCAATTCTACTTTTATTCGGTGTAAACATGATAAGTAATAAACCATGTTTTCAGTTCTGATACTTCTTAATGCAGACTGAAGTTCCAGTTTTCTTTTAGAGAAATGGTATAGGACTATAAACAAAACATATGGTTAGTCTTTTTGTTCCTGTCACAAAAATTACCTCTGTTAACTATCAGTGTTCTTGGCAGGCTCAGCAAAAAGTCCAGGAAGATATTTTCAATAGCCGATGGATTTTCACAATAAATGTGTTTTAGACTATAAACAGGACACGTGGCTTGCCCCCAAATAGGCCTTTTTTTCTCCCCAAATACACATATTGTCACTGAATTAAGTGGCAGCTGAGGCAAAATCGTAAATACTAGAAATGTACATGACATGGGGTTATGCAGTAGTTACAACGTGTAATGGAAAGCCAAGGTGGAGGGTCCCATTCCTGATTTCATCACTTAACTCTCACACGGATTTGAGGGAGTGGCTGATCTGTGTGTTATCTCAGTCCCACCATGTATAACCTGGGGATAATAGCAATACACCACAAAACAATTTGAAATCTTCCTGATAAAAATGTTAAGCAATGTAACTACCTTTAAAAACATTCTGATTTTCTTCTCACTTGCTGCCTGGGGTTTGGTACATTCTTAAAATAGCAGCAAGTCGGCAGCTGCAGCTCAGTTTTCCAGGACAAGGGACCTACACATTTCAGGTGACAGAATGAACACTGTTATATTGTGCAGAACCTGCTTTTGGGTCACTATAATCAGACACTGTCACAACTGCTCTGAGGAAAGGCTTACCAGTGCGAGGTGAAGCTGGGCCTTGTGCGTTAGTAAACTGGGCTGAGGTCTGGTTTAAAAGGCACAGGGTTGCCTGGTCCCGTCCAAATGACTATCCTCTGTCCTGAGAAGCAACCTGGAGAGAAGGAGCCAAAGCACAGCTTGCTCTGCGACCATGATTATCACCATAGCTGTGACTTACCATGCTCGGAAGAATTAGTTTGGGGCGGAAATACTAAATGGAGTCTGCCCTTGTAAGGTACAGAGAGTCCTTGTCACGATGGCAGCAGTGAACCTGTATTGCAGGCCAGGTTGAAAACAGAAGTTCCAGTTCATCAAAATAATGGGCCCTAAGTTTTCTCACATCACCAAAAAGTTTGTTCAATCTTCTGAGTGACTTCTTTATTAAGACATCAATTCCTACCACCCATTCGTATGACAAGTCAACCTCTCATGCTAACCGCAAGATTTTCAGACAAATAACTTCATGCTCTTTGCCCCACCACATCCTGTGAAAGAACTCCTGAAGCAACAGCTACACAACCATCTGACAGCTCTGGAGGTTCCCATTCAATCTCTCTTTATCATAATACCCCAAAGGTAAGTGGTAATATCACAGGGCTGATATTTCTGCTTAGCATGCAAAGTCTTGCAGTCTTGTTGCACCCTTCTTCCCCTCCATCTTGATATCCATGTACTGCTTTTTGTCTTCTACCAGATTGTCATTTTTCTAAGGCATTAACTAAATGGAAAAGCCAGACAATGCCCATGTCTCTTGGGTGCTATAATGTTTGAATAATAATTATACTAATAGTATCTGTTCAAGAGAAAAAGTGGGACTGGCAGTCAGAGACCGATATAGCCAGAGGAACAAATATTATAGTGATACTTTAAAATGACATTGGTGTTCTGCCAGGGCAATGCTAGTAAAATCAGAGGGAAACTTAATGCAAGTCTTTTAAGTAAGACAGAAGGAAAGCAGAGGATAAGACCTTGAACTGGAAATCAGGAAAAGTTTTCTCAGCTTGGTCATTACAAGCAGAGTGTTGAAAAGCAGCAAAGAAAGGCATCATGTCTAATCCACAGGTGTACATATAATACACCACTCATTTACTTTGGTTGAATTGCAAAGAGAAATCCAAACACTAAACGGAAAAAAATTCACATTGCATTAAAAATGCTATGTATTTTTTTAATTTCTTTTGTGACATGTAGCTACTAGGAGGTAGTTTTAAATTCTGATGGCATTAGTGATACTTTGATGGGACGCATTATTCATTAGTGTACTCTGACATACCAGCTATTTCCACTGATGGTACTCCACAAGGAGAGAAGAGCTGATCTGCAAGGTTCAAATTGAAGGACTGTGACTTAAGTTTAAATTTACTGTCCTTTTCATCTGGATTTCTGAGATGCTACCACTGTGAAATTCAGATATAGATAACAGATTTATAATCTATTTTTGGAAGATGCAGGAGAGATATATAAAATGAAAACTCTTCATCCTGGTGAGTGATTTAATTTTTGAACCTTTTTTTTTTTTTTTTTTTTTTTCTGGGAGAAGTCCTACAAGTCTAACTGGGAAAATTGGGATGACAATAAACATTGACAGAGAGGAAGGCACAGTCATGATAGCAGTGTCACAAGCTAAACCCAGCCTTTTAAATCTAGTAATCAGCTTAGCTCTGGGCATATTGCTGGGATACTAAATGGATGTTTCCAACTTCTGTTGTGGCATATTTGACCATTTAACCTCAAATAACTTCGAGAGAAGGAGAATTGATTTGGTCATTTAGTTAATTGAAATGCTTAAACAAAAGTTTCTGTTTACGCTGGAAGCAAGTCTTTCATGAAAATCTTTGTCCATCTTAAAAGAGAGCTCACAAAGCAAGGGAGACGTGATGGCGGCCATTAGAGAGTGGGAGGATGAATGCGAAGTGAAGTGCTGCTTGCGAAGTGCTGCTTTGCCTGTCTCAGGAGAGCAGCTGCCAAGCACACTCGAGAAAGAAATCTGAAATCAGACATCTGTATGTGCATTGCGTCCACCATGTTTGCTCTGAGGAGAGAAAACCATATGAAGCAAGACAGCAAAGGTGAAATCCAGCAAGACATCCTACTTTATTGCCATGGCAACCCCACCCTGATGAAAAGTAGGAAAACAATAAAACATCTTTAGGGAAAAAAAATCAGTGCTATCTACCAAGGGAATTGAGGAAGATGCACTTTAAGGAAGAGCTTGACATTTCCACCATTTGGTGACTCTTTGAAACAAAGGTATGGCTGCAGCTTTTGCAAGCTGCAGAGTTAGAACATATTGTACTTGATAAATTATTTAGTTTGTTTAGCAGCTGAAGTCTGAATTATAAGTGAAAGCTGTAGTTACAGATTAGAATCTTTAATGCCACTGTAGCCAGACAGAATATTATTGTTGTGATTTTCCTTGATGTCTTCCGACATCTGTCATCCTTTAGCACTAGGATCACCTTTCCTGCATTAGACTTTCCAGGATGGGTGAGTGTGAGTGTGGATAAGTGTGTGTGCGCGCACGTGTGTCTTACGCAAGTATATGTTGGAGTCTGTGTGTTTGTGCTTATAAAGTTTTATGCATTTATGCCTGATGTATTTAAATTTGTTGTTGATTTTCATCTGAATTGAAGCAAATTACATACAGGGCCCACATAGACCCCGCTGGGTCAGGGAGCCCAGCAATAAAACATCTGCTGGTAAAGAAAGCAGCGACAACATCTCTTACACCACTGTAATAATGAAGCACTAATATGCAACAAGAGAGCGCTCAATGCGTGCTGCTGAAGGGGCAGAGCTAGGGCACGTGGAAAAGGCTCGTGCGAGGCAGTTTGTCTGCACAGTTCTTGTGGGAGTTAAAACTGCTCTCACTTCTTCTCCCTCTCTCTAGAAGGCCCCTGAAATGGAACAGCAGCCGCAGTGATACAGCCTGATGTTCCCTTCACTGAAGCCTTCTTGTACAGCAGGGGACTCAAGGTACAATAAATACCTCCCTCAGCCTTAGGGAATCTGATATAGTACGGTTGTGTTTGCCAAACATAATCCTTTAATATGCATCTCTTATTTGCAAGCATTGTTTTTTGTAACTAATTTGCATGGACAATGGATATTCTAATTATGTACAGTAATGAGAAAAGCAATAAGACTATCTTACCAAAGGGCACTTTTAAAACTAAATATATTGCTTTCTCTTTTAAACAGCATATATCTGATGTGGCTGTTATTGTTAGTATTAACTGTAGCTAAGCCATTCCAGTCGCATCTAGAGATCCTATTTCAGGTTATAATTCCTGTGTACAAGGGGGTAGGTATATCAATTTATCCTTCAATGGGATATGAAGGTGAGAACTGATTGCAAATCACTTGATTCCAAGGCCAGAGCTTAATGCAATCACCTTCCCCCGTCTCCGTACATGTAACTGGATAGGGTGATCAAAGTTCTTCCTTAGCCCTGTCTGCTCATTCCTATTCACACCATGTGGACATCATGTGCCCTCCTGGTGCTGAGCTGCAGGTTCTTCCTAGCTCTTCAGCACCCACACAAGCCACGATGCTCCATGGAGGAGAGAGAGGGAAGCCTTCTCCAGGAGCAGACCCTTTGGCTGCCCCACCATGTGAAAACCTGAGCTCTGCACTGACACAATGCAACAGCAATGGCAGATGTTCAAAAGGAGATCTAAAACACAGTCCTGTAGAAAAGCCCATGGAAACAGTTGGGCAGGAGTGAGAACACATTTTTGAAAGGGGCACTGAAGTTTAATCCTTTCGTAACTGGAAGGATAAAAAGCTCAGTACTGTAGTAAATTCATACCTTTTTTACTCCAAAGGGAACCTATGGCCTTTAGTCCCTACTACATTCATCAGGAACCATGTCAGAGTTTAACACAATATGGCATTAGTGCATAATGTAAAATGGAGTTATGATCACAAGAACTTATAATAGATGTTGTGTGCCTATGAGCAATAACTCAGCAGCTGGTGTGTGCCAACCCTATGCTGTGAAAAGCATATACAGACTTTTCTTTGAAATAGCAGCAATTCAGAAATATGTTTGCTTAAAAAAAAGCCCGCAGAGATGATATGCTGTCTGGAACCAAAGAAAAGAATGTTTGGGCTTTTTCAGAAATACTTCATTCATGTGGGAAGGAAACCTGTGCCTTGTGGACAAGGTGGTGGAGACCTTGGATAATTCACTGAAAGACAGCACAAACTGAAGTTGTTTTAGAAGAGAATTAACAACAGTTCAAACTTTTCTCGTTGAGGATATGGCGGGAATAGCTTTCTCCTTGCAGTGTGTGCATCACTCCTACTAATATTAATGAGAGATATGGCTTCCTGTATTTTCCATCAATATTAATGAGAGATGCACGTGCCACCAATGTTAATGGGAAATACACATGCGTGTAACTCCCATTAATGATCATTAGATATCCACAGGAGAACCCTCATTAATGCTAATGAGTGTTGCACGTATATGTAATTCCCATCAGTATTAGCCAGAGATCTATGTGCATGTATTGCCCATTAGTGTTAATGAGAGACATACATGCGTGTGGCTGAAACTGTCATTAATGTTAATGCGATGGGTGCAGGAACTGACAAAAGAATATACTTTATCTTGATAACAGAAACTTGCCCTTTGTGTTCAGGTTCTAGTTAATCTTTAGGAAATGCATTGTTTTCTATTAATATTCTAGTTTGGGTATTACTTTGGCTATGTACTAAGTACCACGCAAAATTAAGACAAAATGCAGAAATTCATTTTCCAGATGACGTGAAGTCTCTATGCCACAGATCAGAGTATGGCAATTTGTGTATTTATGCTGCAGTCAGTATGTGAATAGATGCTTTGATTCCATGAGTTTTGATCAAAATTGTCTTTCTTAATGGCAATAAATCTCACCCAAGGTTGTAATCTGATGGGCACTTGGGTAGCTGTGATCTGCCTTGAACATAGGTCCTGCCAGCTATACTTCCATCAGACCTGTGAATTTTGTGGCAATTTATTTTACAAATTTTCTTTTATAGTTACCTCCTCCTAATTGATTAGAGGCTGTGTGTAGAGAGTGGGCTTGAATTGTATCCTCAAGTGAGACATGTTAGTGGAATTTACAAACTGAAAATGTGACATATTGGCATCAGCCTTTGCTATTTCTGGGGGATCATCTGTGCAGATACTGAATTTTGCTACATATCCTTCATATCAGCCGAAGCCCATAGATAGTTAGACAGCAAGCGGAAAAGACTTCAAAGTGTTAAAATTAAGATCAACGTTGAAAAAATAATTCACTATAATATTCTTTTTCTAAAAATGTGAGCAGGGCACATCACACCATAGCCTTAGAAAATCTCAGAACTTCTTACCTAAAACTAGTGTCTTATTCTCTGCTGATTGATACCATGTACAGTCACTTTTGCATTGCAAAGCAAGTGTAACAAAACAGCATGGAAGAGTGTCTCACCTACTTGGCATCATATACATGGCATTTTAAGGAAACACCTAGGTAAGATGTGGGTTTGTGGGAGTGACATAAGTATCTCGTGTCCCTTTAATTTCCATATCTGTTCTAAGACTGGTCTTATTTGTTAAGTCTGGGAGATAACTGACTGATCAAAAAGGGAACTTGACAGCTCAATAAGACACACATTTGTAAGGAAAGGAAATCTGCACTGCTACATTGTTTTATGCTTAGAAAAACTCAGGAAAACTGAAATGTAACACTACTATCTTTATTGGAGAGGGTCTGTCTGCAAAGTATGCTCATGATGTTGGTATATCTAGCCTAAGAAATTCTTGCTCCTCAACTTATCCCTCTCCAGCCATTTTTTTTTCCCTGGCTCACACCGGGGCTCTCAGTCATGCCAGCATTCTTTGTGGAACTCTGCTATGAACTGGATAATTGAAATTATCTGTTTTAAAGAAAGCACGTAGTAAGAGGGTGATCTACCAGGTTTTTCTTGTGGCCAGATCGTTTGAACGATCCAATTTAGCAAGGACAGTTGTATCAACATAGCTGAGGGGGGCTAAAGACTACTGTGCAAGGATAGGAACAAGCATTTTGAAAAAGATGGTTACCACAAAAAACAATGTCTCACCAAATCATATTCTCAGGTCCACCAGTGAACGTCCTCATAACTTCTAGAGGCAGCAGAAATGCAGCATTCTGTATTTCAAAGGACTAAGGCTGCACACTGTAGAACAATTAAAAACCAAAATGAAAACCCATCACTTATTTTTCCTGTTAATCACCTTTTCTGGATGTCCCATCACATTCTTCAAGCTACACCTGCTCCTAATTGCTTTATTCCTACCAACCAGAAAGCAAGGGGGTTCCAAGTCAGAGGAGCAAATACAAAATGAAAACAAAACAATCCCAAACCTAAACAAAACAACCACAAAGTGTTCTCCTGGAACAGCATGCACTTGAAACCAGGAATAAGGAATTTAATTTGGCACTGGGTTTCACATGAACAGCAGACTAAAAACTAACAAATGTCTGTCAGAAAAACACGACTTAGGGCTCAATTTTCCTTTCTGAGCATGTAACCTTTGTTTACATATTTGCAGCTCTGGGGCTCAGCAGTGTAATCAAGTGCTCCTGATTTTAATTAAGGGTGTAAAATTTGCATATGCAAATTCCCCTCTACTGGTGTTAATGCCTCAGCAATGCCAGCAGCTTTGAAAGAACTAAGAAAACAAAAAAAGGCAGAAATCAAAAAAATCCAACAATTAATCAATTTTATTTCATTAAAGTATGGGAAGGAGCAAAGATGACAATATAAAATATTTCCAGTCATACAGCTAACATGCGTTAACTGAGATTATGGTCCAGCTTTTAACCGAGGAGGTGTTTTCACATCTAATACAGGATCCTTGTCCTGTCACAGGGTCTAAGGTAAATAACTCAAGCTCAGGTTTTGTCATTCTATGGAAATCCAGGCATATGTGAGAACCCTTGTAGTCTTGAGTGACTGCAGTTTACTGAAGAGCTCCTCCCTCACGTAACCTGCAGAGATGCTAATGGTTTGAGAAGCAAACCCGTGCACCTCAGACTTTCACAGGATGCTCCAGCTTACTGAGCCACCTTCCCTTTTGGGTCATTAGAAATATGCAGATCCTCTGCAGGGGGATGCTGACAAGAATCCGTGCAAAACAAAGCCAAGGGTCTGCATTATTTAAAAAAGACAATAAATTCCGTGTGCTTAAGATAATGTCATTGAGACATTCACAGATATACCAGAAAAGCAAGATTTTCAAGCAAGCATGCAGGGGCTACCAGGGGATTGAAGGAAGTTGTGGTTTTTTCATATTAGTTTAACTATATGCTCCTCCAGTAAAACTGGGACAGTGGCATTAATTCCCACTGACCAGCTCACCTCCAGAAGGCAGGTCTCTGTTTTTAAAAAGAGAGAAACCTGGCACAATATATAATGCTGCTTGGAGCAATCTCCCTTTCCATGCAGGCACCTGAGTGGTTAGAAGGGAAGCAGTCCTTAGAGCATACTGAAAAAGCACACCATGGGGATGAGTATGCCTGTATTAACACTGGAACTGCAACATACTACAAAATACCGTACAGCATAACAGGCTCCAGAGGAGCCACTATGGTCTGTTGAGTAAAATGTGCCCTTTTAGAATTGCTCAAAAGCATATTTACATGATAGACCAAAAATACAGAGCTGGTCTATTGAATAAACACTGCAGTAAGCTTCAGAGCTGTTACGGTCTATTGAGTAAATAATAAAAAGTTTTAAAATGGTCCAGGCATGTATTTTCACAATATGACAGAATCGTTTCAGAGAAAACTATTGTGTCAATTCTGAAGCATGTCCATGAGTGATTTCCTTTCTTTTCCTTTTTGTTTCACTGTTTAGCCTGACTGTTACGTATGCCAGTTGCATAATGATGCACAGTTCTTTCCAGTCCCTGGGCACAAATTGTAAGAATCCTGTTGCAAATTCAGCCCATACCAAAGTGGTTTAGCTGCTGTGGTGTTAGACAACAGCCTCAGTAAATATTTTAACATAAGCTGGGAGTAAGGAGAATGAAAGGTGATGATGAGAGAGGCAAAAGCACTTTCTAGCAAATTAGGAAGAGCTGAAATGATTTCTCTCCACCTACCGCAGACTGTAACTTTTCCTTTATTTTCTGTTCTATTTTTCAACCTGATTCTTCTTTCCTAAACTAATAATGGAAGGAAACCTTTTCATAACACTCCATTTCATGACAGAGAGGAAAAGCATCTTGATCCATATCCATTGTTAGACTCAGTCATAATTTTATTTCATCCTATGACTTGAAAAGGCTTACAGAGAATAAAACTAATCATGAGTCTGATTCAACTTCTCTGTGAAATACAACAAATTCAGACCATGTGAAGAATTGATTCCTACTAGCAGTTAACAAGAAGTTTGTTGTCTAATTATCCAGGGCCAAACTATTCATAATTGACATTCTCACAGCCTAGGAACAGCTAAGTTAATAGCGCTACATTCTGTTTGCACATCTCTAAAGCAGGAGGTACTCCTCTGGATTACTGTGAGGAGAATATTTGCATCTGAAATACTTCTATGGCCTGTCCTATGAGCTCTGCTGAGAATTTCCTCGAGGACGTTCCTCTGACTCTTTTCTTGGTCCCACAGAAAGCAGTCAGCTGGCTCCATGGAGAGCCTCTGTCCTGAACAAACGAAATAACCTTGTTCACCCAGGAGGCAGGTAAAAGCCCCAGTACTTATGGTGTACAGAGCACTGGAAACAGACCTTCGCAGCCTCACCTTCACTTAAGTGTGAAATAGGTAAGAAATGCAGGGAATAGAAGACAAGTTAAATAGTATGTTAGTCTAAACACAGACTGCAAAGAGAAACAAGAAATGCATTATTCTACTTAAAGAGAAAGTATGCAAAGAGTTATGGAAGTTTAATGTAAGTAACCCAGAGACTGAGTTTCAGAAAGGGAAGAGGTAATGTTTAGGCTAAGCATGCCAGCCAAAGTACAGACCGAGTTTCAGAAAGGGAAGAGGTAATGTTTAGGCTAAGCATGCCAGCCAAAGTCCCTTTCTGTCAGTGAAAAAAAGAGAGAAAAGCATCTCCAAACAGCAACTCACACCTCAGCTTGTCCTGGAGCTCCACCAAACAGGCTGTTTACACAGCTGTGCATAGAAGAGGGAGCGCTTAGGAAACCAGTTTAAAAAAGAGGCTTTACCTTTTGGATAGTGTAAGTTAGATGAGATTAATTCTGTACGTGATTTCAGCAGCTAAGGTTTCAAGAAATACATCAAATATAGAGTACAAGGCACCACAGCTTATTAACAAACAACATTTTTGTAGTCCAGGTTAGAGCTGAAGAATGTAGCATCATAGGATTCGCTCAGCTTTTATAGTGTCTTTCAGTTAAGGATAAGAAGTAAACCCAAAGTTTCCCAGAGTCCAGAAATTGCAGACAGTACAAAAAGAAAATCATAGAAACACTTAACTTTTATGGAAACTCTGTGAACTCAGAAGCGGAATACACTTTGAATGATTTTAATTTTACAATGTATATTTCAAGCAGCTATAATAAGACACAGCTTCCAGCAGTTACCAGATCCACTGCACAGGCTATTTAAAAGGATTTATCATATGGAAAACCATAATTCTGGTATCAAATACTAATTTTGAAAAGAACGCTTAAATAATTTCTGCAATCACCTTCTGTTTTCATGGTGTCTTTACAAATTTTTAGTCAGAAATGACTTATCAGTATCTTCAGGGTTTCTCCTGACTATCTTCAGGTTCTCTCCATACAGAAGAAATGACAAATTCTCTTTGGTTCTATGGTAAAATAAAACAGCTCAAGTTGTTTAACCAGTAAGTCTGTAAATCATTATGGAGCATCAGTGGGTTTTTCATTTTAATATCCCATTACAAAGACTACAATGATTTGCAGCATTTACCAGCATTATTGTCTTTCTAATAGGGAAAGCAAAGACTTTGTGTTTCTTTCTGTGAACAAGATACGTGATTTGTCAGGTGAGAGAACATCAACATTCTTATGGAAAAAGGCAGACACTCATATACTGGTAGGTTACAGTTAAGCAAATGGTTTAAAGCTGAGAAGACAAAGTGATAAGGCTTCCACATGTGCCAAGTCCATCAAGCCACAGTGCCCCTCAACTCTAAAAACTGCGTTAGCTCTTCCACAGGCTGCTGTTTAATTTAGCGGAACTCCTGCTTTGCACTTCACCAAACCACAGTCCAAGGAGACCTACGGAATTCACATAGAAAGGTCTACTTGGGCCCAAGCATGCTGGAAGCTGGCAAGGAAGAAGTCAAATGCAAGACAGCTTGTTGAAGAGTGACATGCTCCTCATACACTCCAAAACCTCTGACGTCTTCCCCTGGGGAAACCTGGGAAGAAGGTGCCCCACACACACTGGGTCATTTTGGAGTGGTCGGGCCCATAGCTGGATGGTGTGACACGGTGTTTGGTGTGCATCTGCTTGAGCACACACTTGCCTCTTGTGAGCTACAGAAATGCCAAGCAAGAATTATGGCTGCCAGTGGGCTTGTCAGTGCCACAATCAAAAGCGATTTGGTGTGAGGCCGACAGACTGCTCCCACCCTCAGCCAGTGCCGCTGAACTCAGCCACCCTTGACAGAGCTACCCAAGGATCTAGGAAAATATGCTTCTTTGTCTTTATTTAGCAACTTGCATTTTAAAAAACAGCTCAGGATTTCACACCTATTTGTCACCTGGCTAAACAGCACTTTATGTAACAGAAACTAAATCAGACCTCTTAAGCAGAACATATGCCAATACTATCTTGATTAACTAACAGTCATTACTACACACTGTCATCAGTTTCCACGGAGATAGACCCAGAAAAGCAGCTATCCCTATTCAGTGTGTCCCAATTAAGTAGAGTATACAGTAATAATATTCTACATTTATATAAGCCATTCATTCTCAAGCACTTTAGAGATTATACAGTGTTCAGATACCACTGTGATGAGTGTATTATAACTGCCACCACGTAGCCACACTGAACTGCTGTAGCTTTTCAAGTGCAAGGCAGCAGCCAATGGGCATGCCAGTTTCTGAGCTACCATGGATGCAGGAACAATGCTGCAGTGTCTCTGAGATAAACCCATGACATTAAAAAAAAAAAAAAAAAGAAAAAAGTTCTTGAGTTTCTGAATCTCCATTGGGAAGAAAGACATTTAGCTTTAGATCTAATCAGAGTAAATCCATGTAGTTTAATGCACAAACCTCAATCAATTTAATTTGAGAAAACAGCCAAGACATCTCTTCCTATACATAATTCCACAGATCCTGCAGATTAAATATTTCAAAATCTGTTGTTTGGACTGCTAAACTCCCTTTGCCAGTGACTGAATGCTGAATTATTGTTGGATGTGCTTTCCTCCCTTTAGTATCTAATTTCACTTTTATTTCCTCTTTCCACTGTAGAAAGTATTTCTGACTAACCACCCACTTCTACAGCCCTTCATTTTTTATTATAATTCTCCATTTTATAAACGCAAAGAATATTTCATCTTCAGCCACATTTTCTAAACGACAGTGGGAATGAAAATGAGGTATTGAATGCTTAGCTATTACCTTTCTCTTCAAGTTCTGTGCAACACTTTATAGACGTGCCTTATACAGCATCTTGTTTAGTCCAGCTGTAACATATATACATACCTCCCTTTCCTCCATAAAACTTCTCCCTCCAGGTTCACTTGGGATTGTACTCACACTTGAAGTGGTTGAAGTGCCCGTGGTTAAACAATCAGCCCAACTGCTTATTAAGAACAACCCTTTCCATCTGTCCTATTAAGCATATATTACCTTCAGCTAACTGAGAATTTAAGCTATTTGTTTAGCTGGTCCTGTTGTTAGCTGGATGAGGGTTGTGCTTCCTCAGAAGAAAGCTAGGGTTTGTAATGTCAAGGATGCTGACAACTCTTTGCAGACCTACCTTTTTCTTTTGGAGATGTCAGCTTTCAGTTCTTATGAACTTTTGCTGGTTTTTTTTTGGTAAAACCTGTGGAAATATTGTTGATGAAGTGCATTATTTTAAAACGCTTTTATAGACAGAAGTTCAGTAAGGTTATGTGTTTTATTGCTGTTCTCTCATTGTTCAAAACTGGATGAAGAGGTTTTGCTCAAACTTACTACAATAAAAATATTACTTTTGAGAAGGACTAAGTTCAGAAAGCTGTTTAAGCCCCCGCTTAGCTCTGGCATATGCTTACCATTTGTTGCAAGGGGACTTAATTCACTCTTACTTAATGTGTTGTTTTTGAATAGAGACGTTTCTCGGAATCGAAGTTGAAGTACTGCAAAGTTTAGCCTCAGAGGTAAATGTTTTGGAAGGTTAATAGCCTGTGGAAATAGAGGAGCCCTATGTTATGTTTAGTACTCACTATGGCTGAAAGATGAAATAGAGACTTACTTCACCCTGCTGCTGAAACGCAGCCACCTGTGGGGAGTAATGTGCCAGCTCTTTAGTGCAACAGTGCAAAGCCATTTAAGTGGGAAGTGAAGCGTAATGCCCCAGTCCAAAGGGAGTGTTTGCCATTGTTGTTACTGAACAGCATGACATTTTTCTCTGGGTGAAAGGCCCTGTTTGTGTAGTGCTGTATTTCAAAAGGATTTGGCTTTGGATACACAGGAAATGGGATCCTGCCATCAGTTAATCAATAACACACTGCCTTGGACCTATCACCCTACTTAGCACTCGAGGAGACCAGCAGAGGCAAGACACTTAGCACTGGAAGAAACCAGCAGAGGCATGGACAAAGGGAGCGTTACTTAATGTAAGTGCCTACCTAAAAGGGTTACTTTTATTTATCAAATTTTTCACTGAACCCTTAAAGAGAGACTCAAATGTTTGGTACAATCAAATAGCTTTGACACTTTTGCTGTAGATTAAGATAACAGTTTAATTACTATTACATAAGTTTATTTTCTCTTCCAGCACAATTTATTGTCTCTCCTTAATTTAGTGAATTTATCTTACAAATTCATGTTTAACTTTGATCTGAATTTCAACCAAGCTGAATCTATCCACTTTATAAGTCATCTTTATAGTTCCAGGGCAGAAGTAGGAGGAAAAGGGTGAAGCTTTGGAGAAGTTTTGCAAGAGATGAGGCAGCAGAAAAGTAAACTGCAGAAGATCAACAAGCATAATTCTAATTCTCTGAGATGCTTATTTAAAGGAAACCACACACTCTATGTGTCCAATATGTTAACTGTGATGTTTTCTTCCCCTCTGCTTTCCATTCCTTAAGCTCTAACTTCTCCAAATTCACAATGCCATCACTGCCTGCCCTCCCTCTCCCATCTTGCAGAAGAAAAAGCACTAGCACGGTTTTAAAAATCATGAAGATTCAAAATGGTAAGATTCCGTGTGGAAGAAATCTCCTTAATTGCTTAGATACATTTTGGCCTGAAGGTGGCAACATTGAATAATATTCTGAGGAAAGATGCTTCACATATAGATACCTTTAATTAAGTTTTATGTTTTTAAGTGACTATCCTTCTGCCCCATTGTTTTTTCACTATGTGTTTTGAGAGAGAAATATGACGAGGTATCATGTATGTGTTTCAAACAATCTCAAGTACACGTTATGTGAAATTATTTGCAATTAAAATTAAAGCAAACAAACATGATATATACATAAGCCAGTCCTTCCATCCCCTCAATTTAAAAGCAATTTAAAAAAAGATAGGCTATATGTTCCATTTCATAGTCTTACTACCAACATACTCTTAACTCCAAACCAAAATTGGTACTGATTCTTTCAAACTGAACATTGACTTTATGCTTAGTTATTTCACATGCATTCAGTAAATGCTGTGATTTAGAATGTGATGCATGAACCAGATAAGAGGAGGCGGCATTCTGGGTATTGCTCTGCATGGTGGCATGAGTTGGTGCTCTGCAGACCTGAGGTAAAGTGCTGTGTGCAGTCAAGATGGGCTGATAATCAGTAAAGGATCTTGGCTCAAAGTGTTTTACAGGGAACATAAGGAAAAAAGAATCTTAAATATAATTTATATGTTCTTTTTTTAAAAAAAGTTGGTTTTTTTTTTAAAAAAAGCAAAAAATAAATATAAATCTATGGGTGGATATCTATCTTTAGATTATTAAGAAGACAGTATATCATTCTATGAATTTCTTAATCTTTCTGTCCTAATTAATCTTTCAGCGATTTCCACAGTGCTCCATGATTTTTCCTTTGACTTCTGTAAAATTCAGTGTTTTCTGCTATCCCATTGATTATTGTCCTTGTGACTACTTGAAAAAAGATATTATACACAGAATTGAAATAACGTTTTACAGATTCCTTGCTGGTAAGGCTACATCTGCACTGCTCTGAGCATTCCCTACTAGGGAATTGTGGTAGATTTAAAGGAAAAAAGAAGACTTAACTAGGGCAGCCAGCAAACAAAAGAAATCCTCGAAGTTCAGAAGACAGCAACTATTGTATTAAGAGTGGTTAGGCAAGAAAACCAATTGCTGAATTTGCCCTGTCTAGAGAAAAGATGACATGATAACAGGCTGTGAGTACTTAAGAAGAATTAATAAAAAGAAGAAGGTGGAGGGTGGTGTGGGAGGACTGTTGGCAGCAGAGGGAAAGCAGGTAGAAGTATAGTAATAGCTCAAAATTACTGAAGGGAAAAATGTAGATTAAATAGTACAAAATGAGAGAAGAGGGAGGTAATATGGCGGAGAGGGTCACTGATTTCAAGGCAAACCTTCATCCCTGAGGATAATGTCAACCTACATTGTTTGTAGAAGCTGGAGTGGGTGAATCCAGAGGTCTTTTCAACTCTAATATATATGGGTCAGGTCACTCCTCTTTACAGCAATAACTCACATAGTTTCACACAGAGAAACCTGCTTCCAGAAGGACTGCCCTGTGCAAAGCAAGCTGGGAGCCTGGCTGCGTACATCGTACTGGTTCATACACACTGGTAACAGCCTGGAGCTTTGCACAGGCTTTTCCAGCCCGAAAAAGGAAAAGAATTCCTTGCTAACAATTGCTCCCACTGGCTCTGGAGAGGAGCTGATGTAAATAAAGCGTAAACAAGAACTGCAGAACTGTTAGATGAAGTACCATTAGTTCATCTGGAAAAAGTGCCATTGATGAATCAACAGTGACTTAAAAACCAACTAGTTCACATCATTTCTGACAGAAGGTTGATTTTGATTTTTATTTCCATCCTTGTGCAAAAGCAAAAAGTATATTATTAACTTTCCAAACCAGAAACAAAGACCATTTAGGATGGAAGGAGAAGAAAATAAGGCTACAGTCTTTTCCTGCCTATTCTTACCCACCCACCCACTTGCCTAGTAGAGTGTATAAGCAGGCAAATTTTCTGATAATGTTGTACATCTGGAAAAAAAGATACAAACTAGCTCCCTCAGGGTGTGAAAGGGGTTCCTACTATATGACACCACAGTTACAATCTTGCTCTTAAAGATTAGCCATATTTCTGGTGGGGTTTCAAAAGCTTTTTGGAGGCAAGTTTTCAACTTCTTTTTAATGCATCCACTCCGTGACTTTTCGATGCACTTAGTCATTAAAGCAGACTCACCTCCTTTGGCATTTCTATTAAAACTGCATGTTCAGAAAAGGAACAGTGGCTGAATGAGTCACTGACAGGAAAGCACAGGTATCACAGAGGGGAAAAAGGATTATTATTTCCAGGCACATTCTCTTGGAAATTGAATAGACTGGATGAAGAATTGACAAAGTTATAATATAAACCACAACATCATGAGGTAACAAGGCAGAGAAGCAAAATTAACACAATCCCAGCTCTATACATTCCGTTCAGATTCTGTGTTCTGAAAAAAAATCATAACACAAATGACAGAAAGAGTTCCCGTACACTCTGATACCGGATTATTCACTAAATCAAATATGACACAAAATGTTTGTGAGCAACAGTGTATGCAGCCTGCTGCTGAGAGACAGCCATAGCTGGGAAAGGTTTTCAGACTGCAGCTGCAGGGACAAATTAAGCACATGAGTAAACAGGGTGGTCTCGGTATAAGAATGTCACAACAACACAAGCTAAAATGAATTACGCAATGAAAACGCAGGAGTGAAAATATGTAATAGATAAACAAAGCTAAACTGCTGCGCCATCTGGAAAGCTTTATCGCAAATAGAAAAGTCTTTATCAAAGTGTTAAAGCAAACACCTTTGGTCTTTCTCAGACCTGGTGGGATTTCATTTTGCAGGCCTAGATCTGAAGAACAAAGCAGTCAGGACAGGCCTCAGATACATGGCACTTGTGCCTGGCACACGGAAGAGCAGAGGCAAAGGCAGTGCTGGGCTCCCCGATCCCAGAGCTGGCGTATGATGAATAGAGCAGTTCCAGGCAGACCACTGTGCAGACACTGGGTGTATATCTCATGCCAATGCCAAGTCTCGTGGAATCACTGAGCGCCATTACCTCCAGCACCCTCTTGTTCTCCAACCTGTCTGGTCTTTCCCTAACGAATCTAGAAAAGGCACCCTCTGGTTCCTGAGGGAACGATCCAGAGAGGTAACACCATTGGGTGCCGGCTAGTGCAGACTTCCCCTGTTCTGGTTACGCCGTGCTGCAGTTTGCAGGCCAATTGGTGGGATTTACTGGAAGACGATAGACATTTGTGCTGCCACACATGGCTCACTTCACTTACCAGGACTTCGCAAGATTCAAAGATCCCAAAACCCAGTGCCCCAGGCTAGAACACTTCATCAAGGCCAAGTGCCTCTAAAGGCACAACAAATTTTATAAAGCATAATTTAATAATAAATTTTAATAGAGTCACATGCTCTGATTATTTTTGCTTTGTTATGCCTCTTCTCTCCTACTCTCCTGAGTTGTGCCGATTTTATTTTCAATAAGGACTCTTGATGAAGATGAATTAAAGCCTGTGATACTTAACTTTGAAGAGAATTAAATATTTGGTGAGTTAGTTCATGTTCTGATGTGCTAGATGAAAAATTCTCACACCTAACAAAACTGAGTCGGTCAATCAGCAAGAATCTGTCAGGTCCAACTCTGGCTAAAATGATCCATGGTTTTGCCAAGGTCTCTTTTACTAAGGAGAATCTTAGTAAATCTTTTTTTCTTGGTGAAATCACATTGCAATGTACCTTTGGGACAGTGGCTCCATCTGCTTAATGAGATATATATTTCCAAAGCACATGTCAAATAGCTAAAATGGGGGTGGATGGGTGTTGTGTTGTGTTTTGTTTTGTTTTTCTAAAAAGCCTACACAGAAAAAAAAGTATTTCCATTGCGGGTTTTCTTGCCGGTTAGTTCAGGGCCCTGGAAATGGTTTTATATTTTATTAACCAGTGGGTCATCTCTACTATCTCAGGTGGAACACACTGTACCATTTACAGCACTGCCTCTGAATACATTTTCTGTGTTTCCACATTTTCTCTGTCCTAAAAGAACCCACTGTAGGAGAACAGAAAAAGTAAAATTCAGGTTAATAAAAGGAATAAATACTACGGCAGAAGAAGCAGGTCATTCTGCAAGATTCATTTGGTGAATTGTAATGTATGCCA
Organism: Leptosomus discolor; assembly: GCF_034619465.1. NCBI lineage: Eukaryota > Metazoa > Chordata > Aves > Leptosomiformes > Leptosomidae > Leptosomus > Leptosomus discolor. The sequence goes on along the minus strand of NC_141393.1, from coordinate 76,613,675 downwards.
CAGCAGGATGGCATGAGTCTAATTGGATTTGAAAGCTGTGTGAATCTCCTGTAATAAAAGCCATATTTGTCAGGGCAGCTACAGAAAAACATTATTCCTATTGGTCTTAGATTTAGGGGACAGCAGAATGAAAGAATGAATAAAAACTGTTCTCGTAAATACCCTTCCATGTGGAATGCCATGCAACTTCAAATCACAGATCCGAAACCAAGGATTTATATGAAGTTTATTTAATTTGTCTCCTACCAACAACCTCATATTGATAGACTACTTGGGGGGAAGCTTTAAGGAAGATTAGCAAAATAATCCTTTCATGCTGGGAGTTGCATTTCTCCACTTAAATGACCATTGCTAGCAAAGAAAATACAGGCAAAACTGACAGCAAAAGAAGGTATCAATAGAAGTCAGAATCTGAGTGTTTTCTGGAGTCAGGTTAAATTATCTGTTAATAGACACCTATCACAATCACTTCATTCTTTCAGTGAAAACCTATGATCTATATTATACCAGCATTTGTTAATGAAGTCTCACCAACACAGACAATATTGTATTAATTTAACCTGTTATTTATTTCTTTTTTTTTGGTCTGGAGAAAAGTGATCTGAAAGTTAGCATTAAAATTTTCCATTTATTTCCTGATTAATACATTTTGAAACATGCAGAGGAATTGCACTGTCTAAATCTTGTGAGGGGCATAAAGATTTTCTCACAACATGTAATAAAGCTGAGCTTTTTCTCAACCCCACCTACAATGACAGATCAAGGAGGTTTTTGTTGTTAAAAAAAGACTGCCTCCAGATAAATTTCTTTCATTAAAGGACAATGTATGGGTAAGAGTTGAGCAGAACTGTTATAGTCAAATGTGTAAACAGGAGTATTTGACCTGGCAACAGTGCTGAATAGAAATACACACTCTCTTTAAAAGACACCATACACGAGTAGATTTAAATGAAAATCACTGGCTTGAGGTTTGTTTTTTCCTTCTTTATTTTTCCTTATTCCTGCCACAATAAACCAGGAATAACTCCATTTTCCTACCTGACATTTCACTATTTTATTTCTGGTGTAGTGTCTTACTTCAGGCACAAAGTCTCATCAGTGATGTAGCTGATCTCTTGAGGTAGCCATAGATAATATTCTCATTACCCAATCATATTTTATATTACCCTTGCTATAAAATAAGCCACAGAGCAAAGGCAGCAAAAGCTACACCACAAAGATGAAATGCAGCACCGCTTAGGATGGACCTACAGTGTGAGAAGTAATGTAGAAAGACCTTGGGGACTCTCAGAGTGAGTCAACAGGCCCTATGTGATATGAAGTAGTGGGGTTTCATCAAATGAAACTGAGGGAGGAAAATCTTGTTTCATTTCCTTCCTGCACAGGAGATTTTAATCCTAGGCTAAAGGGCTGCACCACAGAGTTTCTACTGCAGATGAGAGAAAAATATTTTTTTGCCATTATTTAAGTGTGAATCCTGAGATGCCCACAAGGAGATATTTTCCAAGTAAAAAGTGATCATTTGTTGAAAGTTAGTGCATTGCCTCTGCACGAGCCCGTCTGACTATATGAGATGCAACAGAGTGGGAAAGCAGGCCAATTTCGTCTCTTTTTAAGAATCCAAAATCAAAAGGGGAAAAAAAAGAACATTAATAGCAGACCAGGGAACTGACTATGATCTAACTCTACTTTTCTATCCTGAAGTAAGTTATTTGACTGCAGAGCACTTTCATTCAGGTCAATATGAGGATGGAATCAAGCCAAATGGGTTTACATCAGTAAATGTCTTTGCAGTTACTATGAAAAACAGTCCCTGAGTTTCAGAGCAGTTAAAGCTATACTTTGTCATGGAGTTTGAGAGAGGAGGCAGATCCCATCTCCTATGCCCCTGTGTGACACAACCCAGTGAATTTACAACCTTTCTTCTCTGCTATGGAGACTTGTACTCATTGAGAAAAGACTGAGATTGATGGTTGCATCCATCGCTGTGTTCCTCATCAAGTATAATCTCCACCGTTACCACAACATTAACCTCAACTGCTTTCCAGGGGCTGCTGTTTTTTTCAGCCAATGCCAGAAACCGAGACACTGAGCGTTAGTATAGACTGAACCACCTCCCAAAATGCCCTCTGCTAATCATAAAATCATCTTAGCTGTCTTGCAGATGTATTAGTACTCGGTTAGTCCAGTGTCTCAAAGGCAATTATGTTTGCTACTGAGAAAAATCTCTCCGAAGTTCTCACACCCTCCAATACTCCCCATTTTCCAAAGTTACCAGGATCCCATAGCAGGCAGCTCTAATGTCCAATACTTCCTTTTTTTCGGCCCAGATCCTGTCTTTTGCTGTGAAGTTTCAGTGAACTTTGAAACTACTGAGCATCTCAGAAGACAAATTGCTAATCAACATGCCACCTCCCACTCAGATATCAGTAATCTGATGCATTTTCTGTTAAATAAAAGCTACATTCCACAGAGATCTTTCAGAACATTGTGCTGATACATCTAAATAGCAAAACAGTTTAAGGCAAGACAGCCAGTTTTCCGGCTGGCTAACTCCAAGTAATAAAAAAACATAATTGTATTAACTCTACTCCATTTTCATTCATCACTTAAACTCCCTTAGCAAATGCATATATAAAAAAAGACCTCCCGTAACAGCCACTATTTCTAGGTGAGTGTATGGAAAGCATTAAAAAAAGATCCTCATGCACTGTGGAGTATTGCTCTTAACCTACCTATATATTAAACTTCTGATAGTGACAAGGTGAAATAGATGTGAATGACAAAAAAAAATATTCCTTTGTAAAGATGACTTGGAGGCACAAAAAAGTGAGTTGTTTTGTTTGTTTTTTTTTTCCTAACTGATTAGGAGGGTGTCTGAATCCCTTATTCCCCAAAAACAGCCAGTGATTTATTGGTGATTTGAGTTCATCTGAATTAAACTAATTATTTCAAAGCTGCAGTAAGCTGAAAAGTCTTTTATTTTTTTCCCTTTAAAACACGCATTCTTTACGTGTGGTGTGTCAACTTAGGAAATCCTTTCTGATCTTATTCTTCTCTTAAGGGAGAAAGAAGAACATACTTTTTATTTCACATAAGTGTAAAATAACTTATTTTTTTTACATCTTTATGATGATTTTGATATAGGTCTGGAAAAAAAAATCTTGTGTCTGTGCTGGAAAATCAACAGTGTAATTAAAATACTGTTGCTCATGGAATTAAAGAGAGAGAGAGAGAGAAAGGAGCAAAAGGGAAGATAACCACCAAATAGTTAAAACAGTAAAATCATTTTCAGTCAAAACTAAAAAGTATTTGAGAATATATTACATTGCCTTTCATATTTTTGTGAAGTCAGATAAAACCATAGGTAATTACTACAGAAACATCTTTCTGCATATGTGTATGATCTCATCATTCTGACTGACTTGAAGGGTGGTTCTTCAGTCCAGCCCACAGTGGAATTAAACAATCAGTAAATAAAGTTTCAGGACAACAGGCATTGTCTCCATCACCTGGTATCTAACTACCTTAGAATCTCACAAACTTTGGTTTTACATATTTATGTAGAAAGCAAGATGAGTAACAGCACCAGTTTGCAGATGAGGGTAATGAAGAATGTATAACCCCCTGACCTCTCTGGGTTATCCATACATCTAATTCCCCAAACAAAAATCTAGGCCTATGCTCAGGATGACACAGGATCACTGGTGGTGGCACTGGAAATTGCAGTCAGATCTAGAAAGCTGCATCCAGTTAGTGGCTTACCCTCAAGACAGTCTTACTTGCTGCATTTTCTATATTGATAGAATTTTTCTAGCTAATTTTCATGAAGGCATAAACTAGCTTTTTAAAAATACATATGGTGGAATAAATCTTATGTATGTGAGTTTCTAATTTTCAGAATAAATAATATTTTAGAAATCAGGAAAGGGTCAAGAGATTGATAGGAAAATATTGTAACGAAAATCACACCAAAGGCATGGGAATGCTATGCTGAGCTTCCTCGTAGAAGATAACGAGACAATATTTCAATCCTACATACCAAGTGAGATTTTTCAATTAGCTGCAAATAAAAAGTTGTACAGGACTTTTCAGATAAAATTACTCAGAGAAAAGTCGTATCTTATAAGCATATTATTTCAATAATGTACACTTGAGGTATTTTTTTGCACTTCTTGTAATGAATGAATCTGTACCCAACCCTTTCTAGTTTTTGAAACTTTTTAAATTAAGCAAAGCATCTTAATTTGTACAATTCATACTCAGCTATATCGCTTATTTCTGCTATCATTTCCTCTTCACATTACATGGTAATAAGAGATATTACTATCTAGTTTAAGCTTTCTACTGATTTAGCACTTTTACTGCTATGGCACTTTAAAGACATGGATTTTGGAATCAGTTTAAAGATAAGAGAAATAGTCTCAGGCTAAGTGGAATTTACCCAACATTGCTTGTCCGTAGCTTTCACTAGACATTTAATTAGCTTTATAGCAAGAAAAGAATACATTGTGAAGGAAATCGCAAGGATATTTTATAATTTGTTTGACAGAATAGATTTAAAATAATGTTCAAAGAAAAAGGATATTGAAGTTAACTCATAAGAAAAATTGGTAGTTTCATAACCAAAATAGGAAAAAATACTTATTTTATTAGAATTGTAAGAAAGAGTTATAGGAAAACTTCAAAATGTGAAGTGATAAATGATGCTGTATAATTGCTTCATGTTAAATGTGGCTTGAACTTAGATTGTAATTGTTTTGAGATCAGAATTTACTAAAGAGCAAAGTATTTCCTAAATTGCCCAACTTTCCTCTCGAAATATGCTCTTCTAAGTCACCGAGAGAGAGACTGGGCAATGTTGGAATCAGAAGATGGAAAGACATAGTACACAAGACCGTTATTCTTCCTCTGTTGGATCCTTTGTTGAAAGCAACTCAGAACTAGGTCTCGCATCAAAAACAAGGAAAAAGTGAATCGCAGAATTCAAACACATCTGAAGCACATAATTAGAATCAGGGACTTTCCCAGGGCTGAGTCAGTTTGGATTGGCTGCATTGTATTAGAAAGCAGAATCAACGTCAGCCTTATTCTAGGCGGTGGCATTTGGACATCATCATCTGAGATAGTCACTGTGGAATGTCACACTAAAGGAAGTTCCTCATGGTATTTCCAAAGGGACTGACTGCAGGAAACAGAAGGAAGCCTGCTAAATTTCAGATGACTACCAGTGTACTATAAGACCAAAGCTAGCTACACTTTTTTTAGGAAGCAAAATTGTCTCTCGACCCATTTTGAAGTCTACCTGCACATATGGACATTGGTGATAAGTTTTTTGAATTTCATTTATAAGTATACTGATCCTAAAGAGCTCTTGGAGGCTCTAAGGGGAAATATCTTCATTTCATATTGTTTCCACAATTATTCCTGAGGACTTCTAAACGTGTGTCCACACAAGTGAAGCAATAACTCTACTTCAGACAGTTCTTGCACATCTGCAATTGTCAAAATTTTAGAAAATAATTAGATGTCCATTCCAATGGATAATTTATTATACAAATATAAACCAGATATTTTGCTTCAGCTAGGAAGAACTTCTGGAACTACTTTTCTACAGGAATTGACCATGAAATTGCTACTAATCTGTTCCAGTACAAAGTCATTGCAAGTAAAAAACAGTACTGTTTTACATCTGCGTGATTTTAGCACAGCTCACTTTTGTCCAGACAGTAGTGCTTGGGATCCAGACAGGGAGCTCACAGTCAGCAAGAAAGGCTCATCTTTCACTGACATTTTCTCCCAAGGGAGCTTCAAAGCAGGATCACAGCAGGTACTAGGAAAAGCACTCACAAATATAGTGGATTTGGAGGGTCCATGAGTCAGGACTCAAGCACAGGCAAAGGCAGTGATTGAACTAATTGTGTGAATGTAGTCTGCAGATTATATGTAGAATTTCTTCTGTTAGGTACTATGTACTAGCCTTATTTGGTAGCATTTGTACACCTGCTCCGCACATGTATATGGAATTCAGGAGGCTGTACAGAATTGAGCCTCAAATACAGACTACGATGCAATTACTCAGAGTTGAAGTTATATTCCAAATTGTAATTTTACCAAGGTGACATAACACCTACCATTATTGTCACCTATATGCTGTCATCCTTGGGATAGTTGATGATGCTGTAGCATCTCAAGCTCACCAGCACTGGGCTAGAAATTGCATAGCTTGTTGAACACAATAAAGATTCATCAGTTGTTCCTCAGCCAAATACAGTGATGCATGTGAAGTTGTTCATCACTAGCTGCCATTCTGTGGTGGGAGATAAGTAGTTTTGATACTGTGGAAGAAGAAACAGAAAATATAAATAAACCCCCATAATTTGCCAGAAGCTAATAAATACATTTAATTGAATTTCATTAAATTCAGATTATTGAGTAAGAAATCAGCTCCTAGAGGTAAAAGACTTGCATGCAGACAACATATATTTCCGTTTTACCATCCTGTGCCATTTTCTGTAAAAACTTCTGTTTTCTTTCACTGATCTGTCCAGTTGTTCAAGCAACATAGGGTTCAAAATCTCTTTCTTGTCATTAGTAATGAACCCTTGCATACCCTGGGAAACCATCTTTATATAAAAAAAAATACTTCACCAAAGTCTTTGCTGTCAGTGAGGTTGAAGGGACATCTCTACTACCTAATAAACACAGAACAGATTTATCAAGGAGATTCAGAAAAGCAAGAAAAAAGCAGGTGAAAGTGTAGTACAGCATTAAAAAAGAGGGCCTTGAGACACACAGAAGATTAAAGGATTACTTCTGTCTTGGAAGCTTTTGAGATTAAGGACTCAGGTAACCTAAGCATCAGTAGCATTGTTTAACTTTCCTGATATAGTTTTATTTTTCTGGCATTTTTGCAAGATGAAGTCATTATCTGAACAAATCATGATGGAATTTAAATAATGAGCCCGCTATCAATGAGGTTGGAATAAATTCAAAGATAGTATAGAAGTATAGTCCACTATAGTTTAATAAAACATTATTTTGCTGTAATCCAGTTCACATTTTTATAATTTGTCTATGAGATTTAGCACTTACGAATTTTCATTTTGTCTACAAGACATTATTGATAGTGTAGATATTCTTCCCTAGGAAGCAAACTGCACTCCAAAATTTTTGGAATTGGTTATAATAGCCTATATTAAAGTATAATTGTGCTGCAAATTTCCATCCACATCAGATGTCAGAAAAAATGACACTTCAGTTTAATATAATACAGTGTAATATGTTAGCTCATAAGAGACATTCTTCCCTTTCCCATCTTAGTTTCTATTGTTACATCAGGACTCTTTTATATTTAAATTATTAAGGGAATCTGTTAAAAACTTTGCTGTAACCACTGTATTACCTGTATTGACACCATCTTTGCATATGCTATTATTATTGCCCTTCATGTCATCCCATTTTCTTATTCTCACTTTCAGTAACACAAGCTACCTAGAACTTCAGCAGAACAGTTTGTTGAATGAGCTAGTAAGTTAATGGGTCCAATTCTGTAAAGCCGCAGCCAGAGAGAGAGGAGAGCACTTGTAAATAGCTGAGTTTTGATAGGGAAGTATCCTGACAAAAGGATGTTTTTTGCCCATTTACTTCATGCCTTTCAATGAAATATCTACATCAACAGAAAAATGCTTTTATCTGCACACTTCACATCCACTATGCACGTTGGCAGCACAGCTGTATCTGTATGAGCTTGTAGTGTAGGCAACCTGCACATCCTAGTAACGGAGTTCAAATGGAGGCTTTGGCATCGGTGTTATCTGGCTCTTCCAGAACATTGACTACACTCTCTTCAAAGTCAGGGAGTATGGAAAGGGTAATGAGGAAACTTGGAGAGAAATAACCCATTTCAAAGTGAATTTTGCATTTTGAAGATTTCAGAGGCAGTTAACTGCTTCTAAACAGAACAAAAGCATGAAGTCACTGCACACACTGCATCTATGCTCCAAGCATCATCCCGTGTGGTCCTGAACGCCTCCAGCCACAGAAGGAAGTGAGAGCTTGCAATACCGAGCAAGAGATGTTTAACGGCTTGCTGGATTTGGACTTTAAAAATTGACTCCCAGTTTTGGCTTGTCAGAGTAGAAGATCTAGTTGTTTTTTATTAAACAAGGAAGCAGTTGCACAGGAGGTTTGAGGGTCAGGGAGATAACTTGCTTCTGTAAATTATATAAGGATGGGACGTGACCCTGAAAGCCTCTGTAATTCAGTTTCTGAATAGTTTCGCTAACAAGGATTGCAACACCTTCTCCATCTTACCGCTTTTCAAGGACTAGTAAAGCTTAAACATTTACTCTGAACTTCCAGGTCATTTAATTCAATTCTCATAAAAAAGCACAAAGCACCTAAGGTATCATAAAGATGCCAATCACAAAAACAGACTTGCATGCAAATTTTTTTTCACCCAGCATATTGTAATAGGATTTTATTATGATAATGAGATTTACAAGGAACTGTCCCTGTCATAACTTTGGGTAGAAAAGCTGAGAAGTCTATTTAATGTAAGTTATCATCATGCAAATTCATATAAAGTAATAGTCAAAATTGTTTTTCTTGTAAAACGAAAGAGGAAGAAGACTCATTTTACTTCGTTATATCTTGCACATTAAGGGGCATTCTAGAAATAGCTAGCACATTATTTCTTCCTACATTATCATGAGAAATTAAAAGACTGAATGCATGCATTGCATATGTGGCATATGCATCTTTTTCCTGTTGTTAGTGTTAAAAACACTAAGGTCCATGGTGAGAAAATGTCCTTTTTGCAATTGTGAGGACCCAATGAGTTCCCTGAAGTTCCTTTTTATTCATATGGTGTGTGAAAGGAGAATGAGATTAATAAAAAAATGAAAATCTTATTAGCGTACTTGGACAAAACTGGTCCTTGTAAAAGCCATCTTTAATTGTGAAGTTTCCCCTCATTCAAATTTCGCTTAATTTGACTGAAGGCAAAATCATAGTACTACCTTCATACCTCACTATCACTTCAAGTTCACTGTGAAAGTAACTAAAAAATATACTTAATAGGCTGAGCTATGTACTCTGCAGGTCGGTAATCTTCAAGGATTAAGAGTGAAAGAAAATGCTGAATTATACCCTGCCAATGAGACTGTCTTGGTTCCAACTACCAAAATACCTGCAGAGGGTTATCTCAAATGCCTCAGCTCATCTCAGTTACAAGGGCAGAGCACGACAATAGAGGCAGATTTGAAAGATCCAAAGAAGAGACTGAAACCAGGAACCTGCATTGAATACGGAAACAGTACATAAAATCTGTCTAACTCATGATAATATGCTCTGTGCCTACAATGCTGCTGAACTGAAAATTGAAAAGGAACCTTACAAGATGCTCAGTGTAATTCAACCTGTGAACAAAAAGCCATGGGTAACCATTTTGAGGAATTCGGACAGAGAAGGGCACAAGCTCTTTGGCAACTGAAGATGGCAAAAGTGCTTTTGGCTGCTGTCTGGCCAGCCAGAAGCAGTTGAATATCCACAAGACACTTTGACTATGAGCTTTATTAAGAAAATGGTGCGCTGCTTGTTCAGATAGTCTTTCTATTAAAAGGACAAATAACATTCCTATTTTGCTCCAGTTGTTTCAATTCACAGCTATCATATGTCTGGGTTCTTATACATACATCTCACCAGCAATGATAAACCAAGCTAAGAAAATCAGAATTTTAACACCAGTGTTTGATGGAGTCTCATGGCAAACTTAAATAATAAGAATCCTTAACAACCTCAAAATATCATTCTCCATTAGTCTCAGGGAATACTGGTATCAAAGATCTGTCCCAGAGATTTGGAAACAGGTGATGAAACACTTGCTCTGTAAATCCTTTCCAAGGAGGTACAGAAAGTCAAATACTGTCGGGGCTGTGGAGGACAACAGAGAGCTCTGAAAATTCCTCAGGAATAACATCCTTTTCTTTCAATCTTTAGAATAAAATTTTAGGGACTTTAAGAATGCAGAAAGACCTATTTTCTAATTTTGACATTTTTTTAAACAAGCTCTGCAGCTACCATTGACCTACTCTGTTTCTCCCAGTAGCTAATCTAAGCTGATTGAATATCTTACATTTTAATCAGAGAGGAACAACTCAAATATTTATGGGAAAAAAAGTTAAAATATATTTCTATATTTTCTTCTATAAAGAACTAAAATTTGCCTTCTTCTCCTAGTCATGAGGGTATCCAATGTTCATCTTGTGGAGGAAAACTCCATGTTTTTCCTTCCACCTAGTGCCCATATCCCCCATTCATTGCAGTCAGTGAAGCTTTTGTTCAATTAGAGTTCTGTCGCTTAAACATGTATTACTAGATATGGTACATTGCGGAAGACTTCAGAGGGATGTAGCAAGAGGTATCTTTGGTATCACACATTGCCAAATTTGCAAAATAAACCTGTAATAAGTACTCCTCAGTGGGAATGTCACTGAAAGTATATTTTACATGTAACAAAGTTATTCACCTGAAACAAGCATCCTTCAGGGCATATTGTCACGGGGGATGCTACGGCAGAGCTGTTTCCTAGCAGTGCTCCCGAGGTTTCTGCTCATGGCACTAGCACAGTTTCCCCAGTCGCACAACTAATACTAAAACTCAAAGCAAAAGGGAACTGCTACTGGTGACTGTGAATGAGCAGAGTCCACCTTGAAGAGCTTTGGTTTTAGGCAAGTAAAGGTTTTTCTTTTACATGTGGGCCGTCTGTATTCACACTCTCCAATGTCCAACAGACAGTGTTCCTTCTTCCATTGTGTTAAAAAAAAGTCTTAGTTAAATGCAGGATAAAAGTTTTAGCAAACTATTAATTTGATCTGAATGCTAGATTTCAGGAATAATTTTTTATGATATAAAACCTGAATTCTAAGTGTCGGGTTTATAGGAAATATGAAAATGTGTTTAAACCAAGCATGAAAGAAGCTTGCACTTTTATTTTTTTTTTAAAAAATGTTTGACACAACACTTCCAGACTAGGAGCAGAAATACTGCCGGGCAATAACATCCTGATCTAATGCGGATGGCTGTGACAATGCATGAGGCGAAGCACTGATAACCTTCTCTGGCAAAGAAACCAGACCCTGACCAAGTACATTTATTAAGGAATTCACTCACACACTGAGGAAGCCATTGCTTTCTAGAGCTCAGAAAATTCATGTCTATTTACTGTAATATTTTTCAACACAGAGTGTAATACACTTAGAAAGCACTGTGGCCAGACAGCATTTATTCTTTTACCATAAGGAATAAAACCTTCTATATTTGGGACAAGTTACTTTCATAAAAGGTCTTTTGCCGAAATCTGTCATTGTGGTTAATCAGAAAATATTGATAAACATGGCTCAAATTCACTAAATACCCACTGAAAAATGTAGGCAATCTAATTCGTAATACTAGTGTGGAGAAATTTCCCTTTCAAGTGATAACCCAGTGGGTAAGATGCCTGTGCAGTACAGGTTTTGTAGTCTACTAGGCTCTCAGAAACGCTTTTCCCGTGTTGTGTAAAAAACTTTAAAATTCATTAGCTTTAAGTAAAAGAGAGAGGAAAAGATGTGATTGAGCCTGTTAGCAAGACATTCACGAGTGGTACAAAACCTTTAAAAAACCCCTAAAAGTCCATTAAGGAAATTTTATTTTTCCTCTCACACAAAGAGATGATCCTGTACTCTGAACTCCTTCCCTGTCTTTCCCTTGCAAAGTGATCTTAAGTGCTACAACTCAATTAATCTGTATTCACCACCAGAAATACTGCAAAGTATTGTTAAAAAAAAAGAAAAAAGAAAAAAGAAAAAAAGGATCTTGTGAACTTGGGTGGATCAATTATGTGCTCTTATCAGTTGTGGTGTTACTGTGGTCAACCTTTCCAGCCTCCTAATTTATAAAGGCCATAACTCACTAATAGATATAAATCACCTCCACATTTCCTAAATCTGTTCTGTACTTTATCTCTCTGTCCTACACTAACACATAAATATCTCCATATGCATAATGAAACAGAGGCTATTGCTGCTATTTTCAGTGTCTATTTTCAAATGGGTTTGAAGTATCAAACACATAATGTCTTTTGTATGATGTGAGTATAAATGCATCTGCTGAAATAAGAGATGACAATACTATTATAAAACTGTCTCGGATGAGGGTTCAAAATCAGAAATTTAAAAAGCAGATATTATCCCAGAATACACAGCTCCAGTGCATCAGGAGTAATTTCTCTCTTAATGGAGGATACTTGGAAACAAAAAGAACTTTTCTTTATTCAATACTTGGTTTATTTTAGAGTATTTGCTCTGTGATTAGTACGGAATTGCAGAGCAGGGAAAAATAGAGAACAAACCAAAGTAGTTATGCTTTCAGAAATCACGAAAGCTCTAATAAAGACATCCCAGAATTGCCCACACACATCCTGGTACTTCCCCAAAAATTGGGGGAGAAAGAGGTCTCAAGTTTAATTTTCCTTTTAAAGCAGCCTTGTAATACAGCTTGATTCATTCAGTACTGACTAGATCTTGAATCACATCTTCCTGAAAGGCCGCAGGGGAAATGAAGGGAGAACGTAGGGGTCATTTCATTCCTCCTTCCACAAACAGCCAGTGGCAGAACCCTCTCAGGTACCACAAATACCAGACACTCAAATAATGCTGAGATGTTGCACAAGTTAAGGGAAAAGAAAAAAGGGAAGACATTCCCCTCCCCCAATATCTGCTCTGACTTTCATCTATAGTCATCTCAAGGGCTTCTTATAACAAGAGAAGACACAACATTTTCAGACGGAAATGTGATTTTCAAGTTGACAGTACAGCTTTAATTAAATGGGAGTCCAAGGAAAGAACATATCACTGGGAAATAAATAGGCTATAAAAGAAGAAAACCACTAGTGTGGATAACCAAGGAAATTAAGGGAGAGAACAGGAAAGAGCAAAGGCCATGTGAGACATCTATTACAAAACATCAAGGTCAACGCTACAAGTGGAGGCATAGGCAGCTAAAATGATAGAGATTACAGAAATGATCAGGGAAGCAAAGATCAAACATGAAAGGAAATTGGCAGATTCTTACCAATGCATTCTGCACGGACTTACAAAAAGGGATTTTTTGTGTTTTAAAATGTTGCATCTGAAAAAAAATTACATTGAAGCATATCGTAGCTTTTTAGACAATGAATTGACTAAAATTCAAAGAGCTATAGAAAGCAATTATTTTAACATTCTACATAGAGTTGCAGACTCTCTGCCTCTTTCTTAAAAACTATGTCCTAGTTTGACATGAAAAAAGGCATTTTGAAGTGCCAGACTGGGAACTAACAAATTCTCCAACTGCAGATCCACCTCTGAACATTTCTGCCATTTTCTACTTTTCTCAAAAACAAATTTCTGGAAAAAGTATTTTGGAATTAAGGAAAAACAGAGCCAGGCACCATGGTGCAGTTAGAACAAGAGCTACTGTAGCTTCTGTCCTTCCCCTGTGGACAGGACGCCTGGGCTGCAGGATAACCACACAGGCAAATCAACATTAACTATTGTGCTGTGAACATACTGTTTTACAATAGCTTCTGACAAGTTGCTTAGTGTAATTCTGCTATATTTAGCTTTCATAATGGTAACAATGCCATTACTCATCATGGTCACCATGCCACTCTGCGCTACTTTTGTTTGCTTCTAGTTATTTAGCTAACTTTTCTGTTGCATTTTTTTTTCTGTTTGCTGTTTTTATTCACTTGATTCAGCTAAGCCCAATCCAATGAGCCACCAGTCGGATCCTGAACAGACATGTGTAAAGGACTTTTACTGTTCTGGAAAGCTTGTACTTCATGTCTCAGATAGGAAGGCATGTTTGTACACCATATTCAATATACCTAACACTAATCCTCCACTTATTAATTCAATCATTATGGCATCTGTTCTGCTAAGAATAATAATTGTATAAACACTCTACAAACACAGATACACTCATGCACAACTGAATGAGATATTTTTTTGACTCACTGTTGGAATATTTATCAATTTTCAGCAATTATTTTGCCTCATTTTAAGTCCTCTCTGTCTGTCTGTCTGTCTTTTCTTCTGTCTTCAGAATTTTAGCTTCTACTTTTAGCTCTCAAATTGTAGACACAGGTTTCCAGTTCTTGTATTTGACCCCACAATTTAATAAGAATTGCCCTTTGAGATAAAAATGAAACAGACTCAAACTGAAAAGTTTTGAGTCAGCCCAACTTTCTTCCCTCTCCTAAGGAGAGAATTTCAAAAGAACAGCTGTATCCCTGCTTCTATGGTTATAAAAATCATTTTCTAAGGAGGATAACATTATCATATCTGTGATTCACCATTTGTAGTAAATTTAAAGTAAAGAAAAGCAAGCAAAAGTAATTAAAAAAAAGTCTATTTTTTCTTCCAGAGAATTAAAGTCTGTTCTTACAAGTTTTATATACTCATGCTCTAGTTACACTTGACTCCGAGTGTTAGATTCCTTAAGGATTTAGGAACAGAGCTACTGTCTATACACTGTGCTCAGGGGACCATAATAGGAAATACAAAATCCAGTCTGTTGGAGGAAGGCTCGCTGAATACTCTAACCACAAGGATTAAGGGCTAAAGTAAAGGAGTAGAACTATTGTCATCAGCCTCATTGAGAATATCACATCTTAATTTAATGACCAATTCCACAAAAAGGTTCATAATTGTCTATCTCAGGCTTGAAGTTCTAATTCTCTTTTGTGAGTAGAGACAAAATTAGTCTTCTTTTTTGTCTTCTCTGCCAGTCTTAGTCTTCCCTGTTTTCCTGTGTTGGCCAGTCCCTCCTTAGTGTGCTGGGTGGGGGTGTCCCTCCTGCAGCTCCTGTCTCTCCATGCAGGGGGTACCTCTCTCTGCCTCTGGCTCTGATCAAGCTATAAGACACCTAATCACTACGCACTATGACACTAAGCTTAAAACTTCTGTGGAACCAGCCAAAAGGATATCTAATTTTGTGCAGTATTCTTACTAATATCTTAATGCTTTTAATGCATTTATATAATTCCTACACGGTCGCACTGGGAATATTACATTTACTACCAGGCACCAGAAATCACTGCCAAACACACCAGAAAAGGGAGACAGTGTATTTGACTTTTGAGGAATGTTTAGAAGAAGAATATATATTCACAGGAGATTAAGCAGAAACCAAGTGGGTACATCACAGCAGTCTACAAATACTTGAAGGAAATAAGCGCTTCATTAGGAAAGGTGCTATTTGTCACAAACATCAGTGAATAAATGCAAACAGTGGGAAAATATCTGGACACAGAATTTTTTTTAGTTTACGGAGTCAGTTCCTGTATAAACATTTACAATAAGGCATAATTTTAGGAAGGTAGTTTGAGTGTCTATTTGATTATAGCAGAAAAACACTCAAGGACTAAATAGGTTTTGAATGAAGTGTCTTTTCCAAGACTAAATTTATATGGGTCCAAGAAAAATAAGTTATTTTCCATCAGTTTTCGTCTTCTGTAGTTTTTGCTGTGTAAATACAAGGAACCGTGTGGCCATTTTAAACTATGCCGGTCAACATTTTCTCATGCAAAAAATTACTGCTCGACTTGAGCAAATAATACATTACTTTTAGTTCCATTAAACCTGTCTTGCTTCACTGGGATATGTTTAGACAATGCAAAAACTAAGAGCACAGAGAGCCATGAGTGGAAGGGTCAGTGAGCAGTGATGACAGAATGAGCCTTTCAAATTTGCTTGGAAAAATATTTGTTTCTTACTAGCTTTTGAAGGAAAACATATCTGTTTATTTTCCCTGCAGTCTCAGAGAGTCATAAAAAAAATCCATATCCACTCCTCCGGAGTAGCCAGAAGACAGCAGTAAATCACCACATCTCTTGCTTGGTGTGGTTATGGCCTCTCCAATGCAGAGTGGTCTGTTGAATATCCTTCCCAGTAGCAAATCCTTTGGCTGCTGTGAGGGAAAATTGTGAGATTATAATCTATTCCTAACAAACCTTCCCATTCTGATTCTAGCATTGGGTCCAGATCCATGATTAGCACAATTGTTTGACAGTATCATTAGTGTTTATTTTTATGCTTTAGCCAGCTACTCTGGAATAGATAAGACAGCCAAAGTTATGAATGACATTGACAGAGCAGCAAAACTTCAAAGATCAAAAGATACTTCCATTTAGATCTTTCACAAGACCTTTAAACCTATGTTTACCAGCTTTCCCGTACATACACTTTATCTTCTGGATAGAATAAAGATCAAATTCTTATTTTGCGAAATTTTGTAAACCATGTTTTATACATATATAAAAATCAAATTTACATAACAATGAACTCAGTGTGGAAAAGATGCATATTCAGTATGCCCTTATATCTTATTTGAGTCACATTGTTTTACACAAACTGAATTTTTTTGGTTTATTTTGTTTATTGTTGTAGTGCCTGCAGCCTGTTTTGGGCTTTACAGCACAAAAAAAAAGTCCCTGTTGCAAAGAGTTTGGTTTTTATTTACAGGCATATTTGTATAAATACTACTGATAAACAGTGAATATTATTTATTTTAAAGTTTCACTTCAACATGCTTTTTCATTCTATACACAGGAAAAAAATAACTGGCTTCTTATATGTTCAACCTGGATCATGTGGCAAAGACTGTGTAAATATGATTAAACTTAAATTTGTGTAAAATTTTTGGCTTGTCAATAGAACACTGATTTTGTAAGATCTTAGAAAGAAGAACTGTTATTCACGTAATCTCTATTCTGTCTCTTGTCTGTCTAATTGCTATAACCATTCTACATAATTATGACACATGAAAGTGTATGTTCTGTACATGTATATCCTGAACAAAACCCTTTTCACTGGAAACAGAATATATAACAGCAACTGGAATAAGTCCCATAATACTTTATGAGGATTCTCTCTTGCTTTTCCATTGAGCCCCTGTTACTGAATCCTGAAGTGGACTTCGTCTGCCATATAAACTGAAAATAATGTGCAGATCAAAAGAATAGAAAGTATTCTTTTGCCTCATTTCATCCTCTTCAAGCAGCTCCAGGGCAGAAAATACCTCATACTGCAGTTTACTCTATCCAAGAGACTCTACTTCCTGCTTTCCTTAGGGAATTTTACAATTTTGCCTTACATAAATCCTATCTAAAGACAAGGGAGTTAACGAGTGTAACATTCTCTTTCATTTCCTTTAGATTCATATGTCAAATCGCAAGCGAGGGTCCCTTCTTAATCGGAAAATTTAGTACCTTCTAAGTTTAGCTACTTGCTGTAATGATGCTCTATTTATTATAAATGATCTGAACCATTTCCATAGGACAAAACATGTTTTCCAGAACCATAGACAGGGTTGGATTCATCTTTCACTTCAACAAATTTCGCAGCTGCGGAACTGCAATGACTTCAGTTATGTTCATCTAGGTTTACATGAGCATATTGGAAAGAAAACAGAGATCCAACACCACTCTTGAAAGCAGTATTAGAACAACCATTGCTAACAGAAGTAAGATTGTGTCAGGAATACTGATTAAGCTATTGAGGTAGGAGACACCTAAATGAGCAATCTTAAAAGGAAATCAGGGAATTAGTTTGATAAATGCATAAAATTAACCTGTGCAATGCTGTAATAAAAGTGCTGGTAGGAAGTGTGCTACAGCCTTGTCTTTGGCCTGCATCCATTTGAACAATTGCCCTATTAAGTCTTGGTTAACATTATGGCATCTTAGACGACTGATGTCATTCATTTGCTATGTGTCCATGCCTTTTGCTTTATGAGTGGGCCATTTTTCATGGTCTTCTGCTTGTCTTCTCTCTCCAGTTGTCCCATCACAGTCTCTTTCACCATTTTGAACCTCTCTTCTTTATCAGTTTCTGCCCGCTAAGATTCTCTCTCCTCTTTCATTCCTCCTTTCTCTTCCTTCCTCAAAGCATTGCCACTCTCCCCTTCTTTTGCCCTTCTGCCCGTCTCCAGTCAGCACCAGTTTAACAAGGAGCCTTATGTCTACAGGCCACCTCTTGGACAACAGCAGCCTTGTGGTGGGAGCACAAGAGCTTACAGGACTCTGAGCAATGAACAACTATAATTTTAAAGGCAACATTAGCAACTTGTTGTTTTGCTTCTGAAGGTAGAATGGGGACACTATGGATTATCAGCTGGAGAGTGGTGGAGAGGGGCTTCAGGACATCAGAGAGGACAGAGTTGGAGAAATGAAATCTGATCCAGGATGTAGGTACAAGGAGTGGCATTAGAAGGAAAGCAATGTTATGCCCTGATGAATATGGCCAGCTGTGAAAACTAAATACTAAACTGCTTTCTGTGGTATTAACATGGATGTGAGTTGCACCCTGAGCAATGGCAAAGAGCCATCTATTTGTTAGCCATTTCATGGCTAAAATGTTTGTCATAATTATTAGGTGACTGGACAGCACCTTCACTGAGACAAATAGCAAAGCCATTCTAACGATTTCAGGACACTCCATACTTTCCTCCCATTTCTTAAGCACCTATAAGGCCCATTAGGTCATTAGTCGCACACGGAGAACACTAACATTAAACTTAAGTTTATAAAAAATTACTCATAATGTAATTTTATGCATATGAAATAAAAGGAAATATTTCAATAGTCAACCATCCCAGCAGGGAAAAATGTGGAGTAAAAAACTATTGAGAGAGAGAACAATTTACATAGAAACAAAGATAACATGGTTTTGCAGATTAGGACTCTCCATTATGCATTTCCTGTGATTTTAGTTTGTTCTTATAAGCAGTTTCATAGCCAGTCGCAAAATGTTGTTACTAATGCTGTCATGAAATAGAATGTTTCTTCTGCTTATATTATGTTTTATTTTAAGCAAGTGTTTATGAAGTAACTTGCATTAAATTGCCCAGATGCAATATTTTGCAAACAGCCAATGAAAATTATGATGAGTGTTCCTAATTAGCTGATCATCAAGCTATAATCATTTCAGGATAAATTAAGCTATGGATATTATAGAAAAGTAATGAAGTGCTAGTGCCAGGGATTTTCTGTTGCCTTTCTTTTTTTTTTAATATGGTGCAGTCAGATAAGAAGGGCAGAAGAGCTTTGTTTTGCGCTTAATCTCTGTTCACTTGTAGTAAGCAAATATGAATTTCCCAAAGCTCAGAAAAGAAATTCTGGTTTAAACTTAAGATTTCATTACCAAATGGGTTTCTCAGTAGTGAAGAATCATTTATCTTTGTCAGCTTTGACCCCACTTGTCTTCATCAGGCTACTTTTTGAAAAAAGACTTCTGTGATTACCTTCAACAAAAAAATGATATACTGATTTACATGATCCTGAATGGTATTCTCAGAAGTTACACTCCTACCCTGATAAAAGACTAATGAAGAAAGACCATCTCTCCTATGACACTTCAGTGACTGACAATATATTATTAAAAATCTTATGTATTCTCTGATACAAATGAACTTAAATTAGATTAATAGCCCTAACATCAAAACAGATACATAGATTTATTGTAATCTGTCAAAATACTGCATGTTTGCATGCATAATTATGTTTAAAATAAAGAAAAAATATATTCTACTGCTGCAATTGCTAGCCAATATAAAAGAAATTTAAAATGCATAATTTAAAACATATGGAAGTCTTCACTACATTGGAGGTCTTTAAATCCTTTTTAAAAGGAGCAGTGTTCAAAAATATTATAAAATGTGGACATTCTAATAATACTTTTTGTATTTTGATACCTGGGGCAATTTAAGAAGGCCTTTCTTTTATGGGTTCTACTTGATTAAATTCTCTGTTTATACACGAACCATGGCAATTTCAATTTGTGTTTCACAGACATGGCCCTCAAAGCCTTGCTTAAGATTTTAGCTCTAGAGTAATTATGCTTTATAATACATTTGGGCCCTCAAGTTTGAATGAGGTTGGCATGGCAGATTAGCACACACTAGATTCATTTCACAAATGCATTGGACTTATTCCACTCTGGCATAAAATGAAGAAAATTTCCAGTGATGGTGAATTTAGAATTTTAATAGACTGCAATTAATCTTTTGTCATTTTTTTCCTAAATGTGAACCTAACATATCTACCTTCCATCCTAATTACAAGAGTGGTTCTAACAGTGTAATTTGTCATTCGAAACAGCTGTTTCTGGATCTTCTGTTACACTGAAGTCAAGGAATTGGGTTGGGGATACATTTGGAACCAAGGAATGTTGACATATAATAAATTACAATCCAAGGTGGTTTTTTTTTTAATATGGGCCCAAGAGAGATGAAGCTAGACTGGAAAAGTCATTGTACTGCCCTTACTGCCTTCTCTTTCTGGCTTTTTTGAATATTTATGGCTCTGCAGAGCCACATTATAAGGAGAGTGTCGCATATAAGACTCAGTTTGGCATAGCTGTTCTCTTAGCTGCAGGTTCAAGTTTCTTTTGACCAGCTTGAACAGATAACCTTGTTGCAGTGTTAAATTTATATTTAAAGGAAGATTTTAATTTAAAAAGTTGTTCTAAGGAAGCTAAATAAAACCAAAGCACTGATCATTTAAAAAAATTATAATGTGCAGGATTGTAGGAACAATAAGAGATGTATTATATATCATAGTTTTCAGAGCTGTTCAAACACTAGCACTCATTAAAATCCTCTGTGAAAGGAAAGTATTAGCACCATTTCTGGCAGCAGTCCATTTAGGACTCTACCTAGATTTTACACAATGATGGGAAGAAGCAGCATGAGGAGAAGGAAGATCAAAGGCTGGACAGCATCACTGCCTGGGTTTTGAAAAATGTCAGAGAGAGGTGCCACAGGACATACCTTGAAGATAATGAGAACTGTGGTAGCTCAGCATGCTTCATTTTAGCTCTGAACAGCAATCAGGGAAAGCATATCCATACCTCAATTTCGCTCAAAGCTTATTAGAAAAAACAAGCAAACAAAGAAACAAACAAATAAATAAAATGCCTCCCTCGAGGCCTAGCATGCCTGTTAGGGAGACAAAAACAGCCTATGGATGCACACAGCACTCAAGGATCCAGAACATAAGCATCATTTTTTCTCAGTGGCAAGTTGTCCCAGATATGTGTTTTGAGCTATCTATCTTGGACATAGCTGTGAAGAATAAGAGGCAGCTGCAGCTTCTGCTACTTTCAAATAAAACTTTGACATTCAATGGCTCTAAAAATTCAGCTCCTCAAAGTTTCAAGCAGGACAGCTAAAAAAGGAAGCTCTAAGACTTATGTCACAATTCTGCGGTGTCAGGGAGTTTGCGGGGAGAGGGTTGTTTGGGTTTCTCCCCTGCTACTGAGTTTTAATTAAAATAAAATATTTAACATGAAACTCAGTATTTTCTACCTATGGATAAGAGTTTTAAATAAAGTATGAAGTGCTGAAATGAACTATAGACACATGGAATGGTTTGTCATTTTAAAATGTTTTATTCATTTCATTGTCAGTAGTCTGACTGAGTAGGAATTAACTTTTTCACCTGATATACATAGTTCTGCTCTGTGCCTACTACATATTTCACTTAAAAACTGGAAAAAAAATTGAAGCAATAATTAGCAATGGTTCAACCTCTCTCAGTTTTGTGCTGTTAACTACCCAAAAGCGTAATTCCTCATCCAAATTGACTAAATACACAGGAAGCCTTAACACAGAAAACCCTACTCTTTCCTAAGCAGGATTTTTTTTTTTTTTGGCAGACTGACTTTTCCTGACAAATGGTCCACTCCAGGCCCCAGACCTGGTTTAGTCATGCACAAACAGTGCAAATTAACTGAAAAGTGCAACAAGGTCAGCATAGAATTGTTTTCTGGATGTTTTATGCACATCTAATATCTGTCACAGATGCAAGACAAAAATGAATTTCATTTCAAAACCAGCTTCTCAACAGCGATTATGGCTGGTGGAGGAGGATCTATTTTTTTCAGTACTGTAAAAATGTCTATTTTTTTTTACAGGAGAAAACTATTGATCTGAATTATTATACTAGTAAAAACAAGGATATTTGAGTCAATTGTATGTTTAAAATACTTTTTCTGCTCTTACAGACGTAATTTGATATATATTTTAATGTATTTTTTGACAAAACAGCCATTTGAAGGCCCTTTCTAGAGTGATTTAACCAATATCTTGGTAAAATATATATTTATTGAATCTTCAGGAATAATTCTTCTGGACTCTTCAAGAAAGCTTCCTGTTGCCTTTCAGGATTTCCTGCACTGATGCAACCTCTCAGATTATTTTGATAACAATAACATTTTGACATTTGGCTCAAGTTGAGGTGCTGTACTACAGGTAGACACGATCACAAAGATCACAAGATTTGGTTTGGATCAGACCCCTTTCTTATTAAATTAGCCAAGTTGTGTATTTTATGACAACTTTGTGTCTTACACTGGCTGCAACAGGCAGAGGATGCGTGATCTGGCACTACATTGACTGATGAGAAGTTAACGCAAAATTTTTGTATGAGACACTGTTTCAGGCAATTTATAGTTACCATGCTTATTCTGAGGTGCTGAACTGAAATTACACTAGAAAGTGGGTACATTGAAACTGCATATCTCAAGGAATCTTTGTACAGAAAAGAAGTAATCTTGGTATTTAGTGAAGGCTCTGATGATTTGGTCTTCTCACCACGTGCCAATTAGCTATCTGTATTAATATTAAATAAAAAACTTCCTTCTGTTGCATTTTTGCCCATACCACCCTAAATACTATTGTACACCAGCTTTGGGAAGGAGGGAATAGTTAAAAGGAAGAGGGAAAAAAAAAAGGAACAAAAGTAAAATTCCTCTTCATTAGAAATGTTTCCATTCCTTCTAACAAGCTGTGCACAGCACAGCTAGAACAAAGACACTAGCTAGGATAGACTACAATTACAGGAACAATCCAAAAGCTACCAAACTTCAAGCACAGCTCAGCTGAAAGTAAATGTAATTTGGAGGCCATCTTGCAGTGTAATGACTTTGCATGACAAGGTTTTGGTAGTGGGGCGGTTACAGGAGTGGCTTCTGTGACAAGCTGTTAGAAGTTTCCCCTATGTCTGATAGAGCCAGTGCCAGCTGACTCCAAGATGGACCTGCTGCTGGCCAAGGCCGAGTCAATCAGCAATGGTGGTAGTTCCTCTGTGATAAGGTGTTCAAGGAAGGAAAAGTTATTGCGCAGCATCAATTGCAGCTGAAGAGAGGAGTGAGAATATGTGAGAGAAAGAACTCTGCAGACACCAAGGTCAGTGAAGAAGGAAGGGGAGGGGGTGCTGCAGGCACAGGAGCAGTGATTCCCATGCACCCTGTGGTGAAGACCATGGTGAGGCAGGCTGTCCCGCTGCAGCCCATGGAGGTTAATGGTGGAGCAGATATCCACCTGCAGCCCATGAAGGACCCCACAACAGAGTAGGTGGATGCCTGAAGGAGACTGTGACCCTTTGGGAAGACCACGCGGGAGCAGGTTTGCTGGCAGAACTTGTGACCCCATGGGGGATCCACGGTGGAGCAGTCTGTTCTTGAAGGACTGCACCCCATGAAGGAGACCCATGCTGGAGCAGTTTGTGAAGAACTGTATCCCATGGGAAGGACTCACACTGGATAAGTTCATGGAGGACTGTCTCCTGTGATAGGGACCCCGCACTGGAGAGGGGAAGCGTGTGAGGAGTCCTCCCCCTGAGGAGGAAGGAGCTGCAGAAACAACAGAGTGATGAACTGACCGCAAATCCCATTCTCCATCCCTTTGTGCTGCTCGGAGGGAGAAGGCAGAGAAATCAGGAATAAAGTTAAAATGGGGAAGAAGGGAGGGGTGGGGGGAAGGTGTTTTTAAGATTTGGTTTTATTTCTCATTACTCTTCTCTGATTTGATTGGTAATAAATTACATTTTTTTTCCCAAGTCGAATGTGTTTTGCTTATGAGGGTAAATGCTGAGTGATTTCCCTGTCCTCATCTCAACCCATGAGGTTGTCGTTATATTTTCTCTGCATTATCCAGCTGAGAAGGGGGAATGACAGAGCAGCTTTGGTGGGCACCTGGCGTCCAGCCAGGGTCAACCCACCACACACAGAAAATGAGTTATTGCTCAAATCCAGAGCAACTGGGCCAAAAAGTTCCTGTGGTTTTAGAGGTGACCATATTCCAGGAAACATGCTCCTAGGATAATTTCTTTTTGATATAAAAAAAGAAACGTTTTCTATTCAACAAGAACATTGGCATAAAATTCTGACTAGTGCTAAAAATGTCTGCAGGACCACTTGTGCCTGAAAGTTGCAAAATTTCCAATGGTTAATAAAGAACAGGAAGAGAAGACACAAATATACACACCATAAATAGTCACAGATCTGACCAAATCCTACAATGACAGTGCTGAAGAGTAAGATTTGCCATCTTTTCCATAGCAGCCCAGTAAGTGGCAGTTCTTTGATAGCTGTTTTAAGCAGGATTCGCAAAGTTCCAAAAACTTTTCAAACATTTGCACTTTGCTGAAAGTATCATTTTTCAGTTATTACCAGTGAAAGGCTCGGCTCTGCAATGAAATAGCTCACCGACCTCGTCGTTTGCATAGTGAGGAAACCTTTGAAGATTCCTGTACTCTTTTTTCCCTTTGATTAAGGCCCAGATCTAACACTCAGCCTACCAAGGTCTATTTGTGAGAGAAACTGGCCTCTGTATCTTGAGAAAAATTTCAGAAGTGGGTTCTTGGAAAGTGCCTCTGTAAGATAAGTCATGACAAAAGACAGCTAAAAAAAAATAGTGTTAGATTTTCTTAAATTAATTTCTGATAATCTTAGAAAAGACTGGGTAGAAAATGGTGAACAGTGAGAGTTTCAAAACACCTGTAATCCACTCCTTTATCTTCTCAGGTTTCTGTTGGACTTGTCTTAATTTAGTTAGTTATTCCAAAAAAAGTAACCCTTTATTTGTGATTTAATCTCCTGACTGACATGTAAAACCCTGAATCGGTACTGGCTGCAGGTAGTCCTGCCCTCCCATTCCACTGCTCCTGTACATAATGGATCACACACAACCTCTAACTCCACCTCACACACCAAGAGCACTGAAGAGTTAACAAAACCAATAGGACTGAGTTAATCACTGTTGTACTGGAAAAGGTTCCATCTTTCCACGTTCTTGGTTCTATTTATTGGATATTTTTCTTGGCCAATATTTATATCCACCACAGCTGGCAGACCTTAAACCTGTCGTAGCTCTGACTACACCTCAGACCTCTCCATGCAAGAAATCAATAAAACTGATTCATGAAAAGCATCATTCATCAAACCTAGCTCTTGGATACAACCCTGCAGTTGATAAAATAACTGTTGTCTTACCCTTTAGCTAACCGCCTCGTATGTTTGGCACAGTGGATTAATTCATTATTTGCTAGTACCCATCCTTTTCACATGTTTTAACCAGTAATAAAATATTCAGAAGGGATCTTTTTGAATCTTTTGGTTATAATAAACATATTGTGCTATAAAAATAGGGCTTAATTCTGGTAAAGAATAAGGCTATAAACAATATATTCAACTATTTTTGATGAACAATACAACGTTAAGTAAAACTTAAAGTCTGGTGGCAAGGAACTGCTAGTAATGTGCATGCACAAAGGTAATAAAAACCTAAAATAATTTCACATTCAGTTAGTTATATTAGTCTTCGACCATTAAAATGTTAACATGATGATAATCAATCTTAAATCAATTACTGTGTAATTGCTGAGTCAATAGGAGTGCAGTTAAATATTGATAAATGTCTAAAAGCTCTATCAGGACATATTGACAACTGGAAAAATGAATGCAGGCCTGTGCAAAAGGAAAGCTTGACTTGCATTGCTTTGATAGAAAGCAGCAGAAGGCTGAGTTTACATTCTTATTACTAGTTAGATGTGAGAATCGATAGGCTGCCTCTGCCCTGTCAGCATGGAGCAGCGAAGAAGTCTTTTCATCTTTACAACAACGTGGAGATGACCAGCTAACATCTTCTGTAGCAGAGGGCAAAGGACTTAACAATCCAAAGATTAAAAAAAAAAAAATATATATATATAAAGTGATATGGGGAAAAAAGTGTTTATGTCCAGAAAGGTCACTGCTGTTTCTGCTTAACATTCTCTGGTGGTTGCAAAGGTAGTCACAGTAGCCTGGAGGAGCACTCACTGGAGTGGCTGTGCTTATAAATTATGAATTAAGAGTCCTTTTATTTTGATGGACATGAGCAAAATAGCTCCAAGGATTTAGACTGTCTTCACAATTACACAAAGACAAGACACATTTTAATTATATCCAGCTTGGTTTTGTGATGCTTCTTATTAAAGGAGTCACCACTTTTCTTCCATGAAAGTGGAGTGGTCACCCCTATCCTGTTCTTCAACTTAGGAAAACTTTCTTTGTTTCTACAATACTGAGGTATTTGAGTTCCCATTTGCTTAATGAAGTCATTATGTTGAAGTAAATATCCTTTACTATTCCTTTTGTAGCACCATGAGTGGATGAATAACTGGTGTCTAGATACTAATATTCTTTGAGTGAAACATGCTCAATTTTATCTGTAGCCAGCAGCAAAATATACAGAGAACAGAACCATTTGTTGTTGGATTTGGGTCAGATAAGACACATTATTATAGTAAGCTCCAGGTAACACTAACTGTTATGGCTGTGTCAGGAGTGTCATTATAACTTTCTGTTTCTTTCATGTAGATAACTTTTTGAAACATTCTGCTTCTCTGGTGATATATTCCTACTTTGTGTCAGCCTAGGGGCAAACGGTTTTTAGCAAGTGTCAGCTAAAACTGTTCAGCCATTTCACCTTACCGAAAGATTAAGTTGCACCTCCCTCTTAACCCTCCTTAATAAATATTAAGACACAGTTTTGTTCTTGCAACAATGGCTGAACAAACCTTCCAGGCTAGTCCTCATGGCTCGTTCTGTGCTTGCCCTTTCATGGCTGGCACTCAGACACAAAACATGTGAGAACCATCTTCCTCCACCTGCTGAAGCCAGTAGCAGGTGATGCCTTCCATGTGTCAGTCATGGGCAGAGAACACGAGAAGCTGGGAAGCAGCTGTGCAGAGCTCAGCTCAGGGGTTTCTGACAGGAAATCTGTGGCTCTGCAAATGTACCCACTCTTTCCATGATGCAAGTTTTAAACCCTGCTGCTGAAAAACTACTTTAGTCTCCTGACAACCCACGTGGATCTTGCCAGCTGAGGAGTAGCCTTCCTAAAGCCCTGTCCCTACAGTTCTCACCAGGTCATCACAACTCCTCAAGACTAACCAGGTCATTGAGGCTCCAATTTTCCTTTTATCTCAGGAGCCTCAAACACTCCTGTTTGTCTCAGGAGCACACAACTGTTCATGGCTTTGGTTGGTATTGTATTCAGAAAATAAAGGATGAATGGCCCTCAGTGACAGTGGCCCTTTAGCTCCCTGAGGCTTAGATGACTTTTGACAAGATGTGCAAGGAAGGAAAAATAATTTAACTGAGAACAGACTTGTGAAGAAAATTAAACCCAAGTGTTGCTCACTGATTAGCAAAATATGTCGTGATTTATAACCAGTATATCTTGTTGAATTTGCCCCTGATAGGGAAAAAAGAAGCACTTTTACAGTTCAGTTTTATTTCCATCACTTATTTCTTCTGGAAGCTTCAACAAGCAGAAAGTCCAGTTTTGCCTGAATGGTCAGTAATTCTGGGAGTGGAACAACTGACATCCTCAGCAGAAGGGAGAACTAACTGATAAACAGGCTGATGCCAAGACATAGCACACCCTTTTTAAAATATGACATTTTTTTTGGTTACTGTTAAATTTATACGGCTACTCAATTGCAACACAGACTGCAAAGTGGCTATCTAAAATTCACTAATACGAACGGTATTGACACAGACAGTATGCTACAGCTCTGACAAGCATAGCAAGCAAGTTTTCATGACTGCGGGCTATCATTTTGTTTCACCTGTGCAGAGTGGGGAAAGACATACATCTGTACAACTAAGATTCCAGTATCTTACTTAGATTCACAATATGAATGGTATTATCTTCTGTCTGGAATAGGCTCTCTATCTTCAATCATTGCCATCGACGAAAAATGGCCAAGAATGTTACTATTTCTAACAAGCAGAAATTTTTGTAAATGCCAAGGACTTTTTATAACTCCATTTAAAAACTTAACCTGTGCCAGACTACATACTGTTTTTATCAACTGTGTTTGGACATCAGCGTGTTACATGGTAGTGTATTATGCCTTAGGAACTATTTAAAAAATGAAACAAAAAATTATAGATTAATGTCTCTGCTAATGAGATCCCCATTTTAATTTAAAAAAGGTGTTTAGTAGATGAAACAGATAAGAATTCAATAGCTCAAAATTTTGCTACTTTTCCATCTACAACAATAAAGCATCCGTTTCTAAAAGAGGAAAATCTTAATCTGCTGTCCTTATTCAAGTAATGCAGTAAGTAGCAGACTGTATCTTTAAAATCGGATTCTCTGCCCTGGTTTGAGCCAAAACAGAAGTAATTCCGTTCAGTGATTTTACTTTTCATTTAAGTCCCTTCTATGTAACTGCACTTTCTGAAATCAGCAGCATGTTTTTCCAGACAGTGTCTGCTTCTAACAGTGATAGCATTTTTATAGTTAATACCAGGGAATGGGATGCAGAAAGGCTCTTGCTTATACCTGCTCCTACAGCAACCAAGGTCACTGCTGAATCCTGCATCCCAGGTTGGGGTGCCATAAGTGAAAAGGGTTGCAAAGACGTAA
Source organism: Leptosomus discolor (assembly GCF_034619465.1). Taxonomy (NCBI): domain Eukaryota; kingdom Metazoa; phylum Chordata; class Aves; order Leptosomiformes; family Leptosomidae; genus Leptosomus; species Leptosomus discolor. The sequence goes on along the minus strand of NC_141393.1, from coordinate 76,584,887 downwards.
AAAGGTGGCACCTGCATGGAGGAGCGAGCCGGACCCAAATTTGACCAGCTAAGTATTCCATCCCATATACATCACATTCAGGATAAAGCTGAGGGGTCACGAGGGTCAAGCTCTCTTCTTTGATGGCCAGCATCCAAGGAGGAGCCTGTCCATTCTTCTGTCTGTTCCAGTTCTGTTCCAGTTCCAGAATCCAACTCTTGAGTCCAGTTTCCACCTGCTGCCAAGTCCAGTCTAGGACTTCCCCAGTGCCAGCCCTGAAGCATCACTGGTGACATACTGTCATTGGGGATGGGGGCATGGGGGTGTGTGGTGTTTGGTATTGGTTTTGTACATATTTGTATATATTTCATTATTTTTTTATTTTTATTATTATATTTTCTTTTGTTGCTATTTTTTCACTAAAGCTGTTTTAGTTTTCTTTCCAAAACCCATATGTTTCTTTCCCTTATTCTCTCTCTTCCCTTTCTGGGAGAGCAGAGGGGTTAATAGACAGCATCTATCATTTGTTAGTGGCCATCATGGACTCATACCTTGACACTCCCAAAGAGATACATGTTATATTTATAGATTAAAAGAAAGGTTTAAGTGACTTATGGGAGGTCACAAATCCCAGAGTCTGAGGGTGAGACGTGGGACAGGGGTGTCCTGTTCCCCATTGCAGCCTTTGAACTCTGTGGGCTCAGGGGAGGTCTCCAGAGGGCCGGGCCTGATGGAGGCACAGTGGATACAAGGGGATGAAACGGCTGTACTCAGTCAGGTCTTGCCCATGTCTACATGTTCCCAGCTGGCTTCCTCCAACTGGAGCCAGAGTGCATGCCCACACTGAAGCAGTGGGAAGATTTCAGCTGACGTGAGGTTCCTAAAATCAGGTATCAATAACCACCATAGCATATTGTTTCTTTTAAAGACCATAGAAAGATCATGACATGTCTGATGCACACCTCTTCAAAATGAGGCTCTAGAATTAAACTGAAACGCATGCTAATACTGCTTTACGTGTATCTAAACAGAGAGAATTAAAGATACCTCACACAATTGAATAATTCCAGGTAACAAATTACAAATTGATAATACTGAAGTACCCATGAAACAAAGTATGATGTCAAAACAACAGCCACTCTTATCCCTCTCATAAAATCAATTTGACATCAAATTTTCAATGTTGGTCACAAAAGACAGTGTGAAATATCCCTCAACCTTTCCTATTTCCCAGTGTACACTATGACTAAGAAGGCTATGGATCAGCACCTCAAAGTTGTCTGACACTCTCAAAAATCTCTGAGTAGGTACATTTGTTTAAAAAAAAATATGTAAGACCTACATATCTATCCTCATTTGGAAAAATAAAAAACCCTCACAGTTCAGAGTTTCTGATGTTATTTAAATAGCAAACTAATTAGCGCTGAGGAGAGTGATGGTTATTTCAGCCAGCATACTTAATGTTGATTTAAATGAAAAACCTGACAGCCAAAAAAAGATGTGAAACTTTGGAGTTTGAAAATTCCTAACCACTGAACAGTTCACCTTCATATCTTACTTTGTCTCTCACTCTTCATTATCATAAGCTTCTCACATTGAACAAGAAAGTGGTTTTTAAAATGTAAGTTTTAATACATTCTTACTATTAAAATATGCCATATGTAATGTGGGATATGCAGCTTAGCCACACTACACTTAGAACAGCCCCAACTTCTAAAACATTCTGATTTTTGAGTGTCTGATATTACAGTGCTAGCGCTGCATTAATGTAGCATTTTGAAGCTCAGACTGTTTGTATTTATTATTAAATTTCTAGAAGTGGGTCTGCACTGCTTTAGAAGTGTGAAGTATTCTATATATACCCCAGCACTCCTGCTAGGCCTTTGCTTTTCAAAGACTGACTGCAAAACCAAAAGAGGCGTGACGCTCTTCTTTACAAGCATGACAGGGAATCTGTTCAATATTTACGACCTTCAGATGTAAAAATGCTCTTTATCAGCTCCTGTTTTGCATTCTATTCAGCTAAAGTCACACCACAGGTCAGCTAAAAAGACTATCACTAGTGCAAGATAAATGAGCAGCTATCAGCATATGGGAATGACTGTAAGTATCATAGCAGTCTAAGTGGATAAAGCATAGGATTTGCTTTTACAGGAAAAGACAAAGTCTTTTGAAAATTACTAACATGGACTGAATTAATTTGTGCTTTGCACAAAATACCTACTTTAGTAAGAAAGACACAGAGGACACACTCCTACAGTGCATTGAGGGTAACTTCTTAAGCCAGGTAACAGACAGCACTACCAGAGGGAATGTGATACTGGACCTGGTTGTCACCAATGCCAGAGCGCTAATCGGTGACATCAAGATTGGAGGCAGCCTGGGCTGCAGTGATCACATACTGGTGGAGTTCATAGACCTGAGGGATATGGGTCAGGCAAAGAGTAAAGTCAGGACCCTGAATTTCAGGAAAGCAAAATTCCAGCTCTTCAAGGAGTTATTCAACGTGATCCCCTGGGAAACTGCCTTCAGGGACAAGGGCGCAGAACAGAGCTGGCAGATCTTTAAGGATGCTTTCCATAGAGCACAAGAGCTCTTGATCTCCAGGTGCAAAAGAAACCAGATAAGCAAGGCAAGAGACTGACATGGCTGAGTGGAGACATGCTGGTCAAACTAAAAAGCAAGGAAGAAATGCACAGACAGTGAAAGCAGGGACAGGTTTCTTGGGAAGAGTATAGGGACACTGCCTGGTCGTGTAGGGATGGGATCAGGAAGGCCAAGGCACAGCAGGAGATGAACCAGGCGAGGGATGCAAAGAATAATAAGGGCTTCTACAGGTATGTCAGCCAGAAAAGGAAGATTAAAGAAAGCATACTCCCCTGATGAGCAAGACTGCCAAGTTGGTAACAACAGATAAGAAGGCTGAGGTACCCAACAACTTTTTTGCCTCAGTCTTCACTGGCAACATCTCTTCCTACACCTTTCAAATGGATGGGATGTAAGGCAGGGACTGGGGGAGCAAAGTCCCTCCCACTGTAACAGAGGATCAGGTTCGTGACCACCTGAGGAAGCTGAACATACATAAGTCTGTGGGTCCTGACGAGATGCATCCCAGAGTCCTGAGGGAACTGGCTGATGTAGTTGCCAAGACACAGTCCATGATATTTCAAAAGTCACAGCAGTCAGGTGAAGTCCCTGGCGACTGGAAAATGGGAAACTTTGCACCCGTTTTTAAAAAGGGCAGAAAAGAGGACCCTGGGAACGACCGACCCGCCAGCCTCACCTCTCTGCTGGGGAAGATCATGGAACAGATCCTTCTAGAAGCTGTGCTAAGGCACATGGAGGACAGGGAGGTGATTTGAAACAGCCAGCATGGTTTCACCAAGGGCAAGTCCTCCCTGACCAACCTAGTGGCCTTCTATGATGGAGTGACTGCATCAGCAGACAAGGGAAGAGCTACGGATGTCATTATCTGGACTGCTGTAAGGCCTTTGACACGGTCCTCCGCAAAATCCTGCTCTCTAAATTGGAGAAATACCAATTTAATGGGTGGAATGTCTGGTGGGTGAGGAACTGATTGGATAGTCACATCCAGAGGGTAGTGGTCAACAGCTCGATGCCCAGATGGAGATCAGTGATGAGTAGCATCCCTCAGGGGTCCGTACTGGGACCAGTGCTGCTTAATATCTTCATAAATGACACAGACAGTGGGATCAAGTGCACCCTCAGCAAGTTTACAAATGGCACCAAGCTGAGTGATGCGACTGACACATCTAAGGGACAGGATGCCATCCAGAGGGACCCGAACAAGCTTGACAAGTGGGTCTGTGTGATCTTATGAGGTTCAACAAGGCCAAGTGCAAGGTCCTGCACCTGGGACAAAGCAACTCCCAGTATCAATACATGTTGGGACAATGAAGGGATTCAGAGTAGCTCTGTGGAGAAGGATTTGGGGGTACTAGTGGATGAAAACCAGGACATGAACCAGAAATGTGCACTCACAGCCCAGAAAGCCAACTGCATCCTGGGCTGCATCAAGAGAAGAGTGGCCAGCAGGTTGAGGGAGGGGATTCTCCCCCTCTACTCTGCTCTGCTGAGACCCCACCTGCAGTGCTGTGTTCAGCTTTAGGGCCCCCAGCACAAGGAAGACATGGACCTGCTCGAGTGAGTCCAGAGGAGGGCCATGAAGATGCTCAGGGGGCTGGAGCACCTCCCCTGTGAGGACAGGTTAAGAGAATTGGTGTTGCTCAACCTGGAGAAGAGAAGGCTCTGGGGAGACCTTTATAGCAGCCTTCCAGTGCTTAAAGGGGGCCTGTAAGAAAGATGGGAGCAATCTTTTTAGCAGGGCCTGTTGCGATAGGACCAGGAGTAACGGTTTTAAACTAAAAGAGGGTAGATTTAGACTAGACATAAGGAGAAAATTTTTTATAATGAGAGTGGTGAAACACTGGAACAGGTAGCCCAGAGAGGTGGTAGATGCCACATCCCTGGAAACATTCAAGGTCAGGTTGCATGGGGCTCTGAGCAACCTGATCCAACTAAAGATGTCCCTGCTCACTGCAGGGGGTTGGACTAGATGGCCTTTAAATGTCTCTTCCCACTCAAACTATTCTACGATTCTATGAGCTTCACCTGTGTGATTTTAAAGAACAATTATAGACAGGAATTTTAATGTTGCAATCAAGAATATATCTTGGACCACTTGTCAGACTTATTTTTTCTTTCATTGGTGTTCCTATTTCACTAGGTCTTGGCATGCATATCTTCAAAATACGTCTAGCACATACTATGTTTCTGACAAAAATACAAAGTCTGCTGTTGTTCCCACTCCTCTGCTGTAGGGTAGGAAGCACGACACAATGGGGAGTGCACTTCAGGGGCTGGGTCAGTAGCACGCTAGTGATGAAGGCCTGTGGAAATGTTACATTTTTGACAGCACAGTGCTAAATCCAAGGAGGTCCACTCTCCCCTCCATGGGAACAATCTTTCTTTAATGAACAACACTGGTCTGAACCCCTAGCAGGTAAAACCATAGAAAGGCCCACATACAAAGCAATCCAAGGTTTATAAAGGTGACTCCTGGTGGTTTTCTTTAATAGTATGCTAATTTTGCAGAAAGCAGTAAGAAAGGTTCTACTTTTAATCACATAATAGCTTATTTTAAGAAGTCTTTTCAAAATAGAAGTTTTTGCCTGCTTGTTTTATTTGAAATTGTTTTCTATCTGCTTGGGAAGCAAATATACACAACCCTTGGAATCACTGGGTTAGCATGCCAGGGGTAGGAAAGCTGACTAACAGCAGCAAACAGGCACTGTAAATTTGTTGGACACTTTAAAGTTTCCCTGCACAAGTACAGCATAAGGTCCATGCTTTTTCAGCAATATATTTAATCATATGAATGTCCAGACAAATAAGGACTGTTACAAACAAAAGGTGGAAATACTTTCCAGTCTGAAAGGAGGCAGGAGATGCTGATCTCCTCAGGTTCTGCTCAGCAAGCTTAAAAAGATGATATTTTTATTTTCAGTTAAAGGGTATTATTTCCTGCAGAGTTAGGAGATAAATTAACTGTATGCATTAATTATACAGTATGTTGGGACCTCAAAAGAAATACATGCTTAAAACCAGTGCTGGGTTTGAGTGGATGCTACTGTCTTTTCTGTCACATATACATTATCTAATAGCACTACCAGGGATTTCAGATCCATTCCTAGGTCATCTTTTCAAATCACAGGTCAAGTGAATGGAATGATTTTACAGTTTAAGAGCTGGCCATAGGGAAATCAATGCAGTCCCTTTTCAGCAGGGAACATTTGTCATAAGTTTTTGCTAACAGTGAGCACCTCCAGTGTACAAGTGCAACGTTATACAGATAAAAGAAGGAGCAGACAGGAGGCTCAAAATGCATCACTATGCTAGAAAAGATTTTGAACATTCTAAGAAAACCCTGTCTTAGCAAATCTCTCTGTTAATTGAAAATGAAAATTCAGATTATTACCTCATCATCACCCTAGTAATTTTTTTAAACAAGATAAATCTGCTCCAGGTCTCGGCACAAAACGAAGTATCCGTCATCTTTTTATTCATCATACATTTTCTCACAGGGCATATTCAATCATTTATTTCAAGTCCTAATCATTTAAGGCTATAAAATTGATTCAAAATAGAGGTCAGTGTACAGATATACTCTGACTTCACCTATAGAATGCTAATGCATTCAACTGCACAGAGTTTTTCATGGTAGATTTTGACTTGACTTTGAGCAAAGGCTAAACACAGCATTCCTGACTGAGCTAATGTTAGGCATCCACAGGTAAATCACAGCGACAACTCATAGTTGAGGTTTAAACTGGGAAATTTACAGAAAAGTACACTTCAGGAGTTTTTTAGTATCAGCATAAATAGCAGTTGCTGTTTAAAATCTGGCAAGGTACTTTAAGCTTTGTATACTGTAGGGCCCTGAGTGAAAAAAAGGTTTGTAAAGGTGCCTTCTAGTGATTTTCCCTAACAGCATGCTAATTATGCAGAAAGCATGCTGAAAATTGGTACACTGAATGTCTTGGTGCACTCTATATTTTTCTCTCTGAAAAGCATTGTATTTATTTCACTGAGCTGTTTTCAGTATTGGTGGTAGAGAAATTTTCTGGTAACGATCCCAACAAGCCCTTCCCTAGGTACCCACAATGGAGCTTAAGATTTTCACTGAGGCAGGCTTCATTCCTATAGCTACAGGACCCTGCACACCCTGCCCATGCCACTAGTGATGTGCCACAGAGACAGTAACAGGATCCTAAATTTGGCCTCTGGTTTGAATCTCGAGAGGCAACGTACCATATTCCTGCCTGAAACCTGCTGCTGGGAATTGACTGCTCTCGCTTCATTCCTGTTTGCACTTTTACAGACCAACAAATGTCACCCTGGAATGCTACCCTGGGAACTTCCAAGATGTATATGCAGACAAATTAATCAGGCCATAAGTCAGCTACACTATTTTAGTAGCCACACTGCTGTTGTGAAAACCTGAAGCCATAAAAGAAGCAAGGCACGATAGACAAGGTACTATCTAACAAAATAGTAACTGACACAGTGACAGGTTTTACACACCTAAGTCTTGTGTTTTAAATACACTGGCACAAACATACAACCAAAAGAATCCCCCCCAGCAGTACATTCTAGATCAGGTGTTATTAGGACAGCCTACTCCTTCCTGCCCATGGTACCTCAGACATGGCCGAGATCCCTGAACCAGGAGCTGGAGTGAAATCTGAGTAAATGGATTATGAACCTGCAAAAGAAGCTGACAGCTCTTCTATGTTCTGTGAGTCAGGGGTACACTGAATGTAAGCCACGGCTCTGTCACTCTAAGTATTACTTCTTGCCAGCATGAGAAAAAACCTCTCAAAATGCACATTGTTTTCTTACCATGCTGACCGCTATAACATCTGGGCTACAGTACAGTCATGACAAAAAAGGGAAAGCACCTTTCTGAACTGTTGTTTGGGGGTGACAGCTGAGCACATCTTTATATTAGCTTTGTTAGTTTACTTTTGATAAGTTTGGGGCAGTATCAAGGTATATCTCTTCTATGGCCTCCCACCATTAAACCAGTTTTCTTGCAAATTAGTCTAGGTTTATCCTATCTGGTATCACACTAGTGCTTTTCCACAATTTAGTAAGTTGCCTGATCCTTACAATGCTGTTATTTAATATTTTGATCTGATACATTTTTTGATATGCATGTCAGATGATGAGAGTTCTACACTACAGAACATTAGTTCCTTCATTTTAAGTATAGCTGTTAGACCTGCTTTTCTCTACTTTGTCTTCTTTCGTCCCGCAAGACTGCCTCTGCTAGTTCCTCAGGAGCTCTGCAGCAAGCTTTCTTTTCTTTGTTGACCTTAACACCTCTGATTTCCCTAAAATTATTCTGTGCTTTATTCTTTCCTTACTTTTGGAGTATCCTCCTAATCCTTTCTTGTTAGTTTTAATACTATTAAACGTATAGTTATATTCAAGTGTTCTGTAAGTCAGCAGCAAAAGAGCATTAAACATTCAATATTTTCCATATCATCCATTATTTGCTGCCTCTTAGGTAACAGACATATGTTTCCCCAAGTCTTTCCCCTACTTCTAGTGAAATTATTCTCTTTGATTCATGGGCAGTATATTATAGCTGAGAAAGTTTAGACAAAAACAACCCAGGAATAGCTGTACTTTCACCTTTGAAACTTTGCTTGATTTGTAAGCATTAGAGAAGATTACCTAACACATTTTTACACTGAGAGCAGACTAAAGAACACAGACTAAAATGTGAAAGTCCAAATGCCTGAAGCTAAAATACCAGAAGCAAGGACTACTCTCAAATCTTTTAACTGAGCGGTCATTTCCATTAAGTTGTGTGCACTTGTGTATTTTGCTTTAATTTACCTCATACTACTGTAGTTTGTGGCTTTTCCCTGGGGATGTCATTTTGCTGTACCTGGGCTTTGTATAGTAGTAAGCGTGGTTTTGATATAATAATTAATTTTCCAGGTTTGTATTGCTTTTCCGCCTTTTCTTTTATCAATGACCCACAGTGCTGTTACACAAAGAAAATTTTGTGTATGACACTGGCAGGGAAACTTTTCGTCAAACCAGGTGATAGAAGGCAGAACAAGGACACTTGACACTAATGTTGAAGACCTTGACAACAACAGTAGAGCCAAATTATTTACATTTACTTTTACCTGCTTGCAGTTACATTCTTTAGTGTGGTAATTATGTATACACACACCAATGTTCTGTCTCTGTAAAAGAAAAGAGCTCAAAAATACAACTGGATTTTTTTAAGTTGGTATGCTTGGTTTTGATTATTCATCATGCACTCATTTTTGAACAGTAATTTCTACCTGGATGTACTACCTTTCCATAAAGAAAGGTAATGACATCATAAATTACTCCTGATTTTCAACTGAGGAAAAACCCCATGCAGCACTTCTAGTAGTTAGGAACAACAGTTGAAAAAGGGAGATGTTTCTGAAGGATATGCTAATGCCTGGCTTATGTGTTTCTGTGTGACAGTATTGGCCTGGAGAGACTGAGAAAACAAAATCTAACTCGCTTGTACGGTATAGATCAGTCAGAGTTCTTCTTGTAAATATAAATCTGTACACACCCAAAGACAGATATTTATATGCCTGCAATTAGCTATCATTGATTTCACGTTCAGTAGTAGCCTACTGTTAGGGATTATCCTAGGGTAAATGAAAAGAGAATTTAGTTCCAGATTGCTAAGGTGCATAGAATGGAAAAGAAATAATTGCAGTCCTTACTGCTATTTTACACAGCAACGTAACAGGATAGAAAACAGGAGTTACAGTGCTATGCTTGACTGTTTCCTTTTATAGGCCAACTGGTTTGTAATCAAGATTTAGGCAAGATAGAAAGTTCCCTTTGCCTCTCAGTTCATTTTAATCTCACTGGACTGGTTGTACAACACCACCACGCTAATACAAAAAGAGACGTCATCTGGTCCATGTATGCAGCGTACACTTGTCAGTGTTTATGATTACAGAAGTCAAGCTGCTTTCAAGTCACATTCAGAAATGCTAAAAATGTGCATCTTTTGATAGTCTGCCAGTAGTGTATAGATTTATAACCAGCATGGCTACAGCACATCATAAAATTTTATTTCCTACAGGTTTGTCTGCCACAGAACATTTACTTGCTGTCAAAAAGGTAAAAAATACGCTAACAGCCCTGGGTTTCCTCAACACGCACTGAAATTCTTGAAACCATCCCTACAGCTACTATTTTTTCCTTCTTGCAACATTTGATGTACTCTACTTTTGAGGTGTGGGGAAAATTTGTCTTTAGAAATGGATTATTTTCATATTGGTATCTAGGGAACAGCAACTTCTAGAGACATGATTTAATTTGAGCGCCTCCATGAGGCTTAGGCATGAGCCTGATACATGGCACTGCGCGTCTACTGGAAAGGACCTTTGTGGGAGCGACATTTATGTGGTCTATTAGATCTACACATTGTTTCACTCAAGCCCATATCAGCAGACACAGAGCATGCCCACTGCCAGCTTAGATGTTTCACAGTTGCCAAATGTACAGGGGCTAAAAAAGCCTCTCTGGTGCTATTTAACAGGGCGAGTATTTTTGTGCCTCTGTTGCAGGGCTCTTAGTACAACATTAGAACTCAGCAAGAAAGGGGCTGAGCAGTGGCTTTATCTGCCAAGGGGTAAAATTAATTAGAGACTGACCCTGCACCACCAGCACTATTTTTGACAGGAAAACAGCAGTTCTTGAAGTCTGTGGGAGCTTCAGTGAAGTTGTCATGTATCATCAAGTTAGCTGAAGATTTTTATTATTAGTCTGTTAATAACAGAATCCCTCATACAGCTGGGCATTCCCTCTTACTGTAACATTAAAAAACCCAGGTACGATCCCATATCACTGTGGACAGGTGCAAGTCAGTTGATTTTACTCAGATCATGCCCAGTGTAAATATGATAATCCCACCAGCAGTCACTCTGAAACACAGGGAAGCTGCACAGCTCAGATCCGTCCAGCGGCTGGCTCAGCTCTTCCCAGCTACTGCTGCTGCCCCAAGGTTGAAGATAAAATAACTCATATTTTACCCACACCTTCAGGAAGCAAAATTCAGGTCTGTGGCAGAGCACGAACCCTGTGCCAGGAAGATGTTCAGCTAATCCTTTTCTGTTTGGAGGTAGGCTGCTGGGGGGCTCTCCTGGCACTGAAAGATCCCCCATTCCCCAAGGCAGCCTCAGCCAAGCTCCCTGGTGCAGCTCGAGCCCTTCACCTGCCCCGACTGCCCGTGGGTCCCTGTGTGTCTGGGAGGGCAGTGGCCACCAAGAGCCTGAGCTTGGCAGCCACCCACACAGTGCCCTTACGCAGCCCAAGCCTGGCGCCAACTCTAGCCCCAATGCCCAGGCAGTCAGAGTTGCTCTCTCCTGAATCCAGGAGCTACCACCATGTGCTACACCAAATTTTTCCAAAACATCACCACATTTGTGCATCTGGAAGCATAAACCGGGGTCAGCTGCTGAGCACAGCAACTAACCACCAGAGATGATGTAACAGCTCTGACATACCAGCAATACTTGGGGACATTTTTTGGCTCTGTCAGGGGTTTCTTGAACAACTCTGGCAGTATCGCAATCATTGTTAGAGTTTTAATGATAACAGCCTTCTTCCACAGTTTGAGTGGAAAAAAATTCATGGGGAAGGAACATCTCACATGACTGGTCTCAAACTATCCTTCTGTCCAACAATATGCAGTAAATAAGGCCTGACAGGTAAAGATTTTCCATCCCTAGATTTTTTCACATTGAAAGAGGAAATTCCCAAGTCCAAAAAGCCTGACCGGACAGAAATCTCAAAAATGCTTCCTAACTGAAAGTTTAATTTTAAACTTAAACCTTTTTATATAAACCAGAATTATATATTGTTATGAAATAGAAGTAATTTCTTAAAATAGTCTTCCAAGTAGACTGTTTTCTGAAGACAAATTATTAGTTTTGGTGATCTGACAGTTTCTACCAGTTTTTTTCTTAAAAATTCCCATGTAATTCTAATCAAGAAATAGTAATATCACTCCTGAACTCCTTTTGTTGCCTTTGCTTTCTCCCAAGTCAATGAATGCTCCGAAGATTATAAAGAGAATAAAAAGCCAATTTTTAGATTTTGGAAAAGGAAACCAGTGCACTCTTGTGAACGCACATGCAACGACTCCCTCCGCTGTATGTGACCACACAGCAATACAGGCTGTTATGAGCAACTGCATTTAAAAACGTCAACCAGCTAATAATTTTAAAATGGAAAATCAAGAGTCTTTAAAATACAGACTGCTGCAAAAGACATCCATTGGAAGAGTTTTCACCAATATGAATCAAAATATTCGTATCTCAGTCCTGTTAGTGCTTGGAAGGACTGTCTTCCACTTCAAAGCCTGCTGGCTTCCCCCAAGCAGCTGCAAATACTGACTGATGAGACTAAGGGATTCAGGCTCACTTTGGGAAAAACATGAAAATCAAGTTCTTTCAGATTTTGCCCCTTGGGCACATTTCCCTGCAAAAGCTGGGAAGGGCTTTCCAAGGACCTCCCTCTGGATGCAGGCTTTGAATTGGAACAGAACTTGCGCCATAGCAACTCTTTCTACAACAGAGCTGAGCTTTGTGCTCAGAATAATGTTGGCAAAAACACAGCAGTATTTTGAGCCTTATGTGTTGTTTGTTGCATTATTTTATGTCTTCTGTCAATACCACACAATATTTGTATTTGGTCTGGTGCTTGTCTCATTATGAAAGTACAATAGCACATACCTAATCCTTGCTAGGAAGCCTGGTTTAAACTCAGACCTTGGAAAGCTACATCTGAGCTGAAACCAATCTCTGTGTCTGGGGGTTTGCAGCTTGTCATAATATTTCTATTTTTATTGTCATTGTATTTTTTTACAAATTCCTAAGTACATGCAGAATAAATACATCCAATTCCCTGTAGAGTTTTTCAGTACAATAGACATTTATGACAAGTAAATTGCCAAGAAAACGTTTACAATGCATATAATTTTCATGTTAAATCAGACCTTTAAATTAGAAGTAATTTTTTTTGAGTTTCACAATTTTTACTTTTGAGAAAAGCTTGAGAAAAGAGTGTTTCCCTTCTGAGAAATAAAGCAATAAGATAATTGCAGGGCTGCTGCAAACCATTTGGCAAAAGCTGCTTGCCATCTTTGAGATTATCCCTGTGGTCGGTTTTATGTTTTCTCATAAACCTTAAAGCAGCTGTTAGATGAATAGTAAAGAAAGAGACTGGAGAAATACCCATATTTGGCCACGAAGCCAAAAGAATATTCGTATATTTTACTCTCAGGAGCTAATGGAAAGGCAGATTAACTGAAAAATGAAATGGTTGGATCATATTCTGTATCAATACAAGATGAGTCTTAACCTGGACATTGACTAAGAATAAAAGACTCTTGTAGGGAATCAATCTATCAACTTTTTTTTTTTTTTTTTTTTAATAATGCAGCGTCCTCTTATTTTTCTAGCTAGCAAGTTATAAGTCCAAAGAAAAGAAAAATCCAAAGATAAAAATGACAGAGTTGTCTAGCACTTTTGAAATATTTCCCCTTCAGTTTTTGTTCAATGCAAGACCAGACGGTTAGAAATCTGGACGACCGTGGGCCACAGCAAGAAGGCAGAAGTAGAGTCCGAATTATACAAGAATGGGAGTTGCACTTCATGAACCAGGAAATTAAAAATAAACAACTAGCTATTAGCACTGGAAAGCATGGATTTCACATTTTCCAGCAGCATATAACATGTGTTGCTAGCTCCAGGAATTTGTAAGATTATACTATATACAATAACTGTTTTCTCTTTCCAGGCCAAAGCAGGGCAGCAAAATTGAGTAGGAAGAGAAGCCAGAAAAGCCCTCAGCACCAGGCCAGGTTTTCAGCCATTCTGCTGTAATATGGTAATCACAAATATTAAAATCTGTAGAAAATAAAGATACAGATGCTTAAGATGCCTATTCCACAGAGTTCAAATATTTCACTGACACACCTGAAGGCTGGAGGTAGAACTACAGAGATCATGCATATTTATGAGCAACTGTTTTTTATTATGAGGTGTAAATCTCACCACATCTTTAATTTCAGCTGCCAAGCCCAGTGACATTTCTAAATACGTCATTGAACACACTTTGCTATCTAATCTTTTTATAAAATACTGAAATTTCTGAAATATTAATCAATATATAGTCACCCCAGTTAAGTAAAAAGGGTAGCTCTAAATTAGCCTTTAGTGTGATAAACTCATAACTGAATTCGGCTTTCTATCCCAAATAACAGCTCTGATGTCATGGAGATTGAATGTTATCGCTGATCGTCATTGTAGGTTATGTGGAAAAACTTAGTGGCTTTTCAAAGCCTTCAAGCTGTAAAAGGTTCAAAGAAACAGTTTACTATATTCAGCACTGTGTCTTACTGAAGGGTCCCCTATGAAAACACATCTCTCTCCCTCCCCACACTCAATAGCCTGATCATAAATTTAACAAAAACTACAGTAAATCACATTTCTGACATGCCAATGCAAGGATCTTTGTTTCGGCTGCTTTAGACTGATTTGTCCAGCTCTGTAGGGTTTCTCTGAATTACTTTGTACACATTTGAGCCAATATATTTTAGCCTCAGGATTTCACACGGCAACTATGAAGACTATTTGGCTCTTGTTACCTCTCTACCAATTTTACAAATCCAATAAATTATATTAATCAGATTTTGGGTTTCGCTTTAAGCTTAGAACAGTATATGAAAACAGTGTGCTGTAAAACAGGACACAGATTTACATGACACCTGTTTTCAATCACAGATTGAAACAAGCATGGGCTATTGAGCACTACACTGATATTTCAGAGAACTCTTGAAAGAATCTTTTGTTAGCAACGGTTTGCACTTATTCCTTTTAAAATAATATGTGCAAAAAAAAAAAAAAGCAATAGGAGGAAATGACTAGCGGGATTTCTGGTGAAATTGTAGAACACTAACCTTCTCTGTGATTGCATTCACAGCCCCACTAACCATTTGTAGTAGTAACATTGACAAGAAAATTGTATGCTTTTGAACTGAGGAGGTAATACTAGACATGAGCAAAGGTGTGCCTCTCTACATCTCATGTGAAAAAGAAATTAGTGTCAAAGTTTGTGAAGCCATTTAAAGTGAAAATGAAATTCTGCTGTAGAGAAGTCGTAATGACTATGCTTGCATGGATAAATGACAGTGTTTGTACAGTGTACTAATATGTATGGCTTGACTCCTGTCCCTCTGGATCATCATAAAAATATGATGTTACTCTTCCTGAACATGCCAGAAAATAATATTTTAAGGAAAGTTAGTACAGCAAACAGTGACTATCTGTCTAATCCAGAATCAATGTGCCGTAACTGTGTATGACATCCAGAGAAAAAGCAACAAAATAGCATTATAATTCAACAAAAGCTAATTTATGGAGTCTGTACCTATATGACTGTTAAGATACTGGCAAGGTTTAGATCTTCTTGCGTTCTAGGGTGTTTAAAAGCACAAAGGCTTTACTGTCATACTGTAATTTTATGCATGTGCATTGCATGTGTAACAGAGCAATATGTTTCAAGTGTCGTGTTACTAACAGCCTCATCATATGCATTTGAGAAACTGATTCAGGTCAAACCTAATCGTGTTTAAGAGGAGATGAAACAGTGAGGATGCTTTCTCAAACAGCCTCACGTCTCTTGGGCATCAGAGAGCTGAGTCAAAGTAGCATTTACCCTGTGACCCACTACACTCCTTGCCCCTGCCCATGGCTGAGTAAGTTTGGGAGGAAAATATCCAGGTAGGGACGGCAATTGCTGTCAAATAATCTTTCTATACAGCATCCTCCCACAAGGCTATATCCCTGGGGATGCATGCTGATTGCATCCATATTCCCAGAAGTTCCTGCATTGCAACAGAGATGTTCACAGAGCTAAACTGAGCTCAAAGTACAGATGAGGCATTTTCAGTAACTACTGGCTTTACCATACCAGATAGGGGCATATCATCAGTAAGTAACCTGCAGAGCCACTAATGGGAAACTTTCACTAATTTCAAAGAGAATAAAGTATAGTTAAGAATAAAGCTAAGTTGGCAACTTTGGCAGACAAATTCGTTTTATCCAGGTTCCAAAAACATTATCAGATTATACAAATACTCTGACACAAATACCCAGAAATGGAAAAACGACACTAGATTCCTTTGAAAATCAGCACAGATCAGTTCCATGCACTGTCTTCAGAAGCTCATCAACCATTTGTAAATTTTTCTGGAGATTTTCAATTGTAAATGTAGAGGTTCCTGCCTAACTTTTGACCCAGATAAGTCTAATTTCCCCTGTGATTTCTACAAGGACTAAACTATCCCTTACAGTCTCTGCTCAGGTTAGCAAGAGACCATTGCATCAGTGATAAGGGTGAAAAAGCCACAGAGTGTGTGTTTTCAGACTTTTTGACAAAAATATTGAAAAAATAGTAACGACAAACATAAAAGGAATGCAAAATAACTTGATATTTGTGTATATTATATGTCTTACTGTATTTGGTGTAGATACCGGAGTCCTACTATCTGCATTCATTAGCGAAAAAATACCAAACCCAACCAAAAAACCAAAACCTATCAGAATTTTGTCCTATTTAGACAGGATTTTTGACTAATGTGTCTGGATAAGCCCTGGGTAGGAAAAGAAAGCAAAACTGTAATTTTCCAACTATTATTCTTCCTTACATGCCTGTGGAGGGCAGAGACCACTGTTTCCCATGACTATTGCAAAAATCTAATGTACTAGAGAATTTAGAGCACATATGAAGCCTTTATTCTATTATCACTTCTTTGACTGGTGTCTGATTTGTTTAATGATCCTATTCCAGTTTTAAAATTAGGAAAGACCACTTTTTTTTAATCCATATGCATGAGTTTTTCCTTTTAGGTAGTCCTTTTTTCTTTACCTTCAGTCCCTTTAGTATGGATTTTAAGTCAGAAAAGGTCTAAGCAATTAAATCTTTGCAGAAGATGATAAATTCTTTGCTATCTATCTTCCAATTAAGAGTAAACTCATATTTTGACCTATGTTTCCTTTTGTAATACACCCTCCTTTATTTATGGAGTGGAAAGCTGATACAGGAGAATTCAGGGTACTTTCTTCTCTCAAAAACCTGAGTCTCTCTCTGGTTATTATGCTCTTCCTCACTCGCCTGCTGCTTCCTAATCTCTCTGTCCCTCTGCTTGGACTCACTTATAATAAACCATTTTAATTAAAGCTCTCCACCTCAGTATTAGGTTAAAAGGAAAGAAGAGAAAGTCATGAAAGTTGGGTAAAAATGCATTCATTTCATTATGTTACTGGAACCTGTGTTCTACACATCTGTGCTAAATCCATCTATCACACGCCAACATTCAACTTGTCAATCCAGATCTCTTTTGTATGGTGGATGGTTTTCTTTGTTGTGAAGAACAGCTTCTTCTGGTCCTACTTGGTATTATTTGTTCACTATTGTGCACTGAAGTATTAAAAAAAAAAGAGGGTTTTGAAGAAAACAGTTTTGAGTTCTTTACAGTATTTATTTTCTGTCTATGTGAAAGGTGCAATTTTATAACTGTACCTTCCTGTTGCCATAACTTCAGATCCACTTCACGTCAGCTTCAGGCAATGGACTTATTTTACTTGTGCTGAGCAAAATTTTGAATAGAAGGTATGTGGCATGACTCCATTACTTTTAAAACTGTCTGTGAATCAGATGTTTGTATGCACAGTGAATGATAAGAAAAATATTTCTCTCATGTTATGTTACCATGATTATTAAAAGTTTTTTTTTTTTTTCCCCCTTATATCTGTCTACATGTAGCCCATATCCAGGGCTAAACTATAACAGTTGCTCTATCACCCCATGATCCCTCAACAGCCAGGAAGTGGAAGCAGGAAAAAGAAAGGAGATCCATGGGTTGAAATGAGAACAGATTCAATGAAACAGCACTGAAACCAACAAAGGCACACAAAGTTATACTCAGCCAAATGAATATGCAGCTGTCACAATCGACAGGAGAGCAGTCCTCAAGAGCAAGGAGAAGCCATAGGAGGATCTCCAGCAAGAATCCTACACGTGCTCCTCTTCCTCAGCAAACCTTCCCCCTTTACAATGACCATGACATGCTGGGATGGGCTGCCCCTGTAGGTAACTCAGGTCAGCTGCCCTGGCTGACTCAAAACTGCTAACAGCCTGCCCAGCATGGCTGGGCTGTGATTCTGTCCCAGCCGAACCAGGACTATATCATAAGCAAACATCTGTGTCAGCTCTTCATAAAGGTTTTCTTCTCCGTATAATTAGATACATCTGATGCCCCCAAGAGAATCAATATACCATTCTGCCAGCAATAGACAGTATGTAATTTATAGTAGAAAATATTTTTTTAATGGTCCTTATATAGCACTTCCACACTGCTGTCATTGTCAGAGTGTGTGTAAATACCAAAAGAATAATAAGAAATAGGTGGGCTTGAACGACATAAACAAAATTAATGGTGAAGGTTGGGTAAAAGTCTTTTTTGAAGCTTGTTAGAAGGGCTTGCCCTTGCACAGATTGCAGTTTCATTTGCTGATAATTAGACAGTGGATATGAGTTTTTCTTATCTTTTCCCACATGAGAGGACTCAGCCTAGAAATGCTCTCTGATTTACAGGAACATTGAACCGACCGCTCTATATTCCAGATAGCTCTGTACATGATCCAGGGATTCCTGTTCTCTTATTATATTACATACAGCTACAGGAACTCTTCCTGCCACCCTTAGCTACAGTGGACCTTCCTAAGGTGGACAATAACAATTATCTGGTTTGTCTGTAGTGGATCACAGGACATTCATGAACTGACACCATAAGGCTACTGTGAAACGGATAAAAATCAGTTTAGACTATGTAAAAGGGAGCCTTGCTCTAGAGGTTTCTTCCACTCTAAGGTTTCTATAATTCTACAGTTTTCTAAGAGATCTTGATCAGAAAAGCATATATTTTCAGGACAATACACTGGTTTATAAGCAGCTTCACCTGTACAGGTTAGAAGCAAAAAAGCAGGTGGTTTGTAACAGGTTTCAGGTTTAACAAGGTCCTCTTAACGTGCGCAGGCAGAATAGTGACCATAATGTAGTTACACATAATCCAAGAAATATGGTTAGATTACAAAAAGTGTTATTGGCCAGTGGGGTAGATGCCATTAGCATACCCAGCTGTACTCCCTGCATGAAGATGGCATCCCTTTGCAGCCCAGTTGTTAAGGGCAGATGTTCTGTTAAGCACATTTCCATTAATCAACTTGATTTTCCAGTGAGACTAAGCAAGAAAGTTTTTCTGGCTTAATTTTTAGTAGAAGGAAGCATACTTCTGCACTAATGAGTATCAGTGAATTAGTGTGTATCTACCTAGGAAAGCATTCGCTGTTAATAATCTGTAGAGAATGTTGATACATATTGAAATAATGCAACTACATTCAAAGAAATATGTTTCCAAAAGGAAAAAATTACTGAAAGAAAAGAACTTAGACTTTTTGCCTTGGCTGTGGAGAGATGCAAATATTTTACTGAAGAAAAATATTTATTAAAAAGATGTACAAGAGTGTACATAAGGCATTTGAATAGTCTGCAAAGATTATTAATAGGAGTGAAGAAAACTTATTTCCAGATTTCCTCAAAATGTCACAAAAATTTGGAACCAGGTTGCAAACCAGAGGAAAACACAGATGAATAATTTCAGGACATATGAAGCATGATGGTACATGGATAGATAGAGTGCACTACCCACACTCCTTTTGGCAGTTCTGTCACAGAAGAAACCAAACACCTTAGGGAAACCAATTTTTTTTGTAGAGGAAAGTGACAAAATTTAACATTCCACATTCCAGACTATTAAGTCTTCCTGCAGAATTTCACTGCTCCACTTTGACCAGTGTTTTCAACAACATAGACTTTGAGGACTATGAAGTAGAAAATATACATTTAAAAAAAAAATTTAATCCTTTTTTCCCAGCCACTTCTCCATAGTAGAAAAAAAGGCCCACTGCTTTCCTCATTTTTTCCAGCCCAACTAATGAAACCAGAGTAAACCCAGCCAGGAAGAAAAACAAAGCAGAATAAAATAAATACAATTTCATTTAGGTGAAGAGTGTAATCAGAACTCAATTCTGGTGTCAAACATCACATACCAAATACTCGAAGCAACTGTTCCCCATAAATAATTTAATCCCTAAAGGTTGAAACCCAGTATAATAATGTCCAAGAGTGTGTGTGTTTGTTGGTTTGGTTTGGTTTGGTTTTTTTTTCATTTAGTAAGGGGACACAGTAAAGAAATAATCTGGACACCATACTAGCTGAAGTTTGGAAATCTGTGCCAAGCTCATATGCATCTGATATTAAAATACAAAGGATGAAAGACGGTTACAGCTTTACTTTGCCTACTATCGGTGCTTTTCCATTCGCTATAGAAATACTAAAACATCCCTACCGGGATCTTTTTGTAGCCACAGGAAATCACAGACCCACAAAGTAACCTTGCAACATCTCCAGACCTATTTCCACACCTGAAAATTTTAAATAGTTCCATATGAACTTTTGAATGCTGAGTGTCTGTGAGCCAACGCTCATCTTTTCAGGGTACTTCATCAACATGAACAAGTCTTTACTGGCCCAGGTGACAATCTGAACTCAAAATTATTCTCCCTGAAGGGCTCTTTACAGTGAATTGCAGGGACTGGATTTCCAAGGTTGCCGATTACCATAGCTCTAGGTAAAGTCAGTGCAAGTGCTCAACATAATTCTAAGAGAGAAAAGAAAAATATCCTCCAATTTCAGTCACCTTGAATGGAAGGGATTGGTAGTTCAATCTCTACACTTACAGAAAGAAACAAGTTTATGATCTGCACCATCCCTGCTGGCTTTGCTGTGGCGTTACAAATTTTTTCCCTAGCGCATAATTTTTATCATACACCTAGTCTCTAGCAGTGATCAGTATAACGCTGATAATAACTTAAAGGCTCAAAGGCTTCTGAAACGGTGAGTTTCTACTGAATCTGAATAGGATATGTTTAAAAGATTTTCACCTACAATAATCCTTTCATGGTGAAATGATGAGAGCAAAAAAGAGATGACGAGACAAGACTGAAAGAAGCAGATGTTTAGAAGATGAACAGTCAATATTAAAGCATTCTTCCAGGATAAAGGAACCGATGGAGACAGCCTACAGCCGTGCCAACCACGGCTTGGCTCACAGCACTGTACTGTGAGAAAACCAGCTGATCTTTTTTCTTTGTGACATTATTTGAGACCCCTCTCTGGCTTTATTTCTTATTTTGGAGGAATTCTTGATAGATCACAATCGAAAGCTTGTTTCTGACAAAGCTTCCATGGGAGTTTGAGCCCAGGCATACTCACAGGCCCCTCTGGCTATCCATCTGCATGTTAGCCAACAGAATACTTTTCAAAATCTGGCTTTGTGTTACCAGTTGTCAGATTGAATTGCTGAGGAAAAACTACTGGGAGAGAAATGTGCAGGCAGACATTCAGAAAGCCAGGTTTTTTTCATTATCTGGTTTCTTTACATTGCCTGAACACTGTAAAGCAGACAGTCTGTTCACAAGAGGAAAACCGAGGATTGTCCTAATGCATGAAAACACTGTACTCTACAAAGCTGTTAGATCGTCTCTCAAATGAGCAATGCCACCACCTCATGCAGCAAAAGAAAAAGAAAGAAGCTTCTGAAACAAAGCAAAGGAAAGAAACCTTTGTCATGGCAGCCAGATGTGAGCTCTGCTTTGATACTATAAAGTATATATTGCGGTGGCACCAGTGTGATCTTTGCAACTCTGCCTTTGTAATGTCTGCTCGCCTCTTCTGCCTGAAACAACAAAGCTTCTGTTTCAAATTGAGTTGGTTTCAGCTGCACTCAAACTGTATTCTCAACCTTAGAATGAATAATACTACTGCTTCAGATTTTGCAGATATTCCTCTTAATCACAAGAACAAAACTAACATGTTAACTGCCATCTGCAATACTGCACTGTTATTTCACTTAAACAGCTGAATTGGTGACTTATGTAGTTGTGACTGCTAAATTAGTGCAGTATTTCTTAACCTCCACCTGATTCCCTTACATTTAATTTGATAATGATATTACTCGGTTTGATCACTCATTTGATAAGGTGGAGTCTGGTCTTAGTCCTTTAGGGACGTTTTGCCTCATAATACATTGGTAGCACTGAGATTTCATGGCCAGCCTAACAGCAGAGAGTATTGTTTTGTACCATCTTACAGCACTGCAGTCTAGCAAAACATTCTGATGCACAAATGATCAAATGCTTATTTTAAAAGGAGCCTAGGGTGGCCATCTGCAGTCACAGATACTTCCATGTGTTTAAGATATGCATGTTTCATGCATTGCAAAGAGTCTGGTGTCATTGTCCTTCCACCACTTGGCATTACAAAGATTTCATATTTCCATGAATGATGACTGACTACATCAGTTCTGGCATTGACAGAAAATGCTGCTATTGTAAGATATGCAAAATATGGCTTCCAGCTGAGATCAACACGGCATGGTTCTCAAAAGCCTGGCCGGAAAGACTCTTTCCAGTTATTTAACAGAACCTCTCTTTATTGAACACTGCGGTTTGAGCACAACAACTGTACAAACCTAGGCTTTAATAAGTCACAAAGACAACACCATTTTGAAGATACATCAAGAGCTACAATTTCCTTTCTGTATTGTTGAGGTGAATCCACTGACTCCACCGAGGTCACTGGGAGCATGTTGAGTGATTCAAGGAGTCTAAACGTTCATGCACTGAGCTCTGCACGAACACCGAATAAGTAGAAAACACAGTCTACAAGTAAATTATAGCCACAAGATAGATGCTGACAGTTGCATAAGTTTTCTCCAGTGTATAACTACAGGCAACCCTACAGAAACAACATCTTCCTGGCTTTCAGTGGGTAAATGGGAAGAAATATGCACACAGCACAGGGAAATGGATCAGTGATGAAGCATGGTTTTGTTTCACTGAATTTAATAAGTATCAATTTAAAAATTAATTCTTAAGGAAACCCTTCTTTGTGTTTTGTAACCTCAAGGTTCCTTAAATTACATCCCAGCTTATCACTGCTTTTCTCCGGAAAACACCTCTGAGCCATTCATGTCATGAACTTGATGACATGTGGAAGACACTTGACCTCAGCAAAAAGGGATATTTCGGATAGTGCTGAGTGTAGTTTATTGACTGAAAGAAGCAAATGAGAATCAATGATAAAAATGTCTCTGATGGTCAATAAGCAAGAGTGTGATCTGCTGCCTATTGAACTTTATGTCCCTTTTTACTGATTTCAAATAGACATTGTCTTACATACACAAAACCCCCTGATAATCAAAAGCAGAAGCATCATATTCACAATTCACTGATGACATACAACTATGTCCCTTCAAAAACACTGTGTGATTAATAAAATATACTGAGTGGAAAGATACTTTCAAATTTTCCTGGCCACCAATCAGCACTGTTTATAAAAATAAATATTTAAAACTGTGATGTTTGGTACCATGCTTTACCAGCTCATCCCTTTTATACTTTTATTTCATTGCTGGTATTAATTTAGAACTGTATTTTCAGGTCCAAACAATCTATTTATGTGCACACCTATCATCATCCGGTCACCACTTTTCTTCAACATTTTACTGTATGCACATCAAACGATTTGCATGACTGTATGTAGTTAATTCACATTTTTACCTCATGTATATCAGTTCTTCTTCCTTTTAAAAATAGCTTCTTCGTTACATTACCTTAAAATGGATTACAATAGTTCGATAAACTATTACCAGTTCCTAGCAATTCAGCTATATAGAAATACTTTTGTGATCTTTAATATCCTTGATGTTGCAATTCAGTTTCTAAGAAGCGTAAGGACATACAAAGAAACCATACTTTTGTGGTGTAACATACAAGGAATACATCTTCAATTTATCAGCTAAGAAGTCACACAAATTGCCTACAAAATTTTCCATGTATCCCAGAGAGACAAACCCCTTCCTATCAGGATACAACATACTAACCCCTGAGATAAGACTGCTCTTTTGAAGCAGAAACTCTTCTTTTACATTTGACTTCTCTCTCTTTCAGGTTTACATGCCCCTTGGAGGCAAGCTAGCAAATTACACAGGAAAATTTATGTGATAAGTCAGTCATTTCTTATGCAAATATTATGTTCTGCTTCAGGGTGTATCCTTAAGCTGCATCAGATATTTACCTCAGTTTTTAAAAGTATTCCTTCTGCTAGAGCAAAATGGTATGTCTTGTAGAAAGGAAATTATACTGAAGTTTGTAATAAAACAATCCGCAGGCATTTTAAACAGCATTATTGCTAGAATTGGCAAAGAATACACAATAAGATTTTGCTGCCTAGCAATTGTCTACCTATTTACAATTCATTTTGGGTCACTGCAAATCATCGAGATGAAAGAATCCAAGGAAGTTTGCTCCTCAGATTATATTAGGTCTTCTACCTGCTGGCGATATATTTGTTTAACCCTTTCTGATGTTATTCATGTTTACTTTCCCACCATCAGCCTCTGATCTTTATGACATAAAGCAGTATGAATTAATTCACTATCTCCTCATATTATATTGTATATTTTGTCCAGTTAGCAATTGACATTTTCTTGACTGCACATAAGAATTTGAGAGAAAAATTCAAAATTACCTGATTTTTTTTTAATTTTCTGATTATACTCATAATTAATTCTGACATCTCAGTGTTAGCTCTTCTGAAATTACAGTATCCTGATTTTGAGTTCCTAAAGTTAAATGTTATGTGCCAATTTCAGATACACAACCTTACTAGTCTGGCCCACATGAAAGCACTATAAGTGTCTCAAGGACGCCATTCTGACGGGTGCAAAAGAAAGCCCTAGCTATACCGGCTTCCTTCCTGGAAAAATACTACCTTTGAATTGGGTGGGGGATATGCAAAAAACTTCTTTAGATGTCGGAGTTTCATTATGCAACTGCTCAGATGTAGCCATTACCATGACTGAAAATTCCAGCTGGTTTTGACTTCAAGGCAAAAATTCAAGGTTACTTTAACATAGCTTTCTCTGTATTTGATAATACCTATTTTCTGCTAAGGAAAAATTAGTTTAGAACTTCTCGTGCCTCACACTGCAATTATTTTTTTCATCAGTTAGAGCAGCTGCCAATTTACTACACTTTGTGACCTGTATTAGCTTGGTTTAGAAGCCAATCTAACAGTAATAAGCCTTTCTGAGCAGGAAGAGCCTCGATGTTCACTATTCAGGGGATAGAGAGAGATGATACCATCAACAGTCCTTATTAGATAACAAATGCAAACCCAGTTCTGACTCAGTTCTCAGAGCTATGAGTGGATTACTTCCCCCATAATATTTTACCTTGAAAATATGTAAAACAAATAATGCATCATGTTCATGAAAAAAAAAAATATATATTAGTTTCTAGTATTCATCAATGTTTTCATTATAGATATTTCATATTTCATGTATGTCACATTTGACAGTGCCACTGCACATAAATACATAAGTGATGAAGCCAATACAGTACATCTGAAGATGACACAAACGCAAATAAACTGTATCCTGCATATATAATTGCATTTACAAAAGATAACCACTATTAAATTTATTAGAGAAGTCAAGAAAAGAGAAACATCTATTAAAAACCAGAACTTATCCCTCTTTCTGAGCAATATTGTTGATGACATTATCTGTAACAGAAATTAGAGTTGACATTCCAGGAAATGTTTTTAGACACATTGTTAGATAGAAAGTTAGAATATATTTTCCTTTAGGGTTCATCAGTAAAATACTGTGAATTTCATGGCTAAAAGCACTCTCTGAGTAACCAAAAGATGTATTTTGAATTAGCAGTAGTATTAATAACTAGATTTTTACTAAAAATTTGCAGCTCTGCCTTTGTGAAAGCTAAGCAACTCCTATTTATCTGGGAATTGACTTTGAGATGAATATTCCTGGGATTCAAGAACTCAATATTTCCACTACAAGTGCAAAACACAGTTCTTTCATCTCTGTCTCTCACTCCTTCTGTAGCACAAATAAATAGGTCTCACGTTTAAAAAATCGCAGGAGAAAACCACACCAAAGGAAAATATTCCACTGCAAGTCTAAGAGAGGATAAGGAAGCAAATAACCTGTGACAGATTTGGTTACTTAGAGTACTACTGGGAGGTGCTCAGATCCTGAGGTAATAAACACATTACAGAAATTCATACAGAAGAGAATAGTTTAATTCACATGCAAAGCACTGGGCCCAAAGCATCAGGTGTTCCCTGGAGGGACATAATAGAGTGGTGACAAAAATAACTGAACAAAAGAAGAAAAAGCATTTAGAATAACCAACCACAAGTCGGAATAGTTGACACTTCATGCTAGAAGAGACTGAAGACAAGTAGGTAGAAAAGACAATGACTCCAGACAGCTGAGAGGCCTAAAGTTCAGTCTGAACCAGAATATCCCACAGAAGTCAAGGTATGTCATAAGGCATAGTAAAACATATGTGAAGTATATCAAGGAATATATTGGTAAGGAAGAAATATCCTATATTTTCTCAGGGTTATGAAAACAAGGACACAATTTTGGAGATTGTGAATAGAATCTTATTTTTTCTGAGGAGAAGGAAGACTCCAATTCTAGTTCACTTCTATTCCTTTACTGGTCTATACAGATAGAGAAAAATATGCTTATTAAAGGTCAAAAATATAGAAACTATGCTTTACAACATAGACAATTTTTAATAGAAAAGGCCCTGACAAAGGCAGCTTCACTTAGATGCAAGAGGGGGTCACCTCGTCAATGAGGTGAAATGAGAAAGACCTATCAGCATAGGGACACTGTGGACATCTAGGACCCAGTGTGTTTGTGTTGGTGACACACAAACTGCTGCTAAATGTCCTTCCTGATTGTACCTTCAAACAGGTGTAAAACCATAAGATACAAAGAGCAGCTGAGGAAAAGCATATCCTCTCACCAGAATGTTAGTAAAGAGCCATTATTCCCGTCAAGCCATGCTTCTCCTGAGAAGATTATGGTACCAAAACTTATCACACATATATGGAATGCAAACAAAAGTAGCATAGGTTACAATGAGCTCAGTTTTGCTATTAAAAAAGCTATAAATTAGAACACATGGGAGCATTTTGATTGTTTTCTACTATGAAATATCTACCTGTGTTTGTGTTTTCAACTGTTCAAATACAGCTGTTTAGTCATATCTCATTTAAATGTGCAAAATACTGAGGTTTAGGGGAACAGATCGTAATACATATTTCCAGATCATTTTTATTACAGAAAGTCACTCACGTACTGTTTTAATATAAAGGGTACACACCACTTTTAACTAAAATCCAGATATTTCACAAAAGAAAAGTAAATAAATAAAAGATCAGGAGTCATAAGTTAAAGACACAATATAAACCTTTTTTAATTTCAAAAATTTATCTCAAAATTATAACAAGCTCAGATCCAGGAATTTCACTCAGTTCACTTTATAGCTAACCTGAAGACTATTTACATGATTCAGATCCTGACCGTCACTACAAGCCAGATGTTCAGGCCCATGTCCTGCTTTGAGTCCATCTCAAATAAATACAGCTAGAGAGCGTGGACTGGTTGAGCAGTTGTGCCAAAAAGGCAATTTATTTTATGTACTGAAAATAAGAGATATATTTATAAATATACAAAATGTCTCAGGTTGTTATTGACTGGTTACCTGGGGTAACCATTTTTACAGTGCATTTGTGTTGAGGTTCAGACATCTTTACAGCCAAACTGATTCTTCTTTATGTATGAAACATGCTTGGAATGGAGGATTCTGTTTACTGAAAACTGGAGTTATTTGTGGCAACTCTAAGTATTGCAGATATGTCAACAGAGATGCTTACCTATTTTGTATGATCATGTTTCAAGAACACGTACATATGTCAAGCTTCAGCTGTTTCTCTCAAGAGGGATACTCGAATGCATGATGACACACTTCCCCTTAATAAAGAGACTTTCTATAACGTGTAACAAAAGCAAAATAGCAGGTAAAAATGCTGATGTTGCTGTCTAAAAAGACAAATACATGCTGCCTACTAATTTCATTTTCATATTTTCTATGTGTGTCCTGATTTGAGCCAAAACAGAAGTAATTCTGTCCAGTGATTTTACTTTTCAGTTAAGTCTTTTCTATATAACTGCACTTTCTGAAATCAGTGGCATGTTTTTCCAGACAGCATCCGCTTCCAATAGTGATAATGCTTGGTGTTTATAGTCAATACCAGGGAATGGGATGCAGAAAGGCTCTTGCTTATACTTGCTCCTACAGCAACCAAGGTCACTGCTGAATCCTGCATCCCAGGTTGGGGTGCCATAAGTGAAAAGGGTTGCAAAGATGTAAAAAGGTGGCACCTGCATGGAGGAGCGAGCCGGACAGGTGACCCAAAACTGACCAGCTAAGTATTCCATTCCATATACATCATATTCAGGATAAAGCTGAGGGATCACGAGGATTAAGTTCTCTTCTTCAATGGCCGACATCCAAGGAGGACTCAATACATTCTTCTGTCTTCAATCCCGATCCGTGCTTTCCTGAATCCAGTTATGGAATCCAGCTCCTGAATCCAGTTCCTGTCTACTGCCAAGTCCAGCCTGGGACTTCCCCAGTGCCAGCTCTGCAGCGTCAGTGGTGGCATCATTGGCGGGTGGGTTAGGTATCGGTTTCACATATATTTGTATATGTTTTACAATTTTCTTATTGATATTATTTACCTTTTCTTTTTATTGTTATTGCTTCATTAAAGCTGGTATAGGTATTTTTTTCCAATTCATAAGTCTCTCTCCCTTATTCTCTCTCCCTTCCCTTTCTGAGGAGGGAAAGGGGATAACAGAGAGCATCTGTCATTCGTTAGTGTCCGGCCCAGCTGTAACCCATGACGATGTGATAGATCTTTAGTGGTCAAATACAATTTAATATGTCTGATACCTATTAGAACTCATCCTCACTTATTACTCCAGTTCACTCTGTATGGCATTTCTAGTGTTCTCTGATCATTATTCCCTGGAAGAATGTGTCTTACACAACTATTGCATAAATGCCATGCACATGGAATTACTCATGCTAATCCAGAGCAGAAAATTAATGTGCATCTCATGTCTTTGGTAAAATTGATCTGAAAATCAGTAGCATCTTCCCTAAAAGTAAGATACAGCTTCTACTAGTCAAGAACATGAGGATTACAAAAGTTATTTTTATTTTAAGTAGCTTTCATAAACATAAAAGCGAAAGGTCTCGGTCTATAGTTTTGTACAGTTTGAAAAGCCTGGGTTCATAAAAACTATATTATGATAAATATTACAGACTCCTTGCTACAGAGCATACTACAGATGAAGAAAGGAGAGGATACATTTTCTACTAAGTCAGCTTTGTGTGCATACAGGAAAACGCAAGGCCAGTCCTGGCCTCAGAGCAGCAACTGAATTGATCCAAGTTATACCACTATAGAGTCAGTAGAGAAACGACATTATCTTTCCACATCTTTTGACCTGCCCTAGATATTGCCCATGGCTTCCTAGAAGTGGGCTATTTTTTCAGTTTGAACAAGACCATATATACCCCAAAACCTCTTACTGCAGAAGTATAATATTTGCAATTTAAATGTTCTCAGTTTAGTTCATGTCCGAAATAAAACAAAATCTGATGTTTATGGAGAGCATTTCATCCAAGTGGATACTTTTACTTGGTAGAAAGTAGAGGCCTGACCGGAGTTATCTCTATATTATTTTTCAGAAAGTGCCACACAACTGACAATGCAACAGTATCTGTGTAAATTTGCAGCTACCAAATCTCAGGATGGATCTTCTTGCTCTAAATGTGAGTCTATTTGTCAGTATAGTACCTGTAAGGGTCAAAAAAAAATTTAGACTGGTGAGACCAAGTTGTATTTTTGTCAGAAACACTCCTGCACACACCCAAACAACAGCATCTACTGTTAGCAGTTAATCCATATTTGGAAGGCCGATCATATGAAAGTGTCAATATGTGCAAGAGGTCTGTCAAAATGTATTTACACTTATTGAAGTCCCTTTAAAATTCTCAGTTTTCAAACTGAAAGAAAAAGAATTAAAGTGGTTTAAATGTATTTCTATGGGACATTTCCCAATTGTCTTGTTTTCATAAATGTAGCACAAGTTCTTAATTTGTGAGTACAAAGAAATGCACAGACATGATCAGGGATCATACAGAATTAGAAAGCAACAAAAAGCTGGTGGAGGTATACAACAAATAATAATTAAAAAAAAAATCCTTATGCAAACAATCCAAACTAAAAAAGGAGTCAATTCTCTTGAAAAAGAATCATTAATTCATAAATCTAGCACAATAAATCCTCTATTAAAAGGTTTATCACAATATTAATCACAAGACATTTACTGATGTTCAAATATTTATATTTTCTTTGCTCATAAGTAGACTATATTTGTGATAAGAATGGACCGACAAACATAAACAGTGGTGAGTAAGGACATTTAATTTCAGGTGAAGAATGGGTTGTTATCTTCAAGTATTTCCAAGATATAATACCTTCAGTTACATTTGGATGGCTTTGCTTTATAAAAGAATCATCATTTATCTGGTGTAAATTAAACTAATAGACAATATTAACTTTTGCGGAATTGAAGATGATAAAGAACTGGGACACTAGGGGAAAAGCATATAGAAGAAAGATACCTAATGGCTTCCTGAGGGACAGCTTATTATTTTTTGAACATAAAAATTTTTCAGCTCTTTCAAGCTGGAAATACAAAGTGATACAGGCTTTTCACACAGCTGGAATTTCAATATGAGACCATTAGAACTGAAGAGATATTTTAATAACTGGTCTGAGTACGATCCTTTTCTGGATTATGCATAAAATTTTCAAATTTCAGGATTCTTCCTAAACACGACAGACAGATATTAGTGAGAATCCTTTATGTTATCATGTTAACTGATTTAGTAAAATAATTTAATCATGTCATATCATGCACATAGTGAGCTATCCGGGCAGACACCCTTTACTATTTGTCTGTATAATGGTAAGCAAAATGGGGTTAACTGTAAATGTTTGTATTCTTTATTGCTGAGTTAATAATGCTACACGTATTTCAGGTTATTTACAACCATTTTATAGCATAGTTAAAGGATTATTTTTTTTTATTTTTACTTTTCACAGTGTCCTGGCTTGACTGGGATAGAATCACAGCCTAACCATCTTAGGCGGGCAGTTGGCAATTTTGTCAGCCAGGACAGCCGACCTGAGTTAGCTACAGGGGCAGCCCACACCATGATGTCACGGTCGTTATAAAAGGGGAAGGTTTGCTGAGGAAGGGGAGCTCCTGGGGGGTTGCTGATGAGGCTCTCCTTTCTCCTCCTGCTCTGGCTTCTCTCTGCTCCTGAGGACCAGTGTCCTGTCGATTGTGACAGCTGCATATTCATTTGGCTGAGCATAACTTTGTGTGCCTTTGTTGGTACTAGCGCTGTTTCGTTAAATCTGTTCTCACTTCAACCCATGAGTCTGCTCTCCTTTTCCCGATTCCACTTCCTGGCTGGTGAGGGGCTATTGGGTGATGGAGCAACTGTTATTGTTTAGCCCTAGATATGGGTTAAATGTAGACACACAGAATGCTTTTTGATTTCTAAGCTGGAACCACAGGCAGGTATAGAAGTTGCTAACGGTTTTGAAGCTGCAACTATATTTTTTCTTTTTCTTAATATTGTAACAGGTTGGAATTGCAATTACACCCATCTATCCTCAGCATTCTCTTCAAAGATAATGTCTGATATCTTTCCAACATCTTTTGTGATCAAAGCATAAAATGATTCATAACTGCAATGAGATGAATGCTTAAAAGTGGGTATTTAAGGTGCCCAGATAAAAGGGAGAGTAAAGGCTGCCAATATTCAGAAACAAGTAGGTATACAGAGACTCTGGTGTTTCTTTCCTTCATATGAATCTATTGTGTATGAATATTAACAGTTCCCTCTCTATAGTATAGATACTATATCCCTGCTGTAGCAAGCAGGGATATACTGCAGTTGCCCCTCCTCTCTCCTACTTGTTTTGAGCCTTGTTACCAGCACTTACAGCTTGAACAAGCCACATTACTGGATAGCTCAGTCTCCATGTTTCATTCATGTTTAGATTTTCTTCTAAAGTCACTAAAAAGTGGGAAGTATGATGATTTCAGTTTTTGTAATATGGAAGCAGAACCAGCAAAAACTAGCTTGAGATAGACGATTTCTCTTTGAGCAAGTTATGGAGTGCAATTATGCTGCCTTTCAGCCATGGCATACTTAGCTGAGGCTCACACACATTGAGCTATCTTAGCCTAAAACTGTAAAGCATTCATATGCTGTTAAAAGTGTGTTTAGTTCTCTCTCTGTATCTATCAAAAACTTGATATTACTGGATGCCAATCAGTGCAGGGTTAAGAATACTTTTTCCAAAGTTATTAGTGTCTGCTGTAGTGCACCACCACCACATGTGAAATGATAATTTTAAAAAGTGTAACAAGAAAGAAAAATTTCTTGCATAAAGAAATACGGGTTACAGAAAACTGGTTTCCTCAAGGAGAAAAAGCAACCCTGAAGGTTACATCTTTGAAGGTTGTTTTCTACTTCCTCTATTTTTCAAATGTGATAATGTCCTTTTATAAGCACCCCAGTAAGAGTTTACAACCTTCTCCCAGGGATTGTAAATCCACTGCTTTTCTCCTCTAAATTTTTAACAGATACCATTGTTTCCTCAAATTGCACACAAGGGTGTTCAAAGAATCAAGATTATACTCAAGTACATCAAATCCAGTTTCAAGGGCCTTTATGACACACAAAACTGTATCAAGGGATGTTTAATAGGCAGAACAGATTCAGTCCTGAAAGGTGAGAAAGCACTACACCAACAGATAAGAAATGTTAACCAAAACTACAACAGAAATCAACTGAAACAAAGATGCGTTGGCCAAGGAGTCACTGCTTAATGCAACACCAAGCCATTCATTGATATTAACACAACATAAAATAGTTTGTTTTATTTAACCCTCTTTAGGTAAAACATTGACCTGAGCTGTCTTTGAAGAGCAGCAGATATTGTATCTGACAGGATGCTTTTACTTGCTGATCCATCCGTGTAGGCACTAGAATTGTAAAAGCTGTTCCATATAGTACAGGGAATAGGCTGGGGTTTGGGATAAAAGAACCCCTTATAGAGCAAATCAAAAAGGGAGAAAGCCTTGGATCACTCCCATACCAGAACATTAAACCTCATCACCAGAATTTATCAGAAGCTAATTTTTGAAACAAATCTAGCTAGTTAACATGCTACTTAACATCTTGACTTTCTACTGCAATTTAAATAGTACGCTAGAGCGTTATGTTTATATCTATTTAACCTGGTCGGAGGCATATTACCAGATTTGAGTATTTCATGCTGTCGAATGTTACATGAGAACTAACACCCAGCTAGAAACACTGGAGTGTGAGGCCTTCCATGCAGCATGGTCCTTGTTTTACATATAAACGTGCACATTAAGAGTAATATTTTTTTCATCAGTATAAAGAAAAAAAAAATTTCTTTGATGCCCAGAGGAAAGCAACAGGCTTTGCTTTATCATTATACTGAAAGCAAATACCAGGAAAACGTGCAAGAAGGCAGGAGTATTATGCCGTATCTGCTTAAGCAGCCTGTGTCAATATTCCCGTCGTATGGATGCTGTGCACAGAGAGAAAGAAAATTCGGTGCTTGAGTTGGGTAAAAAAAAAAGTGGAAGCACAACATCAGTACCTAGGAAATAAATAATCTTTGTTACAAGATGAGTGGGAAAGGACTTGCAGCTTTTAATTCAATCCCATACACTGCTGATAAATATTGAATTCAGTCTTTTCCTTAAATGTATCAAAGCCTTCTTTAAAGAGCTATCCTGGTTTCAGCTGGGATAGGGTTAATTTTCTTCCTAGTAGCAGGTTCAGTGCTGTGTTTAGATTTAGTATGAGAAAATGTTGATAACACACTGGTGGTTTAGTTGTCCCTAAGTAGTGCTTATCCTGAGTTAAGGATTTTTCAGTTTCCCATGCTCTGTCAGGGAGGAGGTGCACAAGAAGCTGGGAGGGAGCATGGCCAGGTCAGCTGACCCAAACTAGCCATGGGGGTATTCTGTACCATAGAATGTCATGCCCAGTATATAAACTGGGGGGAGTTGGTGGCGGGGGTGGATTGCTGCTTGGGCATTGGTCAGCAGGTGGTGACCAATTGCATTGCACATCACTCATCTTTTCTTGGGTTTTATTTATCTTTTTGTTGAATTCATTTTCATTACAATGATATTATTATATTTTATCATTGTTATTATGATAATATTTTATTTATTAAACTGTTATTTCAACCCACAAGTTTTACTTTCTTTCAAAGGGAGCAGGGAGGAGTGAGCAAGCAGCTGTGTGGTGTTTAGCTGCTGGCTGGGGTCAAACCATGACAACAGCATACAGTGTTCAATCTCAGCTCCTGGTGACAAGATTGTTCCTCAGAACTTCAGATGTCATTTCTCATGTCTAGAAACGGTCTTCTCATTTCCAGCCTAAAATTATTTACCTCCAGTCTAATACTTGTTCGTGTACCAACATTGACCCTTAACTTCAGCAGTTCTTTTGAATTTCTGCAAGTGAATACACCTGCAGAGAGCCTGAGCTAATTGGGACAGGCGCACTGCTGTGTTAGGGCGCTGTACAGCTTCCAGGACTGAGCTGGTGAGGCTGCACAGCTCTGCTGTGCTCTGTATACATCAGCTCTTTATGAAGCTACCATTCCATGTTAGCTACTAGTATTTCTGCACCCACTGTTAGATACAACAGCTCCTCTCCACTCTAGTCTGAATGCAGTTTTCCAAAATTATACACAGTAACAGTGCTTTGAACACGGGTAGTTTCAGTTCTACACACCTACTCGAAATGGATCATCTGACAATAGGGTCACAATGGATTTGTTCATGCTTTTGGCACACTCATGACTCCCCGTCATCTGGTATGCATAAATATACATTCAGATAATCCATTCATCATCAAATGATGAGAACGTCCACTTGGTAGAACTGTTTGTTGTACTGTTGAAAAGCTTGTGATTAAAACTTGAATGTGCATTAATAACTAGAGCTGTTAAACTTAGTTTTTTTTCTATCACTTCACTCAACAAAATAATTCAATTTTTCATGTGTAATATCCTAATAATGCCTTCCAACTTGTGTTTTTTTTCCAGGTAATTTCATCACCATACTATTTTATTACTACTTTGGAACACTCCCACAGATCTTTAAGGAACTCCACCAGTTTGGTCAGTTCTCCTCCATATACTTCATCATCTGCTCTCCCAGCAGCTCTTCAGTCACATTATATTTCTCCTCCTGGTCCTCCTTTTATTCCATCTATGTGATTTCCCAGGTGATAGCATATCAAAAGCTTTACTGAAGTCCAGAAGTGTTTCTTTCAAGCTTTTGTTGCCAGAGTACATTCCAAACTGATAAAAAACTTTGCTACAGAGAGGCTGCTTCTGAAAGAAAGAGCAGACATTGAAGGTATGCTGTAAAGCATATAGATACAACTTTGATTTTCCTTTCCATGAGAATTGAAATATATAAAGATGTTTCTTACTTTTACATGCACATTGTTTTATATTCCTCGTTACTCACAATTAAAGAGTAGACTGGGAGGAAATGAGCTCTGTGCTACCTTTACACTACTTAACTGTTGCAGGTATAAGTGTGCATGTAATAACAATGAAGGATCAGGGGAAAAAAGTGTTTTGTTTTGATTAAGGATCCTAGGGGAACAGCAAGGCAAATAGTGTTATCATTACTGCTGCTTAATCCCAGTGCTTCTTCCTAGAACTTTTTGCAGATTTATTCCTGTGTGGCTTCCTGCCTCTTATATCTGTCTTATACTTCTGATGGCATATT
This sequence comes from Leptosomus discolor, assembly GCF_034619465.1. Lineage (NCBI taxonomy): Eukaryota > Metazoa > Chordata > Aves > Leptosomiformes > Leptosomidae > Leptosomus > Leptosomus discolor. The sequence goes on along the minus strand of NC_141393.1, from coordinate 76,549,282 downwards.
TGTAAATATAGGAGAATATCATGGCAAATCTAAGTTCTATTTGGTGAAACCTCGATAAATCCTTTTTCTTATATTTCTGACTGAAAAAATGAACAAAAATTTCCTAAAACAATTCTGTCTTCCTCCTGCTGGAGCATTTGTACAGTGACTAAATATATTTCCCTCTGTGTTTTAATTCCCCTGGTAAGATTGACAACTTTATACAACATGCATATGTAAAAGCACTTTCATTTACTATTCTGGAAAGCAAGATTACTGATCCTTATGCTGGTTATTTTTAACTCTTCCAAATCAATAGTGATGGATGTCGTGGGTGTTTAATATCTCTGAAAAATCTGCCTTATATTTACAGATACCATGTTGTAAAATGAGGTCTGACTCTTTTGCCTTTTGAAAGAGAGGATAAAGCATTTGGAAGTAGGAGACCTTTTAAAGTTAACTAAGCGATCTTTGGGTTCGTGTTCCAAGTGGTCAGCTTTCACTTGAGTGGTCATATTCCATTATATACTTTTATTTCCTTTCAAACATACGGATCTATTTGCCAAAATCACCCAGAACTACTAGTTATAGAGCTGCATATGTATACATCTATCTCTCTCTCTATACACACCCATCAGGTATGTATCTAACACCAGGATGGTGAACAGCTGGTTCTATACCATGTGCAAGAAGTAAGATGTCACATGACTTGTGAACAGTAGATGTTGTCCTGAGGTTCTGTGAAGTCTGACTGTAACACACCTGAAATGTGTTTCTGTCCTTAGGGAAATCCCTGTGTCTTTTATACACAAGAAAGAAGATTCTCACTGATCAGACAAAGTATTATAAACTTCAGATAATTGGCTGAAGACTTCAAAGCTTGTCACTTGTTTAAAGAGTGACAGTGTGTTGGTTGTGACACAATATTGCCTGATGCAAGGCAAACCTAGAAGCTATTTCAAAAGGACACCAAAATCCAGAAGTGGGAATTCCAGAGTTCAGGAGAAGTACAAGCAATGTATTAAGACAAACATCCCATCTGCCCCACCTCAAACATTCCCTGTAAAATTGTTATCACAAAAAAGATTTTAGATTTGCCATCTTCTTTTCTCTGATTAACAGAGAACAAAAAAACGCAACTCAGTTACAGGGGAAAACAGTGAACTATGAACAAAAAATGTCAAACCATTAATATTTCTAAACCCAGGATTTTAATTACATATGAAATCAATGGGACAGATTACAGAATTTTTATTATGACTGCTACTGTTCTGCAACAGGGGGCCTATTGTGTCCAAGTGGATGAATAAAGCAGTGAATTTAAGTTTTGCAAAAACCAGTGCAACTATCCCATCCCAATTTACAGCTTCTGAGACTACATGGGTGGGTGTCTGCAGCGCTACATCAACTTGGACCAGTAAGACCTGTATTGCTTTTGAAATCAGACCACTGATTTTAGTATTGACATTTAGGTTTACATAACAAATTCTGGATACCTTGGTTTGAAATGATGGCAGAGCTCTTTTTCTCAGTCTGGTGGACTCCAACTCTGAGAGAAATCAGTTCTTGCTCCTCTTCCTGTGTTCTCTAGTTACAAACTCCTCTCTTTTTGCTTGTGTTCACTTTTTTCATTTAGGTCTCTTCTATTCTTACCCACTTATTATTCAGTTGCTCATTCTCAGTTTTTCCTCCTTTTCGTCGCTTTAGTTCCTTATCCACTTATTATTCCGTTGGTTATTTCAAAGCATTTTACAATCTGTGCTAGTCTGCTCACATTTTCCCAGTGTTGAGCAGTCACATCAGGAAACCTTTTCTCCTCATGGCTTAAATTTGTCAGAATAACAGCTTAGTTTTCAAGCACTAGGCCTAGTAGCTCTTCCAATTTATATTCTAGCAATGAACAGAAAATTTTGGATTTCTTACCTGGAGTGTGACTTGTGGCACTGTTGATATAGTAGAAGAGCTGAGATGTTGAAGCCGAGACTTCTGGACCCTGTTTATAAGCCCATTGCCTGTCATTCAAGGCATTTGTATAGCACAGCAGTGTAGTGGTTGTATAGTTGTAAATTGTAATACATTGTTCTCTCATCCCCTCCTGTTGTCTGGAGATGGAAGTGGGATGGGACCCTGATTCTGATCTAGCAAGAGAGGCTCATTTCTATTAACTCATCACCTGATATCACTACCTCCTAAATTGAGGCATCCTCTTTAGAGAAGAGCCCAAAATACATATCAGGGGTGATGTATCTAGTCCAAAAGAATACCTGCATACCACTGACTGCCTAGTCTTCGAGAAAAAACATGCCTTGAGATTCCCAGATTAGCCTTCCACTACTTGTGTTACTTGACAAATATACCCCTCCAGCAGAGTGACAGGCCAGGCACTCCCGTGAATTTCAGTACGGAACGGGAGATGTCAGTGCAACCAGAGAAATTAAGTGACACATTGCGTTATAAGCATACACATTAAAGCCAGCTCCATTTTTATCTATTATTCTGGGTTTTCCTTTGTATTTATTGGGTTACCTCTTGGGCAAAGTAACATGCATGGATATTACAGGTATATTGGGCAATGCAATACAGCTGAGTATTGTGCAAAGAAACTAAGCTAGTTTTATGGTAAGCAGGACTAATTAAAAATGGAAGTAGTTCCACCCTTCTGCAATATTTTTCAATATTCTTTATTAGATAGGTAAGAACTAAAAATGTCTGTACGATACAGACCTCTGACCTAATTCCTGACAAATGTCTCTGTCTTCAAGGTGTTAATGTTACATAGTGTATACATACCCTCAGTCTCTGAGGCTGGAAGAGCTAGTCTATGGAATAGCATTTAGCAGTAACCTATTTCACATGGATAATGCATTGAAGATTCAATTATTCAGCATTGATGTAAAGCTTTGAGGTCTTAAAATAAGTCTTTCCATATGTCTGTGTCCTGTCTGAGCCTAAGTATCACCAGAGCAGACATTCAAAGTAAAGCATATAATTTTGTAAGCATACTCAGTCAAACTGTCATTTTATAAGCTATGTAGCTTTCCATCTTTTAGAGAAGAGAGAGAAGTAATTTTCTGTCTGTATATACAACATTCTTTCTAAACAAGAATAATATGGTCTTATATGTTGTGTGTCAGAAGCCAGTCAACTAAAGATATGGTAGTTAGGATTATTTAGTGTGAAGAACACACGTTACATGGTATGCATTTATACCTCACATTCTTGAAAGGGATGATTTACACAGGTGGTCTCTGAGCTGAAATACTTAGGTATCAGATGAAGGGGATATACTCAGCCAGATATTCTGAAAGCATAAGCTAGCTAGCCATTATTTCCAGGCTATTATTAGATTTGCAGCACTTTCTGTAGTAGCAGCCTGCTGCTTCACAACCAGCTGGTTATCATTTTCAAAGCTCTTCCAAATTCTTTCTGGAGTTTCTTTGGACCTCCCTCCGGAAAGATTCCATTTTCTTTGGGCTTAAGGGACATCAAAAGATTAGATTGCATCAGACTTTTTAAGAGCTAGCTTTATTCGTCTCAGAGAAAAAGCAGAATTATCAAGCTACATCTGACCATTCCAGCCTTCTGAAAAAACCTTTTTGAAAAATGTTGTTAAAGACTAGCCAAACCCAATCATGATTCTGTTCTATATTTAGCTCTAAATGTATTTTGAAGGCATACAGAAGTCTAGAATTAGGATAAGAAGTCCCCAAATCAGAGAGATCAAGATGAGTGGAATTTCACTGTAGGGTAACTAGCAGTTCTGCACTGTATGCTTTTAATTAAGGTAGGAAAAAAAACACATTCATTTTGGCTGAACTAGTCATTTAACCCCAACCAAACATCTAAAAAATTAACTGTGCTATTGCTTATATAGTAACGTCATAACATCTTTACGAACAGGTTTCTATGCAACAGGATGCAAAATTCTCAAACCCAGAACCGAAATCTGTGTAAATCTGTGGCCAGATATAAAGTGTTTTAGCCCAAGTAAATTGCAGCAGTGTAGACCATTAGGCTGAACATAGGTATGGCGTTTGAGAGAGCTGGATTCTTGCTTCGCCATTTATCTGCTTTGGAATAATGTTTCATGTGGAATACTTACCGCCTATTTTATTTAAACTACAAGACCATAAGAGGAGGAACTCATGATCACTGCTGTTAATGTCCACATTCCAGTTCAAAGTGGAGAAACCCAGGTTAATCTGGGTACCAGCAGGCATGCAGCTGCGTCAGTGCAGAGCTTTTCCCAGGCTGTGTTCTCAACAGCATCATGGCTGTAAAAGTCAAACATCTGAGCAAGCCTGTAGTAAAAATGCTTCCCATGTATCTCTGCATAGTACTGCGCCACATTGTGAAAACATACCTATTATATACCCAGGCATGCCCAAGACAGTAGGTCCTGAACTCAGTCTGAGCCTCCAGATTACTGTTGCATAAATAACAGTTCTCTGTTTCTTAAAGCTGCCTTGAACTTCTTTCTTCCCATGTATGTATGGAAAACGATGTTGGACAAAAGATGTTGAAATAGGTGCATACAGGGTCCATAGTTCACGACAAGACTTCAAAGTTACCTTAGGGTACCAGTGGAGGTAAGAAAGAGGGAAAGAGAGCAGGGAGAAAAAGGAAAACTCTCCCCATTGGAGAGCAGGAAACAGCAGTGATGACAATATCTTCCTCCAGCTACTCTCTCCAGAGCAGGGAGAGGTGATAATGAACATGTGCATGATGTCCCCCAGCACTATATCCTTTTCATCAGGATCTTCTCAAACTCCCTGTTGCTAATTGTCATTTGTGATGTTTTTAGTGGAACTGGAACATCCTTAATGTGCTGTTTGTTGATACAAATACTGCGCGCTTACCGGTTTTGATCCTTCTTTATTCTAAACAAAAGCTCATAAAATTATGAGTAAGAAAAGGTGGGGAAGGAAGGGATGATTCTCACAGGAGTGGCAACAGCCTCCCATGATAATCTGCCATGACAGCAGTATTAGGGTTTGCAGGTGCAGGGCCACTAGAATAACAGCAAAAGAACACAGCATAGAACAAGGGAAAGGATCTTGCCCCAGAGGCCTTGGAAAATAACACTGCTATAACAGCTTATTTCAAAGTTACAGTGCTGGGAGTGGAAGGCATGCTACAGATTGGGAAATGGGAGGGTCCTCAGCACGGCAGAGAATACGACATCTAAGGCACAATGCACCAAGAGGTTTGGCAGGGAAGTAGAGAAGAGCTTGAATTAGATGTAGGCGCTTGCCACACTTACCTAGTCCCTTTTTGCACAATTGTTAAGCAGAACATTAGAAAATCCTGTGTCTTTAAAAACCCAAACTAGACCCAAATTGTATTTTTGACACTAACACTTCCTTGTAATAAGGTTCCTTTTTTCAGTTAGACTTAGCTGTTCTTTGACATCTTTATGTTCATCATCCTATCAAGCACTGCACTATGTTACTCATACATATTTAGGAGATGAGGTTTTATACATTTATTTGCACAAAGTGTGACCAAGGACAAGATTTCTCTGTTTCCAGTGGCTTGTATCAGCCTTAAGGAGAAAATAAAATCACTTCATTTCATTTGCCCAGAGAATTTATGTACTTGTTCTTAAAATTTAGTAAGTATATAATGTGCTAATCTGCATCTAGACAATTTCATAAATGACCAGTGTTGATTTCTTGCATATTTAATAAAATATTTAATTACACTTGGAATAATAACAGTAAAAATTCCTACGTCACCACTTTTTCATGAGAAAACCGTACCTTAAATTGTGTTATTGGCTATGCACCAGAAGCACCTAATGCAGCATTCTCACTTTAAATGTTCAGGTCTGTAAAGAGACATTTTTGCATTTCCACTTGTATAAAAATGTCGTTGGTGGTTTATACTCCATGAGATCCCCTCAATGCAACAGATTTATTTGAGCATCCTCCGCTAATGCTAACTGGCAGAATATATGAATTCCCTGTGCATTAATGAGAAAATAAAACTCTACAAACCCTTTCTATTTGAAAATCCTAAGTGTGTACAGGTTTCAAAACCTGATTATGTGATTGTTTTCCAATAAACAGTATTTTACCTCCTTCAGGTTCTGTCTTTCTAGTTATAAAATATACTCTACACTTAAAACTACTGGTACAGTTATCTTTGTTATCCCAACAGTTAACCTCTGTTATCCCAAATGTTCTGCTCTTAGTCATATCTTAATAAAGAGTCCTGACAATAAATAATTTTAAATTGATTTTACGAAAAAAAAGTTTTTAACATAAACCAGTTTCTATTTCAGAAAAGTTTTGTTTTGTTACAGAAAATAGGTTGACTTATAAATATCTTATCTGATAGAAATTGAAAACTGGAAACATAGCAACACAACCCATCCTGATTCCTCTGAATGTCATGAACTCAGTGGGAGAGTAAGGTCACAATCTGGCCTCCGCACTCGTATTTCATTAGCAAATCTTCACATAAGTGCTACGCATTTAGAACTGAATTAATAGAAAATACAAGTGAAGGATGACATCCCTCAGATCTCTCTTTAGCACTGTGATTCTGATCAATACTGTCAATTAAAATCTCCACAGTTCCTGTGCTGCTGGTTGAACAGAGAAATACATCATAATTCCTGAGAGTTTAAATTTTTATAATCTATCTGACAAGGTACCCAAATACAATCATGGAAGACAAGTATTCCCTAAATGATTTTCCCCAGCAATAAAGACTGAATAAGAAAAAGCTGTGCTCCAATTAAATGTATGAGAACCTGGGATTATTAATAATTACACTTTGGCTCTGACACTGGCTCCTTTTTTCACCTGGTGTAAGTCAATCTGATGTCACTGCTTGTCTCTCACTTGGGGAAAAAAAGTTAATGACAATCTTTGATATACAATAAAAGTCACATGGTGTCTGCTCAGAACTGTCACAAATATATGCAACATTCCCTTCTTAGTTTTGAAATATGCATTGCATGAAATTATCCAATCATATTAAAGAAAAGTTCTCAAAACTATGTCACAGTTATTTCTCTCACCAACCATCAAGCACCAAATAAACCAAATTTGTGACACAAGAACTGCAAGTTATATAATTTACTTCATGCAGCCACCAGTGTGGATTAGTATACTACCAAATTATACCTGGTTACGTCCACAATAGAGGTGATCTGCTGCTAGTGCAGCTATTCTAGCATAGTTAGACAACATTTTTAGCTCTCTCTTCTTGCTGACAAGACCCTCTCCTACCTCAGCGGTACTGCACTTCTGTTTAGCATGAGAACAATGTGATCATAACATCACACATGAATTCTTTAAAGAAAAGGAGTAAAACTAATTGTCATAAAGTTTTAGTTGTTACATATAACACATCAAAGAAAAAATCTAGCATTATGTGGCCCCAGACAGAGACATCTATCACTGTAATATCCTAATATATTCATAACTGTCAAGAACTTTTCAAAACACCAGTCAGCTTGGAGATGTTTTAAGCAGACGGGAGACAGAGCAGCAGAATATTAGGCAGGCACAAATGTTGCTCCCTGCCCCGAAGTGAAATGGCAAAAGTTAACCTGCTCTCACATTTGCCTAGCTATAACAAATAAACTGAATAACTACAGCTCCTCCTGCCTTCTTGGGATCATATGGCTTGATATCAAATGCAGAACAAACCGCCATACGTGGGCAGATCTGCCATTCTGCTTCCAACAGTAGGCAGTAGCAGATTCCTACACAGGAATCAAACTGGAAATGGGATTAGGGTGTCCTTAAAGCATAGACAGATGGTCATTCTGTTTAGTACGACCATTTTAATGTAAATTGAAGAGGTGTATACCATCTTCGACTAGAGCAATACAGAGAGCATCACATAGAACACTTTCTCGTCGTACACAGACACACTATAACCAAAAAAGATATGCAGGGTACACGTAAAGGGTTCTCTCTGGAAAGGAAAAACAACAGCAAGTACAAACAGACATTTTAGAGCCCATATCTGATCCAGCAGAGTATGTTAATCTAATCTAGCCATGCTCATAAGAGTCTGATGCATATTCCAAAAATACATTTCAGGTTGTCATGGACAAATTAAAGGTTCTATTTTGAAACTTTTAACCATTAAATGCCTTGTCATTTTCATGACAAAGAGTCTATAGCTGCATTCCATGATAACAAAAGAGAGAGAAACTTTAGATTTCCTCAAACATTTGAAAAGCTGAAGATAGAGCAATACGGGATACAAACAAGAATGCTCAAGAAACAGCTCACACCATCTGATTTAATTGGGTTATAGAATTAAGTTGTGCCAAGAAAGGATTTCCAACTTTGCAGTCATTTTAACAGCTATGGATATATAGTTTAAAGGCCATCAAAGTGGAAGCTCATGATAAAATGAGTCATAGAGCTGAAGCTGCCAAAAAATGTGAAGGGCATACATAATAAGTGTCTACTAGGGCTGGTTGGCTATTTGTTATGTACTGTACGATTGATTGTTGAATGCACCATTCTAAAAATGTAGAACAGAAAGGATAAATAAAGAAGTAGAATGCCTCAAAAGCTTTTGTCTGACTGAAGCTAATTGTTACAAAACCGTCTCAATGCTTGGCTTTGTTCTCTCTGTTGTGGGGGTGGGATGGTCTGAGAGTTCTTCCTATTTAATTGATTTTTTTCTTATGTATCTTAGGATGTATCAATTTAGTGAGCATGAAAGGAGAAGTGGGGTTAATGGCCTACCAAAATGTAATTGAGATACTAATAAATATTTTAGATCGGGTCAGTTAAGGAACTAGTAACGTAAAATATATAGCCTATGTTTGACCTCTGTAATAAAAAAAAAAAAAGTAACTGCAAAGGCTTCCCTCACTGACCAGAAATGGCATTAACTTGCCTCCTTGCTAAAGGAAGACACAATCTACAGACCATTCGCTACTGCCTCAACATAGCTCTGAGGTGCTGGGGGTTTGCCTGAGTAAAGCACGAAGGATCAAGTTTCTTTGCTTCATATTTAGTCCATGCTCATTCTTTTTTTAAAGAACATCTGTGAGTGAAGGATATTTGGTAGTGATCAAATGGGGACTGCTGAACTCTGTGACATTCCCTCAGTCAGCCCCTTCTCTGACTCAGCTCACAGCAGCAGGCAGGCTAAGACTAACCACCTTCAGTAGCTGGTATGCTTCGCAATGGAGCTCCTCTCACTGCTTGGCAATAGTAAGTTCACACTCACAAGCAATGTATAAATAAGAAATATTTGAAATAATACATTTATGTGCCACGAGGAATTTTAATGTGCTCAAGTTACTTAATATTCTTTTTTTTTAAAGTGTCCCTGTATAAGAACACTACAAGAGACCTGATTTAAAAACCAAACTGTGCAAAGTGCCAGAAACTTTGACCACCTGAGGTGGAAAGTGCAGGCGTGCAGCCCTGCCCTTGTTCTGCTTTCTGGAGACAATTCAGTACAAAGAGAAACTTTTTTTACTTTGACCTAGACATTTTCCTTAAATATACCAGAACTGGGTCTCATTCTCCCAAACAGCAAAAGTGTAAAATCCTGTCTTTAAACAACATGCCTTTTTTGTGGTTTTGTGAGAAAAAATGGGGTTATCCGTTTCCAGGTTAAAACAACGCTGGTAGTAGCTAACTGTAGCACAATATGTATTCTGAGGATGCATTTGTTTCACTCATGATGATAAGCTAAACTCTCTACCAAAAAAAAAAAAGATGAGAAAGAAAAGCTGTATGCCATAAAACTGCCTGGAGCAGGGCTGGGCAAGCCCTGGCGTGCAGCTGTGCTCACGTGAGAGGGCTCATGAGGAAACAGCTGCCTGCCATTATTCCCTGGCAACTGTGGTTAAAGGGAAACGAAAGGGCAGCAATAGAGTCATATCCAGTCATGACATCATCTAGCTGCGGGGCGAGGATGTCAGACAGCAGGAGACGGCCCAGGGGCTGACAGATGAGATGTCAGTGCAGGACCAGCGGTGAGGCTGCGTTATTGATAGCAGGACCAGCGGTGAGGCTGCCGTCGATAGCACGGCACAGGTGGGACGAGGGCTGCCGCAAGCTGTGACACCCAGCGCAACCACCATCGGCCATGCTCGCCCAGGACGGCCCTGACGTGCAAACCAGACGAAGAGCACAGTTGCCCTATGAGAGGCTTTGGGGGTGCTGCACACGCAGAGCCTCGAGCTGGGAGCCTGTGTGGAGGACGGTGCTCTTGGCTGACCACAGCCGCTGTCCTGGTCATGGCCAGAAAGAGCTGCCACCACTGATTCCAGCAGCACCTCCAGCTGGGGCTAGCCTCATCCCAAAACAGGCACATAGGCAAGTGCTCCCTCACTAGACGCTTTTATAGATGCATGCAGACACATAGAGGTACATCAGACCCCTGCATGCCCAAAACAGGCTTCCTTTTCTCTCTGCTCACAGACACTCACTGTAGCACCCACAGCACCTAAATATTCATGATTTTATGGGTGGTTTGCACAACAGAAAAATCACTCCCTTAACCACCATTTCTTATTGTATGTAGATGAGGTAAGTCATGAGGTCCTGTGGCTGTCTTTTCCTGTGCTGCCCAAGCACACCTTAAGCTTGAGAAGTACCAGTTCCAGCAAAGGCAAGCAGCTGCTTCGGCACTGCACTGACCACGCTACTCCCAGCCTTTTGTGAGGGGTGCATCCAAAACATAACGTGCTCAGAGAGCCTAAAAGAGCATTGCACGTGGAGCACTGTATGGCTCAATTCCCAGAACCTTAAGGTTTGGAGGCATCACGTGTGGATCATCAAGGAAGTATTCTCTATTATTCATAGTCATCAAGGAACGTTGCCCTGTTATGAACAATGACTCTCCAGATCACTGTGGCTTGTGTAATTGAATTTGAACTGTTCATGTAAACAAAGAGGGGAAGAAAAAAAGATATCTGGAGAAATCAAAGGAACGAATCAACCACAAGGCCACAGCAACCCAGTATTTCCCTTGATAGTTGGTGAGTTCAATGCAATTTAGATTATACTCAGTAAGTAAAACTTTGGCTTGTGATATTAATGGGCTCATAATAGCTTCCTCTGGGATATATATTACTTCCACTCTTGTTAAAAGTTCCTTTGATAACTTATTCATCACTTTGCCTTTTAAGAGTTACAATGCATTTCTTAGTACATTTAGCATGCAAGTCCTTCTGGAAAAAGGTTTTTGACCTTAGGTAATTTGAACTCTCATGATTTATTGTGCCAAGACTAGAAAGGGTAATTCCAAATGCACTGTTCAAAAAGATCCAGGAAAAGATGAAAAAAGAAATAAAGTCACCATTGACAGAGACTATAATCTCAGAATAATTTGGCCTTCACTGTGAATGTTCTAGTTTAACTACAAATAGAGTATAAAAATAGACAGTGTAGATAAAGAATGCCAATAATAGAAAGATATGAGGTAATAAAAATAAGATGTATGCAAACAAGACAACATTGCAGTACTCAGCACTACTGAGCATTTTACAATCAGTTATATAAATATTTGTTTTATACTTAGTAATTCTGACACACAATTCTTTCCAGAAAACATATGGCTTAAAAAATTGCTGTCTCTTCTTGCAACATTACTCAGAGAACATGAGGGTCAGTGGAAAAGAAGTCAAGATTGATTATGAAAATAAGCAGCAAGCTTAGATTTACGTACACTCAACACATATTGTGCCTTAACATATCAATCTATAAAATGTTTATAATTTTATCTATGATATGCCACTTTGAAAATGCCTCCAACTGCATACACATAAATACAAGCTCTTTAAAAAACAGGGAGACAGAGAGGGAGAGACATCAAGACAACCCAAACCTCCAGAGCACAGGGGTTTGTTGATAAGTCACTGTTTTGTACTACACAAAACAAATAAATAAATAAAAATCAGATACTTCATGGAAATGTAGGTAAAATTTAATTTAAAAGAAAACAAAGAACATCCGCTATTGGGCTTCCCTTTTGAGAGATACTCATGCAGAACGACTCGGAGACACATTTGCTTCACAGCAACTAGCTAGGCACAGCACCTTACCTGTGGGAAATGTGATACAACCTCTCCAGTAGGGAGAGACACAGGCTTTTCACATATGGAAGAAATTGTTTACTTATACAGAAAAAGCTGTTATAACAGAAACAGTGAATCATAACATAAGTTACCCAGTGGTAATTGTATTACACATTTCTAAAATAAGCACCAAACCCACGTCAAATCTCCTGAACAAGTGGAAAATATGTATCTCAAAATAAGGAGAGACCCCCCCCCCCCCCCCCCATCCTGGGCCTCGATAGGAACTATCCACTGTATTACCATCATTTCCTTCTGCATGCCAAGAGTACATTTTAAGTCTTATTCAGACTGCAAGCAACTAGTCATGGAGGGGAACAATCCATAACTGTTTACTTAGGTTTGATGAAAAGGCTCAAGGCAGCTTGTTGAAAGCATTGGCAACACTTCCATCCTTAATATCTATCTTTCCCAGTGCTCTGTGTACACACTAAAACAGGCCAACAACATCTTATATGAATAAAGCTTCTGGAAAGACAAATACGTACAGAAAGCCTCTTAGGTATCCCAGAATGAAACAAAACAGAAATGCTTAAAATCAACATCAAACTCCTGTTGCTATCAGCAATCATTGTCCAGATTTTGGGACACACAGACTCCCCATCTGCAGGGTCACTCAGCTGACCTCAGCCCTGGATGGGTGGGAGAAATGCCACCTACTGTCTCTAGCATGGAGTGCTTCTACAATTGCCTTCAAATAAGACTTCCAAACTAGTGAAATTCATTCTTCTCCCTGAAAATGGCAATGTATAATTCTCTCTAATATCCCTAACTTGCACTACTCTCCTGAAAAGGCTCCATAACAGGCTAGCAACAAAATGCAGAGCTTTTCAGATAGACATTTTACATCATTTGCTTCTATTACCACCCTCAGAGGGAATTTGAGCTTCTGGCGCTAATACACTCAAACCAAAAAGATTCTTGGTGATATTACTGTTTTCCATAATTAATTGTTAAAGTACAAGACACTTGAATGTTGCAAATAGTGGTTTAAGATTGTCGGGCCTTTTAAGCTCTGAAACTCTCCTTGTGTATGTCATCCCGCATGGACATTTTCTATTTCTCACCCAAAGAGAAAGTACAGCATCTGGCATAGGTTAACTTGTAACAGGATTGCAAAAGTTATCTGATTAAATGCCCTATACAGTTTGACATCTATGATAGATTTCCACTGCTCTAAAAATTAAATTTCAGAACTTACATGTTCAAAGAGTGGAAGGAAAGGATGGAGGAAAAAGGTCCCTGTCCCAAGTACTTTATAGAAATCTGTGCTTTCAACGTCTTTGAAATTCCTCATTCCACTGAAGAGTATTTCTGTGCATTATCGTCTGTATTTGGTTCTGAAGGCAACAGACATTTTTTGGATATGTACTTTGCAAATTTCTATCCCTACTGTAGTGCATAACCCATGCATTTTAATAGCTGAGCAAATCAATAATCTATTTTGTTGTACTGATACACTAACAGCATTGAGTTTAGGTTTCTTACTGAACGCAGCCACGTAATAGGATATTTCTTGCTTTTTGCCTCATTTTGACAAATATATCCAAAGATAGCCCAAAAAAACAAGAGTTAATTATCAAATCTCGTTCAATCTAGGAGTTTGAGGCTGCATGAAATTACCATTTTGTGTACGGGTTATGCGAACACTGTTATAAAACTGAATTGTGCCTGTTGTAAGGTGTTTCATGTCCTGCTTATGGGAAGGATTAAGTTAAGTTTTCCACTACAGAAAATAGCAAATATTGTTCATGTGTGTAATATAAACTTTTAAATCCCAATACTTTTTGTCTACATGACCCAAAGGACTTTTCAGTACCATTCAGTACAAACTCCTCATTTTATATAATCCCACTCATATACATATTAGTTTATGGGCTCTGGAAATTCAGATTTTCAGAGAATGTTTATTCATACCATGTGAGTATATACGTAATTCTAAATATTGAGAGATATATATATATATATATACACACACGTGTGTACTGATCAGTGCATTAATATTGTTTCGGGCTTTGTTGGGGGGGTGTTGTTGGGTGTTTTTCTGAAATAATTTCTTCTCCCTGTTTTTATTCTTCTAGTTTGATCACTGGACAGTGATCTGTGCCCAGATCTTCTTTTATTAGAATGTCCCCCTGAAGGATCTTAGGTATTGCAAGGCAGATATTGCACAGATACTAACATGGAGGCTGAAGTTTCTCTCCTCTCCCTGCTGACAGAATTCATATGGCAGGAAAAGATAAGGTCCCTTAGCCCTAAACCAGGCGGTAGAACTACTTGGAAGTGAAACTCCACACCACAATCCCAGCAAGACTCTTCCTGTCACAAGGTACTGTGCTGTTGCTTGAGCAAATCCTTGAGGCTGGATTTGTAACCTAGCAAGACCTTCTTCCTCTTTTCCTTTCTGGAGTCCAGCAAGGATTCTCCAGATCATCATTTGCATCCAAACTTTTCTGCTTCACCTGTCCAACACTTTTCAAACATGCTTAACTAGATCAGTTTATAGCAATCTAGATGAGATTTGGCTTTCCCTCAGCTGAAAGAAGTTCAGTTACTCTATCTACATTTTTCACAGCTGCATCTTACAGCTGGCCCCTAGCCAATCTCTAATTAATCAATGCTTCAAGGCCCTTCTGCTCCTCTGTTCTCCTCAGCTGAAGAGTTTCTGGCTTACTGCTGAAATTCTTGTTTTTACTTAAGTGCACAGGTTTGCACTTTGTACATTGTAGCTCATTTGTTGTATTTCAGGCCTAACGAATCATGTTATCAATTCGTTTCATTTGCACACTATTGTTTTCTTTCGAAATCTGTGAAAGTGCCCTGCATATTCATTTGGTTAGACTGAGATATATATAATTGTAACAGCAGGACCATCTCCTATCACCTCTGGTTTTTTTTGAAATATCACACTTTACACCCTGAAATTGAAACATCTCCCATGTTATTATTGCAGTTACCACAGTCCCAAGTGTGATTGGGAGGACACATCTTTCAGAAATCAGTTACAGACTTTGAAACCCCCTAAAAGTTCTCACCAGATGAGGCAAGTCCTGCACTTCCCATCAGTCTGCCTCTTTGTACAGATTTCAATCTTCAGTCGTTTTCACTTAACCGTTTCTTCACTTCTTTAGCAAGAAAATAGAACTTCTCCATGTCCTTGAAGAGCAAATGTTTGGCTCTTTCTGTGAGCCTAGTGTAACACTGAAGCTCTTGTTCATGCAGTGGCAAAGCAGTCTTCATGTAACCAAGAGAGAAGCATTGTGGGGAGAGTGATACTGTTTTAATGCTCTTCTTGTTGACATCTAATTCCCTGGATACTCTTTGAAATAGTTACTTTTTTATAAAAGTGACACTGTTGTTGCCATTAACAGACTTCTCAATGTGTCTTGCTCTGAGGGAATTTTTAGTAGCCATACATTATGTACACATGTGCATGTCTGTGCATAGAAATGTAGTCACTGAATTTATGGCACGAGCTATTACTGCTTTCCTTTTTAAGCACTCATAAATGAGACTATGAAAAATTAAAGGCAGCTACAGTGAAGCTGTTGATCCACTAATGTAGAATTAGTCAATCTATGTCTAACCAGCTTGATCCACCCTATCGATACCAACATGAAAGGCTAGTTTTTGCTCTCTAGTAACTAGCCTTGCAAATGCCTTTTTAAAATTCTGTCATGCTGAATTACATGGTTTAATCATTTGCAGATCTTTTTTGAAAGCAGCCCCAGGTTACATGCATATTGGATAACTGCACATCAAAGAGATTAAAATAGGTGTGTTATAAAGATAAGGGCTTTTTCTTATTCTACTTGCAAAAAAATTGCATTAAAAAGACCCTTCAGAAAAACAAAACAAAACAAAACAAAACAAAACAAAAACACACAACAAAAAAGGGCTCAGAGGAGCCAAACTGGAAGCAGCTCATAGAAAATTGCAGACTGGCTGACAGATTTCTGACTATATAAAATGGTGCTTTGTTTCTTGCTTTAATGTGTGTTTTATACCCTTGTGAAGAAGCATAAAGTTGGGCATTAACATGTGAGAATAGAAACTACTTACACATTATCGGCTCATTTTATAGTCTTGTGAAATTATAAAGAAAATAGCTGTTACTTTCAGATGCTAATTATCTCAGGTACTCCTCACTGACAGACCTGATGTGAATTTACCCGTGACCACGTATCTTTCAAAGTGCAATGTGTGAATTTGTTCAGCAATGTTAGAGGAAGAGTTGAGGTGTGGTATCTATTTTTAGAATTTCTTTAATCTTGATGTCTGGAAGTTTGAAAGTTGCATTTGATCCCATTCCCATTGTCCATTAGCAATAAAAAGCCCACAACATGAAATTGTGAAGAAATTATATTTTACTACCTGTAAAAGCATTTCAAAGAGCTACCTGGGCACAGAACGATTAAAATCAATTAAGAGATCATTAGAATTGCAAATAAAATACGAAAGAAGAGTAAGTTCTATGTGGAAGGGGGGGGGGGGGGGGAATGCTTTTGAAAATGACATATACATAGGTGTCTGCCTTATACTCTCGTTGACTGGGGGAGAATCCAAGTCCTGAGAGAGTCTCTTGCCCTTCACATCAATAATCCAGTTCTTGAAAACTGACAGATGATCTGATGTTGATTCGAGGAGCCTTGGAGGTAATGTTTGATGGAAAGGTCTAGGGTACCGAGTAACTGAAGTTGCAAGATAAACAATAGCACGAAACAATGTGAACTGTATCAAGTATAACCCAAAAAAGGTTATCTCTGATTCAGGATGTTCTCTAGACAATCTAAAAAGGACTAGGTTTGGAGGCTTTATGACTTTACAATCTGATTTTACTGAGCTTTAGTTTATTAGTAGTTACCTTTAAAGCACATGCACCTCCAAATGATCTCAATATTTTTATTTAGAGAATTATAAGGAACCAAATGTGTTAGTCTGCTTCACAAGTGTCATGAACTACTAGGACAAAGGAAACAGTATTAGAAGGAAACAGAATGTAGTTAAGATTCTAGAAGGTGGTGGTGGGAAGTTCACTTGGGGAGGACTGCATGTATTATTCACCACCTCTTGGCAAAGAAGGAATATTCAGATTTAATACTGAAACTGAAACACTGTGGGAAGCATGTAAACTCTGGTGGTCTGATCTTACCAGTCTGCCCCAGGGTGCACATGGTGGGAGAGAAGACGCTCCCCCATTCCTCCTAGCAAAGGCCGCAGGGGAAGGAGGATCTCCCAACCCAGATTTGCCGCCCACCAAACTAAGGTACCTTTTCCTTACGCATGAGCCTTGTCATTTCTTTGTTTTGCAGACGCATCTTTAATTATGAGATTTTACTCCCCTTCTATGACTTCTTTTAAAGCTCATGACACTTAAGCTTTTCAATCCTCTGCTTGGTGCTGTTGAGTCCTAGCCCAAATAAGCTGTGTCCAGATGATTATGATGTCTTAATTAAAGAATTTTCATTTCATTTGAGAAATAAAGATCAGATGAATTAATAAATCTGAATATCTTTTTTTTATGCTAATACTTTTCAAAATAAATGGCAAAGAGAATCGAGAGTGTATGTCAGCAGTTTAGTATCATCAGTGAAATGCATCAATAACTTTTGAAGTTCTTGTTCTCCTTAATTTCATATTTAATCAGACTTTATAGTTCTAACAGTAATTTATTTGAAATAAATACATTGGTGCATTCAAATATCGGACTTCAGCATTTGGAGTGGGATTCCAGCCTATTCTAAGATATCACAAAAATCCTAAGAAGTATACTTCATACTTCACACACTGTTATCTGGTTCTTCACAGCTACCAGCACCTAGCTCAACAAAATGCGTCTGACTGTTCAAATGTCTGAATTTTGCTAGCTTTCCTCATATGCATGTCACTTGTCTCCAATTCTATGGATGTTAAGGCTGGTACTGTGGGGGCACAATTCCCAAAACATGAGTTTTGAAAATCTTATATGTCTAAGAGCCCCTGGAGAGATGAAGGGACAATGATTGATGGTTCCTCTGCAGCGTACAGAAATGGCTCTGTTGTCCTACAAGTGGGGTCTAGTATTTGGTGTGCAAAATGCCAATATACACACAGAGCCGAGGCATTTTATTTCATTGATGCACATCAGTGGGTGTCTGCCCCAAGACAGCACATCTGACCTCAGAGTTTCTTATAATTATCCACTTAACTAGTACATATTCGTCATTATTCCTTTCGATGATTGCTTCTTCTTCCTCACTTCTGATGCAAATTAGTGTGCAGTCTCTGTCTTCTATTGTCCTTTTTGAGTAGGTGGTATCATTTCAGTAGGTGGCCAGTGAGTTGGTGGTTGCGATCTCCCCTTGCCAGAATTATTTTTTGCCTACTTTGTCTCTAATCTTGGCAGTCTCAAGCAGTTCTTCATGGTTTGTTGGCCAAACCATAATCCATCACCCTTTCTGACAGAACCACATTGTCTAGTAGTTAGTTCCTAAATCTAGTCTTGAATCATGCCTGGTTACTATTTCACCAAAATTGGATCAAGACCATACCAAGGACTCTTAGCAGCTTCCCAGTTGCTTCAGTCACATTTTACATTTCTTTAATTTCAATGACGACAGGTCTCCTGGTGGAGAGCCCATTGTGAAAAGAGCAGGACCAAGACAATTGCTGCTGAGTGCAGGGACTGTCTTCAACCCTTGATTTGCTCCTTCCCACAGCCAGGGACTGGGATTACGAGTAGCTCTCCATGAGGTTCAGTCCTTTTGTTAGTCACACAACAAATCCCCTGCATTACAAGTGCAGCTGACTGACTGAGAAGCCATGTGCAGCTCGGGAGCTAGTTTGGCCTTCCTGACTGTAGCGTCTCATCTACAGCTTTCTATCACACAGTCACGTAGTCACAGATTTCACATTTTGTTCACAGCATTGGTTCAATGTGTGATCTTAAGGAAGTTGCATCTCTTATGATTAAATTGTCCTACTGATCAAATGTTAATGATGGCATCTGTGTAAAAGAATAATGAGTAATCTGTGGGGAATACAATTATTACCATGTAACAACCGATGGCAAATGTTACTCTTCATGTTTATTATAACATCCAAATTTTACTTGGAGTTTCCAAACAACGATTTTGGAACCCTGACTTCTTGCAAGTAGAATATTCCATCTTTTTTCAGTTCATTACATTATTTTTCTTGTTGTCTGGCCCATGGAATTATCCTGTCTTTTCAGCAACCCTCCATCAGAAGAGCATAATTTTCGTTGTAGGTTTTTTTTTTTCAACACAGTTTTTATTTCAAAATGCAACTAGAATGATAGTTTTGTTATTTACTTTACCTGATCTTGGCAATTCTGCTATGACGTGTAGGTAAAGTGTTTAAACAGTTCCAAAATCTGCAGTAAAAACCAAGCATATGTTTATTTTAGCCCTCCTTTTAGCCCTACAAGACTCTCCTGTCTCTCTTCCTACTATTACAAGAATTCTGAAAACATTGGGAAGTACTTGCCATAACTGTATTTTTGATATATTGCTGGATTATTGTTTTCTTTATCAGACATATGTAAGCGAAAGTCATTGTTTTCCGTTAAGAGCAGAATAATTATAGAAAGAAAAGCAGGTGTTGCAGATACACTTCATGCCTAAAGAGTTACAGGTTTGGCAGCAAAGTGAAGGACCTTTGGTTCAATACTGAGCATGCCTGACAGTAAAGCCCTGCTTTGATAGATGATTAAGTATGCTGAAACGTACATTGCTTAAAGCATCTGCAGTTGAGTAGCATTTTTTAGTACAGTATGTCAAGGGATTAAAGTGAAAGAAAGGAGTTCTTACCGTATGATAATAACCCTTTAGAAATAGGCTTTAATTCCTGTTGCATTCCAGAAAACAACAATGCTCTGATTTTTCATCTTCGCTCTTCTCAGATGACTTTTGTCTTTGTCTTTATAGAACTGAGTCACACATTCTTCTGAATAAATTCCAAATGGCTGGTTAGTAGGAACATAAAAGCAAACCTGAACTCTTTATAGCATTAAATAAAGGACAAATTACTAGGATTTTTTTGTGTGTGAATACTATCTGTAGTAGGCTTTAGTAAAACCAATTGCACAGTGGAAGTGTGAAAACTTTGATTAAGAATTAATCTTCTGTAGTTCAGATAGCATTAAGTTATTACTGGAGAAACTGGTTCAATCTAATTTTCAGAATGGTGATGGTTTTCCTCTCAAGAAAAAATGTCAGTGAATAATTAATTAACTGTAGGTTTTGAGCTTTTCTGTCTGGAAGAGCAAGGGTAAAAGGTATTTTGGAAAAACAACAAAAAATAGTAGAGCAAAAAATAGTTTGTTTACATTCAGATTTGTGTGCAATAAAATGAATTTTCAAAAAGCCAACTGCAACAACAGAAATGGAAGGTCTGAACAGGTGCACGTAAGTACAAGAGTTTTGATTAGCAAACACACACCATCAGCTTACTTTCAATTTTCAGATCAGTGTTACAGTTACTGAACTAGAAATCCAACTATATTTTATATTTTGTTAAACATAAAGCTAGAATTCTGACAGTGACCGAACAGTCACTGTAAACTGGAATCTTATTTACATGATATTGTTTAGTAGAAGGAGGAATGAAGGACTTCAGTTCTGTATAGCATTCAGTAGTGACTAACATTTAGGTTCTTTGGTGTGTTAAAAAGCATTCCATATTTACTGCAGCACGCAGATATTTTCTTAGACTAAATGCATTTGGTTTCTCAGTCCTTCTTAAGCTTTTATGACCG
This sequence comes from Leptosomus discolor, assembly GCF_034619465.1. Taxonomy (NCBI): domain Eukaryota; kingdom Metazoa; phylum Chordata; class Aves; order Leptosomiformes; family Leptosomidae; genus Leptosomus; species Leptosomus discolor. Next base: position 76,528,469 of record NC_141393.1, on the reverse strand, counting down.
GCCTTGCAATGCCACCAAAGTTTTATGGCATGAAATGATTGTGAAGCCACTTGCTTTCCTGGAAAGGTAATAAATTTTAGGCTTCAGTAGTGCTGAAACATTGCCAATCATGTAAGACTTGATCTGATGTCCACTGAGGACAATAAGTGTGCCTGTGATGGCTTCAGTGAGCATCAGATCAGTCCACACTTTTCAGTCTTTGCTTATTATGTGGTTAGTGTGGTATTTTGAAACCTTTAAAACATTAAGCTTTTAATTGAGATAAATAATGGATCAGAAGGTTTTTTTTCCTTTTTTTTTTTTAAAGGAAAGGAAAAAAAGTGTTACAGAGATATTAGAAGGAAGTTTAAAGTCCAGTAAGTAGCAGCTACTGTAGTATTACCTGTAATGGTATGGAAAACAGGAGCAGAAAAGCAGACAAGCAAAGTCAAACAGATTTAAACTGACCTGAGGAACTGCTAGTAGCTGTTCTAGTTGTTTCAAAAGACAAAGATGAGACCTCAGTCAAAGAGGAAATAAATATACCTCTACAGCTAATGAGAAGCTTTTTGTCAGAAAATAACCTAAAAGTGTGTTAATGGGAATAGTTATGGCTTCTTATGTTAAAACCAGTTCCAAGAGAGTCAGGCAGTTGTCAGAATAAAAGGAAGTCAGTATTTCACATTTCCATTCCTGTAGAGAGAGGATTTCAGATCAAAACTGTATACACTGTGTATAACAGTGACTATGGGAACGGGTACAAGCTGAACCTCGTTATGCACTATAGACGCCCCTCCTTTCTGCTCGTTCATTACAGCCTGCAATGTGGTATCCTCAAATTCAATACAGTGGTAACAGTACAGTAGTTACATGAGGGAAGTGAAGTAACTGTGGTTTACAAGAGTGAATGTAGGAGAGCAGCAGCTGGAGGATGTTTCCCTTGAAGGAGGTGCTGCCAGAGTCTTCCTGGGCACTAACCTGTGCGCACTTCTCTGTACCTCTGTAAATTTAGGTATTCATTTGTCTTCTGGTAACATAATGAGTCCAGTATCTGTAATGTATAAAAAGGATTTAAAAAAAAAAAAAAGAAAGAAAAGAAAAAAACCTGCAATGGCAGTTAAAAAATCTCTGCTTCATCTTTTTTGGGAGAAAAAGTGTATTAATAGCCTAGTGATAAAGCTATATATGCACTTCGAATTTGTAGAATGAGGAGAATATGAGCAATCACCTAGTACTGATGAATGAAGATCACAACAGGGAGACAACTGGTGTTTTCCACACAATATTCTCCCAGCTTTTATCCCACAGGTATCTGCAGGTATTTAACATGATAAAAGACACAGGATCATGGCTCGTGTCTGTGGAGCATTGTAGAGAATCGAGACATTGAAAGGACAAGTAAAAAGGTAACTTGCTGCATTTCTTTCTTTTTGTCACTTAGGAGGGTGGGGCATTTCCAAACCTGATGTTCAGAAGAACACCAGTGTCTAAATGACGAATTAGTAAACTATTCAAAATGCTGTCTTTTCTCTATATCAGCAGAGTTGGACATTTCTGAGGCAGGATGAATGTTGACTGCTTCAGCCTATGAAAACATGGAAGACTATTCTGTTTTAGTATGATGTCGTCAGTAGTTCCTTATCCATCATGGACAGTGCATGTTTGTTCATACATAATTACTGAAGTCATTTAATAACATTTGGCCTAATGAACTTTAAAAGCTTCTGAAAATATGGACACAGTAAGCAAGACTGGCTTTATGTGTCTCCAGATTCTCACTACTATCGTATGTGTACAGCTCACAGTATTTAATACAATATAAATTTAATAAATTCGTACGACCTTTTCTTTGATTCAAGGGAGGTGTTGTTATCTCTATAAGGCAGAATGTGTTCTGCTAAACTTTTAAAATCAGGATAGATATGGTGGATCAAATCAAAGATTTACCCAGGAACATATCTAATGTTAGGAAAGATGAAGACTGGAATTTGGAGAAGGGTACAAAACATGTCTCATTATGATTCAGTTTGAATGTAGAAAAGTTGGGTTCAATCGCATAAATGAATGGCTATTAACTGTTTTGACTATTGCACTTTTTATTAGAAGCATCAAATAATTTACTGTGCATTTCATTTGGAACAAGGGAAAGAAATTTAAACATCTTTAGTTTTCCCCATGCAGTAGAATTCAAGTTTTCTTCTTCTGTTAACTCTGTTTCACATACAAGAAACTGGGTCTTTGCAATTCTTACGCTAATGTATTAAGTCACTTTTTCACTCATCTCATTGATGTGCTAGATGGCAGGAGAATGGCTACATTAATACTTCTTTGAAGTTGCTTTACTTCGGAGAGAGAAAGTAGCACCTGCAGAGGAAAAAGTCTTGACAAGAGGCAGATTGTTAGTGTCACTGGAAAATAAAAGAAACAAGTGCAGAAAAAGACCCATAAATGTCAAAACTTAATGGTGTTATCAGAAAGACTTTTTTTTCCTCTCTGTGGCAATGTATAGCTTGGTGATCTTTTTCAGGTGACCTAGGTCTTGACTGTATCATGAACATAACACAGCAGAAAATTACTTCAATGTCAGAAAATAAACTATCCAAAAGAAAAAAAAATTTCCCCCTAAATGTTGTTAAAAAGGGCAACATGAAAGTATAGCATATGGAGGAGCTGAATGTAAGGATTAAAAACCAGGGTGACCAAGTCACCTGCTGTCAGCCCACTGACACTTTTTTTTTAAGCTGCACGGTTTCAATCACATGTAAGCGACGACATCTTCACACTGTGTTATGATGAGTAAGAAATGTAACACTCGCTGAGTGCTGTTTATGAAAGAGCAGTATAGGGCAGTTGAAGAGTCATGTTTTCAAGGGCTTTTAACTTTACCTGAAAAACAAGCCATTGATGTGAACCTTCTTTCTGACTAATTCTTTTTGCTTTCTTTTTTCACTTTCATATTAAGTGTTGCAGCTGATATCTGATGCACTGGAGTCATAAAATAAAACAATAGAGAGAAATCATGAGGTTTATTTACAGGGATGTTGAGGTTTCACTCAAGCTTGATAAACTGAGGAAGACAGAAATCATGCAGTCTAGACTGGTCCCTTGGAGCAATTTGTCACAATCATAATGTTGGTTGGAAAAGCTACACAATATTGTTCTGACAAATGGTGCTCGGTATAGGACCTTGTATTCCCTGTTTCAGAATGCCCGTGTCTATTTCTGGTCAGTCTCAAATATAGTCCTAAGCAAAATCTCATGTTAGGAACACATATAAAAGCCCATTCCACAGGAACCACTGTTTTTGTCTCATAGGTGCTTTTTAGTTCTGATGCGCTTTGGATGTGATATAAACATTTTTTTTATGATTTAGATTGGGTCCACACGTGGTGAAAAATTAGTTAATTTTCTTCTTGGATAGAGTAGTCATTGAAAACAAACAAATTCTCCATCTAATATTCCCCCTCCTTCCTGCCACATGCTGCTGAAGGCTGTTGGAATGTGGCAATGTCTATGTCTGGACTGGGTATAACTTTCCTTCCAGCAGCTGAATGGGGGTGATGATACCCTCTCCCTAGGATTTCTGATGACATTGAGAAGGAATCTTTTTACCCCTGCATTGACAGCACAACTGGCTATGGGCCTATTTAGTTGTTCACACAAAACATGAAGCATCAGTCACAAGCATGAGATTAGGCATTTGCAGTGATAAACAGAGAGGGCTGGAAGGCAATTCTGAAATTTTGCAAGAAGAGAAATTCTGAAAGAGATCTCTGCAGGTTAACTTGACCTTTTAATTTCTTCTACGGGAATATGAGCTTGCACTGCTCACAATAGCCATAGTGGGACACTGCCTGTTCATTGCCTACAGCTCATGTACTTCAATAGTATATAGCAAATAAGATCTGTCATACTGTTATAAGAACAATTAGAATAATAGAATCACAGAATGGTTCAGGTTGGAAGGGACCTCAAAGATCATAGTTCCAACCCCCCTGTCGTAGCAGGGGCACCTCCCACTAGACCAGGTTGCTCAAGGCTCCATCCAACCTGGTCTTGAACACTTCCAGGGATGAAGCATCCACAACATCCTCAGTCAACCTGTTCCAGTGTCTCACCACCCTCACAGTGAAGAACTTCTTCCTTGTGTCTAGTGTAAACTTGCCCTCTCCCAGCTTCCAACTATTACCCCTTGTCCTGTCACTGCAGGCCCTTGTAAAAAGTCCTTCCCAAATTAGTCCCAAGGTCAGCTTCCTCTGCAGACTTCCACTTGGACACTCACATGTTTCTTTTCTTGGCTGAGGAGGAGAGGCAGTAAGAAAAAATACAAATAGCATTGATTGAACAAGTGATCTAGATTTGTCAGGAGTAGGAGACAAACTGGATTCAAAAGAAACTGATGGGGAACTATGTCCAAAACAGGAGATAGTGAGTGACCAGACAGGGTATGACTGTCAGACACTGCAAGCTGCATTCATATATGTGCAAGCTTGCAAAGTATCCTGTGGAGGCAAGGCAGGGACAACAGACAACCTGAGAATGGCCAAGTGCTCCTCCCAGCCTTGCACTCCCTACTTGTTTCTCATAGACACAACTGATATCTGTATCTTGACAGCCCTAATCCCCAGCTGGCTTGCACTGTTCCAGCAGGCTCAAACAAGAAGTGTTATTTCTGGACTGTAATTCTTAAAGCTGCTGTAGCTAGGGTAGTGCAAGTTTTTTCTTTCTTGCCAGCACAGTAAAACAGCTTTTCATTTCACCTCAAGTGATGACTGTGAAATATGAAGGCTGACCTTGCCAGCCCTGACTGACACCTGGACATGGTGTATTTGTAGGGTACCACAAAACTAATCAGCAGAGCCATCTTAAAGCTTTCTGCCCTGTAGATAAGGTGGAACTTTGCGGGGGTGATGAAATAGAGTTATGTGTTAAGATAGATGCTTAAGCAATGAAATGAGGTAAAGGAATTTATGGAAGACTGCATTGTTTCAAGGACTCTGTGTGGGACAGAAATCAGAAGAGAGCAGGGGAGTTTTAGAGTACCTGCTGATACAGGTATTTCTTTCCAGCTGGTGATCCTTCCACAGGACCTTCTCTTTTCCCACACTTTGTTCAAGCATGGGCATCCTCCCTTAACTGTACCCCATCCCTGGTCATTCCCACCACCCATCTGCTGGGCTAAATCAATCTTTTTCTGATCCATTGTGACTATCCTCCTTTTGATCTCCAGGTGTAACCTACAAATAGCAACACACTTCCCTCGCCTTGCAAAGGAGTCCACACTCACCCTTCGTGGCAGCGCATTTGCTAGACTGAGGAGAAAGAAGGAAAGGACCAAGAGCGGGACATGCTCTTCTAGGTGGCAGCATGGATGCTGAGGCTGGCTGAGGCAATGGCAGTGCTTTGGCAGGGTACAGGGGCCTGGTCTGGACAGATCTACCCAACAGTCACCTTGTGAGGCCTGTGCAGAGCTCCCACAGGCTGCCAGCAAGGTACATACTCTGCTTATAGCCTGAGCCAGCCCCACTGGTCAGCGGCAGTAACTTCTCAAAGCAGGCAGAGGCGTTCCTGATTTTGGGGAAGAGATGAAGGGAAGACATATCCAGACAAGCTGTGCCTGGGTGAGCTTTAGCCAAAGGAGCAGCTGTTAGAGAAGGAGCCTGATAACGTGGTGCTTTAGAGGTGAGAAAGGGCAGCTCAGCCTCCCCCTCAGTTCCCCCTGTGTTGAAATCATCCAGCCCCGTGCCTTTGGTTGCTGCTCTTCTGTAAAATGCCTGTTTCCTAAGCACAAATTTGAGAGTTAGGTGGTTAAAAGAGGTGAGAAAACCTGTCACAGCTGTCAAGCCAGAGGGAAGGGGAGGGCAAAGGACAAATCCCAGGGCTGAGTTGGTCTTCCTTTACGAGCAAAGTAAGTGGAGGCAGAGAGAATAGTGTCTCTATTAGTTACAAATATTTACAGTCTTGAACAGGGAATTAAATGACAAAACCATCAAAGTACAGAAGCATCAGCAAATCCTATAGCTCCCTAGACTCCAGAAAGCAGCTGGTTCAGACCTTCAACCATCAGTTATTTTTTGTTTTCCCCAAAGACACTGTATTTAAAACTGCTGTGTGTCTTCAAGCTTTCACTTCCAAGCTCTGATTAGAGAAAGTTCATTGTTGATTAAATATGTGCCAGGAAGAACCTACCCTGAATTTCAGATTCAAGGTTGAATATTGAGAGAGACTTCTAGAGTGGAGGAAAGTTTAAAAAAACCCCAACAGAACCAAGAACAAAAAAATCTTGAAAGTTTTGCCTTAATGCAAAAATTCGCTGTTTCCCTCTAGAGCACAGAAATGGCTTGTAGAACAGAATCACTTTCTGAAGTTTAATCGTGTAGCAATGATCCAAGAACTTTCTAATATCAGCCTACAATAGTAGCAATAGACAACATTTTGTAATAGCTGTCAAACGTTTTCTTTCTCGTGTGTTATTAAGCTTAGTTTCACATTATTCCAGAGTAAAGTACATATGCTCAACAACTTTCTTGCACCGGAAGTAGCACTACTATTGAGAAGACATGTCTATCTATAGCCTCATAAAAAGATGAGAGCCTGGGTTTGTGTAGGGGAGAAGTTCAAAAACTCTTACTCTCACAGTAATTTATAGATGTTTCAAATTAAGTGAATTTCCCATAGCAGAACATTGAAGTTGTCAAATAATACACTCTTGTACATACTACAAGCATAAACAAAATAAAACTTTTCTTATTCATTTAGACATGCAAAGCAAAGGCCTAGCCATAGCTGTACACTTACTTCAAATACTTAAGCACATGTTTAAGTGCTTGTTTAACTGCAACCGGAAAGAGTGGCTCCAATTTCATGCTGAGAAAAATGGTTAATTTTACTACACTGTATACTTTTTGCTGCAAGGTTTTCCTGGCTGTCTGTACAAACTTTTATAATAGTAAGTGCTGGCAGATTAAAAAAACCCCAAAAAACAAAAAACAAAAACAACAAAAAACCAAAAGAAAGCCACTCACACACAAAACCACCAAACCAGCAGATGCACAGAATTTGATATTAACTGCAGTTTAGAGATTTATTTAGAGAGATAAATGTGTGGCCTGATCCTGAGTAGTCCTAGGCACACTTTCTAATGTGTGCAATAAACAGGAATGAGCCCTTCAGTTGTGCAGCACTAGTTTTATTGTTTTATTGTTGTAATAATCAGGGACATTTGTGGAGAAAGTTGCAATAAGAAAGAGGAACATAAAAATTTTGGGATACCTTTAGGTTATGCCCAGGTACATACAGGGAGGAATACATAAAATTTTAATTAAAATAGCATTAATTACTGAAGGAATAGCTGAATTACTGAGGGAGAATAAGCATGAAGTACCTGTTTTCAGACGGTCTAGCTGGGACAAATTACTCTCTAGAGAACTATATTGTAGTCACAAAATCAGAACATTACCGATGTTAACATACGAGAAAGGACAAATGAAGGTCTAGTTAACATTGTAATAGCTTCTTTTCAGAACAGCACAGATCAGACATTTAGGCAAGCTCTCATTGCTGAGAACCTTTGTGAAGATTAAGTAAAAGGAGAAACTATTCAAAACCATCTTGCTTATATAATGTTAACTCAAAGGATATTTTAAAAATAGCCCAGAGGAGTCAGGGAGAATGAATATTTGGGCAGCACCTGTACTCCATCCTATCCATCTTCCTGCCAATGTATGCAGTTTTATCCCTGCTGTTGATTACAGGAAGAATCTGGGTTTTGTACCATCATATTATGAAAATGCATACTTGATGAAAGGAAAAATTTGCACATGACCAAAATCTATTGTTTAGGACTAGTGTAACTGTATCAGTGAAGTGTTACCACAAGATAAATGATCTTTTTAGCCCTCAGTCCTAGGGCAATGAAACTTACATGACTGCACTGGCTGTTTCACTGTTTTTACCTTAATAACTGAGAAACTGCTGCTTGATTTTATCCAAAACCAACTGACACAGGGTAGGGGGCAGTAAAATTCTCAGAGATAATTAAGTTCCTATGAGTTTCAGAAAATAAATGGTGGCTAAATAGAAAAACAAACCTCTAATTAGTGTTCCAACAGGTGGGAAAGCAGGTAGGCTCATCTCCTGTTTGCAGTTACCAGCTGACTAATCTATACCCTGGAAATGGCAAGCCAACCCACACACAGATAGCTCCAGACTAGGAATGGAGAAAACAAGATTATTCACAGAAGCTAAAGGACAGATACCTGTAGGAAAACTGGCTTAACTACTGCGTATGAGAGAACTTGCCTTAAAACCATGCCCCTTGCTTAATGGCATGCTGTAGAATAAATGAAGGATCCAGTTCATATACTGTTAAACACAGCAGAAAACCCCAAGGATACCCACACCTTCACATAAAATGCATCATGGACATACAGTACCTAAGCTCCCAGTCACTGGCAAATCCTCCATATAGATCTTTCAACACTACAGCTAGGGCTCATAAACAGCTTTAGGCAAAAACACTAGCTCTGCTACTGTTGCTAAAACTTCAACCTGCACTGGTTCTGAATTAGTACCCTAAAAGCTGAATTTGAGTTATTTTTTTCCCCTATCACATGTATCTTTTGTTCCTTTCATCTTGGCAGGTTTCTAACCTCTCCCTGTCCAACAATTAGGTTCACTACCTTTCTGACACCACAGATTTTAACTTAGCAGCCACTCTCAGCCCCCGTTGAGTTTCTGTATTCTTCCTGCATTTAAATCTGGCAGCTACAGCTACATCCCTCATTTGACTTGCCGTTTAGTACTGACAGCAGAAGATCAACAAGCTTCCTGCTCTCAAATCAAGCCCAGTATGACTGAAACCAGCTAAGTCTTGTGGTTGTTCAGAAAGTCATACCCAGTCCCAAGCCGCTGCGTATCAACCACACAGACCTTCAGCTGCAAAGCCTGATTGAGCAGGGCTGGATTGCAAACTTATCTCAGGAAATATATAGGGTTTTTTCATATAGAAAAGGTTACAGATGCATCCCTGACAAAACTTGCTTACTGCTAACTCTGAAAGGTAAGTATACGTTCAAAAAAAAAAAAAAAAGACAAACCAAAAACCCCACAAACTTTCGTCAGAATTGTCATTGTGAAAGGCCAGCTCAACACATTCTTTGTGTATTGTTCTCCAAAATAATTACTTTTTGTACATGCTCTATAATACTAATCTTTTTGATTGGATTTGTAAGGTTTTAGATGTAAAAGTACATTTGTAAGAAACCTGCATTAGCGATAAATTATCTCAGTGCTCAAGTGACACATTTGCAAAAAGTTATGTGGTTTCTTGTAGCTTCATGTCTGCTCTGAATATAAAATTTCATGGAGAAGAAGAACCATTTCAGGGAACACAAGTATTTAGAGTCTCTTTATTTTAAAAAGAAACTTTTGCAACAGCAGTAAGAAGCCGGAAAGAAAGAGAAAGGGACCATTCCTTCTTGTCCACAAAACTATGCTGTACAGTCTTGAAGGCGAAAAAGACTCCTTGGCTCCTTTTTTTTGCAGATGTGCTGTTGCTGGAGGCAGGAGAAAGTCCAATGCAGTATCAGATAACTCCACTAATACGATATGTTAGAAAAGAAACAGCTTGAAAAATATTGCAGAAGTCAGTTGTGTAGATTCCTCTCCATGTGTATCATAACAGAAACCCCTATGGTTTCTGGTGACCTGTTCCAAGTACAATGGATGAAAAAGGTGTATGTGTATTCCCAGGGATAAACGACATTATAGCCTTAAACATCACTGTATTATATGTGCAGAAGTTTTGTAGGGAGGCCTATATGTTTATCTCTGGGCTGGCTGGCAATTTGAATGTATTCCCCTTGGAAAGAGAAAAGATTTTTTTCCTTTTTCTTTCCTCAGTTAAAGTATTCACAGTAGAAATGGACAGGCACATTGCAGCCGTTCATGTTTGCCTGTACAAAGATTTTTACACTGTGAACACATCTGCAGTTTAGAATCGGGAATTTCAAGGCATCATGTTGTCATAATGCATTCAAAGCCATATACCCAAAGCCATATTCCTGTACCCCACCTGCCCTATATAGTCAGAGCAATGAAACCAGTAACGCTCTCACAGAGAAATGTAGATCTTGTTTCTCCTGTGCTTCAGAACAGTAAGAAACCTTGTACATTTGGGTTTTTGGTAATATTATTGACTTTGAGTTTTGCAGTTTTATTTAGTTATCATGGCGCAGCTGGGATGTGCTGTTGTTGAGGTACATATAATTTGAAACTACATAAAATACAAGGCAGACTGAGTTACTACTAAGAAAATTTAGATTTTAAGCAATGCAATCACTGCTAACAAGTAACTTACACAGGCACTAAATGGCATAATATGTAACACCAGGCTATTTGAAGACTGACATAGCTTAACCCAAAGAGAATAAACACAATTTATGGCCCAATATTTTACATGCAAACTAGGACTGCTCTGTGAGATGCTATTTCCTAGAAAATAAAACATTCATTTGAGGTTATATATGTACAGTTTTAACTGTGTGCATGTATACATAAATACATGAGCATGACTGCATGTACACAGATTAATGAAGATAACTATGTTCTGAAGTTATATTTTGCTCTTTTAATATAAGATTGCATTAATAGAAACAGTGCCTAAATAAGATGACAAGAGCTTCACAGACGATAGTCACATTATTTCTTATTTTCACCACCAAATAAAGCCATGGAGCACATTAACTCTTTTGAAGAAAACTGTTTGTATCTGTGGCAATTTTGGGAACGTCTTTAATAAGCACTGTCGTGTCATGTCATTTATGTTTGTCTTCTGCTTCCAAGTACAGGACCATTTTGTACTGGACCAGCTGCTATTTTTTCATTATATCTTGAAATATATTAGTACGTAACTATGGTAAACTTGCAGAAAAAAAAAAAAAAAAAAGTCTAATGCTTTCTATTACAAAACTGCCAGAGACAAGACAAGTGGTAAAGTATTTATGCAATACAAAGAGTAAATATTAAAGACATAGAGAAAACAGCTTGAGGAATAGATTGGAGGGTACTTTGTAGACCATGCTGTCAGAAGAGGTTGCAGACAGTTTCTTTGAAGCTAACGTACTTGAGTTTCCTCAGGCTGGTGCAGCCTAAGGCTGGAGCATCATGTGAATGAGACATATTTCTGTCTAATCCTGCTGAAAACAGATAAGTCTGCCAATTGAGACTGTGCAGGCCTGACAGCCAACGGCACCAGCCTTGTAATAGCAAAAGATTGATGCTGAAATACCAGAAATGGAACAGCAGTTTTTGACAGCAAGAAAGCAATGCGTTTGACAAGAAATTGGAGACAAGATATTTTCCAGTCAAATAAGATGTCTGTTCATAGAAAGCATCAAATCTACCTTGCTAGAAAAGTTCAAGATTCATTTGACTGCTCATATTCTATACTTCTTCCTTTCAGAGGTGTGGTAAAATTTAAAGAAACATGAATAACACTTCTGTATTCCTCATGCTTCTTAACAAGGCAACCATCCTCTGTCCTTTCTCCCTTGACAGGGAACATTAAATACAAATTTGAATTGCGGTTGACAAAATCTTTGGGGTGTTTTATGATATTCAGTATATTTAGCATTCTCAGAGTTATTTTTCACATGTTACTATCTTATTCATTGAGGTTTGGAATTGATTTAGATGATAGCTTTTAACAGTCCTATAATAATCCATTCCTTTCATCCTCATTTCCTCCAAAGCTCTGCATTAACAACTAGGTTTGACATTCTAGGCTATTTCAGTAAAAGACAAATCTCTCATCCACTTAGGATGATACTTCATCACAAAGAAAAGGATTAGATCCAGTGACCAGAGAGAAAAAAAAAAAAAAAAGTAAGGGGCAGGGGTTAAGGAGAGGAGAGAAAGAGAGTTTGGGAGAAGTTTGGAGTTTAGGAAGAAGTTTCCTTAAAGATAAATACGTTTATTTGTAGATCGTTGCTTGATGGGATGTAAAAAGACTTTCTTGTCCTGAAAACAGAGGAGAGAAAAAACAGAATGGAGAGAGGCTGCTTTAAAGGAGGGATGATTAGCAACTAACGCTAACCAAGGTTTGGCTCCAAAACTGAAGACATCTGCATATCCGTTTGTTTATAAAATGGATAATATGGCTTGGTTATCTGCAACAGCAAAATTCAATCAAGTAACCAGGATGTCCTTCCAGTGTTATACCAAGATTCTCAAAAATATCAAACTGACATAAAAATCTAGTAATTTTCATAAATTTCAAATACCTCAGAAAAATACCAACAAATCATGAATTTGAAAAAATCTGTTAACTCAATAGGAATCAAAATTTAGCTGAACTACACTGAAAGAATGCAGAACTTGTACACCTGGCTCTGCTGTTCCCAAGTTACAGAACACTACACCAAGTTTCATCTTTTGAGGATCATTTCACTCGGATTGGAAATTACCCTGTGACAGAAATATCAAACAACTATGCTCATATTGTTATGAGCAATCTACATGGATTTGTATCCAACAGTCTGAATAAAGAGCTTCTTCTCACAACTAAGAAGTAGGCAGGAGTCTTGCTCTATGACAACAAAATCCTAAAAAGCAGCAAATCTTTTAGTTAAATCTATTTTAAGTCTACTGTATTGATCACTTTTAGAAAAAAAAGCATGCAAAATTGGACTACTGTAATTGTATTCTAGTACTGTTTGACAGAAACACAAATATGATGTTGATCTAATACATTAAAAATAAGACGAAGGAAAGTCATACATAAAAACAACTGCACCAGAAATAACAATTTATATTATCATTTCATACTTAAAGCCTTGCTTACAGAAGAACTAGAGAAACAAGCACTGGAAATTCTAAGTCAAATCTTACTGCTTACCACTAGCACACCTATTTGCCAGCAGTGAAACCCCATAGAGTTGGATTTCCAGAGAATACGAATTGTTTATCTTTTTAAGGGATGAAAACCAATAATAGAAATATGAAAACAGATTTTTACACCAGCTGTTACAAAGAAAGAGAAATACAGAATTCATTTGCCCCAAAACACAAATGAAGTGAATCACCTTAGTCACTGCGATATTTAGAATAAAACCGTGTCACTACTGCAATTTATCTCCGGGTACAATTGAAAGTGACCGTTACATACATGTGAAAGTGTGGATCTAGATACTATATAAGTACTCCTAACTGGGTACCTAGTTAATACCTAGGCATTAGGAACCACAAGTTTATGAATATGAGGTCCCCAAGAATCAAAATACATTCACTTTGTATCACTCTAATTAGTTTTGAAAGCAAAAAGCTTGCACAGCGCACAGACACTGTATTTTAGTTAGAATTACCCTGTATAGGTCACATTTCTTTATTTAATAAGTAGTTCAATTTGATATCATTGTACTCTTTACCAAAATCAAAACCACTGAAGTGTGATCACGTAAAGCTCTTTGCGATGTTATTTACTAGCAATTTTATTTCCTGCTTCTTCCTGTAACAAATTCTTGGCTTTTAACTGGTTATGGAATATGATTAGTTTTTGAATTAGAGCTAGGAAGATTTAGGTCTCCATATTCATTGAAGTGATCTTTACTGAGGAACATTTTATATTTTGGTAAGCAGTATTCTAGGAAAAAATTACTTTAATGACTGAACAGATCTGGTTTCCTATATTTTTAAAAGCCTTATTATGGACAACGAAGCTTTCAGATATAGCCTCTCAAATATACTCTGCTTACAGATCTCAAATAATTTGGAGATATTTACGTGGATTATTATGAAAAATTTATAGATGCAAACATCGGTTTCTCATGGTAAGATACAAAACAAACAAACAAACAAACAAAAATGCATATTTAAAATTAAGCATATAAAACAAAGTCAAGCTCATTCACATCTTCGTTTGAAAAAGAAATTTGATGCATTTCATTTTTACACACACCCACATTGTTATATTTTAGGTAGTATTCTCAGCATGCTACTGCAGGCAGCTTTGCCTTATTAACTACCATGCTATTGCCTTACACAAATAGTTTGACTTTTTTTTTTTTTAAGAGAAGAATGAAAAAATTAAATACTGTGAGTCATAAGGAGAACAGTACCAGGCTAGTAATTCACTGTCTTGACCTTTTGGCAGGAATGTACTGTACCCAAGGTTTCAGGTAATTACCAGAGCTGTAGATAATAGTCTACATTAAATCCGTGTTGACTAGAGATATACAAAGCCAACTTTCCAATGAGTTTTCATCCACCAAATATAGCATGTGATTTCACAATATGTGTTCCAAATACAAACCATTATTGAGGACACGATATGAACAAGGAGAGACGTGATATGTTGTAAAGACAGAATATGTTGTAACTTTGTTGAAAGAAATGCTGTAAAATAAATTTTAAATACAAGTGCCTAGTCTGTGTGTTAATGAAATGAAATCAATTTCCTAAGAATTGGTGTGGATCTTGCTGATATCCCAAATATTAAACGCAAAGCCAGGCTTAAAGTTGGATAATTAGATGCATTTAACTATTTGTTGCATTTTATGAAATAATGCTCCAAAAACTAAAGGCAGGATGCATAAGTAAGAAAAACAGTAGTCAAAAAATGAAATAAAATCTGGAAAGAGAAACAGACAGAGCATCCAAGACCATTCTTACTGCTTTTTGTACACTATGTGAATTTTTATCCCTATGCATATTCTTTTTAAAAGGAAAATGAAATTTTTTATACGGTCCTTTTTTTTAATATTTTCAACATTAATTGTTTTATTACACATTTAACCTAAGATTCCTCTCCTTTTTTTATGTTTCTTCTTTTCTACGCTCTTTATTGTTTTTCGTTTAACTCCCTTTTCTAAGAGAAAAGTACAAGAACAAAATGAACCTAAACCTGTTTTTCCACAAGTGATTATACTCCCTCTGTATTTTCACTATAGTTTCCTTCTTGTTCATTCTTAATTCTCTTTCACTCTCCCTTCTATTCTGCAGATGTATCCTTCTACACTTTTTTGTCATCATCCTTGTCTCCCTACACCCACCCACCCCCCGCTGTCAGTCCCTCAGATTCTTTGTCTTCTTACCACCACCACTGCTTTATGTACGTAAACATTCAAGATTTCTCTCCCCACGTGTCCCCAGAAGGCAAAGCAGAGAGCTCTCACATCCATTGCCCGTGCTTCCCTCTCATTTACAGACACAGGAGCAGAGGGTGACAGCTGGTGCATCTAAAAAGCCACTCCACAACCCCTCCTTACACTCCTGCACTGCAAAGAAACAGTAGTTGATGTTTTCTCCTTTCTGGGAGTTAAAGTAACTACAGAGGTATACAGTTGTCATAAGAAAGCCTTATTATTTTTCCTTAGCTGGGAAACAAAGTCCTCCTTTCTCTTGAGCAGAATCCATTATCAAGGACAAGTCAGGTAAGAAGACCAAAATTGATGTTCCTGCCCTCTTAATGAGAAAGCACAGCATCTATTAACAGAAAAAAACTGTTAGGTGCCCAAGCTTTCCACAGAATGATTTGTGCTCATGCCAACTAGCTGGAGGAGGATTTTGGTACCTCTCAAAAAATGAGATTGTTATTGTAACAGAAAAAGAAACAAGATTAGACTACAGAAGATTCCGAACAGCCATCTTTCAAAACCCACTGATTTCCTGAGCTTTAAAAATAAAAGAAAAAAAAAAAAAAAAAAAAAGAAGTTTCTGCAAGAGCTACTTGCAAATTAACAGTCTTTCCAAGAGAACTGCAGCTGCAGAAATATCTCTCTGAAACAGCCCTCTATTTTAGTTGTGTTTGTTCAGAAATAAAAGTTCTAGAAAGGAGAAAACAAAGGTAACGGTATGTGATTTCAAAAAAAAAAAAAAATTAAAAATTCATTATTTCTTTCATTAATGAGAAAAACAGTAGGAGTTTGCCATGAAAAGGTGGTGGAGTATTCTTGGGGTTTGTGGGTTTGTTTGTTTTGTTTGTTTTTTTTAAGTTATGATGCAACATTTTAACACAGAATTCCATGTAACACCCTCCAGTATGCTCTGGAGATCTAACATGTCCCAGCAGCAAGGGGCAATTCAGAGCATGGGATCCCAGCCAGGGGGCAGGCTGCCAACCCTGTGGGTCTAAAACAGTTATCAAGCATCCGTTTAAACTTTTTTGGGTTCCTCTGAAATAGCAGTCTGAATGGTAATTCCAGTCATCTAATAAAACATCCTGCTAAGAAATGTCTTATGGGAGCAAATTATTCAATTCCACTATTCAAGAACATAGAAAACTTTGGTTTAGATTAAGCTGTTGGGATCCTGCAAACATACAGGACTTAAGCACAATGGTGCTATTAAAATTTTCTGCAAAAAAATGCAATTCGTCAAAATTCTCCACATCCATTTTGAGAAGAACTAATTAATATTTTTCAGACACACCCCTTCATCACAGTCTATGAATAATATGTTCACAATCTTAATGATTACATTTTGGTTTGGTGAATCCAACCAAATCACGTGAGGAAGGTAAAATGCAAGCTTTGTCTTACTTGTAGTCAGTGAAGGAAGACTGATCAAGCAAGTTGTTAACAAGTTAACAAGTATCTCATGACTATAATAAAGAAAAACTGGATGTGAAACTCTCTTCCAGTCTCACAAATTTTTCTTATATGATGAGATGAACTCAGGACCATTTCAAGTAAAACTGATGCATGAAAGGAGGAAAGCCCCTGAGGCACTCTCCGTGGGTATGTGACATGCAGGTTTATTTCTACCCATCAGCTGTTCCGTGGAGATTGCGGATTTAGAAATCTATATCTCTATCAAAACTAGTATATAATTGCTGCAATGAAGACTTGATTTTAGCAAATACACATTTCTGAGAAAGAACACCAAGAACTTTAAGAAGTTCTGCAAGAGTTTTAGTAGTTTTGGTGACTGCCAAATCTTTTTCCTTCCCAGTTGTAGTTAAATGAGCTTAAAAATTAGTAAATCCTAGATCTTGAACCAGAATACAGAACAGAGAAGTGAATGGCCATACAGCACCAGGCAGCTCTGTTTCAGCACTGTGTAAGAAGGGGTCTAGTACCAGATACTAAGAGAATGGTTACAAAATGTGTAAGATGATGTTAGCCTAAAAAAACTTCTTGGCTTCCAACAAGCAGTTTAGGCACTATCGAATTGGAGGTTACGTCTAGGCAACAGTATTAATAACTACACCTCCCATACGAATTTGTCAAATTATTTCTTGAACCAATTTATACTTTTTTGCCTTGTGTGACACAGGATCGGCTCCACTACCAGAGCACCGACCTCCACAACATCATGCCTTAGATGACAATTTGCCACAAACTATAGCACAGTAGACTGAATCAGCAGACCTTAAGTCAAGACTATCCTTTGTTAGAAATAAGCAGTACTGTCTGAGTTTCATCAAATTACTAGAAAGAGAAAAGGTCAGTGATTTCTTTGTTCAAGAAGAAACCAACTTATGAAGTGCTAGGAAAAGTGTGATTTGAAAACACAGAAGAAGATGATCTGCACTTACATATGTAATTTGTTTGCACTCCTTCAGAGTTATGTTCCAGGCTTTTACACCCTTAGGATAACAGGAGCACTCATATGAGAATGCTCCCTTTATGCAATATTTGTATGGGAAAAAAGATCTGACAAAACACCACAGAAAGCTACTTTCCACCTAAGCAAGGCTACTTTCAAGAAGCACCAGAATTATTATTTACAGGATGATTTTATAGAGTTACTTACATTGCTAGGTTTAATTTATGTGTAGTCTTTGTAAGGATTCATATACTGAATAAAGCTTTTCTGTTCAGAGACATGATTTATTGCATCCATTCTAATTTGAACCTTGACTTTTAGGATCAACCCCTACTTGCCTTGTTCTTCAGTGCACAGAGCTTGCAAGGTAACTTTAAAAGGAATCTGGAAACAAGCTTCACAAGAACTAGTTGCTTTAATTCTGTCTCTTATGTAATTATAAGGCTATTTTAGTTATGCAGACCCTGATCCATCATTTCTCTTTAAGTGGTTTGATAGAACTGCACAGCCTATCCAGAAGGCTGTTAACTACCTGAATCTGCACACTAGAATATACAATGTATTTATCTAAAAATATTCAATAGGCCTTTGACAATATTCTTTTAATCCTGACAAGATCATTTCTAGTAAATACAATAGTAACATAGGAAAAAAATAACCAGACTTTAATGTATCAAAGTTATACGAAATAAGCAAGAGGTTCAAAACTATTGACCCCATCCCTTTTTCCTACAGTGTGATTAATTCCTCCTCACTGTACACAATATTGGATCAATGTAGTTTTATCCCCCTGCTTACATCATCATTATAATAATCTCTGTTTCAGTTTACATAAATGTCCTCCAAAGATCAGGAGGGAAAAAAATCCCTGTAATAAAAAGGAAACTGATATACCGCATCCACAGCAAAACCAGAATACTGGGAAAATCAATAGATTTATAGACAGATGGCAGAAAGGAAGGAAGAGAATAAAAATAACCATGCCATGCAAACCAGAAAGGATTTAATGATTTGTTTTGAATCAGCTAAGCCATTTATACTGCACTGATTAGAGAAAAAAACTTTTGTTGTATCATTTCTCATATTAGGGCTGGAATTTCAGTCCATGAGCTACATCCTTACAGAGAGGTAAATATGTACATATAACACATTTCTATGTACAAGACAATGTGCTGGTGAATAAACTTCATATATGTAAAATTTAGAT
Source organism: Leptosomus discolor (assembly GCF_034619465.1). NCBI lineage: Eukaryota > Metazoa > Chordata > Aves > Leptosomiformes > Leptosomidae > Leptosomus > Leptosomus discolor. The sequence continues at coordinate 76,509,736 of NC_141393.1, read as the reverse complement.
TGGTTCCCTCTCCATTTCCAAAAAGTATGTGTGGGTTAGAAGTTAGTAGGATTCTATCAGGAACATAAAATGTGCCTTTTCACAACAGGAAGGAATCAGTTTCTCATTACGCTCTTTTCCTTCATTTGAGTCCCATTTAGAATATTTGCACAAATCTTCGACTGAAACAAAAGACTGCACTTACTCTTATCAAATGACAGCAGGTTTCTCATTCTACAACTCAAATGTGGCCACATATGTTTTTCTTGGGGTGGGGAGGCAGTGGGGAAGACAGACACATCCAGTCAGAATGAGAAGATATTGCACTGAATGATTCTACTGATATATGAGTCAAAAACTAAGCCAAAAATGTTTACACTAAGATGAATTGTCTTAAGTAACCCACTTCTCAGCTGAAATTCTAGATTTCTTTTTTTTTTAGTCCTGTATTTTTCCCATTGGTGACTAATAAAGCAGAACCACCATTCCTATCTACATATCTCTCCCTGAAGTACTTACAACAGTAATCAAAAACATTGATATCACTGTAGCTTTAGGGGACACTCAACACCAAAGACACACATTGGAATTTGTATTATGATACAGTTTTTAATTCCTGTATCCTTAGAATTAGTATTACTTATCTATTATTTCAGGCTACATTGTCCAGATTATTTACCTCTATTCAGGTAAATGGGATAGTACTTCGGTGTTCTATAGTTTTAGCAATTATTTTCTATATATGCTTTGTATAATGTGCATTCTGTTCTGCTTAAGTCATCACAGAAGAAGTTAGAAGTTATTTAGGTCCTTACAGGTTCTATTTCTCCAATTGAAACCATTTTAATATTTCCAGTTGAAGAAAAGACAAAATTGTTTCTCAAGTACCTGGCAGTATCTATTTAAAAAAATAAAATGAATGGGCCTTTTTGATGAATTTGACAAACTCCTTATTTTCATTCAAGCTATTTGCAAGCTTTTTGCCCTTTTTTTTCCTGGCATTATCATAATTTCAAACGACTACCACGTCCAAACAGTTCTCACCAGATTCAAAACAAATTTCTTTCTAGAAAAAAAAATCATTTTTCACAAATAGCCTTACTGAAGCCTCTAAAATGAGTTAGAAGTTTACAGTCTAAAGCTACACCTCATTCTTTTTGGCCATTTTTTCCCCCAACATTATTGCTCAGGGTGCTTCCAATGGCAGGAGTTTTTCCTGTTTGCTTGGCTTTGGGGTTTTTTATTGGTTGGTTGATTGTTTTTTTAAACAAATCCTAGATAGCTCCACTGAAGTTACAGCTACATAACCATGCTTTTGTTTTTGGCAAAGTTGCTTTTTTAGCAGAAAAAAACTTAAGTAGTAAAGTAATGCATTTTTTCTGTTCCTAGTAGGCCAAATCCTTCTTATTTTTGTCCAAATTAAAAGTTACCTAGATCAATGATCACAGATCTTAAGTATTACGAAAGAATCATAGGAATCATTGATACATAGGAAACATCTTCTTATGGAGAACACTCTTCAGAAAAAGCAATATAACTAATTTCCAGTTATAACACGTCCAGAAAGTTGTTTCCATTGTGATTTTGACAAGTTACTTGAAAGGACACAGCAGCAGTCCCTGTATATCTGTAGAAGCAATATGAAATACGAACACACAAAAATAGTGATTGTTTTGGGCTTTATTACCTACTGAAAGTCAGCCCAATACAGCTTAATCACCCTCAAACACTGTGGTTTGTGGCAGACTGTGGGGGTCTGCTGAGCCCTCTCTCATACTGCTTGGCTTCACACCCACCTGTTAAGCAGCATTACTATACAGCCAGCTAAACAACCTCTTCTCCTGGAAAGTGGTAGTGGCTGGCATCATAAGTGTCTTTGATCTATAGGCAATCACGGACCTTGAAGTTGTAGTGTAGTTAGTATGCTCATCATTCAGGCTAAATAAAAAGCCTGAAACAAAACAATTAAGCTTTTTTATGGAGTGAGATAAAGAAAATAATAGATGTTACCATTAAAGATACTGAGCTACGTGACAATAACAGAGAAAGAACTAACTGGGAGAGAAAAGCAGCACTTTCCAACTGACTAATTCCACACAGAGGAGCGGACACATGGGTAAATTGGAACTGAAAATGTCAGGGAAAAAAACAGGAACTCAAGCAGAAAGCTCCAACACAGGAGAAGACATTAAAAAGCACAAACTTGAGGACACACTGGGATGCCTAGAAACTCCACCAAGGAAAATGTCTGTTGTGTTAAAGGAACCAAGGTAAAACTTGTACACATTTTATAAAGAAACAAAAAAAACTCTGATAGTGCCAGTTTTGGTTTTTTTAATATTGATTTTCTCAGGGATTCCCATACCTGTTTTTCTCAAGTAGTGGCAATGGCCAGCCATGGCTGATGCGAGGGGAAGGGATGGTGGTGCTCAGTACTCACAGTGCTGCTGGCAGCTATAGAAACCAGCTCTGCACCAGATGACGAATCAGGTGTGATTCTCCACCCCTTCCCACTGTACTCTCCAAGCACACATCCTTACACCCTCCCCAACAGCAGACCCTTATCCAGCACTACCTGACTTTAACAATCACACCTTCAGCGCCTTTTTGTTACATTTCCCTAGTGCATGATCTATCTCCAGCTCTGTAGTCCAGCTCCGGACCCAGTTCTAATCCAGACGTGCACTGGCTTGGCCCTTCATCTGTGCACAGGTGCTTACAGGAATAAGAAACCAGCTCCTGACTGCCTGCAGTAGTCATGATGCTCAGAAACTGAAAAGTACAGTCCAGCTTCCCCCTACCTGCTGTCTAAAAAGGTATCATATGCTAGCAGCATGAAAATTGCATCAAATTTATTTCGAATTCCTTATATTTTTCAGCCAGCTGTGAATAACAAAGCATGCATACAGAATTAGTGACACATGAATTAATGTAAGGTTATTTTCCTCCTCATATTCAGGCACAGTGGCACTTTCAACACCACCTTCACTTGTTTATTCTGTATTAGTCACAATCAGATAAACTGCTTAGGCTCCCATTTAATAGGCTTCTCATACAAATCACTTTTAAAAAATCTTTTTCTGGCTGCGGTCTGCTCAGATGCAATTACAGCTTAGCTCCTAAATTTACGTCCTTGAATTTAGTAAGGTCTTGATTTTGAAAGCAATCTTATTTAGATTAGAAAGCTTGATGATTTTGATATTTAAAGCCACATACTACTCAGAGATACCTCTACTGAATTTTTCTTGCATCTTTCTGGAATTCAGCACTTAAAACAGAACCAAAGCACCTCAGCAGGTCTTCCATTGTTGAATTTGTTGCTTACTAACTGAAAACCTGCATGTCTTTATGATCCTCAAGAACAACAATACTTTAGCAAGTCCAGCTAAAATGAAACCAGTCAGGTTTTTTCAGCAGGGAAATGTGTTGGGAAGCAGTGAGGTTACAGCTCCTGAGACCGTATCGCAGAATTGCAACCAGACCCATTAATAGAAGGAGCAATAGAAGTTCATTGTAATTTATTGACTCTTACACAAAGTTGTATTCCAAAGTGTTATTCTTAGTGACAGAATCAAAAGACTTTCCATTACCATTACTGCAATATTTTAAAAAAAAAAAAAAATCACAAAGAAATCTACAGCGATTACTGCTGTTAGAACCCCTGGGTTTTTTTGCTGGTGCATTTTTGTTTCGGTTTGTTTGTTTGTTTGGGGTTTTTTGTTGTTGTTTTTGGTTTTGTTTTTCACTTAGGTTTTCTACTATCCCCTTACCAAGAGAACAGAGGTTATGCAAAACAGAGTTTGCTTAATTCCAGTACAAAACATAAGAGTCAGTCAATCAGTGAGGCAGTGAGTCAATCATACTTCTCTATTGCAGTGTAAGCTGAAAGTGAAAAGAGAAGTTGTTTAGTTGCTGCTATTTTAACTTATCACAACACTTGCTGAAAATGATTTGGGTACATATAAAAAATTAAGGAAAGTTTAGGATAGGGTCCTATCCACCACAAAAGCTCTAATCCCACTGGTAATAACAGTTATTATGCCTCTTGTAATATTCTCTGTGAATGTGGCTGCATGTCAGTGGGTCAAATAGATTTGTGCTTTCCTTAACTTTCTTCTTTCCTGTGAAACTGCCATTAAGATAAAACTAGCACTTTGATAAAAGAACTAAGCATCTTTACCTGAAGGCAGCAGTGGAATCTGAAAGAACTATGCCATACTTGTATAAGTAATCACAACTAAATTACTGATACCTGCTGCACATCTGAGCATTGGTGGAGAAATATGTAAGAGCAGATACAGTCTCAGAGACCAATTTGTGTAGGGAACCGTTTCTAAGGGTTTGCAGAATGCAGTCAAGACACTGACAACCCACTCAGCTAGAATTACTGGGGTTTTTTATAATATATACCATTTTCCCTCTGGCTTTTGATAGCACATTACAGGGAAAGAGTGTTTGCTTTTTGTGTATATATTAGAACTATATGGACAGCAGGTTTAAAGAGCATAGTATATTGAAAATTTGACATCTTCCAGATTAATGAATCTGTACATACTGGTGGCAAGTTAGAAAAGAGATGTTTCAGCTGAAAGATTTCAAAAATCATATTATGACTTAACTTGAAGATATGAACCTATAAATCTGGGGGAAAAAATTCCTAAACTTAGTGCCATCACCTGCTGCATTGGATATGCATCTACTTTCTAGAGCAGAGTTTCCTGTTAGAATTTTAATTGGGTGGAAAGAAATTAAATACAATATTTAGAATTATGGAAACCAAACAAATATGTACCTTTTGTCAAATAGTTACATATATATCCAACTGTTAACTAAATAAAAAAAAAAAAAAGTAACTCAGACGGGAACAGCATTATTGATTTCTTTTTTTCCTATGAGACAAAGTAGAGTTATAAAAATAATTGTTTTTCACATGGTTTGCTATGCTTAAATTATTCCTGCTGTAGTTACATTATGCCTAGTAGAGAAAAAGCCTCTTGGGTTTAATCTAAGCCTTACTGAATGTTATTAGATCACACTTACTCAATCAACATTCCTTTCTGTACACTATACATAGCCTAAATTCTGTCAACAGCCAAAGTTGGTCATTCAGGTTGCAAGTACAGTATTATTTGTGGACAGCCCCTGGAATCTATAAGCCTGAAGGTGTTGCATTTAAACTACAGGAACAAGTGCCCTGAGTTAAAATGTACAAGAAGACCAACTGTGTTACATCTCCAGGTTTTTGCTAAGTGTAGTCCAAATTTTTCTGTGGTTTTAGCAAGTACTTTACCTATTACGTGTGAAACCTGCATCTGACCACTGTTTTGGCACACCACCAACTCAATGCAGCTTGAAGACGAGAACAAGCTGATAATTTAACCCTTAGTTGTGAGTCAGAATTCATTCTGGAGCGTGCAAATATTTGCTATAAGCTACAGTGAGTGACGTTAAAGTGTCAGCTATACTAAGACTGAAGGAATATATGAAAAGGTCTTGTGAAAGGCAGTCACCACAAAATGTATTCTTTGATACTACTGGAGACATGTCCTCCATGATGAGGCATGGAGAAACTTGCTGGTGGGTGAGTTTAAATTTCCTTTCTATTTCACAGATCTGTAGCTGTGCAATGCAGGCACAAATGCAAGAGAAGTGTTTCAAGACGGTGACCTCAGACATTTATGACAGGAGTCTCTTAACAGTTAAGGACTTCCAGAATGCTGTCACCCCAATCTGGGTATTATCTTTGGCCTCTACTCAACAACCTGCCATAATTATATTTAATAAAAAGAAATCACAACGATATGAGCACAGATACTGCTGTTCTGTTATCAGTGGCTACACTGAAGGGTCAAAAGGCAGAATTATAGTCCATTAGAGAAAAGCAAGTAAGTGTGCATGCTCATGAGAAAACAGGGACACCTGAGATGCAGCTGATGGGGAAGAATCAACATTTGAGAATTTCAGAAGCTTCACTTGACGTTGAGGTTTGCAATCAAGGATCATCAAGGAATCAACACCAGCCAGAAATTATTGCAAGGAAAAGAAATACACTGTGAAAAACTAAAAATCAAAATCAACCAGAGAGGTATAATCATTTACAGAACTGTTAACGTAATTAGAAAACCAGCAACTATAACCTGGTGCACGGTCTTGACTTGAGAAAAATTCTGTTTGTTGGCACATACTACTCACAACTGTGTTAGGCACATGAATAAAATACTGACCACCACAGAGTAGCATTAAGCAGCATATCACCAGGGCCACCAAAATACCTTGAAGGTGCTTATATCAGAGAGAGAGAATTTCTTTCCCTGTAATTCCTTCTCTTGGTTTCTTCAAGATGTCAAATGCCAGTCTAGGTGAAGATTCCTGTATTACTGACCTCCATGCATTCCCATGAAATGTAGACTTTAGTGCAAGGGGAAATGGCTTCAAGAAAAGGCTGCATAAAGATATGTGATATAAGCCACCTGACCACTAGTGTTTCACTAAAATCTCTGCAGCCTCCTCACCCATGGGTGCTACTGTTACTTCTGTTCTGACAAAAGAATTGGGACACACATGAAGTAAACTATAATCTGCCTTCTCTGACAGTCACCCTCCTGTTTCTTCCCATAGCCGTGTGTGCAGTTGAAACTCTACACTGAAATAGAAAGCAGAGAAAAACAACAGAAAGAGGACAACAGAGGAACCCCAGGTTGTAGTTCTGGACAGAGGAGAACTAGTTACGCATCATGGTCTAAAATAACTGGATGAGATACTAAGGAAAATAATAGTAAACAAGATACTGTGTCAGATGGAAAATTCAGGTTCAGCAGCGTGTCAGTTAGTGGTTTCATGTTACTATGGAAATGCAGTGTGGCAATTTAAATATCTGCAGCACCACCTGAAATGTTAATCTCCTTTCAGCAACATTCACAAAGGCAGTAGCAATAGTAAAAATGTGCATGTTTGTCACTCAGAGTTACTGATATCTGCACAGTACTTCATCTGCACAGTACTATTCTTTCCAGATTTCTCAATATATATACATTCAAATAATATATTCAAATTGATCAGTCAACTATAAATCCTACTTCAATATGTAAAGCTATTGAGATACAATGGAGAGAAGTGTAAGAAGCCTAACAGTGAATGCATGGGTTTCAAGAATTCAGAAGTTCCTGTGAGTGTAGTAATTATTTATTCTATGAAGCTTTGTTGACAAAACCAGATTTTTTTAAAAAAAATCTGTCATTTGATCTGTTTTTTCAACAGCTACCATCTTTATTCACCCATTTAATGTATTTTACTTAACAGCTTCAGTTAAAAGATCTGCAACTGTAAATACTCCGACACAGATAAATGTTAGCTTTGTTAATATATTTTTTAACACTTACTCATGTATTTCATAAAATGTAAAAAAAAAAGCTAGCATAGAGTGTGCTGCCACCTATGACTGTGGTGGTATAATGTTCTGCCTGCCCCCCCCCCCCCCCCCGCCTTATTTTTTCTCACAAAATTTTTAAACAGCCTCCTGTCCCCTGAGGCACCATCACAACCAGCCACCCTTTAGTCAGACGCGTTTGCTGGAGGTGCCACAAGCCTGTTAGTCAATAAAATGCATAATTTACACCAAGTATTTCATAATTCTGCTGAATAAATAAAAAAAAAACTAGTCAACTTCTTATTCGGAATTCTTGTTACTAACATTTTAACAAACATTTTACACTTCTAACTGAGTATCATGGAACGCTGACAGTTGTAGAGGTTCTGAACAGTCAACCATGCTCTTATTCACAATTTGCATTGATCAAGAGGTCACTTTTAAGTGAAGAGCATCAGACTTTTTCCAAAGCAGACGTATTCCCCGTTGGATTTTATGCATTAGCGAGAAATAATGGAGAAGGTCCCAGGTAGATACAGGGGTGCAGCGAGCACTGTGCTGAAACGACCTCCAGAAATCAACAGGAATTTCTCCTGTGAGGGATACTGAGTGATCAATAGGTATCTAATTTAATTGTCTCTCAAAATCCATTTGCATTACCATTTCAAAGGAAGATGCCTACACTGCAGTAAGTTTAATTTTAAATATATTTTGATGGCTCTTTCCCCTAAAAGGGACATCTTGTGCAACTGGGTTTAAGTGCATTAAAAAAAAACAGGTTTTGTTTGTGAGTTGCTTTGAAGCCTTTGCTTTTAAATGATGACAAGTCTGTTATGCTCCAAATCACTTAGCTACATTACGAAAAAAGTCACTGAAATTAAACAATATAAGCTTCCAGTTATGTAAGTCTTCTGTTGTTTTCATTACTGCATTTCCCTGCAGCACCTCTTGCAACTGTTGCATTGATAGTGCATGGGACAGATAAGCTGCTCTGTTCCATGCTCCACAGCATGTGGGGCAGGTGGACAGATGGACCCATACTTTCTGCAGAGATAAAACATCATAAGAGGTAGAACACAGAACTGATGACCGCTCTCAAGGTACCTCAGGAAGAAGAACACACTTGACGCTGAAAGGATAATCACGTGCTGGTGGTGCAGTAGTCTTTGGGAAGACCTTAATGCATTGACAGAAACACTTAAATGGTTTCAGGCACGTGTCGCCTAATTCACGAGACATCATCATCTTCACACACTCTTGTCGCTAGATAGTGGAAAGACAAGGTGAAGCTGTGCTTGTCTCTCATATTCTGCAAATTACTGTATTTCAGGTTTTGTTTTAGGAGCTACCTAGGCAATGCTCACATTTTATTTCTCTGTCCTTTTAGGCCATATAGGAAAATGTTTTCTAACTATACTTAAAAAAATAAATTTATTCTATAAAATCCAAGTTCAAAGTTGTTACAATCATGTTATAAGCCACTCTTTTTCTCTGCTCAACAACAATTTGCTTGTTTTGTGGGAAAAGTCATATCTAACGAAGGTATCTATGTAGTCTGCATGTGTGGATACATTTGTTTAAATGCAGAATTAATAGAGAATTAATACTGAGCTTATAAAATGAAAGATAGTAAAGATTAAATGTGCAGCAGCAGACTCATTAAACTAAGTGCACCTAAAAAATGAATGCACTGCCTTAATAAGTACGTAATTGTGTAAGACTTTCACTAGAGCTTTTGAAGTTTCATCTGATTTTTTTCTTAGACAAAAATTAGTGTTCCACACAGTAGGTATTTCAACTAGATAATCAATAAACTAATCTAAAATTTTGTACACATGGACTGAACATAGAAATCAGTCAGCCAGCTGAAGTGCTACATTATCTTTCCAGCTTATAGTTTCCTCCAATTAAGAATATATAAACCTCATCACAGTTCCATTAACAAGTCATAAGAATCGTAGCTATAGAAACCCCGCCAAATTAATTTCTTCATTATTTCATGTTCTTGTCTCATTCCTTAACCATCCTGGAAAATAATACAACATAGAACATAAATCACTCAGTTCAGTGAAATGATATGAGCTGTAGGTGTTGCTTTGGACAAAGATCATATTTGACTCTGGTGAAAGTAGCGTTTTTCCACGTGCGCATGTTAGATAAATTAGAATTGTGAGTTTTTAACTGATGCTTTCAGCAAAGTAGACCTTTAGTTTTTTATTTCAATCTATAAATCTGATAATTTTTTTTACATAGTGTTATTTTTCTTCAAATGCTGCCCGCCCCCCCCCCGCCAAAGAATCTTTTGCTGTAGTGTGGGCTTTCCATGGATACCATCTACTGAGCAAAAATATCATTCTGAAAATCCCACCCAGTTTACTGCTTTTCCAAATAACTTGATATGGCACTAATTAGTCTGAGAGTCCAAAAAATACTTCAACTTGCTGAAGAAGACTAGATGTAATATCAAAGAACATTTACTACATCTGCAACCATTTTCTTGGCAATATTTTTTGTTGTATAACTTATTTGAGAAAAACAAGAGCCGAAGTAATTTACAGTTCCACAGAACACTTGAAAACTCTGGGAAGGGTAAATAAAGTGTAAAGTAGTAATCTGAAAGGTTAAACACCTCCAGTTTATCAGTTTTCTGTTCTATAAAGACAGAAACAGATTGCTTATTTCAAAGAGCAATTTGGATCCTTACTACAGACATTTATTGTGTTTCAGTTTTGCTAATTCTAATTATGCTTAAAACCCAGTCTTCATAACAATGAAGTCCTTTGCTCAAGGTAGTCCTTGTTTTTCCATAGTCATGTTTAAAAATAAGCTTTAATCACAGAGGGTCAATAGCTACTGCAGAAACAGTCCTAGGGGGTGTGAGACTTTTAGGTTTGAACTGTTCTCCGTTCTATTTCCACAGTGCCACAGCAAAGCATGTATCAAGAAAAATACAGCTATAGAAAATGATGCTACAGTTTTTATACTGTTAGAGCTTAAGTCCTGACCAACCTCTGCCCTGCTCAAAAAGAGAGCTCACAGGCAGGAAGTAGCTAGGAGAAAACAGACACTTCTAGAAGAGCAAAGTCACATTAATGGTACTTTGTAATAGTGATGTGCAATACAGGGACAGTGCAATCTATTGGTACACTGTGGTTTTAGGGGACTTACTGTAGAGAATAAGGAGATTTTTTGGCATCTCCTTGGAGGCTATACACTTCAGAAGTCATGGCACTACTTTAACACAGCTTTGGTGTGATACACTTTATTTGGTTTCAAGCCACTTTGCAGGAAGAACAGTAGAAATTCAGATTTGCTGCTAAAATGGTTCTTAAATGCAACAATTCCCATGGCAAGTGCTATCAGATTGGAAGCTTAGGTGCTCCTACAAAACACTGTGCTTCCTGCCTCTTTACAAGAGCGTACAGGTTGAGCTCATCCAGACAACTTGGTACTACTATGTAATCAAGTTTATTGTGGCAATGAGAAACACATCGGCTGATGAGTCTCTGCTATTTTGAAACACTGTTTTCATTCCTCATTCTACTACTTGTACGTGACTAGACATAAATAAGTAAGGTTCAGCCTCAAACTTCCTGTGAGCTTAATGTTGCAATAACTTAAAACAGATTAGGATCTGATCCTGAACTAGCCACTTTTAACCTATCTGCAATGCAAAACACAAGTTCAGCTGAACCTATTTAAATAGATCTTTGATTTACTTTGCCTGGTACATATCAACAAATGCTGAGATGCCATTAATACCGGCACATCTAAACATTATTCATTATGAAGTCCCATTTCCCAATCGGACAGCTCCACATTTCCTGTGGTCACCTAATTAATGGGTGTCTATTAGACCCATCTGCAAATCTTACTGGGTAATACTTTCACAAAACTAAATTGAGCTTGCCACAGCAGAAATGATGCAGTACCATGGGGTACTATTAACTATATAGAGACATACTTTATCCTAAGCCTTAGGCACAATCAATAATGAGTTTCTTTCCTGAGATGTTATGGGGTTATAAGCACAAGATGATATGGTTGAATTACTTAAGTTTTGATGACCTTTTTCTATTTAGATCTTAACTCTCAACAGATACGGAGCTAGACCAAATTTTATTACACAATAAAATTCCCTACCAATTCTAAAATTAAAAAACTTAACTGCCTAAAATATAAAGCACTATCTTGTCTGTGTAAAAATTTAATAGCTACAATATTAATAAAACAATATGAGGACTGACTAATATATTCTCTGTCCTTCATTTCTTTGTAGACACAAGACTGTTCTTTGTTATTTTTTTGAGACACTAATTTAGGCAAAAGCAGCACAATCTGATCAGCTGGTAAGGATTTGAAGGTACATCTCCAGCCCAGTTAACAGCGCAAATCTTTGCAAATCCACTGAAGGCGTGAATGCTTTGTCTAGCCTCACTGTGAGCATGCAGGCAGAGAAATCTCCACATATTCTACTTGGAGATTAATTTTCACTAATTATTCCACTACTTGTTTCAAGAATTTCTTTTCACTAATCTCCCAAACAGTTTTCTTAGCTGATTCTCTTAAGCAAAGAGGTTTATATTGAAGGAAAAACCCAGAAACACACAAAAAAACACACACAAAAGTAACCCGTTAACATATTATTATTCCATCAGTATTTCTCTCAAATGCATTTAGAAGTTCCTTCTCAGACACAAAATTTGTTTCCAGGCATGGGTTTCACTTCATATCATGAACCTGTAGCTACTTAAGCATAAGCATGCAGTATACACTAGCTATTTAGGCTCTCACAATATTATGTAGAGAGAAGAAAGCACTTCCCCCAACGGCAGATAATCTCACTTGTCTCAGCTGATAATATGTTGGATATCAATTGCCCACAGAAAGAATCTAGACAGCTCTCAGACTAAATAAGTGTAATTGTCTAAAAATCAACAGACTAGAAATAGATACCAGCGTCCAGGCCTCACCCCCAGCTGCCCCTTCCCACAACCCACAGGGTCATTTCTAACTCTCCAACCAGCTCTTACTTTCCTGGAAATATGTATTCAAGGGGAAAGTTAAGATTTTTGATAGATGAGATAATCAAACAGTGCTGGTGTGCCAGTCAAACTGTTCTTCATCCTTTTAAATCCAAAGAGGTCACAAGAAAATTGTTTTTATATTTACAAACAATTTTGTTGCAACCATAAAGAAATAATGTTAGAATGTACAATTTATTACCCAATACTTCTAAAGCCAAACTATTTTAGTAAAAGCCTAAAGGTGATTCTCTTGCAAGACTATAGTAAGGGGAAAAAAGCCCACAAAGAAAACTAATTTTAAATCTAATTTCAAAATTTACAATGTTCGTGCCCTTTCCAAGGTCACAGCAAGACACGTGAAATCAGGGAATGCAGCCTGGGGCACAGTAAGAAAAATTATTGGTATAGGCACTAAGTGAATAAGCTATGAAACCAACCAGCAGGTGCGTGTTAAGATGCATCGGGATGCACGCTGTACAGGAGGGCAGGCAAAGCCGACTGTACTTAGACTCAAGCTGCTGGACCTATACAGCTATATCCAACTGTATTGCAGTGTTATTAGGTGTGGCCTCCCAGCTGCAATGGTTTGCTTACTGTGTTTCTAGAATAAAGGAAATATGAGTAATGGTTACAAAGACTAGAGAGGTTAGGACCAACACCGACTTGGAAAAAAGAGCAAATAAATACATTTGGAGCCAGGGGACAACTCCAAAGAGACAAAGTAACTTGATAGACAATGGTATATAGAGTACTTGAGGAAAGCTCTTTCAGATCTGTGAATCCCTTATCAATAGCTATAGACCAAGGAATATTTACTATTGAAAATCCCCTGGTTCACTCTGAAATGTGTAAACGTAAATTGTTTTATTTTTATATCCTCATTCAAGTATTAGATTAGAACAGACTAAAAGCTCCTCCACAGTGGCAAGTCATTTGAGCTTCCCAGCCTTCCTTTTTGCTTCTTACATGGTTGTGTGGGGTTGTGAGGTTTTATAGGGTAAAAATATTTTTACTGGATATTTTAGCTCAGTTGACACAGAATGATGAGACTCATCTTCCAGTTCCACCAAAAACCAGTAATGCCCCAAGAATTTCCCCAGGATGAAGTGGTCTCCAGGTAACATAGTGCTGCTGCATAAGATACCCCCATTTCCTTTACAGGTGTAATTATACTTTGCTGCGCCTTAGAAAACTTCCCTTTCCAAGGGAACTCTTAAGAACTCAGGCAGCTAAGCATAAACTTGAGCAGCCTACTCTAATAATTAAGATGGGGGATCCATCTTGACCCTTGCTATCCCTAGAATTACAGGACCTTACTTCAGCTACCCGCATATATTCAACCTCACTTTGCCACTGCTAGGACAGGAGGCTATCTGAGGTGGTTTTATAGAGCACTTTTAGGCAGGCTCAGAACCCTGCAATATTTGTGATCTACTGTAACACGTAAACCTTATGAAGCAAAGTTTATTCGGTGGTGGCCATAATTCAGAATATTCTTCCTGCTCTATTTTGGCATCGTTTTCTCTGTTTGCTTCATACTCAGGGTAATTTCTTATATTTTTCCTGCTAAACAATGTTGACACCACAGAACTTAGTTCTCGGACTGTATGAGATTTTCATTAAATAGCATTTCAGCTGAAGTTATAAACAGAATTATTTCGTGTAAATTTGAGGATAGAAGGATTCTGTGGCGAAGTTATTTATTTCACTGCTGTATGCTTTTTTCATTATGCAATACTTGTCTACATATTGTCTCGTTTCCATTTTAGATTTTAAAAAGACACCAAAATTTGAGTACCTTAGTCAGTAAAATACAGGAGGTTTCAGTCTGGTTTAATATCTTAAGCTTTTTCGGTGGATCTTTTCAGATAACAGATTATGGGGTAAATTAAACATCCACAGTCCTACAAAGACCAAAACTATTTCAAAGAAGAGTACTTTATTCCCTTAGTTAATATCTATGCAGCAGATATTAACTTTACTTAGGACCTAGTCTTCAGAATTTATACAGCAATCATAAAAGCTAGCCTGTCAGTGTTAATATGGTTACACTACATATACACAGTACTTGCGAAAAAATGATACCATTCGTTACCTGTTTTCAAAGCCTGGCAGTTTGCACAGTACAGCAAAAAAAAAACCCAAAAAAACAGCAAAAGAGATAAATGTGTAGGGGCAAAGGAGGAAAAGATGTTTTGAGACTAATATATAGGAATGAGAGCCAGGACACCTGGATTCACTTTGCAGTATTCCTTTATCTTCTTGTGTGACCTTGAAAAAAAAGGATGCCACCTCTCTAATAGTCAGAAAGTAAAAAACAAGCCTAACTCACATTAAGTGAAAGCACCTCTGAGCCTCAGTCTGAAGAAACTTGAAGTGTCAGCAAGGCAGCTCTATTACACTGGTCCTGGTGCAACCTAAAGCTGTTACAAAAGAGCTTAGAGGTCTGTCCTTGCCTGAGGGGACCTGACATCACTTCACATCCTCTTGCTGCAAGGCAGCTTCACTCTCTCTTGCCCCTTTGCCAAGAAGCAGGACAAAATAGACTTGGATTAGCTACAAGTCAGATGCACACCAGCAAGGAAATCCCTTCAGTGGCACTGTCTGCTGGACAACTTTACAGTTTTTCTGTACTACTCTTGTAGTACAGAGGGGTTAGCACATGAGCTGCAAATGCCAACCTATGCCTAACACATACTGAGCTGGTTGTTCAGTTCATGTCGTGACAGTCACAAAAGAAGCCTCAGCTCTGGGGCCCCCAACATAAGAAGGACATGAACTTGTTGGAGTGAGTCCAGAGGAGGGCCACGAAGATGATCAGGGGGCTGGAGCACCTTCCCTGTGAGGAGAGGCTGAGAGAGTTGGGGTTGTTCAGCCTGGAGAAGAGAAGGCTCCAGAGAGACTTTTATAGTGGCCTGCCAGTACTTAAAGGGGCCTTACAGGAAAGTGGGGAGGGACTCTTGATCAGGGAGTGCAGTGATAGGGTGAGGGGTAACAGTTTCAAACTGAAAGAGGGGAGATTTAAATTAGATGTAAGGAAGAAGTTTTTCACTGTGAGGGTGGTGAGACACTGGCACAGGTTGCCTAGAGAAGCTGTGGCTGCCCCTCCCTGGCAGTGCTCAAGGCCAGGTTGGATGGGGCTGGGAGCAACCTGGTCTGGTGGGAGGTGTCCCTGCCCATGGCAGGGGGGGTAGTAACTAGATGACCTTTAAGGTCCCTTCCAACCCAAACCATTCCGTGATTCGAAGCCAGAGAGCCTTAAGTGGCCAAGCATGGTGACCGAGAACAGTTTTAATTATATGGAAGACAGGCTGGATCAATAGCATGAATAACACTTGGAAGCTTAAAAGAAATGGTCTCTTTTGCATATGACAAATGTTTGGACAGCAGAAGGTCTGAACACTTTTTTCCTGAAGTACTTTGATATCACATTTGTGAATTATAAACTATGCTGTGCTTATCACTTCCAATAGATATCCAGTGTTTAGGCGCAAGTGTTGCACCTAAACTCTGCTTTGTAAGCTTTGCCTTTAGTGACCCATGCCTCATTGGAAAAAAAATCGGTAAGTGCAAGAGTGTACATAAATGAACAGGTAGAGGCAATCAAGTATTGTTTCTGCTCATGAGGGGCAGTCAGAGAGACGTGGCTTCAAGTCCAAGCTCGTTTGCATCCAGCTGGCTTCCTGCAGGCAGAGCCAGAGTATGACAGTGAGCTCAACTGAGTCCTTGCTTCAAATATCATATGGTGCTTATTGAGAACAGTGGAGACCCACAGTGCAATGACTAATCCTTGTGAAAGCCCGAGCCCGGAGTGACTCATTCAGCTTTTGAAATAAAGACATTGGTATTTGGTTTTTTTTAAAAATGCTTCTGAATTTAGCTTTTTGTTTAGTGAGGTCAGTCAACTTTTGCTCAGCTCAAGGAGAGCAAAAATCTTTGATTTCAATCAGACAGTTTTGGAGCATTGCAGTAGATCACATCTGTCAACATTTCAAAGCTACCGTATGGGGAGAAAAATAGGGATAGACCTTTCATTGAAATACTCCATTGAACTCTATTGAAATGCATTAGTCTAAGAGATCTTTTGTACTAGGAGAGCTTTCTGTGGCACAGAGCGGAAATGTGGGCTACTTTTTTTAATGTAGCAAAAAGAAAATGCTTTGGAAAGAGAAGCAGTTGATAAATACAGATATAGTTAATATTTCTAATACTTCGCTTTAACCAGGTTACTGCTTGTGAATAATCTATTTACTCATTCTTGTGATAAAACTGAAAGTAGCTTTGAAGCAATGCTTCATATATGTGATAGATGTTATGCTTTTAAGGTCAGAATTGAAGAGTATAACCATGTAGTCCAATTACTTACATAACTTTGGCTACAGATTTTCAGTCAGCATTTTTCTTTATATGTAATGGAAATCTAATTAGCTTAATAATTTCATTAATGGCTCTAACTAGAGAAAAGGCAATAATAGTCTTCTATATGATTTCCATCAAAACATTTCATTTTAATCTGCAACATTTCCTGAAAGCTTTGCAGACATTTGGGGTTCAGCAGTAGCTGAGGTAGATGCAGTCCAAAAGAAAGCAAAAATTATCTGCAGCTGCAATAACCTTCATGCTTATCCCTCAGTACCCTAACAGGCATCTACATTAAAATGGGTACATGAAATTAAGAAAAACCTGAAGGGTAGTGTTGCTAAACTGGAATATGACCTGACAACTTGACCTTTATCTGGATGTGGTATCCATCTGTGTCTCTCCACAGTCTCTGGCGGTTCCATGCACCAAGAATCACTGCACAGAAACCTGTTGCTATTTCTCCTGATTTTCGGCATTGCCAGTTTAGCCCATGTGCCACTTCCAGCACTTCGTTGCCTCCAGGGGTCTCTCTCGCACCATAATAGAAGAAATAACACCCAGTAACCTGGGAGGAGTTGACTGATGCTGTTGCAATTCAAGGACATTTCTAATATTCCCAGCATGCTTGGGAAAAGCCTGTTCTGATGAAAGAATTCAATCAACAGTGGCCTCAAAACTTGAAAACAGCACACAAGAATGATCTAAACGTTTGTATATGTTAGTGTGTATAAACCAATAGACAAATCATCCAGGAACAGAGCCAAACCACCTTCCTTTGAGTCTTCCTCCATTGTTCCACATTGCAGAGACTGGTGCAGCCTGTGGAGCAATCCAAGTGATGCCTGGCTCTAAAAAGGAAAACGTCTTACAAAATGAGGCCACAGCAGTCTTTGTAGTGGACAAAAGTCATTGGCATTAAGCTATTATAACAGACAAAATCCCTAAAGTAGGGCAATTTCAAAGGAAGCTGCCATGTAAAAATAGTGCTGTTCTTCACTGTTAACCAAACACTCTTCCAGCAAAAAAATAGACATAGAGCATCCTCCAAGAAATTATAAAGGAGTAACAGCTGCACTTACCCTATACGCATGCATTACTAAAAATAAAGGGTGAAGGAAAGGAAGTGTGCACTTGCAATACAGAGTGAACACCACACTTAGGCTCATGGTAATTGTACTTTTGGTTTTGGTGGTGGGGAAGAGTAAAACAAAGGAATAACACATACATGCTGGCCAGTTGAAATTATTAGTAGGTAGGATGGTGTGGTTACATTCTATAAGTGACTGCAAAATAGCTTTGAATAAGTCTTCCAGGGGAGCAATGATTTTTATACCTTAGCTTCCGCAGTGGTTGGTATGATAGCTTACCTTTTATGGCATCATGCCTGCTGTGGCTCAGCCTAAAATGTATTCAAGCTTATCTTTTCTCCAAGGGTGATTTTTATACCATGGCTTAGAATCTTAAATAAAATGCTTTATTCAGTTGTGACTTGGCATGCAAGTACATTTTCCATGGAAGCTCTTACATGCCACAGCTGACATTGAAAGTTTTACATTTAGTCAGTGAGAAGTAAAACTTAAAATATATATATTCACATCTGATAGTGGTATAACAAGGTTCTATGCTACTCATTGCCCAGAAGAAATATTTCTGGCATATAAACAAGCTGATATTTAAAGCCGCTTCCAAACAATGTTAATGATACGTTATTGAAAAACATCCCAAAACGACATTGTCCTTCATGCAGTGTCCTTTATGCATTCCAGTAGCAAAACAACTGCCAGTTAAGCTTTTTACAACACATATGCTCAGATTGTGCTAGTTTCTGTTAGATTCAGCTATTGATGCAGCAGGTCACAATGCAATTTAGAAGCAATTAAAAGGTAATGAATGTGCTGAACTGAAACCTCTGCCTGGGAGGCTTTTTCTGTGTACAAGGGAAAGTAGATAGATTTGTGTCCTTCAGTAATTTCTGCTGGTGAAGTGGCAAAGCAAAATGTTTCTGAAATGGTCCTCAGATGTCTGAAGGACAGTCTGTTTTTGCGAATGTGAGCACTGCTGAGGTACTGTGATACACCAGCTTAAACTCCTACACATAAAATCAAAGCAACTTCTTAAACCAGTAACTACCCGAGTATTCTCTCTCCATAATAAGGCTTTGGGGAAAAAGAAAACTGACACTACCTTTTGGATGCCACACAGTTTCCATATACTGCTGCATAGCTGTGGGATTAACATTCTTTTAAACAAACTAGAAATTATCTGTCTAGTTAATAATGGTGTACGTCAAACACTGATTAAAACAATTACATTCCATTAAGCCACATGTATTCAGAATGGTTTACCCTTATTTGAAAGATTTATGTGAAATCACATTTCATGGTTCTGTTTTCATTAGAGTTATTGGCCCTTGTATCTCTAAACCTTTGTTTATGTTCCACAATGGGTTAATCAGGTGCAAAAATAGTGTACTTCTCTTTCTACACCTTTTAACGTGGGTACATACTTTTCTTAAGTTTTTAACAGTTTGAGCACTCTTATTGGAACTAACTGGCTTTAGACCTATCCAGATGTCCTCGTTTGGGCTAAATCAGAACTACTTCTGTTTTAGTGTTTTTAACTTTTCAGTTAAGTCTCCTCTAACTAACAGCACTTTCTGAAACAGCAGCCTGTTTTTCCAGACAGTGACTGCTCCCAGCAGTGATAAGGCCTGGTGTTTATAGTTCGTACCAAGGAATGGGATGCAGAGAGGCCCTTGCTTGTACTTGTTCTTATGGCGACCAAGGTCACTGCTAAATCTTGTACTCCATGTTGGGGTGCCAGGAGTGAAAAGAGTTGCACCTACAGGGAGGAGCGAACTGGACAGGTGACCCAAACCTGACCAACAGAGTATTCCATCCCATATACGTCATATTCAGTATAAAGCTGAGAGATCACGAGGGTCTCGCTCTCTTCGCCTCGTCATTTCTTCCTCTCTTCTTTGATGGCCGACATCTGAGGAGGACTGATCCGTGCATCCCTGAATCCAGTGCCTGAGTCCAGCTCCTGTATCCCATCCCTGTCTGCTGCCGAGTCCAGCCTGGGACTGCCCCAGTGCCAGCCCTGCGGTGTGGTGGTGACGTATTGTCATCAGGGTGGGAGGGAGTTGGGTTCGGTATTGGTTTTGTATATATTTGTACATATTGTATATATTTCATTTTTTCCTTATTCTTATTATTATCTTTTCTTTTATTGTTATTGTGCCATTAAAGCTGTTTTAGTTTCCTTTTCCAAACCATAAAGTCTCTCTCCCTTGTTCTCTCTCCTTTTCCCTTTTGGGAGGGGAGAGGGGTTAGTAGAGAGCGTCTGTCATTCGTTAGTGGCCGGCCCAGCCTCAAACCGTGACACCAGGCCAAGAGACACTAAGGATGTTAGTGCTTTGAGTACCAAATTTAAGCTCCTACAGAAATATTGAAAACAGCTTTCTTACTGCTTTTAAATATATTCATACAAATGAGCATTTACAACTTTAAAACTATAGTGGCTGTATATATTCTTTAAATTTAAGATAGACATATATTGTGCATACAGAGAAGTAAGTTTGAAAATAGCCATCTAGATAATACCGAGACAAGACAACATTTGTGTCTAATGAAGTATTTGTTTGCATGTCCCCCTACTTTCACCTGCTGGAGTTTCCTGCCTCTTATGATAATTCATATTTGGTAACAACTAAAGAAGCAGAAAACCTGTGTTTTACAGACATTACAAGCAGCTTACACATGGATTAGCCAGAGCCCGTTTTAGCAAAGTTTTGAGCTAGTGACATTTAAAAAAAGCTTCTGCATAGAACTAATCAGAATATTCACTGCAATATACTCAATATTATGATTTCTGGCTGGTTCACAAGCCCAGTTGGATTTCTTGAATCATATTAAGTACTTCCAAAATAATTTAGCAAAACCAGTTTTGGACAGTTGGAAAGGAACTATAGTCATTTTGCTGTTTACAAGCTGGGATCCAGCAGACTGGGGTGCAGGGCCCAGCTTATGGACATGATGTCAGTGATACTACCAGCAGTGCTAGGGTCTACTGAAAGCCTCCCATGCTTCTCTGCCCTTCTCAGGGCTCAGTGGATGGAGAGGAAAGGTGATAGTCCTCTAGCATAAGCAGTCAGTACTAGTGACAAACTCTTCTAGATCAACATATTTCTAGACAGAAGTATCTTTGTATATCAGTAGTAACAATTCTGACCTAGCCTTTTTGTCAGAGACCAGTAAGAGATAATAGATGCAAGCATGTTGCATATGAAAATGCACTCCAGGCTTATACTCAAGAAAAAAAAATGCTCTCATATAGACTATTTTATTTACCAATACATTATTTTTTTAAAGTATTACAGGACAACAGCCTGCAAAGCTAGCAATGTCTTACCTCTTTGGTATAAAAATTAAAACCTGACTGCGCTTCCTTCAAAATCAGGTGTCAAATTACTAGGTCCAAAACCTGATGGTTTTGGGGGTGACGAAGAAAAGAAGTTCTGTGTGCCCTTCATTCTGGAATATTTTCTGTGGTTTCAGAGGTCAAGGATGCACAGAGAGATTCAGTTGCACACATTTTTGCCTACTTTAAGTTTTCTAAGGTATAAACCATTTACATTTAATCTTCTGCTGAACACAGTATTGACAATTGAATGAGACAGTTATAAGAGAATACCTAACAGTCCATAATAAATTGAGACTTATTATGCTAATTTTGTGTGCCCATAAAATAGTCTTATCAATAACATTAATTCAGCTATTCAGTCCTGATATTTGCTGAAGGATTCAGTTAAATTTTTTTATCCAAAATTTATTTTATACCACAGACATGTAAAAATCTGTTATAAGCCAAGAAAGGTTATGGTTTCCTCATAAAAAACAGCTTGGAAAGAATTCACTAAACTTCTTCCAAGTTAGCATATTTTTTCTGATATTAATAAAGATTGAACGATCAGGCCAGAAGAAAAAAATCTGTATCAGACTACCGTCGTATATGGTCATGGATTCTGTTTAAATTGCTATTTCCAGTATTTCCAAGGCTAGGAAGAAAAAAGAAAAAAGAATGTTAAAATGCCTGGGGGTGGCTTCCCAGCTTGCATTTTGTGAGACTGTGAATTATTTCACATGACAGAGGATAACTGCACATAACCCCATTTAATGTGATATGTCATGTTTTTTAAAGCAATTTACTTCAGCTGCTCATAGAAACATGATGAAATCCTATTAAAAAAGGATATCAGGGCTACCTGTTGTAGATGGTTTACAAAATATAGGTACCCTGACTCTACAATAAAGGTTAGCTCTCTTAATTGGTAATACTGAACAGTCAGCACAGCAGCCACCGACTCTCTAGGACGGAAATTTTTGTGAGAACACAGTCTGTCTCAAAGTAAATTGCTATTTTGACAGGATATACTGTAATGTTTACAACAGAAGAGAAAAACAGAGAAACCAGGAAGGAAAGAAAAAGTGACAGGAATCGACTTCAGAGATGAATTTCCTGAATATGATAAAGAGAAAACATATTATACCTCAAACATGCAAATAACAGACAAGTACCTATAGAACCTGACTGGTGTCAGGGATCAAGCATGAACCTAGCCCTTCCAGTGCAGTGCTCAAGACACTGAAATACTCTTCATTTGTCTGATACACTTAGAAAATTATTCTGCAAGGACTGGAAATAAACAAAGCAACTGGCTAAGAATGGCTGAAATGCCTCCAAACTCCCACAGCAGTCACCTATAGACCTTGGCATACAGAGGTGAATGTAAGACTTTTGGAATATAGACTGAAACTGCTGAAGCAGCTCAAATTGGGGTGGGAAGTGGAATCAGCTGATGCTTGAACTGAGAAGTCGCCATGATTCAGCAGGCAACCAAACAACCGGAGTTTCTGCTGCAGTGTCCATTCCTCATCTCACTAATAGAATCACAGCAGAGCACACAGGTCATGCTAACTCTTCACAACTGTAGTAATTATCACCAGGAAAGAAAAATGAGTAATACGGGGCTTTTGGAAAAAACTGCTTTACGTTTGCTGAAGCTATAGAAAAGAACAGGTTGAAGGTAAATAGACTGAGCACCAATATTTGAGATCTATACACGCGCAAGTAATTGAAAGCTTATATGGGGTCAACTAGCATGCAGGACTCAAACCAGTTTGAGACTCAAAAGCTTTTTTTTTTTCCAAACCACCTTTTAATGACAACAAAGTTTCTCTATTGAACTCAGATCGCAGATCTTGGATAACCCTTAGAAACTGGCCTGAAAACTTTGTGCCTATGCCAAAGGCCAGTGCAAATTTTTATTTTTTCACTAAATCACAGCAAAATATTTTTTTCTGCTGTTTTTTAAGCTTTATACTCCCCACTGGGTTGAGATGTCCTAGGTCAAAAAATGTTAGAAAAACTTGTCTTCACTGTTAAAAGTGTTAAGCATAACTCAGGTTTGATGTCAAGCTATGACATGGCTACACCTCACAGTGGCATTGGAAGGCAGGTACAGCTCACTATATTTTCTTGCTGCTTGTTTGGTTTTATCTCCTCCAGAGCCCTGCTCCAAATCTTTAGTGCTTTGTTCACAAGATACTTTTTCTTCCATGATGAAAATGGAAAATTTACCGCTCTCAGCATCTCTGGAAATCAACCTACTGATTTCTGCAGCTGTATACTGATGCAGAAGTGCAGTTGCAAGCCTCCTACTTTGTCTGTGATGGACTTACTGAATTCCTTGAACTGTACTGACAATTCATAGCTCCCAGCTCTGTGTCCACTTCTGCTCATGCCACCAACAAAGTGTAGGATTATGCAAGTAAGCCTAAAGGATGTAAATACTTGAAAGTTCCTGGATTTGGGTATTTAGTTTCAATTTCTGTCTTGGAAAGTCTCCTGTCACATTTGATAGAGAGTAATGATCTGGAAATGTCATTTAGGAAGTGTAACAAGTTTGGGGAGCAAACTTAACCAAATCCAATTCTGTGATCCTCGCATGACACTTATTGTCAGAGCAGGCCCATTTCATATGTATTTCAATAACACATCTGTAGACTGAATCAGAATAGGTTCCTGAAAATGACCCTGGAGGCAACAGTAGCTATAACAATAAAAAAGATGTAGACCTTTATAAATGGAAATAACAGAAGGAATAATTATCATAGTGATCTTGTTAACTTCAGAGAGTGCTAACATCTTCCTTTAAGAGTGGAAAGAATAATTGCATTTTGACAAACCTACAGGTGCAATAAAAATAGCTCTAATTTACAAAAAAGGCAAAAAGTGGGTTCTTGAAGTTTTATGACACTCCAGTATCAAAGCTGCATAATGTGCCTCTTTTGCTGCAAATATTCAGAAGTTATCCTTTTTCGTCTGGGCCTCTGTCTATATTACAGGTCTGATCTAAAAGTTACAGAAGTAATGAGTCTTTCTACTAGCTTCAGTAGGATTTGGATCAGATCATATATTATCACCACATAAAGAAAAGGAGAGCAGGTATTCTGGACAAAGAGTAACAAATGAATAATTAAGCTAAGTCAAATAGCCAAGAGACAAATGCACGATTCTACAAAGAAGTATGCTATACATTTGTGCTGCCAATAAAGTTACTTTGGATGAATTTTCTTTCATACAAAAGCACACATAATTCTGCAAAATTTTAAAAGTTATAGCACACAGACATCCCACCGAAGAGTTAAATTTAGGTAAGGGCAAATTAAACATGGAGTTGCTTCTGATTCAATGGGTTACTTAGAATGCACTTACTCTAAGTAACTTCATATGTTTGAAGTTAAGAGCATATATACCATGCTGGATCAGCACCTGGTAATCCATTTTACTGAGACCTCCTCCCAGGAGATAACTCCTTCCTCAGACATGCCTACCCCCTCCTTGTACCCCTTCCCAAGTCCTCATTTCTTCAGCTTCCTTCTCCACCTTTCCAGACTGTTTCTCCCTTCTCTACTTGCCAACATACCAGGTAATCTTTCTTCTCCTCCTGCTTTCTCCTTCCACCATACACAGCTCTGCCCCTCTCTCCTGTACCTCTGTGGGGCCTCACCCTTCCCTGCCTCCCCTTGCCTTGGGTGGCTTTAGTGCACATTGTTAGCCACGTGCCTCTCACTGCCTGGGGATGAGCGTGCTTCAGCAGAGTTCAAAAGCTCAGGATTTTGCCAGTTTCAAACCCTGATGAGAAGCATTGAACCGAATGTTATGGACTTGTCTCAGCAATTGGTTCAGTTCATTTAATAAATCTGAAAAAGAATAAAAATTCCAGAAGACGAAAGTCACTGGCTGAATGTAAACTGAAGTTACCCTAGAGTATTTCCACTGGACATAAAGAATGTTGAAATCATGAACAATGAGCTTCTTCCCACAGCCTTGTGTCTAACAAGGTCCGGGATTCAAGTAACCAGTGATGAAACAATATAAAAATCTAATGTGGCAAAAGACAACAGCATCTCTGGTCAAGGTGTCTGGTCAAGGTGTCTGGTCAAGAACACCCCTGATAATCACGTTAACTTTTCTGAGAAATCCTGAGCTATTCAGAATGAAAAGGCAGGGAAAGACTAACCATTACAATGTGGAAAAAAAAAAAAAAACACCCCACCAGAGAAAGAGAAAAAGAGAAGATGAGAGACAGAAATGACATGGCTAAGTATGGCTGAAAATGGGAAGAAAAAGATGAGCATTGTGTAAAAGAGAAGGAAAAACCTTCCACAAGCTACAAGTGTAGCTAGGGGAGAAAACTGAGGGAAGAGTCATAGGGAAGAATGGATAGACAGTATCAGCTCCCTGATTAGCGTTCTAATTTTGCCGCTGGTTTTTCCAATGTATTCACAGTCCCTGATCAACTCCCAACAAACATAACATACAACTTTAACTGAAAAGAAAAACGCTTTCTCCATCTTTCTTCTCAACTGTACAATTTCACTAAACTAGTCTTTTATCAGGAGGGGGAGGCCCCATTTGAGTAGTGAGTGTTTCATCATAACATATCTTGAGCAATTAAGGCTAGAACCATGTATTTGATATCACTACAACCAAGCAAGTCTTTTCAAGATAGATTACAACATGACAGAATTCTAGAAGTGTCCAACATGCCCCAACATGCAAAGACGCACAATGATTCCTTGTGTCTTAAAATGTTTTTACCTGCGTATTTTATATATCTTTCCTTGAAAAGCTGTATCCAAAGGCACAAGGTAGCATAGCTTTGCAGATAAAGATATGTGAAAACCAGAGCTAAAAACTGGGGTCCTTTTTTATTGTTTAACAAGGGCATTCTGGGAAAGACATGATGGTATACTTCAATAAGACTTTAATTGCCATATGTTTGTGATGATCTGCATACTTCTCCAGTAGCTTTAAACATGCAGTGAAAAGTCTTTTCTATGCATGTTACAATTCAGAAAAGCATTTTGCTAAAGTCAGAGCTGGGGACCTAATTCATGGCAAGAATTTAAATGCTTTCTTGAACTGGGACAGCAATACTCTCAGTATCTTACTGCCTTCATTACTCAGACAGTGTACAGATTTCCTGTTCTGATTTATTATAACATTATCAACAATAGCTAATCAAAAAATTGTTCTGCACTTGAGATGTGAGTCCAAAACTAGTTTGTGCTGATACTTGATCCTGCTTCCAAAATAAATCTATACAAGTTAAACTTATTTTTTCAGGCTTTTTATCTGTTTAATAAAAGGTCACCATTTCCTGCTTCTGCAGTGTACATCAAACTCTACAATTCTTCAGAGAGGATTATTTCTAGCACATTACCTCCTAGAGCATGACTATTCTGTAATATCCCTTAACAATCAATTAAGCCTGAAACAATGTCCGATATAGAGTTAATGGCTTCAAATCTTCCTTCAAATCCTTTGAGCGAACAATTACCTTAAAACTGAGGACATTTGAAAAGCTATAGAAGTGGTAATATTAAAATGGTTTAAAAATCTCTAGGCTAATTCTAACTTAAGCAGCACTGCTCTTCTGACATCCCCTGATTATTTTTTTATCCAATGAATTGATAAAAATCATAGAAGCTTTCAGTATGATGGTTAACTTTAAGCTGTTATTAAAACATATTGGTCATATTCAGAGCTTAATTGTCAAATAGTGCACCAGAATTCTGCTTTCTTGTCATAAGATACTAACATGAGGGGAAGGAAAAAAAAAAAAGTAGTAGGTCAGAGAAGCCCATAACAACCTTGGGCCATGACGAAATAGACACTGAATATGCGATTAGCTTTCCTGCTCTTGACCAGCCTTCTGGACTTCAGAGGGACTTTTCAGTGCACAAAGATTTTCACATGCATAAAGATTTTCAGACATGAGCTTAAATTCTCAGTACCTTCCAAAATACCTGCACTCAGACACCATGCAAACAGAACAGGAATTTTGCTACATACCATGCAGCTACATGAGTTCCCCGTGGACTCTCTTTAACAAGTACACTTCTGAGATTTCAAAAGGAAGAGTCTGAAATACTGGGATTACACACAGCAACAATTGCGAAGATATTTTTGTACAGAATACAAGTTCGAGAGGAGATGTGTCACCCGTAGATGGCAGTATCTTATCACATTGTCCCGATGGGAAAGTAATTCCCTAGCTTTTTATTCTCACAATGAAGAGATGGGGGGACAAAGCCAGAAGCCATATTTATGGCATAGGCAAACCAAAACTCGGGATCTTTCAAAGTTTGTTCCCTACCAGGGATTTTTTCCTAGTTCATTTCTGTGCCATTAGATAGTTTATTGACACTACCCCTTTTTGCACCCAGACAATAGTAAGCATCATGAGCAAATCTATTTGCCAACACTATCAACTTTATTATACATTTGATTTTCCTTGAAAAATGCCCTGACATTTTGGGGCAATAGTTAAGCTATTTCCTAGAAGGTAAAGATTTGTGCTAGCACATGCTGAGTGCACGCAGGCTTTTTGTACAGCTGGAGAGCAGTATACTTTAACTCAATCTCCTGTGCCAGTGGGTTGAGATTCATAGATGTAAGGTCCACACATTGCATAGTACAGGGAAGTATACCTTTTTATTGCAGTTGTTAAGATCACAAATCTTAGCTTCATATGTAGTTTCATAATTATTTTCATAATTAAGCTCATAATAAGCTTCATTTTATCTTGAACTTTAAACCTCACTACAAAACACTATGAACTCCTTGAAATTCAGTGTACCACAAACTCTGTCAACCTCATTCATTTTGCTGTGTTCAGGTGCTCCATTTCAAAGAAAGTATGTAATTGCTTTGCATAAATTGTGCACCTGCCTCTGAATTCATAATCTGTTTTGGTATAAATGACAAAACATTTTTCAATATATTATATGAAAGAAGGCATATAAAGTAGTTCGTAATTGCAAAATACTGCAATCAGCTGAACTGCAAGCAATACGAGAAAAGTAAATTAATTGAACCACAATAAGAAACGCCTCTTTCAAAAAAGTATTATCTCTTCAAGAGAGAAGCTCCTCCTTCAAATAAGTGGAGAATTGTAGTTATACGAAATAGAGAAATCAAGAACTATTAGAATACATTTGTCACAGTAACAGAAAGAAAACATATGTTAGAAGTAACCTTAGTGATGCGGAATCTTCATAAAGAGAAAGCCAGGCAGGCACACACGAAAGGTACTCATCAAAACTTTACACCTCCTTTCACCAGAAACACCTTGTTTGGCACTGTTCGCACAAGAGAACATCCGGGCAATCCTTAATGAGAAAGATTCACAGAAGAATCGGTCTTACTCTTTCACCACAAAATTAGAGGGTTCAGAAAACAAAATAAATAGGTAAGGTGTCTCAGTGAGCTCTCAAAAACAGATGACCGTGTAAAATGTACTCTTTTGAAGGAGATAGAAACTCACCTGTTTTCAGAATTTGGAGTATCTTTGCAATTCTATTTCCATTATTTTTTATGAGACACCAAGACCAAGAAATTAGATTCAGTATTTCACTTTCAATTCTTCACTTTCAACTCAAACCTTTAAATTGGTCAGTTTACTCTCTTTTTAAAAGTAATTCCGGATTTTTCTTTTGCCTCTTTCCAGTGCTACTTTCCAAGTTCCCTAATCAATATATTCAGCCCAATTACTCTCCCTTAGCAATTTCCATTTTTTTTTTCAGGCAGCACTTATGGCTAGTAGATGATGAATACATTTGAGAAATTTATTTTGCTCCCCTCTGATTTCTTCTGTAGGGAGGGAAGCTGTATCTTCCAATTTGCCTCCCTCTAGAGCTGCCCTTATTTGGATTTTAGAGAGCAACACCAGACATTATAACCTTTCTTACTTCAAACCAAGTAATAGCCATTTTGGGACACACGAGGTAGATGGCAAGCAGATGTAACTCTCATTTCAAGAGTGACTTGTCTTCTAGGAAAAGATGACTGTTGTACTGAGTTAATCAGCTAGCAATAAATTCCTTTGAAAGATAAGGTGGCATAGTTTTCACAAAACTGAGGCTGTCAAGGGCAAGGAGAAAATAGGAAATTAACTTGACCAGTAGGTAGGATGTCATTGCATGACAAGAAGATGCATTTCACAGAATTTGTTATCTGATGTAGTGCTTGAAATACTTGGTACCAAGCAGCCAGGATATTGGAGGGATGACTTGCAATTGAAGTATGTGAATGCAGTCATAGATAAAATTTATCTCCATGGCTCTGAGAGTGTTCTTATTTGTCTGAAAAATAAAGACGTATTGGGTACCTGTGTTCAGCAGATACTTCTCGTGTTTCTCCCTTCTGTCTATAAATGGGGATAGTGCTCTCCATTCATTTCAGAGGATGCATAAAGGCAAAAAGATTTCTGAAGCTTTCATGTGACTGTTGTTCAGTAGAGCTGACTAGGGCCACACTGTGTACAATTATGGTGAGATAAAATACTGAATACTGCTCACTCTGTGAGTATTTCCCTGTAGCACACTGAATAAGACAGACTTACCACAGATTAATGGCAACACTGCAGTTAGAGACCACACCACAGTCCTACAACAGAGTCTGCAACTTCTTCTTTACTCTTGATATACAAGCCTTAATTCTTGTATTTCCTAACTTTTGGGTGCTTGACTTTGTACCTTAAGTGTTCCTGGAAACATTTTGTTTACATAGTCTATAAATTGTTAGTTACAATGGTATGCCATACGGCTAATTGTATTATAAATAAAGCTGATCATGTTCCCACCTCTGAAAAATCACTTACACCCAGCACTTCTGTTATTAAAAGGAAATAAGAACATGTACCAAAATGACACAGCATTAGTTATCTGCCTTAGGCTTTTCATCATATTTGACTTAGAAAAACAAAGTACTTATCACTGCACCAACTCCTGTATTGCACAATACACGTCATTGTAAATTACCGAACTTTATCATTCAATAGGAAAGAACAAGTGCACCTAGGCTTATAATTTCATGGTTTTTTCTCTTGCTCTTTGCTATAATCAGGAAAACATTATATATCAGTCTTATTGGAACAGCTTGGAAAAATTAAAGTATACTATACCTGTCCAGTCTACTTGTTCATGTCTCCATCTAGCGGTTGGTCCCAGTTTACAACTCAATTTGAAGTGATACAGGTGTATACTTCTGTACTGCGAACCTCCGCTGTTTCCTCCTCCTGAGTCACTGTTGGCCGGGGAGCAGAAGCGAGAGCATGGGAAATGGAGGCTCTTTGCCACAGCGCTGCTCGCAGTGGCACCAGCTGCCTCCTCAAACAGTGGATCCACATCCGTGCTCTTCAACACCTTTCATTATTCATTTTTCAGGTTTGCAATAAGGAGGCCTTGCTAGAAGGTAGTTGAAAGTTGGGGCGAGGGTGTCAGTGGACCCTGTGCTAGCTACAGACACATTACTATGCGCCCCACAACACTGAAAATACGGAGGCGTGGCAAGGAAATAGCATGCGTGTGTTACCTGAGCGAGGGCGATCTTGGGTAGGGGAATAGCTCTAAGGGGATTGTTGTAAATGGCCTCTGGTCTGAAGCAGACACCAGCATGTGCAACAGTGCTTGTAAGTATGAATTCTCTTGTTATTACATAATTTATACATGTACATATATGTATTCTATATATACCTTTATACATAATTATATGAATAGAATATACACATCTATTATATACCTAAATGTATTTGGGATAAAAAGGACTCTCCAACACATAAGCAAGATAAAAACCTGTTCTCAAATACTTTTTTTTTTTAAAAAAAGTTAAACCCGAACCATTGCCTAATGCTACCCTGAAGCCAAACTAATTTCCAAGCCCCTAATCTGTCACACTCATAACTCAATAAATAGTCACCGGATTAGTTCCTTCCATTTGGTCTGCTCATTCATGTGTTTTCTTATTTAGCCCATTTCTAGATCTTCCTGTAATTATGAATAAACATACCATTATTATTGACCACCAAATGATGTTTCTGTTTCTCTCCTTGTCTCCAGCCACACTCTCATAAGTTGTCAATGTTCTAAGAATTGCTAAATGATTGCCTCTCAGGAGGAATTCAGTACCTTTCATGGTCAACTCCACAGCTTGCATTTATTCTCTCACTTGCTCACAACCTGGCACATATTTCCTAATATACGGGGATGTTTTGAAAGATTTCTTTATTGCTGTTCTTGCAAGTTACATTCTTGTACTGCTCAACCAGTAAAAGCTGTGTATCAGAATCCATAAAATCTAATAAATCTACCTCACTTGTGCAATCATAGTTTCAGAAAAACAACCTAAATTTAATGTAATAGTTAAGATATCAAAAACATAATTCTGTAACACTTTAAAAAGAATCAGAATTAGTTAAAAATGAATCTTTGCAAAGAATACTGTAGAGTCAGAGTCACCGTGGCCACCTGCTGTGAGTGAGTGTAGTAGTCACAAAGAAACACTGATGGCAGGAGCAAGTGTAAACCATGTCCCTCTCCTGGGCCAGTGTTAATAGCTTTGAGCTCTATCCTTGAATTTTAAGCTTCATTTGCTACTATTAGAAGACAAATGTGTGAATGGAGAAGGGGGACGGGGGGGGGGGGGGTAGTGTGGGAAGAGGTGGAGACACTTCACCTCGCTGTATTCCTAGGAAGCTTGTACAAATGTAACTAAGAGCATCTTTTAAACTGAAAATGCTGAAGTAAGATGGCCTGATGGCTCAGGCCTGTCTCCCTCTTCACTACATACTCTAACATGCACCCTCTGTATCAACAATACTTTTTTTCCATTATGAGAGGATTCATGGATGTGAATCATTCTCACAGAAAATACTCTCCCCCAAAGACACTTTTTTACAGGCTTAACTGTCTTCCAGTTTAGCACCTTAAATGGAGCTTATTGCAGGACTACACAAGCCTTTACACAAGTACAAGGGGAACAGCCAGAGGCCAGGAGTGGAATTGCTTTTTTCAGTGACTGGTGGCTCTCAGAATGCCTCTGCTGTGCTGAGAGGCCCAGCTGGAGGAGAACAAGGGTGTGTGGACAGTCAAGCTCCTTTCCTTGTGGAGTTACCATCCTTGAGGACATTGGGTATTTCTCAAATACTCATCCCTCCTGAAGCATCCCTTGGCTCTAGTGTTACCTTGTTTTGACCACAGCAACCTCATCTTATTGCACTCACAAACTGATGCAGTTCTATTTTTAAAACCAGTTAGAGTCTGTAGACACCTATTGCGCTTACTGGAAAGCTGTTGGAGAACCTCTTAATTAAGTTACTTCTCAGCCAATCATCTATACTTTACCAGAATACCCATTTGTTGCAAATTTAAATAGCTCTTTTTCTTCACAGCAGAGCGAAACAAAAACTGAAAAAGTAATCACTTTCTGCAAGTGCATCAGAGGTCTAAGATTTGCACATTTTTAGTCTCTCTTCAATGACAAGCATGAATGGGGATTCATGCTACTAGACCTTTTCTTTATCAGTTCCCATTTGAACACATCTTCTGAAACAATTCTGTGTAACCAGAATTGCAGTCAGCTTTTCTGAGGAGTGTCACTACATTACTTTGCACAATAGCATTCATGTTTCCTTTTTTCATTTGGGAAAGAAAAAACCCAACATCTTTTGATGCATCCTGAAGGATCACATTTATCTCTCTTATGGCTCTGTCTCATCAGTGACTGATAGTTATTCCATGAAAGAGTACACACAGTCCTCCCCTTCCTCAGCCACTTCCAGCCGATGAGCTCCACACTTAGAGCACAAATCCCTACTGTTACTTTCAAATGGCATGAATTTGCATTTTGTACAACTGAATTACAGTTTCATTGCCATTATTACAGTACTCAAGTTCATCTAGTTCTTCCTTTATGGTATTTTTGTCCACCTTTGAACTGGGACACATCCATATAAGCAATACTCATCTCCTCTACTGTTCAGGGAAAGGTCCTGAATAACTAAAACTTTCAGTTTACTGACAGTCTGATAAATCTTTAATTAATTTATAAAAATGAATATTTTATTTCAGGGGTCGGTGCTAGGGCCACTTGTATTTAATATATTTATCAATGATTTTGATGAAGGGATAGAATGCACCCTCAGTAAGTTTGCAGATGACACCAAGTTAGGTGGGAGTGTTGATCTGCTTGAGGGTAGGGAGGCTCTGCCAAGGGACTTGGACAGGCTGGATCAAGGGGCCAAGGCCAACTGTATGAGCTTCAACAAGGTGAAGTGCTGGGTCCTGCACTTGGGCCACAACAACCCCACGCAGCGCTACAGGCTTGGGGAAGAGTGGCTGGAAAGCTGCCTGGTGGAAAAGGACCTGGGGTTGCTGATGGACAAGTGGCTGAATACAGGTCAGCAGTGTGCCCAGGTGGCCAGAAAAGCCAATGGCATCCGGGCTTGTATTAGGAATAGTGTGGCCAGCAGGAGTAGGGAGGTGATCGTCCTCCTGTACTTGGCATTGGTGAGGCCCCACCTCGAGTACTGTGTTCAATTTTGGGCATGTCACTACAAGAAAGACATTGAGGTGCTGGAGAGAGTTCAGGGAAGGGCAACAAAGCTGGTGAAAGGCCTGGAGAACAAGTCTTATGAAGAGCGGCTGAGGGAACTGGGGCTGTTTAGTCTTAAGTAAAGGAGGCTGAAGGGAGACCTTATTGCTCTCTACAACTACCTGAGAGGACATCGTGGAGAGGTAGATGCTGGTCTCTTCTCACAGGTAATTATTGATAGAATAAGAGAGAATGGACTCAAGCTGCACCAGGGTAGGTTTGGTCTTGATGTTAGGAAAAATTATTTTACTGAGAGTTGTCAGGCATTGGAACAGGCTGCCCAGGGAGGTGGTTGAGTCACCACCCCTTAATCTGTTTAAAGGTCATTTAGATGTGGTGCTTGGAGATATGGTTTAGGGGTGTACTTGGTAGAGTAGAGCTGAGGGTTGGACTTGATGATGTCAAACGTGTTTTCCAATCTGAATGATTCTATGATTCTGTGATTCTATGAAATGGAAGAATTGCAAGAGTAGAGAGGCACAATTAGAACTTTAGGACTTGGATAGTCATTTTTGTGTACAAACACACACAACGCAAATACTAAAGTCCTATACAAAAATCATGAAGGGATCTTGAGACTTGCTTTAACATTTAAGCATTCTTTGTCTAACCATTGCGAATAGAGCTCTACATTTATGCCTGCCTTACTCGGATATGATCTTGTACTATTACAAGTACTTTAGGACCAGATCCTTATTCACTCACAGTTCTTGAGTATTATTTTATTCCAATGGCAATGCCTTTATTGCAGAAAATAAATAGCAAAAAAAATGCATCTCATTTATATTATTTTATCTATCAATTAAATAGGAAATAACTGTTCTGACAGATCAATGTAATGCAGTAAAGCAGGACTAAGTTAGGTTTGCCGTTAGAAAACACTACAAATCAGAAAGCATCAAAGCTTGCAAATTGAGCTCTGTATTAACTAAAACACCTTGCAGGAGACCTGTAACTAGGGTTGCTTTCTAGAACTGAAAATGCCACTTCATCTGGCTTTTTGTTAAAATTAATTTGTTGGTTGATGTGAAAAGTTTTGTACCTTCCGGACTTAAAAAGCTAGCTTTGTATAGTTATTGTGTTTTATTTTGTTTTGTAAACACCAGAAAAACACCTTTAGCTTGAAACTTTAAGTTTGCATTTTTGCTATTAAAAAAAATCTATGGCACCTTTTCACAGTTCTCTAGGGAATGTGAGCTTGAAAATAAGCTGTACAACAGGAAATTTTTCTTTAACAACAGAACTGGGTATTTGAATATCTTTCACTGTTAATTATACCCTGGCATATATTTTTAAAACAGCATGTGTGAAGTTGATTGTAATCATCCTGTCTCCAAGATTCATTTTCTGAAAGTGTCAGAAATAAGAGACTCACCATTTCCTGCGAAAGTAAGTGACTTGCTGTTTGGGAACGGCACTGAAGTTCCTCCAGAGGAGAAATAAGACAAGTTCAGACCATGGGATCCCCACATTTTCTTAGCTATTGTATAACTTCGTTGAATTTTCATAGAAACATAGGACTGGAAAAGACCTGCTACATTACTGCCTAGTCCTTCGCAGTTGTGGATGATCCTGAAACTGATGTCCACTTCAGAGGCCTCTGAAGAACACCTGGGCACATGGGAAACCTCACACTCTGGTAATCATGCATCACAAACATGCCCTGTTGAGTGACTGACAAGGTGAGTAGTTTCTAAGTGCAGAGGCCTGTTTCATGCCCTGTGAAGCTCTCCTGTAGCAGGGAGGGCTGGAAGGGGGCCAGGCACCCTTCCTCTGGGGAACAGACTGGAGGGGTGCAAGTAGGCTGCACACCTAAACCACAGCAACATAGCACTGGGAAAGAGTCCTCTTATCCCAGGCACAAGCAGAGGAAGAAGGGATGATGCTCCCAAATGCTCCATTAGCTAACGATACTGTTTTCTTAATAAAAGTGTTCGATTTAATGGGGCAGAAATGTTAGCACAACCCAATGCTGATGCTTAAATAAGCACTGCTTCAGAAACTGAGTTTAAGAATTAAAGACCTGAGGGCCAAAATATGAATGAAGCAAAAGGAATGTGCCTTTATTGTTCAGTTGTAGGAATAGCACAGTTCAAGTGAAAAAGAAAGTGAAAGGTGAAAACTGTGGTGGTAGAAAATTATGGTTGGAAAACTAGAAGAAAGAATGGTTAAGCTGACATTAACAGAGGTATGTGTCAAGGTTCTCCAAGGACAGGCCCAGTCTTTTATGTGATACAGTCACCAGAGGTAAGGTAGAGGACTCCCATCTATACTACAGAGTTAAATTAACACTGAATATATTCAGCCAGAAAACAGTACACTTCATTTATGTCTTCTGCACTTAATAACTAATCAATCTTAAACTAAGTTTGTAACCTGGCTTAGGGGCTGTACCCTGTTACTGTCACACTGCTAGCAACCTTCTGGACACCTCTTTAAAACAGTGCCACTAGCTGAATCATCCAGTTGCAGTCTGCAACTCTCTCTTAATCTGTGTATTCCTCCTGCAAGTACAGAACCAGCCCGGATCTCTATTCAGCCATGCCGGGACAACATGGCTTGCTAGCAGTTCTCAGCTGCATCTTCCCTAGGGTGCAAAGTATGTGTTAGAATTTGTCCTTCCTAACACAACGCCAAAAGCCACCAAGGAAGAGCCAAAAAGCAACAAGCACTGAAAGGCACCGTGCAGTGCAGGCCATTTTCAGGCTGCACGTGGCCCTGTAGATGTACAGGTGGCCCACTTAAAATCTGCTTTTTAAAAAAATGAACACATGCATTATGCTGTCATGTATTAACAGTGTAACAAGTAGAAATAATATCCACTTCAATTTTTTTAATATATTAAATAAATCCAGCTACTTCCTCTTCAGTGATGAGAGCTTAGGCCTGTAGGTCTATTTAACACCTGGTTAAACACTACTTAACCTCACTGCATCACCCAACTACTTTTCATATAAGCTGAATTTTGGCTAATAATGTCCCAATTAAACAGCAGTCATTGTCATTCACTATCATTAAGCTAAATTGGTTTCCTGGGACACGTCCCAATAAAGCAGCCATCCTGGTTAAATGCTTACCAGTAAGTTAAGCAATGTAGAAAAGGGTTTGTGAAAGAAGAACTCCAACTGTGTTTTACCTAATTCTATGTAGCTTATTTGCCAAGAATGTTAAGATCACACGCACCTGAAAGAAACTTTGGCTATTAGTTTTCAAATATATGTATATTCGTATGTATGTGTGTGTTCTCTACCTAGCAGCAAGTAGCATCTGTGTAAATCCTGTTTCTTTCTAAAGCCAGCATAATATGCAAGAAAAACTTACATAACATATGTCCTGTGAGAGGAGAAATGACAACATGCTGCATGAACAAAAAATTAGAAGTAGGTCTAAGTGCTCCATGGGAGCAGGTTCAGAAGGCTAATTTAGGATGATCTGTGTTTAACATTAACAACAGAGAAAAATGCTTTCAAGAGTACCTCATGGAAGCCCAAGTCTTCATTTCCAAATCTGGCATTTAAAAGAAAGTGTCTACCCAGAGCCACAACAAGTTGAGCACCTAGAGTGAGACATACTTCATTTCATTTTAGCCAGTCAAACGCTAGGTATTCAACCTCAACCAGTTATTAAAAATATCTCTGTTGTCAAAGAAAGGTGCTTTTAGTCTCAAAGTCATTATCTCCAATAGGAAGAATGAATAAATTTCTTCAGATATTGATTTATCTCTAATCGCCCATAGTGTGTGCCCATCCAAGTTAGATAAAACATTTTCATTTTCTACTACTAAACACCACAGAAGCTGTCCTGGTGTTCTGGCAGAACAGAGTATGTCTTTTGGTCTGTAGTCTATTTTTAGGATAGAGAAGAAACAAGCATCATTGAGACTGGCAAATCCAATCATTCACCTACATTGAGCATGAAGTAACACAGGCTAAAACAGAAGAGCTATATATGAATCTTTAAATGTCTTGGACAGAAGAACAGGCTTGAAAGTAAAGCAGTTTCTATCTGATCATGTCAAATAGGTACAATTCTGTAGACACACTGTGATGAAAAGGTACTATAAAACAGCTTTAATACCAGAAAGAGAAACAACTGTTAGAATGCTGTCTTGCTCACTCTGTTTCTAAGTTAACATACCCTGCTTCTTGGAAGATTGAAGATAACCTAGCAGAATATGAGACTTCATAGATAACAGGACATGCTGTTGTCTACTTTTCACAGGGTACAATTCCAGTCCACACCACGGCTTGCACTTCATGTCAGAAACCACATGAACCAGGATTAAAGCAAAGTGAAGTAGTAAGTACATCAAATCATACCTTCCTCACACAGTTCTTGGAGCAGCTGATTTAATTGGAGCAGACACTGATACACCCCCAGTTTCTCACTGCTATAAAAATTCAGCCAAGCATACGATACATCCGCTATGCCAACGAATGCCAAGGCCTGGGTGGCCTGCAATCACAGCCGCGCGAAGCAATTCAGACCCCTCAGCATATCTTTTGTGGCCATGTTGCCTTAAAAACTCAAACCACTGCATGGTTAAACGATGTTTATTAAGGTTTCATCAACAACCAGGAATAACAAGAAGGGGTTTATTTATTTCAAAGAAAATGTAAAATTTTAAGTTTATTTAGTGTTGCTAGATCTTGGGGCCTGTGTGGTCTAAGCCTTGAACTGGCCCCAGGACAGCTTCTATACTTAAGGCTGCAAAAGCCTGTGCTTTAATGAATCCTACTATCCTTTTTTTTTTTCTTTAGTGACAAGAGTCAAGAATGAGTGACACTATTTGCAAACGCTGACTATGTGGAAATTAGGAAATAATCAAACACGATGTATTTTTAAAAAGCGACATTCTGAAAGGGAGAATTAGGTGAAGACGTGACCTTTGAAAAGTTCTGCCACTAGGAAAAGAAGAATTTGTAAAGGCTGTTGCTGAGGTTAATGTATGATTGGGTTTCTCTGAAGATAATACAATATCTGGGACAGTAATACGCAGAAGGGACACAAGAAGAGATGAACGGGCTGAGTTTAAAAAGTCTGATGCTGCCATATAGTGCAACATTCTCACACTGCTGCTTTACTCTATGTTTCTTTCTATTTGCTTCCAGATGCTAAGACCAAGAAGATAATATGATCAAGTATACAGTCTCAGCTGAACATCTCCAAATTGAACTACCAGTGGAAACTTTAATAAAAATAATTAGCATCTTCTTTTGTGCAAGAATGCAACCACCAACTGCAGTCACTACAGTCTTGTAATCAATTTAAAGTTCATGAAGACTAATTTTTTTTCTAAAAGATATCTTCAATTCCTATCATATATCAGTTGATAAGATTCAACTTTTTGAATATATTCAGGTCCTATTTTCAGGCTCTACTCTGCTGTCAGGAGTCTTAGGAACTTTCTTAAAACGAAGCCTTGTTCATGTTGTTCTTAAGACAGAACAGAATTTCCCTTATTCTGCTGGTTTGTATCTCAACATATCTTTTGAAAGAGATGAATTGCTTACTGATTTCCTCCCCCCACCCAGCTAATTAATAAGACTTGAAATAAACACATCATTCTTACTGTCATCTGACTCCCAGAAGTGTGTTAGTATTTATCGCCATTGCTTTGTTTCTCCTTCCTTTGCTCCCTGTATTTTGATGTATTGTCTTCACTGTGCATGTGTCTCTGCCCTCTGGTCGATGAAACTTGTTATAGACCTTGTCCTCACTCTGCTCCACACCTGTAGATGACCTTATCTATTTATGTTGCAGGGCAAGTAACATGTCATATCATGTCATAGCTTTGACTCAGAATAACTAATGTGCGATAGCTACCCTGAGGTAAAAAACCCCACACCTTTCATAGCAGTGCACCAATTGTGTAACCAAGGTATTATCACTTGACATGAGGAAAATTTGTTTTAAATATTTTGTACAACAATGTCAAGTAAAACTGAATGGTAGCTCTAACACCAGCACCAAAAAACTATTCAAGTGCTCAAATGCATACAATAAAAGGTACTAAATTCTTTTCACCTCCTAACCACAGCTAAAATAGAAACAGGCAAAACCTACCTAGAATTTCCATCTTTAAGTTATTTTGAAGGAACTCAGCGCTATGTTCTTGGACTTTCCTGATTGCACTGAAGTTTTGATAGCAAAAACCTAATTATTCTGGAGACAACTGCATTCAGTATGTAATTTATATTTGTATAAGGAAAAATGCTAATACTCTCACAATTCTTGAAGCGTAACAACTCAAGATCGCAGCCGGTTTAGTTAATCATTTTCTGAAACATACCTACAGTAGAGGAAGGCATAGGTTACACAGTTATAAACATTTTGAAAAATTAATACAGCCGTTAACTTGAGAAACTAATCTCTTTGATGGAATTTTATTTCATAAAAATCCAGTGTTCAATTACTAGCTATTCTTCCCCCAAAGGCTAAGAAAACTAAGTCATGCTGCCATTGGGATTGCTACTGGTAAACAATCACGTGAAACAAAGTGCAAGATCAGGCCCAGTTTTTTAAATAGATGATTAAATTATATTTTTAAATTGCTTTCTCCACCTTCCTGAAAGTTCATGTTGCATTTAGCCATAGCTGTAAAAACAGTTCATTTGTATTGCACATTTGGGGAAAGGAGGCAAGTTAAAGGAAAAAAAAAAAAGTCAGGATGTCATAGGATGCTCTTATATTTGACTTCTTAAGAGAAAACAGAATTTTCATGATGCTGCA
This sequence comes from Leptosomus discolor, assembly GCF_034619465.1. Classification (NCBI taxonomy): domain Eukaryota; kingdom Metazoa; phylum Chordata; class Aves; order Leptosomiformes; family Leptosomidae; genus Leptosomus; species Leptosomus discolor. The sequence continues at coordinate 76,469,266 of NC_141393.1, read as the reverse complement.
ACCCCGTAGCACCTGACAGCAACTTCCCCTTGCCTAATCTTTCTACCTGTTCACAACATCTTTATTATTATTTATGCCAGTGACATTGCTTAATTACTTGTTTCACAAAGATTGTCTCTACTGAACGGTAATAGTATTGATCTGTAGAGATTTAGTTCAATAGCACTATACATTAGAACTGTATTAATGAGCACTGTTGTCTCCCTATTTGTTATATTCTTTTGGTATCTGACCAATAATTTGTGCATCTTGAACATCCTATCAGTACCAATGGAGCCCTGCAAGCTGCTCATGCAAATTTATGTATGGACCTCTGTCCTATGTTTCATCAGCAATAACTGTGTAATAGACAAATGACTGAATTTTTGAGCTTATTGGAATATTTTTAATGTGGAGTGACCTTTGGTATCAATTGCGGTTCCTTCTGGTGCTTGTTTTAAAAATAAATAAAAGGATTAATAAGAGTTTACAGCTTTTATGTCAAGTTGGGTGTTCCTGGTTGAATGGATCTTCTTTTCATGCCAACAAAACAAACTATTGTCATACATAGAAAATAATCAAAAGAACAACTTTGATATTAATTTTTCTACATATGGATATGGATGTGCGTTATGGTTAGTAGGGACAAGACAGGAGTTTTGGAAAAGAGGGCGAGTTAAGGCAAATCAAAGTGCAAGTACCAAACCCACTGCAGACATTCAGGGCAATAGCAAGTGTCATGCATAGAAGATAGTCATAAAGTTTATTTACTGCCTGGCTTAAGTGATTGAATGTCTCAGTCTCACATCACTGGAAATGAGCGCTGGGTTTTATTGAGACTGTCTGATGTCCGCCACCCATTTCGCTTTCATTGCACTTTAATTATCAAATATTGTGCTGGCACATGACAGAAATGAGCACTTTAAACCTGTTTGTTACCTAACATTTACACACATCTTTAGAAAAAAGAATAAGGGTCACATTCCCATTTTAGTACTGGTATCTGTTTTATAACCTCATTTCACTCTTGCAGCACCTTTTCCTTTCCTCCTCCTCAGAGAAGAGATTGAACGTATTCTGATTCTATATTGCACGTGAAGTTAATGCAGGCAGAATATGCAAAACTTCTGTGACATTTTACCACCCTTTTTTCCTTAGACAAAGTTCATCCTTGTGCAAAAGGTCCACATAAGGCTTGTTCAGCTTCTGCTAATATGAAACTTAAGTTTTCAGTCTCTGCACATAAAGAATTTCAGCCAAAGTATGTATTACATAGATGTAATTTAAATTACCCTGCCTCTAACAGGTTGAAATACACCATCACTTTACCATTAATTTACCTACAGCTTTACAGAGTACAATGCTTATTCAGGTGTACACTTTTAATCCACAGAAAGTAGGGTAGTAAAAAATCATCTTAAATCACTCACCAGAAAATAAACATTCAGGTCATGGACTCACAATTTCATCAGATCTCAGCACAGTCATTTACCCCAGAGAAAGATGTGGCAATGTGCTTTTAAAACTCTAGCAAACATGGTGGCTCCATTGAATCATTTAAGTATATTTCTTAGTCTGTGTGCATTTCACTGGTGACACAGGTAAGCACAAAAATCTTAGAACAGCCAGATTGTGTTTGACTTTATTCAGAACATAGAGCGAAAAATGTTAGCATAGACAGTAAAGGAGTTTGGTAGAGAAAGTGTGATTTTCTGGCTTCATCATTACCTAAATAAAAATGAAAGCTATCAAGGAAGGATTCTTTAAAGGAAAATCTATGCAGTATTAACTTTTGCAGCAGCACCCAGAATTTTCAGTAGACGTTTCAGAAGCTTTAACTTTAGTTAGCAGTTTCCGACTCATGATTACTGTTTCATGTTATCTGTTGGTGGGTAAAGAAGAAAAATTTAGGAAAAATAATCAAAGCTACATTTTGTTGAACAACAATCTGAGTACTCTTCCCCGCAGGCCTCCATTAGTATTTAGCAGCTTGGAATAACATGGAACATTTCTGAGTCCAAAATGTCTTTTGTGAATGCTAGCAACGTCTTTCCATATACTTATTAAGGTCCAAATTCATCCCAGATATGGCTGCAGAGTTGCACCAGAGGTGAACGCGACCTATGTCCAGGCACAGGAACACAGTAATGTGTGTTACATTGACAATATCATCACTCTTCACTTGCACCAAGTGAACTTTTTACTGTAAAAAGTCTATGCAAGTCAAATAGATGTTAGCATAATAAGAACATTGTATTGTGCTCAGCAAGAGCAAAGTAGCAGTGTATGCTATTAGACATTAATGCTACATAATGTTCAGGAATTCCAGGGGGAAACATGAGGTTTACATCAGTGCAACAGAACCTGCTAAAGAGAAGGTTTAACCAGCTAAAAGAAAGTAACAGAAGATCATATTTCACACTAATAGGATGTGATTTTGATTTCCCATTGAGAGGCTTTAATGCAATACTGAGCTCATATTGTGTTAAGTAACATCTTACCTTATAGCATTTGTAATACAAAAACATATTCATTGCTCTCATCTTTTAGACACATCAGATGAGTATGCTGCATTATGCTCAGAATAAGAATATATACTGCTGGCCATATTATTTACGGACATTTCGTTTATGCTATCATTTGTCCCCTCAAAACTGTATCTGTGATATATATATCTACCAGTTATACAGATAAGTAATAGAATAGTTGAAACCACCATGGTTTTAATTCAAAATGATTCGTTGTTATGGGTTAGGCCTGGGCTGGCCACTAACAAATTACAGATGCTCTCTATCAACCCCTCTCCCTCCCCAGAATGTGAAGGGAGAAAGAATTAGGAAGAGAGACACGGATTGGAAAAAATACCTAAAACAGCTTTAATGAAACAATAACAATAAAAAGAAAAGATAAATAATAAGAAGAAAATGATAAAATCCGTACTAATATACACAAAACCAATTACCAAACCCAACCCCACCCGTTCTCAATGACATTACCACTGATGCTGAAGTGCTGGCACTGGAGCAGTCCCAGGCTGGACTTCACAGCAGATGGGAACTGGATGCAGGAGCTGGATTCCGTAACTGGATTCAGGAATGCACAGATCAGGATCGTAGACAGAACAGTTGGAGTCCTCCTTGGATGTGGCCATCAAAGAAGAGAACCCTTGTGATCCTTCAGCTTCATCCTGAATATGACATATATGGGGTGGAATACTTAGCTGGTCAGTTTTGGGTCACTTTTCTGGCTCGCTCCTCCATGCAGGTGCCACCTTTTACTACGTTACAACCCCTTTTCACTGCCAGCACCTCAACATGGGATACAGGATTTAGCAGTGATCTTGGTTGCTGTAGGAGCAAGTAAAAACAAGAGCTTTTCTGCATCCCATTTCTTGGTATAAACTATAAACATCAAGTGCTATCACTACTAGAAGCAGATGCCGCCTGGAAAAACATGCTGTTGATTTCAGAAAATGCAGTTACTTAAAAGAAACTTAACTGAAAAGTAAAATCACTGAAGAGGATTACTTCTTTTTTGGCTCAAACCAGGACATTCCGCCCCTTATTCCATACCATTTACATCATACCCATCACTGCCTTATCATTTGTCATCCTACCCAAAATTTTAAGTTCATTTAATTCATGATGGTGGGTTTCCATCTATCATAGCAGTCCCTTAGGGTGGGAAAGATGGTATGAAGTTCATTGCAGTTTGTGCCCATGGGTTGCAAGTGCACCTCAAATTTATTGGATGTCACTTGGTAAGGCTACCTCTGGTCATCACCACTATGTTACCCTGAAAGACATTTACTGAACATTGTTTGTATTATGTAGGAATTAACATCAGACAGCTCAGCACTGAGTGTTCTCACTCAGAGTTAAATTCCCTTGAGGTACACTTTGAATTTCACCATCTCTTCATCATTACACACCAAGTAATTATCCCAATTGTTCCAATTTTTAAAAGTTCCACTACCCATTGCTTTATGAGTAGATTTTAATAGTCCATTGTACTGTTCAATTTTTCTAGAGACTGGAGCATGATAGGAAATATGATATACCCATTCAACACCATGTTCCTTAGTCCAATTGTCTATAAGATTTTTTTCTAAGTGAGTCCCACAATCTGACTCAATTCTCTCTGGAGTACCATGTTGCCACAAGATTTGCTTTTCAAGGCCCAGAATGGTGTTCTGGGCAGCGGCATGAGGTACAGGATATGCTTCCAGCCATCCAGTGGTTACTTTCACCATTGTAAGCACATAATGCTTACCCTGGCACGTTCAAAGGAGTGCGATATAATCAATCTGCCAGGCCTCCCCATATTTATATTTCAACCGTCGTCCCTCATACCACAAAGGTTTCAGCTGCTTAGCTTGCTTGATTGTGGCACATGTTTCACAGTCGTGGATAACTTGTGTGATACCATCCATAGTTAAATCCACGCCTCGGTCACGAGCCCACTTGTATGTTGCATCTTTTCCATGATGACCCGAGGTGTCATGGGCCCACCAAGCTAGAAATAGTTCACCCTTATGTTCCCAGTCTAGGTCTGTTTGGAACACTTTTTCAGCCTGATCCTCTCACTGGTTCTTAAGATGTTCCTCAGTGGCCTGACTATTAGGTATGTGAGCCTCTATGGGACGTACCTTTACAACTAGTTTCTCCAGCCAGGCAGCAATGTCTTGCCGCAGTGCAGCAGCCCAAATTGGTTCACCTCTGTGCTGCCAGTTAGTGTGCTTCCATTGTTTCAGCCACCCCTACAAGGCATTTGCCACCATCCATGAGTCAGTATAGAGGTAGAGTACTGGCCACTTTTCTCATTTAGCAATATCCAAGGCCAACTGGATGGCTCTTACCTCAGCAAACTGACTCAATTCATCTTCTCCTTCAGCTGCTTCTGTGACTCGTCATGTGTGACTCCATGCTGCAGCCTTCCACTTCCGACGATTTCCTACAAGGCAGCAGTAAACAGAGCATATTGCTTTTCATTATCTGGTAATTGATTATATGGTGGAGTTTCTACAGATCGTGTTACCACTTCTTCTGGTGGCATTAGAAAGTCTTTACTTTCTAGCCAGTCAGTAATGACTTCTAAGCTGCCTGGACGATTGGGATTTCCTATCCGGGCCTGCTCTGTGATTAATGTGACCCACTTACTCTGTGTTCCGTCGGTGGCATGCTAATTAGAAGGAACCTTACCCTTGAACATTCAGCCCGGTACTGGTAATCGTAACGCCAGGAGGAGCTGTGCTTCAGTACCAATCACTTCCAAAGCAGCTCTAACTTCTTTGTACGCAGCCATTTTTTTTTTTTTCCAGTTGGAGTATAGTTGGCCTCAGAGCCTTTGTACCCCCAGCTTTAAACTCCTAGGGGTCAACCTTGAGTCTTCCCTGGAGCTTTCTGCCACAAGCTCCAGGTAGGAACATTATCCCAATCTGCAGTATAAAGTATATTTTTAATGTCCTGTCCTGTTTGAACTGGCATGAGGGCTGCTGCATGTACAATTTCTTATCTGATTTGTTCAAAGTCCTGATTTTATTCTGGGCCCCTATTAAAACTGTGCTTCTTTCAGGTGCCTTCATAGAAAGGTTTCACAATCTGACTGTAACCAGGAATATGCATTCTCCAGAAACCCACAATGCCTAAGAAGGCTTGTGTTTCCTTTTTGTTGGTGCAACATGGTCGTTATTTGTTAATTGCATCCATTGGGATCTGGTGGCACCCAGCTTGCCATTTGACTCCCAAAAACTGGGTATCTTGTGCAGGTCCCTTGAACTTGCTTCTTTTTATGGCAAAACCGATGTCTAAAAAAATTTTGATTATCTTCTTACCTATCTCAAAAAATTCTGCTGTTTTATCTCATACAATGATGTCATCGATGTATTGCAGGTGTTATGGAGCGCCACCATTCTACACAGCAGAATGGATCAGTCCATGACAAAGAGTAAAGCTATGCTTCCACTCCTGGGGGCAATCGAGCCCAGGTGTATCAGATACCCCTCCAGGTGAAAGCAAACTGTTGCCTGCATTTTGGTGCTATAGGAATAGAAAATAATGCGTTAGCAATACCAGTTGTGGCATCTAGCTGCCTTTGACTCAAGTTCGTACTGAAGTTCTAGTATGTCCGGCACGGTAACTCTTATCTCTGGCATAACTTCATTCAGGCAACTGATCTCCAGTCTCCATTAGGTTTTTGCACTGGCTATGTGGGACTGTTAAAGGGTGAGCAAGCCTTGACAACCACCTTTTGGCCCTCTACTTGGTGGATCGGTTCATGGATAGGGACCATGGAGGCTCGTTTGGTGCGATATTGTTGTCGATGCACCTGTTTGGCAGCAGCTGGCACCTGTTGATCTTCAACCTTCATCAGTACCCCCATTTCAGACTCCTCTGTAAATCGAAGTAATATGGTTAGCAGTTTTTTCGCCTCTAAAGGTGCTATATCAAAAAGCCACAAACGACCTTTTGGGTCTTTAGAATACCCTTTCATGAGAAAGTCTGTGCTGAGGATACAAGAAGCATCAGGACCAGTCACTATAGGGTGCTTTTCCCATTTATTCCCAGTTAGGCTTACTTCAGCCTCCAAAACAGTCCATTCTTGAGTTCCCCATCGCTGCAGCAATAATAATAAATTCTGTCCCTTTATGAGTCAATGGCACCAAGGTGCATTGTGCATCATTGTCCACAAGGGCTTTATACTTCTCTGGTTCTAACGTGCCAGGCCATCGAATCCACACAGTCCAATAAACTCGACTGTCCCTCTCCTCCCTCGGCTGGAGGCAGGGCCTCTCTAATTTTGAGGGTAATGCCCCCTATTGACCACTGGGTTTGTTTGGTTTACGGGATTTCCCTGACTTGTATTTGAATAGTAGAACGGCTCGATGTGATGAGAGCAACTTTCCCCTGGAAGAATTCTCTCTTTTATCTGTTTTACCTTGTAACTTATGTATTTGAGCCCTTGGGGCAGAGGTAGATTTTCGATCCCATTTATCCATGTCCTCTCCATGCTCATTCAGGAAAGACCACAGGGCACCTCGTGACATATACCATCCCTCTCGAGCTGTTCTCCTAGGAGAGCACCTTCTGCTGGTGGCTCCAACACAGGTCCATTTAGGGGCATACTTTTCCCTCTCAGACAGTTTATCATACAGTCTTGAAATTTCCTTAGTCATTTTTTCTATGGGCAAAATGCAGGCCTGTGGGGGATGAGAGAGACTGTCTTCATACTGTCTTACTTTGCCAGCCACGTCAGTCACAGTTGGTGTCTTATCATCTCCACCCCAGACTGTTGTTGAGAATGTGTGGGCAATACGCAATTGGTGTACGCTGCACAAACTTCGTTAACACAGGTCGCTTACATGGCAATTCATTAGGGTCTATTTTTCCTTTCTTGTAATTATATATCAACTCTCACACAGTTAATTCTCTCAGGTATTTAATACCTTTTTCCAGGGTGTTCCATTTGCTTGGATGGCATTCAATGTCATCCCCATAGGGATATCTTCTAGTTCTTACAGCTAATCAGAGTCACCTCCAGAGGTTGAGAGTGCTTTTCTTTCTTACTATTGCCTTGTCAATGTCTATGTCTTTGGCCAGGGATCCCAACTCATTTTTCTAGTTCCAAATCAAGAGAGAAATCAGTTTTAGCAGACTGCTATCTAAAAAACTTCTAACCATGTGTTACTTAATACAGCACCTTAGGGCAACAGCAGTTAATTTATCGTTATTTTCATTTTATTTCTATTGTGGCAGCAATCAAGGATCTTGATTAGGATTCTTCTTTTTGAAGAAGTAACAGGCATCCCTCAAACACTGCCCTCCAGGAGGAGATGCCATACAGAATACACAAATGCAATGGAGAGTGTGAAGCAACAACAAGATAGCAGATGGGGGTGTGACTAGAGCAATCAATAGCCTTAGGGTTCCTCTACACACATTTGATCACACGTGTTACTATTAAGACTCTTCAGATTGCAGCTGCTGAATAACATTGTGACAAATACCTGGGATTTCATGTACAAACACTGATAAGTTATACCTGTATAAAGATAGGAATGTGCAATATTTTTATAGTTTTCTCTTTAAAAAGAGGAGCAATATATTGATCTTTCCCCTTGAAAATAACGGGGTTTGTGCTGTTGTGTTTTCTATACTACTTTTTTTTTTCTTTAGCACATATATTGGCCCAGAACTACTGATACATGCCAGAATACTATATTCATGTTCTCTTCTCAGAATACTGCTTATGCCAATGTAGACAGAACCTGTACTTATAGCTGATAAATACAAGTAAAAATACTGCTGGAAGAGTTTACATTTCAGACAGGAACTTTTCTCTCAAAATTTTATAATCAGTTCTGTATCATCTATGCCACCCCAAAACTTATCACGTGCTAAGTATCAGCTTCTCTGTCGACATAAACCTGTTTAAAAACCAGGAACCGGCCTAGCTCTGGCTACTTTAATAGAACTATCATTATGTACACATACCCACTTTGGGTTAAATGAGTACTAACAGGTCATACTGTTGTCGACATGGATTCACATCCTGTCTTTCCAATGTTCACCATTTTATTGGCATAGATGATTCCCACATAAGAATACAACAGCAATGTAGTATCATAATGAATATTCAAAATATTTTTACTTGAACAATTTTTTTGAAGCTTCACTTTGACTTGGTTTGGAGGAAAGAGAAGAAGGTCTTAAACTTAGTCTCTTCCCATCCCTCTAGATTAAATCTGAGCAGGAAAAAAATGTAGATGAACTTTTAATGACCTTATGACATATATCTTTCTGGAATTCTGACCTCTCAGAGTGTATCAGTTTTATGACAGTACTGGTAATATCTTGCACAAGTTGTAGGCAACAAACTGGTGCACTGAGGTTCTCTGTCCCCTTCCTTTTGTTGATAAAAAGAAGAATTTGTAAGCCTTTAAACCAGAAACTCAGTATCTTCTTCCTTGGGCAGAAGTGGCTTAAACTTCTAGAACCAGTTCTAGCATGATCCTTCCACCAGACAACATACCTGGGATTATTCCATTGACTACCAATTTGAAAGTGATTTAGCACTTGATGTCATGTTCAATACACCCTGCTATTAGCAAAAGCAGAGAGAACAGGGGATAGAAGAGAGTTGGCATGTATATGTGGAAATCTCTGCAGAGGCTAAAATTGCTATCAGGGATGCTTGTCTAACTGCACAGGTGCTAGTGACCTAAAAAGCTAACAGGGAGGATCAGGAAGAAAGGATATGGCAAAAAACAAATAATTCTATATGTGTCCCATAATACTTTAATGTAACTCCAGATATCTGTAAAACTAAATACATCACATAACTTCTCAAAGCACAAGTGACAGAGAAACCTGTGTTTTATTCATGACAGATTTTCTATGTTCACCCCAAAATAAAACATGATAGTGAACTTGGCGACTGCATACAGTTTTATCACAACTGGGGATTTTCTTTCAAGTATATTTGATCCTTTGTTTTTAATAGAATAAAAGAGTGAAAATAATCTTAAGTAAAAAAAAGAGCAATTAATCTTCTAGATTAATGCAAGAGCTTAATAGGGCCTTGACTGAACAAAAGTATGGAAAGAAAACTGAAATAGGGAAAAAGTGCAATATTTTGACATTTATAATGCCACCTCCGTCACTTAAAAAGCAGCAGGTTCCTATGTACATTAGCATGGGAGGCTTACTAAAATGGAAGCAGCATTGGAAGTAACATCTGAAGACTTATGTAACATCTAAACAGGCCATAAACAACTACTTTGTCTTTTTCACACTTTGCAACCTAAATATGCCTTTACAATGAGAACCAATGGTAACAAATAGGTACCTTGCTTCTCTAGGCAGCAAGGTTAAAGCAGCAACCTACTCTTCGTCAATCCATTTATATTCAGTAACACCATTTCCTATTTTGCACCTCAGCTGTCAAGAAAGAAGCTAATTATCTAGTTTGATTTTTTCCAGAAACTACCATTCTTGCAGAAAAAAAAATCAGTTATACTAAATATGAGCAAATACTACAACAAGAAATAGCCAGAAGTTTATTGTAGTCACATAATTAAAAAAGTAAAATAAATTTACACTTGAAGATTTTAGTGTATATTAACCTCCTTTTCTTTCTTCCTATGGCACAGTTCTTCAAAAATGAAGCATCTGGGCAATAATTCAATAGTGTTTATTATAGCTTCTATAAAATCAGAGGACTTCGTTCTCTCTTCAACAGTATCAATAATTACACTAACAGAATAACATTAACTGTGGAGGTTAATGAGAAATGTGCCATCAAATACTGTATACACAATTTGTGCAATTTGTTTTCCTGCTGTAGCCTGTGCAGACTTTTCCTGAAATGTCTCCTTGAACAGTGAAAATTTTCTCTTAATATAAAACAAAAATGCACATCCCTTGGGCTCCACAAACTGGTTTACAAATCCTAGTAGCCTTGTGGTAGTCCAGTTCTTAGAGCTGCTTATGGCAATCAGTTTTCGCTCCAGAATATTCTGAAAAGGCTGCAAGCTTCAGAGAGATGAAAAAATTAAACTATTTACATTTTGCATCCCTTAACGTTTTTAACATGTCTGAGCACTAATTTAAACTGGGGAGTCAAGAACAGGAAAAAGCCTTGGAAGGCATTATGAAGAGAACAAAAGTTCTCCATAATTTTTTTTTCCATAGTTTTGCTAAAATGTTACTGAAAATGTCTGAGTGGTAAACTCTTCACAGGCATTCCTATAAAACTGGCATACAATATCAACGCACACTTTATTAGAATACAAGACTATCTAATATACAAACACTGTATGATACTTTCTGGTTTTCATTACTCCTATATTGCCTGTAAGAACATTTTTTGCTAAGAAAGTAAGACGACTAGAATTGGGTTTATTTTTCTTACGCAACAAGGTGAACTACCTGAAGGGTTGAGCTGTACTTGAAGAGTTGAATCAAGATGAATTATACACTTAACATTTCTATATTTGACGTATTAAATTGTTGTTTAACAAACTAATCTTTTTCTAAATGTTACCATGGTCTCCTTTGCTGGCATAGTAGTATGTCTTACAAGCACAATAAAGCAAATGAGTTTAGCAGCCAGAAAATAATTCTTGCACAGAATCTATAAACACTCACCTGCCGAACAGTGCAAAATAGGAGGAATGATCATTCCTCATAAGAGACCATAAAACAGAAAAAGGAATTGTAAGACCAAGTGGATGTAATTCAAAATGAGGATGATATTGCTTGTTCATGATGAGCCAGGTGTTACTCTCACAAGGGTTTTCTTGCTGTTGATTTCTTTTACTTAACATACCTGGTGTTGGAAGCTAAAAAAGGCTGTCTATCAGTACTGCCTTAATTGAGTTTTGAAGTGTTACTCTCAAGATAAAAGCAGTGAGTTTTCTCACCAGCACAGAGGAAAGGTGGTCTTGTCTCTGAGTATGCATTCAGAACTCAGAAGCGAGGACTTCAGGCATTTTTTACTCATTGTCTGCAATACCTGGCACAAGCAGCTAAACCCCACAACCTGCTAAGTTGTGTCTCCGTAGCTGATGTTAATGAAGATTTCCTTCCCTCACATGAGTAGTGTGAAGAAAGTCCTTGACAAGAAGATGGGCAGCTATCCTCAGTTGGCAGTGGGCAAAAGGAGGGCATCACAGACACAATGTGTGCGCTAAGACAATGATGCCACGAGACAGACTGGGAACAAACAGGAGGGCCAATGCCCAAGAAAGTCAGGCTTGGGACAGGGAGAGTCTCCCTGACTGCCATAGTTGCTGACCCACATACTCCTTGCCCATTCCCAGAGGCTGCTACTAGCCCAAGTCACCAGGGCTTTCACAGAGACAGAGAAAGCAGAGCTACTCTTCTGCTGGACAGAAAATTTCCAATTTAAAATACAGATCATGTATTTTAGAGCAGAGCTTTGAGCTGACACCCTGTTAACATTCTCAGCCTGCTGTTAGTTCAAAGCGGTAACACCTCGGATCAAACTCATGTAAAACACAGTGATTAAAGTCTAGAGCTTAAAGCACTTAAGAGTTTACCTATAAAAGAGATTAATGCCTTCTGCATTTTGATTTTATTTGTTTGTCTTCACATTACTTTGAAAAAAAAATCGTTTATATCTCATCAGAACACCTTGGTGAGTTTTACAACTTGTGGGATTTTTTTTATAACACCTTGTATTACTTTCACAGGTCAAAAGGTAAAGTCTCCTTACTGCAACTTACCTTTTGGTGAGATAGATCAGTACCTATGCTGATGTGAAAACTGGGAAAAATACTGCCAAAAGGGACTGGAGTGGCACATAGTTTTAGCTGGATGGGGGAGGAAAAACTGTTAAGAACTTCAAATCTTACATCAATCCATGTAAAACCACAAATTTTAGATGTGTGCATATAGATACATACACAAACACAGTTGCAAATTTCTTACTGACAGATGTAAGGAATGATGCAACATTCAATGATGGTAACACTACGGTCATTTTGAGGTTCTAACCACACGGTTTTCATTAGATCAAAACAATGCAAAGCACACATTTCTAAAACTACCAACTGTGCCACTCAGTACTCCAAATGTGAGCACTTGCCATGTGAGCTTTGTATGGGTGCACTGGTAATTTTATGATCTATTTTGCATCTTGCACAATGAAATGTTATCAGATTCTGACATAGTAATACCTAAAAACAACTACACAGCACTAAGTTAAAACACTGACAGAGCTATATTACAGTGTTAAAATAGTTTAGTATCCTCAGGTGGCAAAGTCAATGAATATGTGGATGACTATTTAGTGCCTTTCAAGTGAAGCTTTTGCAAATAAAAAAAATTCACTCTTCCTTTCTGTGTAATTTAGTTAAGAAAGAGGTAGTTTTCAAATCAACCTTAACACAAAACAACCGATACAAACATACCTAGATGAACTAACTGCCTATGAAATAAAGGTGTGTATTTATTCAAGAAAAACTAGATAATCCATTATAATAGCAAGGACAGAAGCTATGATCTTTCCTTTAAAGGAGGAAAGGAAATGGTTGAAATGAAAATGTTTTGTTGTATAAACATACAGAAACACACACTGAGCAGGTTTTGTTCTTGGGGGGTGTGTGTGTGTATTAAATCTATAATCTCATTCTTAAATTTGTTTCTGTTATTAAATCAAAGAACAGAATTGCGTAAGCCTGAAGTATTGCCTAGAAAGGCATGGCATCAGTTTATTACTTTGGGAATGCTCAAACAAGCTCGTTGTCGCATTTTTTTTTTTTTTTTTTGCTGAAACTTTCATTATTTTTTCCAGTGGTGGGCATACCCAAGCAAATTAGGTGTTGGGGTTTCAATACATGTTATCTTTTCCCAAAGTATTTGATGGAATTCACTGTCTGAAATTCAATTAATAAAACCCTACCCTTTAATTAACCTATTAAGTTGTTAAGTGCTTGAAGAATTGCTTTAGCACCTTGTAAAAACTATGTCTATGTAATATAAAACATGTACTGTCAGCATGGCATCATGCTTAATTGAAGAAACAGTGGGAAAAGTAAGATCCATGCAGTACTGACTGAAAGAAGTCTATCACTGGATGGGAATAAGTAAATGAACAAAGGCAACATTGGGAAAAACAACTCTGACTCTACAAATAAGTATATAGAGACTATAGAGAATCATACCATGAACATTAGCCAGCTATTTGCAAAAAGGTATATTTTTCAAATGAGGTATAGGAACAGGAATAGAGAGGCTGAAAGTGTATGACCATGGCTTTAACTGTTGCACTGTTGAACCAGATGCATCCACCACACATCCATTGATCTGGACAGGTGCTGCTAGGCAGTCCCTTAGGCTGGAAAAAAGAAGCACCAGAAAGGTTCATAATCAGGGCCCGAGCATCAATAAAATTACACCTAGCATGAGACTAAATGCCTAGAAGGAACATAGGGAGTTTTCATAAACTTTTGTGAGGTGCCACGACAACAGAATCAGGAGCAGCAGCTGCCATCACAAGTGACAGAGGGAGTAGAGAAAAGTCATATGTGAAGTCAGAGGGACTGTAACTTCTCTTCTGGAGAAATCCCACATCTCACTTCTGACTAATCCTAGGTTACCTTAAATCTTGGCAGCAGCTCTAAGTTTTTTCTTCCACATATCAGAAATCTTCCCACACGCCACCTTCCAGAACATGGAGGGACAACTTATTATGGCTAGTTAATTTTCTTAGCAGACATCTACTGAGAACAACTTTATCTAGAGACTTTCTCATCTGTCACAAAAGCGTTTTTCATAGCCCCTAACTTCCTCACCAAGAAGCCAGCAACCTGCTTAGAAACATATGTCTGAACTGAATTACAGCAATTTGAAGTTCTAAACTCAGTGACCTTCTGGAAAACTAAAAGTTGTTTCCCATCCATTCAATGTCTCTGCCATCTGAATCTCTTGCTGTTCCAGTAGCTCTTTTCTTTTTGCAAAATCATCTTAGATTTTTATCTGTCTACACCTGAGAAGATAAAATACAGCTATAATAACAATTTTTTGCCTTTGCAGGCAGCCTACAAAAGCTAGTTATTTTGCCAGGTCCCCAGTGGAGAAAGAGATACTGCCAAAAAGATTTTTTGGCAGTATATATGTATGCACCTCGCTTAGGATTTTTGTTGGTCTAGAAAACTGAGTAGCTAAGTAAGAAGGACTTTTTTTTTTTTTTAAACCTGTCTCTGCAACAGGTACATCGGAAAAGCTTTAAAGTACAGATATATCCCAGTCCCAGCATTTAATTAACAACATGAAGAGTGGCACAACAATGCTGTTAATTATAAGTTGTATCATCAACTGTTTCAATGCTCAAAATATTTACAAACTCCAGGATGTTGCTGCCTCAGAAATTAAACCTTAAGAGAAGTATTTCAGTATCAGCTACACTCATCACTTTAGAAAATCTGAATGTCAGATATACCAAGATTGTATAGCAACAAAATTTCACCTCAAATTCCTTTTAGTCCATTCACAGGAAAGCGACAGGTAAGGGCTTTGAATGAAGTGCCTATATAGCCAGGCAACATAACTAGCATCTTGCCAAGATGAAAAGCAAAAGACAAGTTATCTATGCTTCAATATCACTGTCATACACTCTTTGTTTCAGTGCCAGAGACGTTTTAAAGGGAGATTTGGCTTTTTGAACACCTTTAATAGGCTTCCTCAGAGTTTTAATTAGTAAGAGATCCAAGCAGTAGCTGACAGCTGGCAGAATCTCCTGTTGTGAGTTAAAGTCAGCCTAATTAAGATTCTGGAAGGAAAACATATTCCTTCCAACACCCTTAATCAGTCAGGCTTGGTTGGAAATGCAATATGGAACCTTTTGCCTTGACAACAGCATAACCTCAGAAATATGGCGCTTCCAAACAACAATAATAATGGAGTGATTTCTTCATATGGAAATACAGTAAAACTCCTACTAAATCTCTGAAATGTATTGTCCACCTTCACATTAATAAAGGTTAATATAATTTAGGATTATTTTTCATACTTAAGATTTGGCATTTTATGACAGACATTTTGTGCTAGTGGAGTCATGGACAGTGACATATAAGGTGCCCCTAAGAGATGACTCAACTTTTTTTCCCCTGGTACTTGTAAGGATATCCGACTATTTACAGCTTGAGTGGAAACACAAGCAGAACATTCAGGTTGAACCAGATACACATGGGAGATTTGTTTTAATCTTGTCAGCTCAGGTTCAGTT
This sequence comes from Leptosomus discolor, assembly GCF_034619465.1. Classification (NCBI taxonomy): domain Eukaryota; kingdom Metazoa; phylum Chordata; class Aves; order Leptosomiformes; family Leptosomidae; genus Leptosomus; species Leptosomus discolor. The sequence continues at coordinate 76,453,537 of NC_141393.1, read as the reverse complement.
GCCAGCCTGAACCTCCAGGTGTCTGTGCTCTTTGTATTCTGCTCTGTCTGGAGGGAGCTGGCTCTCAGGGCAGAGAAATTCTGCAGTTCAAACTCTGCCTCTGAAGCTGTATAGTCATAACTAGCTGTCCTGGTTTGGGCTAAACCAGAACTAATTCTGTTTTAGTGATTTTATTTTTCAGTTAAGTCTCTTCTAAGTAACTGCACTTTCTGAAATCAACAGCAGGTTTTTCCAGACAGTGACTGCTTCTAGTACTGCTAATGCTTGATGTTTACAGTTAATACCAAGGAATGGGATGCAGAAAAGCTCTTGCTTATGCTTGCTCCTACAGCAACCAAGGTCACTGCTAAATCTTGTACTCCACATTGGGGTCTGGAAGTGACAAGGGTCACATGCATGTAAAAAGGTGGCACCTGCAGGGAGGAGCAAGCTGGACAAGTGACCCAAACCTGACCAGCTAAGTATTCCATCCCATATATGTCATATTCAGGATAAAGATCATGAGGGTCAAGTTCTCTTCTTCGATGGCCAACATCCCAAGATGACTCAGTCCATTCTTCTGTATTTGATCCTGATCCGTGCATTCCTGAATCCAGTTCCAAAATCCAGCTCCTGCATCCAGTTCCTGTCTGCTGCTGAGTCCAGCCTGGGACTTCCCCAGTGCCAGCTCTGCAGTGTCACTGGAGGTGTATTGTCATCAGGGGGGTTGGGTTCAACATTAGTTTTGTACATATTTGTATATATTTCATTGTTTTCTTATTTTTATTATCATCTTTTATCGTTATTGTTTCATTAAATCTATTTTCTTTTCCAATCCATAAATCTCTCTCTCTTATTCTCTCTCTTCCCATTCTGGGAGGGGAGAGGGTTTTATAGAGAGCGTCTGTCATTAGCTAGTGGCTGGCCCGGCCTCAAGCCTTTACACTAGCTTGAACTTTGGGGTTTTGCAAGCTTAATCCAAGCTTTGACACATCTAACAAAAGCCTGTCTACTGTTCCTTTTTTTTTTTTTTTAAGCATGCTTAAGATGTATTTTAGTTGCGAACCCCAGCTTCAGATTCTCCTTTATATTTACCTAAAATCATCACTGCCTACAACTAGTTCCCAACACCTGGCCCACGGCTGGCATGGCAGACTGCAGACAGCTGAAGGTGCCTGCTGAATACAGCCTGGAGGAAAAAAAAACCCTCAACCAAACAAAACCCAACCAACCCAGCACAGATCACTGTCTAGAGTAAGGATTACCTTACAACTCCCAGCAAGCCCAAGCACCACAGAGGACATGAAGATAGATTTGAGTAGAAACCTTATTTAGATTTACAGTACAAAGTCTCCAATGCATTTTCTTTCATCCTTCCACAGCCTTCTTTCACCATGTACTCACACCTCAGCAATGACTTAACACTTGTACTGACTTTCTACTTATTCTGTACGTGGCCTGGCTCTCCATTGTCAAATACAATGTACAAACATTTATCTCTCTGCAAATTTAGTAAGACTGCAGCCATTCTAGTGTTACTAGATTTCATAGTCCTATAGTAAATGACTGCAAAAGGTACAAGGCAGTCAGGAATCAGGCCTACAGTACTTAAAGTGATTACAATGAATATGACAATAATCCCTCTCTTTGTAAAACAAAATCCTGGGAAATGTTTATACACTGAGGTTAAAGCCTCTTGGAGCAGCTGCTAAGATGCTGCTTAGACTACTCAATTATACTATTAAACCAGCAGCAGCCACCCAGGTGATTTGATTCTCTGTACAGAAGCTGTGCAGTACAAAGAATAAGATGCTGATTTTAATAGCAGATCTAAGGCAGCCCAGCCAGCACAACCTGCAACCATTCTGAAAGAAGCTGCACCAGCAAACTCTTCTAGTTCCCCCAGTGACACCTGAATAATCTAAACAACATCCCACACCTACTAGATGACTCACGAGAGACACAGGGAGCCCTGAGAAAAAGCCCTGGGAGCAAGCGTTCGGCACTCTGCCATTTTGTACTATGATAAAACCAGTGACAAATCTTGAAATACATGACAGCATTATGAATATTAATACTCAAAATTGGTTTGGTCTTATTTATCTTTTGGATAGTGCTTTCATACCTGCAGGATATACCTCTCCTAGCAAAGACCAGGGAAGAGCTGCCTTTTACTCATGATTTATTGCTTTTTAGATATTCAGATGGGTATCTACAGGACCACAGCCAGGAAAGCAGCATTTCCTTTAAGCTACTATATTCTATAGACAGGCAGTCTCGTTGTTTTTTACTTTCAGCATTACATATCCCCCTTCTTAAGTCAGCTAATTTTACTTCTGCCTTTTTCACTTCAGCTCAATATCCAAGTTACAGTTCCAAGTCCAGTGCAGTTAACATCTTATTCTCTGTCCTTCCATCACTGTGTTTTCCTCTGCAAATCCACAGCACACAATTTATTTCCATTACCAGGACACCTTCCTTGACCTAAGCTGCTGCGGCATTCACACCAAGTACACAGTTACAGCACTTCTGCTTCCATCTTCACATCTGCTGGTGGCCATCAGGCGGTAACAACCACCCTCTTGGCATCAGCCTCTTTCACTCCTCCCTCTTCTGACCACAGACTGACCCAGTTTTCCAAGCCCTGAATATCATCTCCCAGCTTGAGCTTTCCTCCACCTCATCTTTCAAGGACTTTACCTGCACGCCCACAAATGCTTTCGCTAGTACATGAATCTTCTTTTAGAATTAACAAAGCAAAGACCAAAATTTAAAAGAAGACTTATCAAAGATAATGTAAGAGGGCACATGTGTAAAAATGTAACAGTTACTGGACAGTTTCTTCATTAAAAACTATTTTTATACTTGCAAAACATCACTGACTTGACTCTGGCCTGAGCTTAAGTAAGGCCTGGGCTGGTCAGGGTCATTAAGGCCTGAGGGGCCCTCAGCACGCTCACAAAATGCACTTTCTTCACCAGGTGGGGTTACACCTGTTACAAACCAGCAGGTTGATTTCAGCAATAACATTGCAGAGCACAAAATTCTGCATTAAATCTTCCCTAGTGCTCTTAACCAAGGAGATTGTTGTTATCTTACAACTTTATGGCTAAAAGGAGTGTCAGAAATTTGGTACCCTAAATTAATCCCTAATCTTAGTCCAAAATGTATGCCAAAAACATCAATTACACTTATAATTGACCATATACACCAGGAAGGCTGAAGCAGCCTTGCTGGGATGAGGTAAGCAGGCTTCCCCACCACCTTCACAGGAACAAAAAACGCGTGGGTGGCTTTACCAGTGGTTTACAAATGAGTCAACAGTCCACTCAAAAAAACCTGGGGCGTTTTTCTATCACACAAATCAAGAAACAAAGGAATTCAATAATTAAGGGCAAGGTGTTAAGCTGGCGTAAAGTGCTTTAGCTCCCTGATTTAACTGGTGTAATGAAGGGTTTCCATGAGCCATGATTTAGCTCAGGGAATACTTGGTAGATGCCAACAGCTTTACAGGCACATTGGCAGGCAAAAATGCTAACTATGAGGTTGGGATTGCAGTATTTAGGACTGTGATGTGAGACAAATCAAAGCTGCTCCAATGTAGAAAATCTCTCTCCCACCCCAAAGTTTCATTTTTTTGAACAGTACCAAAGATTTTCTCTCCTTTATAGGTTCTAGTTTGTTGAAAAGCTGATCTATACAGTGTGGTACCCTGCCAGAAAAAGTGGCCAACAACTGATGCCTTAGAGGACTTTCTGCCCTGTTACATCTGCTCTGCTTGCATGAAGCAGCACAAAAGGTGAAGATATGGAGTTAAATTTTTCCTTATCCCTGAGGCAATTAGTGTATTCCTTGGAGTATGAAATTTGATTACACTTATTATCTTGGCTTGCATAGCTCTGACTGTCCTTACTGCGTATAAAATACTTCAATCCCATTAGAGATCCTGCACAGCACTTGACATGATAGCTTCCTTAGGCAGGGAATGCTACAGGTGGACTGCGCTATGTGAAAATCTGACAACCCAAATGTCAAAATACTAGATTTCATCTGTAAGAGTTTACACCACAGGCCAAGGCTGAAGCAAATGATAATGGGGCAGCCTCAGGAAGCTTCAAATGTCATTGTTAATGCAGCACCTGTTCTAGAAGCAAAATATATTTATACTCCATCCTCAGTAGCTGTCAAGGCAAGTCCTTTCAGGGACACTAATTTTAATGTCAAAAATTGACAAATGATTTTATACTTGGCAGGAAGAGTGAAACAGTCAATGGAACCTAACCGAATAAGAAATCACAAAATACCTGAAATGAAGAACATGTTTTTAATTGCTTCTTTCCCACCTTAATGTCTGTCTGTGATGGATGACATGACAGAAGAATCCTCACTAAATTTGAAGTAAATTAGAATTAGCAGAAGTGGCACTACATTTATCTTATTCAATAATAGTTCTTTGTTTCTCTTTGGTGTCATCCTTTGGTTTTCCAGTTTATGTCATTGTTCAGTGTAAGGGCTGAGATAAAAAGGCTAGAAGATTAATAGAGTAGAAGGAAGGGGTGAAGGCCAAGTGTCCTCATGACACGCAGATTAAGTGCATTAAGGAAACACATTATGATTAAAATATGCCTTTCTCAGTGACAATATTTGCTAAACTATCCAGTGCAAGAAATGGTGCTTCTGAACACAGCATACTTTGCTTTCATGTAATTGACAAAGGAACTTGCACTAATAAGGAAAACTTGGGGTTTTTCTTTCCACAAAGTGCCTTACCTTATTGCTCATTAAAAAGATGAGTAACAAAGTACCTCATTTAAACAGTAGTGCTTTTCAAAGTTCAGTGCAAAAGGAACCACGGCTGCCTAATACTTTTGAAAAAAATTATAAATATGTTATTTACATTTGCAAAGTGTTCCAGAAAAACCCTTAGTCTTACAGAAGTGGTTGTCCAACAGTATATAAATGCTTTCTCTGCCACCTCCCCACCCTTTTCCCACCCGCAATTAATGTATACCAGAATTACTTAGCTAATTCTGGTAAATATTGTCTGGGAGAAAACACAACATACCGAGCCACTGAACACCACAATGACAGGAAGGTTCCATTGTTCACTACCCAATTAAGCCACATTCACCACGTTTGAGAATACAGCACTGACTCAGATGGCATTGTAATTGCAAGCTCATTTATTCAGTGAATACATAGAGTGCTGCAATGTTCATTTGCTGTAGTGTTACAAGAACACCTCAAATACAGGAATAATTATTTAACAAAAAGCGTGCTGCCAAGGTTGAGAGAAATTAATTTGGAAACAAGTGGCATATTCATGAGTATGTTTCCTTTGCTATTTGTATGCCTCCAACACAATCCTAATAAGTACTTTTGAGGAAATAATTGACTTGGTCATTCAATCTGAACATATATTTGAAGGTCGTTAAAAGTAGACACATGTCCACAGAATATATTGAAAGCTCAATTAAAATTGAAATACAAAATTAGTCTTCTAGTTATAATACAGTTGTGCTCATGACAGGAAAATATAACAATGCTCACATCAGATGCTGACAATGAATAATTCACCTAATTCTTAAACTTTTCTTTCTTTTTTGCCTAATTCCCAATTTAGATACCCATTTTTCATTACAGTTCTGAACACCTGCTGTACTAACAGTATTACTTTTGTAAAAGCTGCAAACCTCTGTGTGCAAGTGATTCAAAACATGCCAGTAAAAGGAACAAATGCTAGGAGCTGTAGGTAGTCTTGTTTATTTTGTTTTTCTGTGTTTTGTTTTTTTTTGTTTTTTTTTTTTTTTTCCCAATCATTCCTGAAATACTTGAGGACCCTAATCAAGGTTTCTTGGAAAAAATGTGCAAAGTACTTTGGTCTAGCATTGTATCTGAAGTCAAAAGTGCTAAAGATTGAAACAATACAAAAAAGCTCTGAACACATCCACGCGTGTATTTTAATATAAATAATAGACGTCAATGGTACCAATTTGACAAGTCACTTGAGGCCTTGATTACATTCATATAGCAGACAACTTGGATTACAAATTTAAGCTAATTTCTACTCACTTTCAGATGCTGACCATTCTTTGGTGAAAGAAGTATTTAATTTAAGGTTTAATTCAATCTTAAACTTTCATTTAGTAGGACATCCAGTTTAAACCTACCCCACATCAGTAACAGCTGTATAGTCAAAGTATCACAGGGAAAGAGTGGTCTATAGCATGAGCTACCAATGTCACAGTTAGCACTATAAAAACGCTACAAAAATCACCCTCTATTTTGTAGATGCAAAAGCCTCAAGTTAATTTTTGTAAAATCATATAAAATATGGTGAATTTTTATGAATATAAAAGATCCATAGAGACAAAACATATTGTAATGGTGACTAAGATCTATAGCTCAAGTTTATACCCCCTGAAATATTTATGATCTAGTTAGATGAGGTTTCATGGCAGTAAACATGAGTCATCACTGTTGAAGAAGTAACGAATTGTCAGAAATAATAGATACAGCCAAATTCGGGTCCTATTAATGCCAGATTTCATCTTAAGCGTCAGTAATTTCCAAGTCTAAAAGCATAAATGCAATTAATTAAATCACAATTAAAGAATGTTCTCTCTCACCACACCAGATTAACTCACCTCAGACAGATAGTGTTCATAAAATGTAGAGAAAAGAATGTGAAATTTCAAACTGGGTAGCTTTAGACATGCAGTGTTATTTGGAGCTGCTATCCTTTCAAATAATTCAATGAAGTAGACTTCAGAGCACAGTAAACAGGCACATTTGAGTTGCTCTTCATCAGCACTGCTGATTTGCTTCGTGGTTGCAATCACCTGCTTTTAAGTCCAATCTTACAGCTACATTTCGCTTAGCCATCTAAACCAGAAATAATTTCACTGAGACTTTTGTCTTCATATATGGAGTTCCTATTCATTCTTTAGGGAAATTCGTTTATTGTGTCCACCAACTGAATGATTAATATATCTGAAATATTAAACAGGGAGAAGCAATAATCCAAACCTATTAGGCCTTTCAAACAATTGCATTAGTGTTCTCCACTCCTTTCCTCTCTGTGTAGTCAAAATGTCATCATCGTGATTTTCTACACACTTTGAAATTCAGTGAAAGTTGAAACTCTTCTTTTTCTGAGAAGTGTAATTTTAAGCAGGGTAATTTTCTAAGCATTGTAAATTATACACATATTGGTCGAATGAAAAAAATATAGCCACATTTCTTTCTGCTTATTGTGGCACTTTCACAGTCAAGACAAGGAAGTTTTTATCAGCTTTTATAAAGTATTAACACATTTTGATTAGACTCTCCTAAGACTTCTTAGATATATTTCATAAAGGATGCCTTTCTGACAAAGTCCTTGAAGCTTATTATCAGGATCATCCAGCAGTGGATTACCCAGATGAAACACTTTTGCACTAAAAGTTTTCCCCATTCTCTTGTGGATTTAAAAAAATATAAAAAATCATTCTGCAAAACAAGGGTACAGTAACTGAACATGTGTTCCATTTTATTTTGAAACATTTATGTTCTCTTTTACAGACAACATAGAAATTCTAATAAGGAAACATATAAATCGGGTACAAAATTAAAAGTACCTCTAAAATGAGTTGGTTTATGCTCGTTTTATATGAGGCTGAAATGCTTGAGGCCTAGAGTGAACAAAATCTAGGTTACACTCCTATCTGTGACACTGAATTACTTTCAGGCACTGGGCAAATCACTTGAGGTTTCGTGTTTCAGTCCTCATGGATGAAAAGAGATTAATTCTTTCTTCTACCTTTATAGATGGCCTTCCTTTAGTTCTAAGAACAGTTTCTTAGTTTATGAATTTATGTGTGCATGTGTACATGCACATATGTGTATATACGATACACATGTAAATGCTAATTTAGACACATACACACAAATGTAATCGCCACTTGCAAAGCAATCTCTGGTGTGGATTCCAAGCACTAATGCTATATAAAACAGAAAATAAATAATCTCCACATAATTTAACTAGGCCAGTGCAGAAGCAAAGGAACATGGAAACAAGAGTCTGGGAGGATGTCTGGGAAAACATGTGCATGGGTGTCTATTTTTGTCTACCATCACAGTTAACTTATAATTATTCTGAACTATAGGGAAAAGGGAGGGAAACATAAACCCCAACAACACATGGATAGCGTAACACTTCTGACTTTGAAAAGGGCAAGTGAACAAATCTCTTTCACTTCTGGTATTTCAATACAAAGACATGCAACATATGAAGTGACATAATTTACTTTGACACACCATCATTATTTGTTAAGATAAATTAATAAACAGCACCTTTGGATGCAGCCAATTCATTCAGTTCCTGTCGCAGTTGATTGGAGTATCTGACTGAGCCATAATTAAACTGAAAGTGCATTAATATACAATATTTTCCTTTGTTTACTTAATGCAGAACAATTACCACTTATTCATTCTACCAATCACAATTTTCTCATAAACAGTGAGCATTTCTACCTCTTGCTTACAGTGTTGAAACGAAACAGGTTATTACTCACATTTTATTATTGCCCAGAGCTCTTAGTTACTGTGAAACAGAGGAGTAGTGGTGATTTAAATATTTAACATTTAGTCTAACTAATCACATTTATTTGAAAGAGCTATGATTAGCAATATTAAAACAAAATCACGATGTCTGAAAATTCTATAAATTTAATCTTAGAAAGTTGTATGCTTTAACACTAATGATATTCCAATAGTGTGTGTATACTGTGGACAACTTCTCATCAGCTGGAATATTATAAATACGAGTAGCACTCATGAATCGTCGATATTCCACTCCACTAACACTGCCCTTTGCAAAATATGTTCAGGTCATCCTAAATTAATTTCTCAATTTCTGCATGCTGTGAAAATAAAAATACTTCAAGTCCATTTTTTTAAACCGTATTTGATTACCACCCTCCTGTGTTATATTGCAGCTTTCTTTTCCAGTAACTACTGCATATTATTACTAAGAATCCCTCCCTCTTTCATTTTACTGCTACTGTATCTTTGCTTCTGGTGCAGGAATACTTGCCTGTAGTAGGCATATAACTACTTGAACCAGTAACTTTCCACAGGGAACAACCCTATCTTTGCTTTACTCTATCCAGTCTTCCTTACAGGAATCCGATTATCTTTTAAGGTTACTTCACATCATTCTAGTAACTTGAAGAGTATTTTCATACTTTGTAATCATTTGCTACCAAGGACATGTAAATGTTTACTGTACATAGGAATTGAGCCCAAAGGGTTAAATTAAGCCCTTAGCTGAATTGTGATCAATATAGCCACTGACTTCAGTCAACCCAAAATTTTATTTTCTCTCCATTATTTTTGCTTAAGATCTTCAGTGTATGCTGAACTTTTCCTGCTTATACAAGCTTTGCTACAATACAGATCAGTGGTGTGAATGCTATATTGGCTGTCAGGAAACCCTTAGCTCTATTATTGGTGCTGATGTTCCCACTGTGTCTTTTGATAAGTTAATGAAGTTTAATTTAGTAGGAGCTGTGACTGCTAAACATATTGAAAATCCAACGATTTTTGATAGGGAGTGCAATTCTGGTTTAAATCACCTAATTTCAGGTAGCTAGGCCCCTTGCACCACTTAGAAATTTTAGGCAATAGGCTTGCAGTTGCATTATCAGGACTAATCTGCTAATACGAAACAATTTGATAAGCATTATATTCCTACAGAACCGCTTACACATAAGCCTTATCTCAGACCTTCTGTGGAACATTTGAAACCACAACACAAACAAAAAAAATTGTGAGCAGGCAGGCATCTGCCTTCTCTCCACTTTGGCATCTGATTATGGGTAAACCATAATAAAAAAAAAGAAAACAAAAGAAAACATTTTCATTAAAATTTATTGGAAGCATATTGTCTGTCTAAACACTTTTAGGGCTTTTATTTGCATAAGAAGAATGTCTCATACTCATTAATAGATTTTATCTGCAGATTACCTCTGGGATTTTCTATTCTTCTCTGAAGCCAAAAAGCAAAGGAACTGGGTTTGGCCAAGGTTAGACAGAAACTCGGGCAGAACTGCAAACTGAAATCCTGAAATGACACGGCTGTTGCCTCTCAACAGTCATTCTTCCACCATTCTGTGCTGTAAGTTAGAAAGTTTTTGTAATGTTATTATTATCGCTTTGCTTCTTTGTGTCACAGAAGTATATGTAGCATGGGATAACTCAACAAAACATGCAGTGCACATGGGGGAACAGCACTCTTTAGAAGCCATAATTCAGACTCCTGTTCCAGCTGCAGGCATTGAGGAAGGCAGCATTCATTGCCTAAGCTGTTGTAGCCTGGAGGCAAAATCAAGGGAATTAAACTTTTTAAGCTTCTCTTCTTTCTTGTAGCTGTTGCCCAGGCAATGTTCTGCATATGTGCAAGAGGAAACCAGTGACACCCTTGGGAGATGCTCTCCTCCTATGTGTCACACACCTAGGCCAGCTCGAAAGCCTCATGGTCACCCTCTGTGAAAAAGGCAGCAAGCACATTGTTTTGATGTGCTAGTGTGGTACAAATACCACCGCTGGGAGTCTCAGATGTAATGGATTGAACAGATGTTCTTTTTATGTATCTTTGCTAGAAAGTCAGTATTTCATGGCACTGGTACTTGGACCACTTCTATTTAATTAAGAAATGCTGAAATGTGGGGAGTGATGGATGGAACAGGCCCGGTCCCCATCCCGATGATGCCAAGGGAATGACCCCTCCAGATAAAACAGACTTTGCGTTAGGAGTCAAGTGCCATGTGGTTGTACAGACTGCTGGCACAATCACCTTAATTTCAGAAAATAGCTTGTTCTTAAGAGACACCCTGAAGACTTCCTGTATTTAAAAAGAAAGAAAGAAAGAAATTTTGCTTATAAGTCCATTTAAGCTTCTTAACTGTATCAAAAGGCATGAAAAGAGTTAGGAAAATGAAGCTCAGAGGAGAAAAAAGAGCCAGTCAAAAGATTTTTGAAAGAATTAAATATTAGTGGGGGATGATAGGAGGGAGTACAATAAAGGCCCAAGATTTGAAGATTTACCTGTTCTCTGCCATTAGGTGCAGTGATTATTTCCTGCTATCTGCCACTGGGAAGAGATGCTTTGAGGGAAGAAAATGCATTTTTGTAAACCTAACCATCACTCTTATTGTTATTATTAAGCCATTGCACAAGGGAAATCCAATAGGTTCTTTGGAAAGCAAAAACTATATTAAAGAGGGATTTCACTTTGCAAATACACAGCCTGTAAACATGACAGACAAAAGGTAATACAAAAAAATACAAACCAACACTGAAAAAACCCTCATGCGGTTATTTTCATTGTTGCTCTCCTGGATTTAAATTGCAAGCAACTTTTAGGGGTTTTGTACAAATGAGATGTACTCAGTGCTCATCTGTTTCAGGAATACATGCTTAAAAGCAGCCATACAGTGATTAGCAGAGTATAGTAAAGGCTACTCTGATAAGATTTAACATTGTCTAATATGAGCAACAAATGATTGACAAGAAAGCTATCCAAGCACCTGAACAAAATCCAGAAAATATAGTTATGCTATTTTTGGATATGTTTGAACATTTCCATTGAATTTTAAGACACATGTATTGCTTTTCCTTTTACAGCATGCTTTATGAACAATAACATAAAAGATGAACTGCAGTTACATGCAGTTTGAAGAGAAATAGCCTGGATTCAGAGAGGTATCCATTATTCTACAGCAGTTTCTGACTTCACTTGGTGCTATACATCTTCATATTCAACTCTGAATTTCATGAATCCTTGTCCCATTTGGCATTATGGGCTAGAGATTCAAGATGCATTGGTGACATACGGCTTATAGTTTCAAAATGTATTGCATATTGGGAATATTTTCTCCCACCATTGTTCCAGTATCCACTGCCCCTTTGGATAAACAAATATGGCTTTTTATGAGACACTGTGCCTTACTGAAATTATATGGATTAAAAATAAATCTTCCCACTTCCCTATTCTTTTCCTCATACTCATCTCCATCTCTTACTCCTGACCTTCTTCCAACTCTCTAACACACTGTTGGCACTACTTACAGACAGGAGGTGGGCCAAGTCCATTAGGTCTATTCACCAACCATTTCCCTAACATTCAGGTAGCTCAGTTACCTGTGAGGAAGTATAAAGGGAATAAATACAGGAAATATGTTCCTGTGAGGCTTTAGCAGAAATAATAGCAAAAGAAGGAGCTGAAATGCTTCTCACCAAATTCATAAAATGGTGGTGTCATGCCAAGGGAAGAGGAGGGGAAGAATGGCCAAACAGTTGAATCTGGTACCGACAGGTCAAGATTTGGCAGGTGTGAATGGTACGGGGCAAATGGAGACAGATTTTCCTGGCTACATAAATTCCATACCAAGAGGAGCTAGACTTCCAATCTTTGCCTTGACAAAAAATTTAATTTTATAAGGACAAATACGATGGAGTTACAGTAAAAACTTTAATTTATTATGAAATTTTAACACTCAACTATCACAGCAGGTAACCGCATAGCTTAAATATCATCAACATTTGAAATGGTTATACCAACGTTTGAGCTATAAAGTACTCAAAAGTTACTGTAGGCAATAGCTGTTAGTATTCAATGGCTAGTATTTTGTTAGGAACTACTGGGAAACCAGTAATTGTATATATTTTGGATCAATCATCGTTCTCTCCAGTTCTGCTGATAAACTGTCAGTTCCATTGCTGAAAATGATCCTTACAATGTAACCTCAATCAAAAGATATAATAATAATATTGATTTCAAATCTAGTTGTTAGTTTTCCAATAAACTCCTGACATAAGTCACTATTTTTTCTCCACAAATCATATTTTGAGCATGATCTCTTTTTGTGACTGCATCTTACACTTTTTTATTATTATTATTGTAAAGAACACATCTTACAGCTTTTCTCCTTGTTTTCATTCAGTCTAATATTTTGTATTATTTCATTGACCTTAATAGCAGAATTTTCCCTTTCATTTATCTAATGCTGCATTTATTTAACCTTAGCTAGATAGGAACAAATGCTTTTACAGTACAGACAAGAAGTCTGAATAAATTGGTACAGTGGGTGTAAAGTCCACAGAGTAATCTGTAAGTGTAGATTATGCTTTCTACTATAAAATACAACTGTGAAGTACTTATATGTAAAAGCTGTACTAAATTTTAACAGTACACCACAGTTGCAAATCTATATTTTAAAGTGCTGGTATGTTTTCTGCTACCAAATAAATTTTTATCTGTGAAATAGAAATATGGCTTTAGAAGCCTATAAATACAGGCTTTCCTTGCCTTGGAAGGTTATGAGATTTATCTTAATATGAATTGTAAGTTACAGCAATGACATACTGTAACTTACCATGATTAGGTGAAGTTAGTAATATGCTAGAGAACTATTTCCTTGTATTACATGAGTCTTCTTTGTGGGAAGATAAAAACAATAACATAATGTATAATACACTAGGAAAATAACACACCACTCTGTTTTTCCATCATTTCAAGGTAAGTACAACCCCCATTTCATATTTCAGGGTGATATATACTGACCATTTGTGGGAAGGGGTATACGTAGCAAATGTTATTTAAACTAAAAAATAATTCACACAGAATTCACAGGAATTTCATTTTTTAACTTATTTTACTCTTCTATCACTGTTAAAAATGGTCTGCACTCTCGATAACATTTCTCATCCAGCAACCTCAATATGTATGTTGTAAAGATGAATGGACGAGGTGTTTAGAGTTAATGATCTGTATCATATTGCATCCATTTAGCTAAAGATATATTATCCCACACATTTTAGTTTATATTGACTCTTATTCAAGAACTAGATCTTTGAAAGGCCATCAAGCTATCCTGACTGGTTAGAAGATGAAAATAAATAAGACAATATACTCAACTTTCTGTTTTCTAGATAAGAGACTATTTGGTAGTTTTACCTCTTACATTTTATGGTGATATTAGAGTTATGTATCACCAAATTACAGTCCCGTTGCGTTTTCTCACTTCATTTCTGCTTCAGAAACATTTGTAGTTCATTGTATTTTTGCTAGCATAAACATATTCTGTATCTGAGTGTGTATGAGTATGTATATTCTGAATAAATACATCTGATTTCAATCACTTCTATGCATTCATTCTCTTTTCTGTCTATAGAACGAGATTCACCTCAAAGTAACAGTTACCACAAAGAGATGAAATAATTTTAAATAAAATAATTGCAAAATGTCTCAGAGAGTATTAGGTGTGCCCTTTGGAACAAGAATGAATTAGTATGTTTCCTGAGTTCTGTATTGTCCTCAGTTTCTTTATTCTTAATGCTACCTTTCAGGATTAACCATTGTACCTGAAGTCAACTAAGGAAAAGTTACGGGTAGTTTGTGTTCCTTACCTTTTCAGGTAGGTTGGGTCAACAGGGCTGGACTGGATATGGTACATTTAGATAGTACATTTTCATCAAATATCAAAAAATGCCTGAAAGTGGGGAGTGATTTTCATTTTCTGACTTTTATTTTTTGGTTTATTTTATAATCTGTAAAATAATCTAATCTCCAATTTACTAATCTCAATTAGATATTATAAGGGCAGATATACTTTTCTAAAGTACCCATTGCCAGGTTTCATCTTAAATGTGTGGCATGTTTTATAACTGTCTTGGTTTGAAAAGACAGGTGTCTGTGGAGGAAGGCAGGAGCCTCCCTTGAAATGGAGAGTGCAACCCCCTTCCCTCCAAACTATTATAATTTTGAAATTAACGGGCCTTCAGGCAAAGATATGGGGAATAGGAATAACAGTTCTTTACTAATATATATATATATATAACACAAGGCAGGGAAAAACAAACAACCCACTGGTTTACACTGACAGAGTCAGAAATACAACCTGACACCCTGTTAGGGTGGCAGTAGCAGTCCGATAAGATGCTGGCTGCAGTCCTCCTGAAGTGATGGGTGTAGTTCTGTGGAAGCAGCAATCAGGTAAAAGAGTCTGGTCTTCCTCCGAAGGTCCAGTGGTCGGCAGGTAGCTCTTGTCCTCTGGAACTCCAGTGGGGGGAAAAGCTCCTCTGGGAATCCAGTGGAAGAAAGGCTGCTAGGGTGTTCGAAATCTCCGTTTTTATTTGGCATGGACTGCTTGGCTCCTTCCCCCCCACCCTCCCCGGGCGGAGCATCTCACAATGGGATGGGGAGTCGTGAGGCAGTTCCTTGATGGGCCATGAACAGGAGATAGCCCAGGAGCGAGTTACCGATGGGTCAGGCGATAAGGCATTGTTGTGCCCAGTAACAGGAGATAGTCCAGAGGGGGGAGGCAGGGAGCACCGCCCCACCTGGTCTCAACAGCTCCTGAAGATGGTAATAGAATATATTTTTTTTTCTTTTGGCACATTTTACACTGTAACCCAGGACAATAACTAATGAACAGTTCTCCACAGTCTGTGATCACATATTTAATTTATCAAATAATAATTTCCAGGTGCTGAACATGTGAACAGCAACATACACCCAGGTAGTGTAGAGCAAATTGACAGCATATACATTTATGGCTCAACTGTGCTTTCAGTAGAATCAATGCCAACACCTTTAGTGTAATGCCAGGAAGAAATTTTAGTAATATATTGAGTTAGAAGACACCTTGATACATATGATACATACAGCAGAGACAGGATATTTTTTGTACGGAAAAATTATATCACACAAATCAATTAGAATTTCTTCAGGGAATCCACAAGCACATGACATGGGTGAACAGGGACAAACTTGTTGATTCTGTCTACAGGAATTTTGAAAACGTAGTTTACAATTTTGACCACTAAAGACTTAAGAGCAAGTAGTTCTATAGTAAAAGGAAAAATCCCCAGCTTAATATCTAACTGATAACAGAAGGTTACTTTTCATAATGGGTGGGAGCGGTTTAGCAATGGAGGTCTACAAGTATCTGTAAGAGAACTGGTGTCCCTCCACATGTTTATTAATGATCTGGAAAGGGACTAAGTAATGACAGGACAAAGTTTGCTGATGGGATAAAATAATTCAAGGTATTAAAAAATCTTATGATACAGAGTGACTGAAAGATAAAGTGGCAGATAAAGTTCAGCACTGACGAATTCAAAGTAATGTACATAGAGGAAAACCAATTTTAACCGCATGGATACACAGATGGCTTCTAAATTAGCCAGTACTCAGCAAAGAAATCTTAGTGTTATTGTGGGCAGTCAATGAAAGGGTTAACTCAAAAAAAGTGTAGGTGATGATTAAGAAATAAAGAGCTAGCCAGAAATTACCACTAAGGTCACTGCATAATCCCTTGGTTTATGTGTACGTTGAATATTGCAGAGATACAGCAGAATTAAAAAGATACCATGAAGACTGACAATGATCAGAGCTAATGAATCACCTTCTGTGGAGGAAGAGATTAAACAGAATAGGGTACTTTAGATTGGAAAAGCGGTGTCCCAAGTTAAATACGATAGATAGCTATTAAATAAATTAATAGAACAGAACAACGATATATAACTATTTTACATTATTTTTACAGTAAAATATAGGGAGCATAAAATGATTCTGTTAGGCAACAAGTACAAAACTATTCAAAGTCCTTATCACACAGAATGCATGAGTAAATAAGGTAACTCACTGCTGCACAATATTCTGGGGCCACAACACAGGTCTTTGCTGGTTTTGGTGGGGGGGTTTAACAGTATTATTTGAAGAAAAACTCACCAAGTTCTACTAAACACAAGCCTCTAGCTTAGTAACTCCTTTAGCCAGAGAATACCAGAAAAATAGAAGGTCTATCAGGGACAGTTTGACTGAATGCTTGATCTGTTCTTACAGTCTTTCCTTTAGCTTTTGCCCACTTGATCAGGTTGCATTTTGTCCTCATTCCACATGCTGAATTTTTGACATATTCTCAGTAAGATACATGTTTGCTTTCCAGAGTATGAGCATAAATTCCAAGGCATTCGAAGAAACCGTATTGTTTAACACTACAGGTTACAGCAGATCTACAGATATTAAAAGATCTCAGCTAAAGAAGCCTAAGTCTGCAAAAGCCAATTGCTGTAGGTATCACTATAAAAAGAGTAAGTGCCCGACACCAGCTCTGAATAAACCACTGGAATTGTTTCCATTCTTGTTCTTCAGTAGGCTTTACATGTGAACTCCACACTAGAATTAGCCAAGCAGACCTCAATTAAGAAACAAAAAAGGAGTGGCAAGTTTAGAGATGCATCTAGTTATCAGGTGCTGAGTGACAGGGATGCAGAGAGTCATATCTTCAGGCTACTTTCTGGAACATTGATGTTGTAGAAGGACCTGTGAGAACACTAGTCTCTAATCTTCCTAGCTTATGGAGCACAGACAATGTTAGTCCCCAGTATCCGACACACAGGATCGAAAAGCAAGCAAGAAGCTGAAGTTTTTCAAGCTTTGAGGTACACTCCCTTTGACTGGAAGGTCCTGGCTCTGAGCATTCATGCTGCTGATATAAAAACTACATTTGTGAGAGACCAAGTCAGAAGACTCGAGTGAATGAAAGGTGTACAGATAGGTGAGGTTTGCACATGCAGAGTCAGGTCATACCTGAGGTTAGAAGACAGTGGTAATGGCATAGTCCTCACTTGCAAAAGTATAGAGAATAAGGTTGGAAAGTCAGGGGACAGTGTGACTTTTGGCTACGTGACATTTTGGAACACAGCTGCAGCCACAGAGTCCAGCCAGCCCAGTTTTCTGTAATTCTGAAAACATAGGTGCCTACAGCAGAAGAGAGAAGCAGAATTTTAATATCAAACAGTAAATATCAGCATAAAGTTTCTTAACACTTGTCCATAACTGCTCACTCACCTCTAGAGAGAAAAACTCTTCAGAAAGTAATCATACACTTTGTCTTCTTCCTGCTCAGCAAAACCAGAACTCACTCAAATAACCCAAATGCTGCTGGAGATGCTGTGATCTGTTGGATTTCTATTTACTCATTTACATGAACTTCTGAGAAGTCCAAACAGTTTTTAAATAGAGATGAAGGGGCCACAGAGCATTTCCAATGTATATTTTGACAGAAGACAATCTGAGCAGGATATACCAGCTCACGAAACAAATGAAAGCCTTTGGACTGAAAGAAATTCCCTCTACCAGTGATTTGGTCCACCCTGCTGGCAAAGGAGACTTACGGAAGGCAGCAGATGAAACAGTGCCAGGTCTTTGAATAGGCTATATGATTCATCAAACTGTTGGCAGTCAAGGAGTTTCATTATGGGGCCTTGCTGCCAGGCTGCTAATTAAAAGAATAGATACTGCTTTCTTTAACCCCATATATAAATGGTGGGATGAAATCTTACTTGGGGGCTGCGAGTAGTGGTTTGCCTCCACTTCTACTCAAGCAACAAATGCAAGTTCTGATTCTAAATTAAGAAGTGAGGTAAAACATTACGCGTTCTGCTATGCAACATTCCCATGGAAAATTCCCTCTATGTCATACTTGCTGCTTGGCAATCATATTTTTTTCTCTTCTACAACTGCACAAATGTCTAAAGCTCCTGTTACTGCTCTACACTGATTTTCCCTTTCTTTCTATTTTCTCGTCTCCCACTTCTTACTTGAAGGATTGTCTCCCTTTCATCATATCAGGGAGAGGAAATTGAAGCAAAATTGGTGAAGAACTTGTCTCATCAGGAATGTCATAGGCTACAGATGTTATGTACAAAACAGTATTATTTACTTTTTTGAGTATCATGAGACTCACACACAGTGGTAAAGCTGAGCTATGCTAGGAAGAAAATACCTGGGCCCATAAAAGTGATGGAAAGGAAAGAAGAGTGAAAGGAACGTAAAGCAAGAGTGAAAGAGTAGATTACCAACAGCACTAACCTTTTCCCTGCTAAGAGGCTGTTTACCACAAAACAGCAGGGCTTTTGATAATAAAAGTGGAAGCTTTGCGGAATTTTAAATCAAACACAATAGCAAATTTCATTGTGCATAGGCTGGTCCCCATCCCTTTTCTGCACTCGTGTGGTAGACCCTCAGGAAGGAATTATCAGCTTGATTTCCCACTCACTCATGCAAGTGCTGTATGCCTCTATTCAGTTTTAGACAAGTCTCCTTCTGCATTAATGGGACTGAGAGATTTAGAAGTTTTACGTGTCCTCCTGGACAGGAGTGACACTAGAGTGAAGGAGAAATACCCTTGTCCCTGTGGACAGCCTTCAGAATGGAGCAGGGAAACGACATATGAACTGGCTGCCTGGAACCGGAACGCAAAAACCCCACCCCTATGGGGAAAGCGGGAGGCTGCAGCGTCTTGGCTTTTGTCAGCTCTTTACATCCTTTTGCTTCATGATGTCTTGTTATTTTGATCACAAATCTCGCTGTGTTTATTGATGAACTGCATCGTGTTAGACACCACGCTCTAGGCCTTCATTGCATAACAGTTGTTTCGCTCAGGGAACAGTTCTGTAACGCAGCACCACGATGTTTCTGTTATGGCAGAATAAATTCTGTTTGCTTTTATGCTAAAAAATAACGTGTGGTTTATTCAGCTATGTTTATGCTATTTTTAAAAGTATTTCATAAAATTTTATAATTTGATACTTTTACAGTTGGAATGGAAGGCTTGATTAAAGGTCCAGTGAGGGGATGGAGGCCAGTGATGACAAGAAGAGGGAGAAGCTTACACTGTCAGGAGCTGGGACTGTGACTCTGTTTTGCAGTAATTAGCCCTGGAGCAGTGGTTTAATATTAGGTTAGAACTTCTACCCGTTCACAGTGAAATCAATCTAGAAAACAGCTGACAAGCAGCAAAAAAGGAGAAAAAGCTAAAGAGAAAAAAAGGTAAAATGAGGAAAATCTATATGCCAATTTCTGAGCTTATGCACATAGAGGCATTAGCATTCCATATTGAAAACTTTATCATCCACAGACATCCTTAATATTACTTACATAAGTTACAGATGAAGGAGAGAAGAAAGATATTAAATCTGACCACAGCAGAAGGAGATTTTAGAAGGATAAATATATAATTTTACTTAAAATTTTGCTACAACATGAAATTAAATATTTATAGTTATATATATATATTACCTCTATGTTTTCTGAATAAATATTATGCCAAGGAACATATCAATATTGCAAGTTGTAGTCTAGACCGGTCTATCACTACAACTGCTGGCTAATTTTATTTGAATGCTACTTTGTCATCAGAGTATGGTTCAATTACAGTTATATACATAAATATAGCTGTTCCCTGGCATTTAGACTACTCTCGCCTTATGTTCACCAATTTTTTTTTCTGTCAAATACTACTCTATGTCCTTTTGGCTCCCCTCCATGAATTATTATAGTCAACATCAACACCAGCTCTTCCTGCTGCTTTTACTTCTAATTTTAACTTCAACTTTAACCTTTTGTGGCTTTTCGCTGATCTGCATAGGCTGACTGAAGAGAAGTCATGAGGCTTTTTCCTACAAAGCCCTCTGGAATTAACCTTTCCACCCTCCCCAGATTGTTAACTATCGTATCCACCCCTTCTCCTCTCAAACTGGAATCATTGTCATTTCCTTGTCTGTGGTCATGACATCTGAAACCTCACCCTTTAAAATCTGCCGTAGACACTGTCATAAAGATCATCATCTTGCTTGCTTATTGGTCTAGACAACAGTTTGTTAATCTTCGTCAATCTTTGTTTTCCACTACATGAAATAAACGTTTCTGGCCCTTGTTACGTGGCCTCTCAAAGCTGATCTCTTTGCCTTGTTTCTAGAGTAATTCTCAACGCAGTGATACTAAAGAGGCATGATCTGGGATTTTCTACTTCTCTGAGAAATAGCTGCAAAATTCTCTTAAACTAGTAGTTTACATCTTTACAAAAGAGGAGTCTTTGTCCACTTTATCCCCTTTCATGTCTCTTTCACCTCTTCCATAAAACAAACAAGAATTTGATTCACCAGGGAGAAAAGTGTATCTGCTGCTGCCAGATGGCCAAGAACCAAACGTATCCAGTTTCCACCACTTCTCTCCCAGCCATCTTCTTCTCTGTCTCACTACATTTTATGCCATCTTTTACCTTGCAAATCCATGTGGGGACTATGATTTGTAATATATTTATACATCTCATGTCACTGCCTGGTATGTGCCCTGGTTGGCTTCCTGCTGCAGTATAATTATCTGTAATGTTTGAAGGTTTTTGGTTTACTTTTTCATAGCCTAGGCAGATGAGAGATTTGTATATGACCAAGCATCTTCTACATTTCAAGAGTACTTTTCCCTATAATTTTCTTGACAGTGATTATCAACATAAACAATTACAGAAAACTTTAATTTTTACCATTTACTACAGTTTCCTAGAGTTTTTTGCATTTAGAAAGACACAGATGACCAGGCCCACTTTTAGGTATGAAGGTATAAATCAAGAATTGCTTTTTATTTTCATTTTGCTACCCAGTGATGTATCAGCACTGTGAAGAGTTAAGTTTCAGAGTCCACATCCATAAAATAAAAAAAGGACAGGAAAAATAAAAGCAGGCAGAACAGAATGAGCAAGTACATACTGAAGATGGAATTAGAGGACAGAATTACCTCTTGACCTGCTGTACTGGGAAGTCCTTGATGTAGGGGGAAGGAGTTTCTTTACATGGAATCTTACAGAAAGTTTGTCTACGTACTAAATACAAAAGGCTAAGTATAGGTTTAGAAAGCTAATTCAAAATCCAAGAGTAATTTAGATTTCCTGAAATAACCATTATGGTCACAGCAGTACCTTCCTTTTACATATTTGCCTAAATAATCATTATAATAAAGTTAGTAATAATTTGAAAACTTTTCCTGTCAGGAGGGGATTTTATGCTCAATCCTGAGGAATGGCACTTGAATGCCAAAGTACAGTGCATCCCTACAAAAACCTAAAGAGATGAATTGATAAAGAAAAGCTGAATTAGGGATACAAGAATGTCTTAAAGACTGAGAGAGTGTTTTAGAGGGGAAAAACTGGAAATAATTAAAGAAGATTGAAAATCAATGAAAAGAACAGCCTGGAGGGAAACATAGCCAGTATAAAAGATTGACTACAAGACATAAAAGAGGAAGACAAAGGAAAGCAGAGGAAAAGGAAAAAAACTATAGATGCAGTAAGCTATTATAGCTCTTTTGTTTTATGGAAGGCTTAGCTTTGTTCCAAATTTTGCGATCTCTCATTTTTATGGTGGATTTAGCCACTTTCAATAAAACATGAGACAGTTTTTCTGGCCCTTGACCAGATGTAGTTGTGGCACTGGTACTTAAGTCCCTCAGAAGAGAAAGTGCTGATGCTGAGCTTTGTGAGCACAGCTCCTCTCTTGGTACCAGCATCTCCCTGCCCACAGAGGGGACAGCTGGGAGCCTTCCTTGTGTGAACCATCAGCTCTTAGACAGAAAGACAGTTGTAATTGTGGAAATTGTTTTGCTGTCTTTGATATCAGCAGTTTTAAAATTTTTTTCTTCTACTTTCCATTCCCCCACTTAACAGTGAGTGCGAACAGGTGCTGCTGGAGTTACCTCAGCAAAAAGGGAAGGTGCAAATGTACTGATTCTTAATCATACTAAACTTTTTTATACCCTCGTAGGACACACACCAACGCCAGCCAGGATACTATGAAGGGAGTTTATACCTGTTGACAGTTTTCAGGATCTTCTGTCAGTCTCACAAGGCATAATGGGCTTCTCCAGGAAGTAAATGGATATACGCAAGCTTCTTTTCTTCGCTTTAGAAATAGACAGTAATTTCAGAAATCTCTAAAACATATCCTAATTTTTTATATTGCCAGCTACATTGCTTTGGAGAAAATAACTTCTGTCAGAACCAAGAGGGTTTAAACTTTTACCTATGAATGAGTTTATACCTGACTTCAGTATTTTTAAATGTATATGCCTCTAAGGTAGAAGACATCAAATCTTGAAATAATTACTAAGCCTTGTAGCCAAAAGGAAAAAAAAAATTAGAATCGGACTTCTGCACTGGAACTTTAACCTATCAGAATTACATCAGGCTCAGGTTTTCACACTGGCCAGGGACACGATATAGCATGCTGAATAGGATTCTTTATCTAACAGTGACACCTGAGAGTGTTAAATTACAAAATAATTTTCAAGCCCAACTACTGGAAAAACTGCCTCCACTTGGGTTAGTCACAGTTCACAAGCAAGAGCAATTTTACCATTTTATACTTTCAGTGACATCCTCTTTTAATAATTTTTAAAAAATATCTGTCTCCTAGAGTTTTTGTCCTATGCTGTTGCTAGAAGACTTACACCTTAAATGTCAAAGTCTATCAGGAATGAAAATGTTCCTGTGGGAAGGTGAATCAACTCATGTTAATCACTAAAGGAAGGCATGACATGAGGAAAACCTTCATGTTTAGAGAAAACTAAATCTGGGACTATTGATAAAATAAATGCTCCGTTCCAATGCTTGATTTTCAGTCATATAATGGGTCTGATCATACAGGCAAAGATAAGAGCATGAACAAATGGTTTAGAGGGGCCATTAAAAGCAAGCAACAACATTCATAAAGCAGACTGACTTGAATTAACAAATAATTAATAAACTAACAGACTAAGTATCCTCATACGTGGTGAAATGAGGATTTCTTTTAAATAAAGATTGTTGTTCTCATAACTATTATTGGGGGAGCAAATATGTTATCAGGACAGTCAATAATATGTTAAAACAACCACTCAGGGTTTCTCAGGGATAGATAAACCTATGAAGAGAGACTCTTACAGGAAATTATTTGAGTTAAGCAGTACAGTGTCAGTGACCTGAATGTTTTTTCTAGAATTGATGACAATTTGTCCCCTTATCTTTGTTCAAAAATTTACTGTTTTTCATTTCTACACAAACTGAAGCAGAGACGCAAATTTATGCCCGCAATTAAATAACTTTGTATTTATAACAGCTGGTTTCACTAAAGAATCTGCAGTAAATTTTGCAATATAAATTACTGTCTGACTTTGTTATATAATTACACTCTAATGGTCTAGATTGGTTACAGTGCTTGATTATACTGCTTAGTCTACATTTAATAAACATTATTGCATTTATAAGACTAGATAGTTCACATTTATTATTTATTATTATTTCTCTTTTATTTTAAAATTGCTATCTGGAAAGAAGGGAAGAAAGATACTATTTGGGGACCTGGAACATCGTGTAAGTCACAATGCTTAAGCACATTACTGCAGTGTTTGCAGTCAAAAACAACTGCACACCGTAACAGAGAAAATGAAGGCAGATATCCAGCTGCGTCCTCCAATGCCTAGGTAGTCCCTTCATAGAAAATTAGCCATGATACACATTGACGCACAGTAGCTGGGACAAATACTATGTTTTGCGATCATATGGACAACCACAAGCATTTGCAGCCTCCAGATGTGGAATGGAATAGCATCAGAGAAGTCATTTACATATAAAATTTACAAG
Organism: Leptosomus discolor; assembly: GCF_034619465.1. Lineage (NCBI taxonomy): Eukaryota > Metazoa > Chordata > Aves > Leptosomiformes > Leptosomidae > Leptosomus > Leptosomus discolor. Next base: position 76,429,055 of record NC_141393.1, on the reverse strand, counting down.
CATGCTGTGGGCTATTCATCTTCCTACTTCCCTCTCTAACCTTACGGAGGTTTAAAAGGCTGATATACATTCTAGATTCTTTCATCATTCATGAGGTAATAACATAGAAAACATCAGTATTCTAAGGCCTAGGACTCGTACGTTATTGCGGGCCACAGCATTATTCATTGGGTTCATAACAAGTTCAAGCTTTCAACCTTTAAGACGTTTGGCCCGTCATATTATAGGAGGCTGGTTATTTGACACTTCTTCTACTGAAGCAATAGAAACACACATTTAAGTGTTTGCCTTAAAACTAAGAGACAAAAAAAGGAATATTCTGGCTGAATACAAAGTCTAGATGTGACCTTGACCTCAAAAAACCTTCCCAATCCGATTAAACATGCATTAACTCAGTGTTTGCCAAAATATTTTACTTATGGCAGGTATGAAAGTACATACCTGGACCAGTCCTAAAGTTCATACATTATATAAGCACACAACAATGATTATAAATCTCCTCTAGATGCAACAGCTAAAGATCCTATTAGCCCTCTGTTGTTTTGAGGAAAGAGGCAGAAGAAAGGAAATTTCATCAGTGAGCTCAGCTATGGACTGACAAATTACCTCATCCATTGCCACTAATATAGGCTAACCAAGCTGAATTAATTTCTTTGCCACCATGATCCCTTTTCTAGTCCGGATATCAAGGTCATGTTATATTCACAGAACATCAACCAGATGTGTACTACACTTCATGAGATGTCCTAATTTTTATTTCTGAGACAGTAGCCACTAGTGGCCTATTAACAATTACATATTATACAGTCTTTCATACATTTCTGTTATTCACAGCTCCTACAAACTGCCTTTGCACAATGTAGTAAAACATACGGCTTAGGAAACTGACCTCTAAAGAATATTAAATAGCTGTGTGGCAGCTAAAAAGCAATTATCTCTGTGACTATTTAGATATACCTAAGTAATTTTTAGCATTTATAGTGCTGGTAATGATCCCTCTTGGTGCTTTGATGTACCAAATCACGGCTAATCTATGCCCACTGCTTTGAGTTACAAATGCAAATGTGTTTGTGTTGATATAAATACTAGACAAAATTAAATTAATGCCTTATTATTTTCAAGCTTATACATGCAAAGCTACTTGGAGCTGTCATTTTCTTTTCTATGATCTAATTACAAAGCCTTAAGGGATATGGAGACGGAATGAAGTATTTGAGAAAATGGGATATACTTGCTCCAAGGTTAGTCACCAGTTCACCAGGCTGCAGAAACAAAGCCCAAGTCTAAAACACTTAGGTTAACAGTCACCAAAAAGTGTAGAAAAGATAATAAATATCTACCTACAAACGAAAAAAAGCATCCCAGAAGAGCAGTGTAACTGCTATGTAACTGAAACTGTACAGGAAACAAAGCTATTTTATGCCTTGTTAACAGAATAACTAAGAAAGTGAAGTTCGTGTGCCACCACTGTGCTCCCTTCACTGCCCCATATGCAGCAGGACCTAACTTTGCTGCCACACTGACAGAAGTGCAAAAATAAGTCCTACTTCTAAAGAATCCACCTGTCCTTAATGTTAAAGTGCAATTTCAGAGATGTTTTACTGGAAGTCAGTGATTGTCCTGTTCTTTACAGATTTTTAAACATGCCTGGAGACAAATTCCACCCAAGTAATAAAGATAAACTCAGGTCGTTTGAAGGGGAGCAGGGTAAAGGAATAATGACATTTTATATGATCAGCTAGAGTAACACTTAAACAAGTAGCATCATGGAAAAGGATGTGGGTATTTAGTTTATAAAATTTGTGTAAAAATGGTGAAATCGTGTCCACTATGCTATAAACATGCAGTCCAATTCCTTCCAGCATATTGATCGAGGCCTAAATCCTCCCTAAATTCAGCTAAAAGAGGGGATAAAATTGTTCAGTGTTCTGCATTCCAGTACAAAACAGTCATTTTCTCCTAACTTGCCACACAAATATTTAAACTACCTGTACAGTGTATAGACCTATGCATGACTTTAATGTCTTCCAAACTTCAGAAATTAGCATTGAAACTTTGCAGCACCTGAGCAAGTTGCTTCTACAATAATAGAACTTTAAAACCCTGTGGAAGGATATGTTCGAAATTGCCTGTTCAAAGAAATTTATGATTTTATTATAGCTGCATATTGACTATTCCTACAATAACCTGAAGGCAGAACCAAACAGTTTATTTATTCAAACTGCAAATGAAATTGGGCAAGAAAAGTAATTAGCAAGCAACAAAAATAATGGAAAAGCACCATAAAAGCAGTTGTGAATTTATGTGGGTTGTCAGATAGTTAGAAAAATAACAGCTTTAATTTAAAAAGATCAACTTTTTACATACAGCACACAGTATATACAGATTAACCATGAAGCTGGTTTTGAAAAAGCCCAGAAACCATAATGTACTCTGCACGTTGCCCAGCCTCTTTTGCTTGTGAATGGAAATGTTAGCTCAAGAATCAGAGGTGCTCCTACTGCCATCCATGGGGGATAGACTCAAATAACACAATTTTTTTTTTTCTAAAAGAAATTCATTTTCAGAAATACAGATTCTGTGGAGGGTCCTTCCCCATTTTTTTTTTCAACATACATTAAAAGGCTACATTTCTTGTCTGTGAAAATGAAGGCTACTTGGAAGTATGCAGTTTTCCATGGGCTAAGGGTCTGCTCCATTTTCCTGCCCTCTTTGCTCTCACCTGTACCCCTATATATACTAATCCTTAGCTAACACCCTGTCCCAGCTTGGGCATCGCCATGTTTCACATCCAGGAAGTTCAGTTTATTTTCTTTGACTTTCTTAACATTCAGGTCCTGCATTGTTTCCAGACCTTTCCGCCAGCCTAGGCAGAACTTCAGTTTGCTGTCTAGACAATAGTTCCTCAAATTTCTAAATCCAGTTTAAGTCAAAAGCTGGTTTTCTGGGGGAAAAGTCTGAGTGTCATTTCATGTAGTAATGCTGCTTTCCTCCTCCATTCAATCCAATATCCTTCCTACTACCAGTCCTCTGCCTTAATTTTTCAATCCCTTTCATTCAGTTTTTTAAATCTGACTATTGCAGTCTTGGTTTTACTTCTCTCATAGCTGAATAGCAATTCACACGTGTCTGCAGGCTGTGGGCTGGGACACACTGATGCCTGGGGCTGCCAGTCCTTTCCCCAGCTCTGGCACTTGCAGAGCTGAAGCTACAGCTGGTGAGGCCACAGGCATGAGACTGCTGGACACGGGAGAACAAGCCCCATAAACTCAGGCCAACATAAACCTGGACAGCTCCTGGGACCCTGATCTCTCAGGACAAAAGAAAGCACTAGCAATGGCAAAAAAAAAAACCAAAAAAACATATATTTTTTTTAATTGTATTTGACCTTCTCAAAAGACACTTTACTTTAATAGGACTCTCATTTTCCCTGGCCTTACGAAGTTACTCATTTATGGTTTTACCCATGCTTACCTCTATCCCCAAGTTGCAATCCTATCTTTATAAATATTTTCCTACTGCTTAATGTAGCTATGAATTTCACAATGCTCAAGGTAAAAGCAGCAAGAAACAGCTGGATTATCACTTTGGCAGTTCCTTTTTGCGCGGTCACTTCGCTCTCAGTGGGGAAAGAGAGTAAATAACAGCTATTACTATTTTAATGAATAAGCCGCCAGCGAGCATATAATCTATAAACACAATTTCAAAAATAAAAGGGTGAATTCTTATGCTTATTTTGGATATTTGTATTCCTTTTAATTAAATGCTTTTTTTATATTCTACCATATTTTACTAGGAAGGCATATAATTTGTTCCTTTTTCAAATCGGAAGCAGAATGTTCCCGAAAAATGTAAAATACAAGCTACAACCACCCCCATACATTTATGGATTGTAAAGTCAGACTTTGCAGTAATTGCTAGGATTTCACTGAAAACTATTGTAGGTCTTTCTGCCTCAGATTTTTATGAACTATACTCCAGCAATCAGATGTGAATCAACGTTCAAAGTCTTGAAAATCTGTAACCACAAGAATCTGAAACAAGAGAACTGAAAGAAAAGATCAAAAAAAGTTTGCTTCTGATATTTTGTATAACATCAGTAGTTGCAGTTCAGTGACCAGTCATCTGTCTATACGAACCTCTCTACCATTAAAAAAAAAAAAAAAAAAGTGAGGAATCAAATATTTTACATCTCAAGATGTTCCCATTAAAAGAATCTAAGGAATTAAAAAAAGAAAACAAAAACACCCACAAAAAAAGATACCACCCACCAAAGAACAAAATAAACAATGTACAAAAGATAACAACATTCTTCCTGATGGGAAAAATATCAGCTGTTCTCTTAATCTTTTATAGTCTCATATTTCCTTCTCTGTTGAAAAACATAACCAGGAAAAAGCACCCTAAGACTACTGGCAACAGCAACAGAGTGCATAACCCTTACACAGATGAACTCTACTTAAAAGCAGACAAGTCTATATTAGTATTTTAGTCCAAACCAAGACTGCACTTTTGAAAAGGATCACTCAGTTATCATCAGATATATCATGCTTTTGCATCACAGAGTTGTCTCAGAAGAAACAGAAAGGAAATAGATTCTCTTTTCACTTGAAGCTTAACCACATGTGATCCACGGCCTGGTTAATTCTCTCCAAACTCTAACTGGCATTCAGGACAGCGCTAGGTGGAGTCTGAAGTAATCTCCCCTGAAACTGGTACAGTATGGCCACTGGTTTCACTATACAGATACTGGTCCAAATTACTTGCAGATGTAGATGAAATCAGTAATATCTTTGTTCCTAGCGTGCACAAATTGGGAATTTCCTTCCTGTGTTTTATGAAATGGTTCCATGTATTTTGGACAGAATGATAAAAAGATTTTATCTGATATGTTTTATTTCTTTCCAAGTATTTTCATAGAGACTTTATCTATCTGTGACAATGGCAGAATAAAAAATTATATCCATTGGGTACCCATGTGTACTCAGTTATTTGTTTATTTGGGCACTTAATCTAATATAAACTTACCTTAATCTCTCAAAGCATATATTCAAAAGTAGAAGAAGTAGCAAAGTAATTTACAAACTCCTTAATATACACGTTTTCTGTTATTTAAGTTCACAAACAGATGGAAGTTAGTCTCATTTAAGTCAACAATTAAGTTCTTCCTAGAGAGAAGCCTAAGAGTATATCACTTGTGTGTTATCTCCTGGTTTCTTTCATGTACTGCATTTTTTCTCAATTATCTTAAGGATGTTACACCTCTCATGTGACCATTAGTATATCTATTTTACAAATATGAATCTCAAGCACAAATACCAATAGAATCAAGTTTTGTCCGGGAAACTCTGGTGAAGACAAATTTATCACACAAGAATCCATCTCCAAAACCTCTACATTAAAATTATTTCCTAAGTTAATAAACCCATGGATTCAAAATGTGCTTCAAAACACAACAGCGTGCAGGCTCATGGTGGATGGTAACAGATGACTGGGCATAGCCTCTGGATGTTTGTCTTATTCCCAGCTCCTCCCAACAGGCAAAAGCCACTTGCTTATTTCTGTCCTCCACAGGAAAAGCTCACAGGTCCTGGCCCTGGCAGTTTACCTGCCAAGTGAAATCCGGTTCCTGCTGAGGTGAATGCTAGAATTCTTACTGACCTCAATACAGCCATGATTTCACCCAATGGCTTCACCACAATACCTCCACAAGCAAGCTTGAAAAATTACTTCATGCTGGTACTGCAGCTCTGTTAATTGAATGACAGCAGTGAAAATTATGTTGTTTTTCTCAGAAAGACTCCTGAAAAGAAGGGGAAATGAGATGGTGTATGTTGAAAAATATCTGCTCTGGATGTACCAAGTCTCAAAACACTGACAGCCCTGACACGGCTATGCACAGAAATGATTTCTAAATGACAGACTTTAATCAAGAATAATACCTAAGCTCTGGCATGAATAGGAGACAGGTACCAGATTATCCTCTAATTAAACAGATGGAGTCAAATACTCAAAATTAATTAATACCTTAAACACTTGGGTTTAATCTGTAGACAGGGACTCTATAAGAGAATCACTAGATACATAAATAACCTTTCAAGAGAACAACATTAGTGTGTATCAGTTCATTTGTTTCACAATATTACTTCTAGAAATTTATATATAGCATGCATATATGCATTGGCACACATTACATTGATTTGTAATTAAAAGGTGATTATTAAGGTCACAGTGTTAAACTGTCAGGAATTAGGCACATTAAGGCTGGGAATGAAACCTTGATCAGCTTCCTTGCATAGACACATTATGAATCGGTTTTCAGAATCACAGAATCACAGAATGGTAGGGGTTGGAAGGGACCTCTGGAGATCATCTAGTCCAATCCCCCTGCAGGTTCACCCAGAGCAGGTCGCACAGGACTTCATCCAGGTGGGTTTTGAATATCTCCAGAGAAGGAGACTCCACAGGCTCCCTGGGCAGCCTGTTCCCGTGCTCTGTCACCCTCAGGGTAAAGAAGTTTTTCCTCATGTTCAGGTGGAACTTCCTGTGCTCCAGTTTGTGCCCGTTGCCCCTTGTCCTGTTGCTAGGCATCACTGAGAAAAGCCTGGTCCCATCCTCTTGACACTCACCATTTAGATATTTATAAGCGTTGATAAGGTCCTCTCTCAGCCTTCTCTTCACCAGGCTAAGGAGCCCCAGGTCTCTCAGTCTTTCTTCATATAAGAGTTGTTCCAGCCTCCTAATCATCTTCATGGCCCTCCACTGGACTCTGTCCAGTAGCTTCCTGACAGAAAACAAGAAGCAGAAACAAGAAGCAGAAACAAGAAGCAGATACAAGAGCAGAGCAAAACTGTCCATTGCCACATCCAATCCCAGTCTCCCCTTAACTACTGACTCATGGTCTTCCCCATCTCCTTCCCCTCAGCTCACCATTCCCAGCCCTGTTCTGTCTCTTCACCACAATAATGCACTCAGCCCTCTGGGCAACTGTAATCCCAGTCTCTCCCACAGCTCTCCTTCCCCTAGACATCATGCCCTGTCTCCTCAGCAAGTGTATCAATACAATTTCTTCCTCTGCTATCTGGAAGCTGGCATCATTATCATGTGATACTGAGGAAAAGAAATCCCTGCGTTCGCAGATTGGGAGCTCGGACCCCAGACAGCTCTCAACAAGTAAGGGGTCTAATGGCAAGGAAAATCCCTCTCAGTGTTGGAACATGCCCAACGCAAAGAATATTCACAGTACTCAATTTTTAAATCTGATTATTATTCCTAGCCTTTTGAGTACTGAAACGTTTTTAAACATTCAAAACCTGGCCAAGTTCAGATGCTCTTTACAGAAATGGTGAAAGGCACAGATTGCTGGCGCACAGGATGAATTTTAAGTCTCCATACATTAGGACTCCTGAAGGAATACATTGTCAAAATGTTTTAATATGCAATAGATTTACCTAATCAGTTTCTTTTGAGAAAATACTGGTGTCTTACTAAAAACTGTCACCACAAAAACCACTATTTTGGGATACTGAACTGTCTCGGATAACGGCTCCAGTTCTGATACCTTAAGAAGACATTTAACTGCAACCCTACCTGCAGTAAGTACACTTAGGGAAAGTTGTTCTTAAATGGCATGATTTGCAATCTCTGTTTTACATTTCCACTGAACCTCAGAGGGTTGCAATATGGGTTATTTCCAACATGTTGAATACAGAGTAACAGAAAGCCACTAGCAGAAGTTAATTACAGAAAGATTAATCTCTACCAAAGAGACTCATGCAAACATGCAGCAGGATGCAGCAGAAGCACCCTCTTAGAATGAACACAAGCAAACTAAACACCTTTTCTAATTAATTCTACTTGAGTTTAATTGGGGATAAATAAATGCATCAGAACAAACTAAAGTTGCCACCATGAGAATTTCCCTCCCAGATTTTTCTTTCACAAGCAGGGAAGAAAAAAGTCAGCAGAGGAATAAGATCAATAACGCTGGGGAAATCTTCTGCTCAAGCACTGCACCTTAAAGGAACCTTGTAGGTATTTTTATCTTTTGTTATTATTTAGCAATATTAGTATCTCCTATTCACAGAATAAATTTATTTATTTTCTAAGATACAGAAATTTGTGTGCTTCATGCCTGAAAACAAACGCTACCAGCATGCACTTCCACAGTTACTCGTTGATGATATAATTTTTTACGGTCTTGCCCAAGGACTAACGCGGAACGTGGATGTGTTATGACAAGCATTGCACAAACCTAGGAAAAGTAGATAGCCTTTGTCGCAAATAATCTAGGTGAGTGTAACACACACATGTTATCTAAGGATAATTGATCCTAGGGAGTAGGTAGCTTTGCCTTGAGTTTATTTTCTTTCTCCCCTAGTGCACTCATCCCAGGTTTTACTGCTTTTGCAGTGCTCCTCAACACTACTTGCAATGACCAGGGGATGTGTGGCTTTCTCCCCACGTCTCCTAGTAAATAAAATGCAGGCTGAGTCTAAACAAGGCAAAACTGGAACAACAGAAGTCCCCTGCCTCAATTTTCTGTTAAAAGAAGTAGCCCTAGTGTGGGTCAAGCTGACATTCTTTCAGGTTTGTGTACATCTGCATTATCTTCCCTTTCACCTTCCACTATGCGCTTCAGTACTGGGAACACACAATGAATAAAGGATTCCTATAACTTTCTGCTAATGCTGACAGGATGAACATTGCATTCACCAAGATCAACTTGTTCACCAAGTCACTCAGTAGTTTTTTTATAACTGTATTGTTCCTTTTGTCCAAAAGAATTTCAGAATGTTTCAAAACCTTACCACCACCAGAGAGAAACTACAACATTGCCTTTCCTTTTCCAGCAATAAGAAGCATAGCTAATCATCTATAACTGCTGTATAAATGTCATTCTGCAGTGTTATAAATTAGTTAGTTTTTGTTAAGGATGTCTCAAAGGGTAAATGTTTATTTACTTCAAAGTTCAAAGGGTAAATGGATATTTAGCTAGCAGTATAGAGATGCTCTGACTGGAAGAACGAACAACAAACTTATCAGGCAGCTTTTCTTAGTCCACAGTAATGTGGTAATTTTCATTGTCCTTTGTATGGCCACCGGGAGGCATTTACTGCTGATTTTCTATTACCTACTAACATTTAATTTAAAATTCTGCCAGTGAGGCTTTCAAGGGCCTGAGGAGTCATTAGCTGATTCCTGGAGTGGTAAATCAAGAGCTAGGTGCTGTCTCAGGATATGCATGGCAGTAGAGCAATTCATAGTCAAACCAACCTGAAATGATTTGAGAATGACAGTACTTTAAATAAACTACCTTCAGATTAGTTTGTTTTAATTGTGTGAACAAGATAATCTAGTTTTGCTAAGACACAGATAACTTCAGAGGGCAACAGGTTTTCAAAATAAGGTTCAAGATAGGAATAAAGTTTAAAAATGTTAAAATACCAAAATATTTAACTGTAGGCTGATTTAGAGCAAGTTCTGACACCTGTACTTCAATTTAACATTTTGAATCAGGCTGATAAAAACATTAAGAAGTCTCTAACTGGTGATAATGAATACAATCAAGCCATCTCAGGGAATTATGTTTCTGAATAAACGCAAATGATATCATTAGAATATCAGGGTGATCTTATTTATTTAATGTCAATGTCACCACTTTATTATGAACAAAACTAAGTCTTCTTTTTAATGTGTATATATGTATAGAATGTATATATAGTATGCCATTAGCAAATTAAAAATCACATAATTGCCTCAGGATAAGGTGCTTAAATTGTGACACCTTATTTTGCTTCAAAAATCTGAACAGTATTTTAAATATATTTTAATATGCAATCTCAGTGGAATATGATTTGCAAATCTTGCAGTGTATGCTTCGTTAAAAGATTAGAAACCATGTCTAAAATGCTTCAGTTTGTTATTACTGAGCTTGTGTAGCATTTGAAGGCAAACTGGTGGTGTTCTATCCAGTCAGTCAATGTATCCCAAAATAGTGGCCTAACAGTTTCTATTGTTTGGTTGGCAACCAGGGCTCTTGTGTAGAGACCACTAATATTCAAGTGCGCTTCACTACAGAGAGCTATCATGGGTGTAAGTCCATAGTGCTCCTGAACATGCAGTATTTTGGAGTTGACTTGTTCAGGTTTTCTCTTGCATATCCCTCAAAATGTACTGCAGAAGAGACTACTCCCCTAGAAAACAAAATAGTGGGAGTTTTACTTTATTTTATTTTATTTTCATTGGTGAAAAATACCGCTCAAGAAAGCTATCTAGATATTTTCTAAAGCCTCGTTTGAATGAAAGTCTCATTCAAAAAGAAATGGAATGATTAAGCAGAAACCATTTCTCTAAAAGCAGAGGGGATAAAACTAACAATTTCAATTCCTCCCCAAAAATAAAAAAATTACTTTATTAGACAAAAAGACAGAGGCAACTCTTAAAAACGTCTATGCATTAAATGGCAGGAGCAGCCTGAAGAAGTCTAGACAGCAATGACCCACAGGTCAGCAAATGATAAATATTTTAAGCAGGGATGTTTGTTAAATTCAATGTATTTGAATTTTACTTCACTTCTAAGCAAAAATGGTAATAGAAACATATCCTTTCATGTCACATAGGTAACAAAGACATGTACTCACCAAATCCATAGGAATCCATAGGCTTGGGACTCAGCCACCCTCTGTCTGAAAAGGCCAGAAGCAGTAAGGTAGGATCTAGAGAGACAGAATTAAGGAAAATTCTGTATACAAGACCAAGCAATACTTTCCATTACTTCACATGTTTGACAAGCTCCTGCAGAAAAATCTACCTGTGCCAAATGGGACAAAATAATTTTGAAGCTGCAGAGAGTCCTTACCTGTGGGAATCATGGTAGGAAAACACAATTTCAAGTAATGTGATATTGCTCATGCAAGCTGAGAGAGATACAAATATTAAAAACTATTTCTCCAAATAACATCAATAGGGACTTCAAAGTTTGTAGACTTTTTACAGAAAACTTGTGTTATGATTATTATCTGATTATTATCTCATCCAAGTTGGCAGACTAACAGCAACAGAGCGTAAAGGAACAATATCATGTCATGGGAGCAATATGAATGAACAACGGCTTAATACAGCATTTCCCCTTAAAGTAGTTCTTTATAGCTAATTCTCTACTGTATGCACAAAAATAGCACAAAATTAAACAAACAAGAGACTGCACCATTTGTCACCACTGACAGGAGTCTGGAAGATACAGATGTTAAAACAAGCCATTACTGGATACAAAAATGGCTATTTTTCAAAGTTCTGGTGTTCTGGAGAATGCTTAAACAAATGTATATGCTAAATGCCTACCTGTTCTTAAAAACACTCATCTAAAGTGCTCCTAAGACTAAACCAACCTATGGAAAATTAAGACAAAAATATCATTAAGTAAGCATTTGTTGAAATAAATTAAGAACAGCAACAGATTTTGCTATTGTTTTCTTAACTCCTTCAAAAATCCTGTCTTCATTATGCTTTATTTTTGTTGTAGTTCTTAGTGGAACAATAAAAAAACATTCACGGATGCTAAAGTGTTTATACAGTCAGGGGATTTTTTTCTCAACAAACACAGCATACCTGTAATAAAAAGACCCAGCTGGAAGGTACAAAAGTAGTTAAGTTTAAAGGTATGAAAACAGTGACACATGAAACAATGAGAAAGTATTCAAAGTTAAATGAATATTAAAAGAAAAAAAAAAAATCAGTCATTAAGGTAGAATTAAAATCAGTGGGAAAAGAATAGCCTGAATAAAATAGATTTAATCATAAGGTTGATTGAGATGTCTGTGAAAGCTGATAATGGCTGGCAATAAGATTTATAAGTAAATTAGGTATAATAAAAAGGTGTTAATTTTTAATGAGATGAGCTCTCATTAGAGACTAAAAAGAAATCTAGAGTTGTAAAGTTTTACATTTCATTTATGAAGGTTTCAGAATTTGTTCTGAAACTATGTCACTTTTACCAGACATTTTTTGTGATTTCAAGGAGGGCTGCTGGCTCTGTAAGTTTGTAAAATAGTCATACTTTAGTAGTTTCTGTTAACCACTGATGGCTTCATGAATAGAATTTTATTTCTTAAAGATTATGTAGATATTTATTTCCACATACTTGGACAGTAAATGTTTGCTTATCTGTACAGCACTGCTGTTCTATCTTTGACCCAGATCTGCAAAGGAATGTAAGTATTTTTTAAAGAAAAGGGAAAGGAAAAAAAATGTGCCCACTGCTCCATGCCTGAATGACACCTATTTCAGAAGAGGATTCAGCATTGAGATCTGCAAACTTACTGTAGGCACATTCCCCTTACCTAGAGTCAGGTCTACTAGTTTGTGAGAGGACTGGAAGTTAAAGCACAATCTTGATGTCACTGTTTCTGTAGGACAGCAGAGCATGCTGCCCCAGACAATGGTTTGCAAGACACTTCAAAAATGCTGCATGATCTATCACAGAGCTAGAAGCTGCCATTTCCAGTACTATAACCTACCACCACAGTCAGTGCTCGTACCTGCCAAAGGAGTCTGTGAATCTCTCCTGTGAATCCCACTGTACAGCCAACAGGAGTACAGACATGATAAAGCGCTACAGCTAAAGAAGTTAATAGCGAGCCGAGCTTCAGCAATCAACACTGAGCCCTTCCTGTTCCTGGCCTGTCTTTTTTTAACTTCATACTTCAATTCTTAACGTCTGCACAAACAGAAGTTATTAATATAAATCAGTACTCACAGCAGTGCAGAATGCTTCATGAGAAGTGATGCCTTTGGAACCCATTTGTAGTTCATCTCCTTGCCTGGGATGGAGAAAAGCCTGGAAGAGCTTTCTTCCCATATTGCTGTAGCAAAGATACTGCAGGAGGGGGAAAAAACCCCAACAAACACAAAACATTACATTAACATTCTAAAGAGAGATGAAAATTGTATATACAGTGTAAGCAATTAATATACAGGCTAAATCTGATAGAAAAATAAGATTTAGTAATCAGCTTGGGCCTATTCCTACAGAACCTGTAGTAGCTATAGACATGGCTTTGAAGTTGTAGTGTATGTAGTGAGGATACCAATAGATCTCAGCACGCTACACCATAATATATATCCTTCTGCAGAGATAAAAGATCTTGTCAAACAGCACCAAATTCTACAAACATTTTAAGGAGCCATATTGTAAAAACTCTTGATTACTCTTGGTCAGAAAAAACCTTCACCATTTAAGCTGGTTTCAAAAACAAGATTTGCTGATTCTCCTTTGCCATATTCTGTTCTTATCACACGCATTAGCTATTTTCTGCCACTAACATGCTATACTGTTTCATTACCTATGGCAGTGCCAACATTTGTGCCTGTATTCTGGCGTTAAATCAAGAAGTTGCCACAAAAAAAGCAGTAGCAACAGATATTATTAAGAACACATTAGCCTAAAACATTAGCACAACTTGTTTACAGGACTGGTCAGTATTAGTAGCCTTAAAGGGATCCTCCATCAAAGCCTACTAAAACTACACATCAGATCAAATTACACGAAATGTGTGTGCAGGTCTGCACAGCTGACGATAGTGTGTCCACGTCAAACATACAGGTCTTAGGTTTTCTGTAAGCATATGGCCAACTGGGTACCTTGGAAGCATTGGTCAAATAGAAATACCTGGATATATGTAGGTGTATTTAATCTCCCCATCTTTGCAATATGCCTGTTTTACTTAAGCATAACACTAGCCACAAATGTATCACATTATCTAGTAGCCTCTCCTTTGCAGAGGAACTACTGAATCATAATCACCCATATACAGTGCAGGATGGAGAGTTAATAGATTTGGAGTTACATTTTTTTCAGATTTATCTGTGTGTTAAGTCATACATCAATGCCGAACAGGAAAATTATATTCTTGGAGTCATCCAAAGTAAAGTACAACAAACATAGTTTTGAGATGCAAAAGTCAGGCTGGTAAAGTATGCACGAAATAATTTCATTTTGTGAATACAATTTATGAAGGTAAATTTGTGATTTTAAAACTAAGCCATCTGACTACCATTCTGCGTGAGTCATGGATGTGCACTAGGACTATGAAGCAAACAAACACCGAACAGCAAAGGTGACCTTTGTTACAACCTTTCAAAGTTTCATCCCAGAAAAGGACTAGATCACACAGCAAAATCTAAGTAATGCAAACTATGGCTGTTCTATTTTTCCTTGTTCTTCTACAGTAAATACTATTGGCCTCTCTATATTAATCTTATTGATTTTTTAATGATATGCACAGAAAAGTGATTCCCAAATGTTCACTCTGTCACCGTGACTAATCATCTTCTGCCTTCTCTAGATTTTACACGTTGAGGAAACAGTTGCATCAATGATGCTTTCCATTAAAGTGTCCTGCAAATGTCAAGCGGTACGCATTAATGGCCAGATAAACCTTATAAATAGCAACATGTTGTTTAAATACTAAATAAAACTAATAATTAATAAAGAGCTAGAGGTAGAGTATAAATTTACCTATTTTAAATAGTTTCCTGCAGACACATAAAATGCAATGCTGACTTCTTAGTCTTATTTTCTCCTAAGCTCTTGAGTGAAAACTTGTTTATGCCTTCCCTCTTACCGCTTCATTCTTACGGGTCCATTTAATGTTCATACAAATGAAGCTGTAAAACTAAATCCGCTAAGGAATGCTTCAGACTTTCACAATATGAGAAACTGTGGTTTTTTTGAATGTTAAGTACTAAAAAGTTAACTGAAATTAAATTTGAAGTATGGTGTACATCCTTAAAAATAAACAGTGTAGGAAGCCATCTGAAAAGCAGCTTGTTTCCAGATTATTGGAATACGCTCAGATGTATTCTAGGATACTTGAAGAATTGGCCAAAGCAATTTCTGAGTTCTTTACAGTTATCTCTGAGGAGTTGCAATGTTGCCATAAGATTGAAAATGGGAGAACAGGGTGCCCGTGTTAAAAAAAAAAAAAAAAAAAAAAAGAGGAAGCGAGAAAAAGAGAAAGTAAAGGAAAAAATATAGGCCAGACAGTTAACTTCAGTTCCCCAAAAATTTCTGCAATAAATTATCCACCTACTTGTAACCATCTAGAAAAATTGCAGACAGTATAGATATGTCAACACCAAAAAGTGTTAAGCCAGTTTAATTTCATTTTCCAACAAGCTAGTGGTTCTTCTGTGTTTAAAAGACAGGAAATAAATCTTCTTACATCCTGATTTTAGGAAAGTTTTGACAGTATCTCACTTGGCATTCACATCAGTACTTGACGAGCATAGTGGTTAGGTAAAACAGCAGAAAAAAAAAGCTGCAAAAACTGGCTGAATAACCGTAACCCAAAACTAGTTTTCCATAGTTTGTTACCAAAAGCAAAGGAGGCTTACCTGGCGGAAACCCTCCTGGGTTTGGATTTGGCCAGCATTTTCTTTGATAACACTAATGACCTAGCTAGGTGTGTACTTGCCAGAGCCGAGGACAGCATGAGGTTCAAAAGGACTGAAAGCGTTTGGTAGAATTCCAAACTATCTTTGCAAGCTGAATTGATGTAAAACAATAGAATAAGTATAAAATACAATACCTGAGGAGGAACATCAGCTACACACCACATAGGAGTTCTTAAAGTTTCTGTAAGGGGAAAAAATGACTGCATGGTGAGCACTCAATTCTGAAATTCTTGTTCATACTTTCAACCCATAATAGCTACGCATATGTTAAAATCTAGTAGATGGGTACCGAGTAGTGCATGGGAAAAAAAAAAAGTCAGGAAAAAGCCCTTTAATACTTTTATAAGTAATAATTCGGTAGCTTCTAGATTAAATTATTCACAGCTCTTTCACAAAAAAAAAAAATTAAGACATTCTTCTATTCATTGTCAGTCAGTCACTCACTGCCAAATTAAAAGCTTGTTCATATAGAAATTACTTTGATCTACAGTGGCACCCAGAATATAATGAGCAACATTCCTCAGACTTCAAAGATAAAATTACAGATATATGTAAAATACAGTAAAAAGCATCTGAACACAGAGATGCATTACCAACTATCACTTATTGAGGGAACACATGTATATTTTCCAGCAGAATGCTGACAGCACTCAAAGAACAGCAATCATATTTATTCCAGAAATAACCACTGAAGCAAAAAAGCAAAAGAGCAAAAAAGGCATGAAAAGAACTGGAATATTGTATTCACTGGGTAGAATTTTCACCAGCCATGGCAAGGATATTACCACTATGACCCTGCTGAGTAAGTGACATGTTATGCTTTGCACGCACCAATTATGAGAAACAGCTTGATCAGAGATATTTGGAAACTAACTCTTTAATGCAAATGATCACAGGAAAGTAATCAACTTTATTCCCTAAGGTCTTTAATTTTTAGCTTATTTGCAGAGCTGCTGAAAGTATAGCATGTAATTGGACTGGCCCATGGTGAGTTCCTGAAAATACCACTTACATACCCCTATAGTCCTCCTTATTTTTGCAACTTCCATCAATTTATCATTAGATGCAACACAGTCTCCAACCAAATTTAACTTCAGGATAAGAAGGTGCTGAAATGTGGAGCCCTGGCATTCTGTTCATGCCAACATTGTCAACTGATTTTCTCCAGTATAGAAACAGAAGAGTAAACTTGCAGCAGCACAGGACCTCCTTTACACCACCGTGTAAGCTCCTTTCCGTTCAAGTTATCAATTAGTGGATTTTCATGTTTGACCACTGCTTAGCAGGATAAGTGCTCACATCCCATGCATAAGGCTACCACAAGCAACTACAATTGAGCTTCATTTACTTGTCAGAACTATGCCCACTCTCCACATCCAAAACAGCCCCTGACACTAAGTTCCATTTCCTTTTACTAGAAGGGTTTGGAAATTTAAAATATTTTCTCCTGTAAAGACTAACATAAAGTGACTCTCTTTTCCCCTTCTCAACAGAGAAATTTTCCCAACTATGTTTTTGAAGGCCAGGTTGGATGGAGCTTTGAGCAACCTGGTCTAGTGGAAGGTGTCCGTGCCCATGGCAGGGGGGTTGAACTAGATGATCTTTAAGGTCCTTTCCAACCCAAACCATTCTACGATATGAAAATTCGTTTCATTCATATTGTTTAGGAACTGCACTGTATGTATACATCTTTTTAAAATGCCAACAGCTACACTTTCCAACACTTATGCATTTGTTCCTGTATTAACACCTCTGATCTTCAAGGATTGCAATGGCAACTGGTCAGGCTGTGGAACGACGTGTTGAAAGCATTCAGTACAGTTCATTAAGTACCAGGTACAAGCTCTGATCTCAAAGACATTATAATCTCAACGCTGTTGCATAAATCTAAATCCCGGCTGTGAATCATTTGGATCTCTCATTC
The DNA here is from genome assembly GCF_034619465.1 of Leptosomus discolor. Classification (NCBI taxonomy): domain Eukaryota; kingdom Metazoa; phylum Chordata; class Aves; order Leptosomiformes; family Leptosomidae; genus Leptosomus; species Leptosomus discolor. The sequence continues at coordinate 76,411,675 of NC_141393.1, read as the reverse complement.
ACAATCACTTCTAATATGGAATAAAATACAACAAGACATTTTTTGTGCCCTGGAACTGTGTCACACCAAAATACATTGAACATCTAGGACATACTCTCTTTGGGGGGTGGAGGGACGACGCATTGATTTTTTTCCTTAAAAAGCTGAAAATTCCTTTTCTTCCACAATTCACACCTCCTTAGTAAATAGCTTGGAAAACTGACTAGCTGAGCACAAAGGAAAGGGGATTTCATGCATTTCCAAAGTTATAACTTAACCTGAAAAGAGCATTTTTCTAAATAAACAATGGAAGCCATGTGAAAGTAGAGTATGACTGTTTTATGGGTCAAAATGAATGATACTAATATCACTGTGCAACAGTTCCTCTCTGTTTCAGATGCTATATTTTTATTTCACTGTTTTGGCATTCTTTTTCACCATGTGAGACAAATGTAAGAATTATTTCCCTGATGGACAATATTACACACAGATTCCAAATAACTGTCACTGACCTTTTATGACCTCGGTGTGGAAAGACATGTTACTGACTGTATAAGGAATGTGACTGAAAACCTTTTACTAATGCCCTTGGCTAAAATTTGCCACAGCCCTGGAAGCATCTGACCCAAGGAAAAGTAAATGTAATGTACCAGCACATCTAAAAGTAACATTTAATGCCCGATTTTCATTTTTATAAAATAATCACCTATTGTGCAGGACATCAGTTTCGTCAAACTTAAGAAGTGATCAGGCTTATAAAATCACAGAAGGTTTGTGATTTTGTCAGTAGTTTTGTTAACAGCACCAAATACGTTCCCAAAACAATGAAAGTCCAATAATTTTAGTAAGACAGGTTTTTTTTTGGTGGTTTTTTGTTGTTGTTGGTTGGTTGGTTAGTTGGTTGGGTTTTTTGAGGTTTTTTGTTTTGTGATTTTGTTTTGGTTTTTACAATTCCCAGTGTCCTGTTAAATTTTCAGTGTGTCGGATGAAAGATAAACAAGTGAAACTATGAATAAAGACTGTGACTTTAACTGCTGCCTGCTGATTCACTAGGTTTAGAAATCACAGGAAATTCTGTTTATCTCTTACCTATGAGCTGTTATTCCTGATGTCTAAACTATTTGCTGGGAGTACAAGACTAACATGTGTATCTGTCAACAAAATGGGTCACCTCTATACTCTTCTATATTTTCTTTAGTTGAAATCAATAAAGAAGAAATCAGAAACATCAGACACTGGAGGGCAGGAATGATGAAGTGCTTAGCATTGCTCCCTGGTGTCTGTATCCCAAGACACACGGCAGGTTCACACCTAGTTTATCAGTGTTCACATTTTACCTGTTTGTGCATCCTCCAGCCCTTCTAACTCTTTTGCATGCTAAGACTTTTTTGTCTTTGTCATAAGGTTACGAACAATAATGCTGAAACAGATTATTAATTTAATTTTTAATGTTTTGCATAACATTCATATGCAAACAACATACCTTCAGATTATATCTCCCTCAACATATCACACGTAAACAAATCATATTGCAGAAAAAATAAAAGACACCCTGTAAGCAAAGCAGTGTTAATACTATTGTAACTAATGTGTATTATTTTCACTGTCACTTAAATGAAGGGGGGGTTATAATTACTTCACTGTGCAAAAAAAAATATCGAAAATAATTTTAATTTTACTAATAATTTAAAAGAAAATCCTTTATGAGCTAGAGTAAAAGCCATGTTTGGTCTTCCAGCTTCAGTATCATATCATATACAGCAGAGTGAAATATAAATCAATATTAATGCAAAGTAGACAAAGCAGCAGCAAAATCAGAAAAACAGTAAAAGAGACAAATTTTCTCCCTGCCAGAATGCATCTCCTGAGTATGTCTTGACTGCAAGGTCATCAACTCCACAGATATAACCTTAAAGTGTTACTCATTGGCAGTGATGTCACTACAGATGATTAACCTGGTAATTGATTATGACATCTAGTAAGGCACAGAAGTAAATTTCAAATTTACTAGGTGACTAAAACAGAATATTTATGGGAGTTCTTCAAAAATCCAGCAGAAAACTGCACGCATTAAGATGTTGCATTAAAATGAGAACAGTGAATTGTATATAGAGAGCATTTTCTGGTTTATTATTAATTTTATCCTATGTTTTTACTGTAGGAGAAAACCCACAAGAAAGTAACACGACAGTCCTGGCAGAGGCAAGTTCATATTGTATGCAAATTTGATATATTTGTATATATTGAATATATATCAAAATATATGTTTTGGATCAATATATATTCAGGATCAAAATCTCAGTTTCAATAAGTAATTCCAAAATTTGAAACTAGTCCAAATATCAGAGGAATTTAGATATATGCATTTTGATTTTGAGTCATCTCAATGCATGCTGAAAACATGGGGAAGCAAAGTGAGATGTTTAAAGCGTGCAGCCAGAGCTGTGAGGGGCCATGACTCGTAGCACACAGCTACAACGTCCGGTCACATTTTGAAATGGCAGTCAGTAGGGGGAATGTCCACCTACACAGCTTTGTATCTCAACACAGGACTGAACATCAAAATATAAAAAATACAATCCTGGTAATACAAACAGCTGCATTTTATTTCAAAAGGGGCACAAGACATTTACGCATTCCTGACAAAGGCAGAGCACAGTGGAATACATCTGTATTCTTGCTACTGTAGTGAGGCACCTTCAATCCCCCTTTAGTGAATGCGGCAGCAATCATCAAACAAAACTAAAATTATGTAAGTATGTGCACAGAAAAGAAACTTCTTATAAGCAGGAGGCAGCAAAAAGCTTTTGCGATGCCAGCACCATTTAAGACACAAGAACAAAAGCAGAAGGTGTCACAGAGACAACTGAGCACATGGGACTGTGGCTTTGCTACACAGAGATACCTCCACAGGACTGACGCACAGGTTTCCAGGCATATCTTTCTCAATGACTGGAAGAAATACAAATCCATCACAAAATGGGAAAGTCACAAAATTACATTAAAAAAAATATTTTTTTTCATTCTGTTTTTACCATGAAAGCAAGGTACAGCACTACTATATTGTGATTGATGGTAACTGCCACATTGGACAGTTTCTCCTCCTCTGATCCAACACTTTCATTGCTGTTTAAAAGGAAAAGATTTTTAAATATTCCATGCAATACACATGCAGCTTAGCAAACTCTGGAGAAAGTCAAACATGTACCCTTCCCGAGTGATGGGGATATAACAGGGGATCTAAAAAGATACACCTGGCTACAACCAAGTCTCAAATTATCAGTAGAAAAACCAAAATGGACTGCCAAGCCTCTGTTTGCTTTCTGATGGCTCCCACGTATTTTCTTGAAGAATCTGAGAAAATTCAAACTAACAATTGCTTCTGTTAATACTTTCAAACTGGACAATGTAACAAATACCATCTGAACAGATTGTGTTGTGAACCTTCTAGAGCATATTTGGTTGGATTCATACCCAAATTCTGTCCCACTTTGAGATATTTGAAAAATCTTGGCAAAAGAACATGATCGTCTTCTCATGGAGGTCCAGTGTTGTTTGTTTCCATAGGAAATTTTTAAAATAGAATGTGAGATTTATCTGCTTCTCACAGATATAAAATGAAGGGTTGAGGTCCTCATTCCCTGTTGTTATTAATAGCGTAGCTGAAGGAGGAAGATTTAAATAGTATCAAAGGAAGATTTTTGGCAACTACCTCAAGCAACGTCTCCTACTTGCTAATAGGCATTAAAATGATGAAATTAGCAGTGGTAAATTAGTCATTCCATGTAATTTAAGATCAGCCTGAGATACATCTGTTTGAACTGTGAACCTGTCGTTCTGCATGATAGAATCTTAACTTTTCAGTCTTCAAGCAGTCCTGAAAAGATGATTTTACCCAAAAGTAGGGAGCAATTTCTTCTTTCATTAGGCAGTGGTAATTGAATTTTCTTATAAGGTAAAGCCACTTCCTGTGCAATAAATTGCCTGTTTCTATAACTTCAGCAGTTTACAAGATGTTAAAAATGGTATTCTGTATGGCTTAGCTTTTCATTATCTTTGTACGCTCCTTTCTTTTGCTTAGTATCTCTCAAACTTTCAAGAAAGGAAACATTGCCAGTCTGATGTTCATACAATTAGTGTACCTAGTGCACACCGATATGGCTAGTTTCAACAAGAAAGATGAACTTAACAGTTGTGGTGGGGTTGAGTTGGTCTATTTTTGCTTCCCTGACAAACCAGTGCCTTACCAGTACAGTATATCATATACCAGAAATCCTGATTTGGTAAACTTACAAATTCTTTTTTGGGTAAAGACTGACAGAACTCTCAGTTAAGCATTTTGATCCAATTACATGCACACACCTAATCTTATTCTTCAACTAATTACCATGGGGACAGCATCCACAGCATCCATCAAACCCACTCCATAAAATTATTCCTCTAATGTTTGTTCATTTAAAAGAGAAATAAAGAAGTATTGTGTAAGTCGGTTTCATTAGTGGTAGCTATGTCTACACAGCGCAGTGGAGCACAGAAAAGCATTGCTGGGCCACCTCAGGACATGCTGCTCTGACTTACACATTGTGTCACTGTGTGCAGGTACTGTCCTGGGACCTGAAGGAGTCCAAGTAAGCAGCCATAGCTTTGAACCGGAGCTCTTCAGCCTGCCACTCTTTTTTTTTTTGAGATGTCTTAGGAATGGTTTTTTGAAGGGACATGAACAATATTTTTAATAAATGTCATTTAACTTAATTAAAAAATATCTTTGTCAAATTTTTCTTGTGTGAGTTGGCCATATTGGACATGTGCACCAAGATAAAATTAATGGCAAAGGTAGGGCTAGGTTTTGAAAGAAATCTCACAAAACTAAAGATAAAAAGTTCCTGTAGAATCAGACTGGTGTTGTCTCAAACTTTTGATAAAATCTGTGTAAACTTTGTCAAAAACTATTTAAATTTTCAAATCTTTGTTCCTAGTATTTCAATACCTGTCAGAAATAAAAATATCCATGACAAAACCTTTGAGTAGCAATTTTCATGTGTAAAGGCAAACAAGTCCTTTAACATATCCAAATTGGGTGGGAGCGTTAATCTGCTCAAGAGTAGGAAAAGTCTGCAGAGGGACCTGGATAAGCTGGATTGATGGGATGAGGCCAATGCTATGAGGTTTAAAAAGGCCAAGTGCTGGGTCCTGCACTTGAGTCACAACAACCCCACGCAGCACTACAGGTCTGGGGAAGAGTGGCTGGAAAGCTGCCTGGCAGAAAAGGACCTGTGGGTGCTGGTCAACAGCCAGCTGAACATGAGCCAGCAGTGTGCTCAGGTGGCCAAGAAGGCCAACAGCGTCCTGGCCTGTATCAGCAATGGTGTGGCCAGCAGGAGCAGGGAGGTGATCGTGCCCCTGTGCTCAGCACTGGTGAGGCCGCACCTCAAATGCTGTGTGCAGTTTTGGGCCCCTCACTGCAAGAAGGACATTGAGGTGCTGGAGCGTGTCCAGAGAAGGGCAACGAAGCTGGTGAAGGATCTAGAGCACAAGTCTGACGAGGAGCGGCTGAGGGATCTGGGGTTGTTCAGCCTGGAGAAGAGGAGGCTGAGGGGAGACCTTATCGCTCTCTGCAACTACCTGAAAGGAGGTTGTAGTGAGGTGGGAGTCGGTTTCTTCTCCTAAGTAACAAGTGATAAGATGGGAGGAAACAGCCCCAGGTTGCACCAGGAGAGATTGGAAATTAGGAAAAATATTGGATATTAGGAAAAATTTCTTTACTGAAAAAATGGTCAAGCGTTGGAACAGGCTGCCCAGGCAAGTGGTGGAGACACCATCCCTGGAGGTGTTCAAAAATTGTGTAGATGTGACACTTTGGGACATGGTTTAGTGGGCATGGTGGTGGTGGGTTGATGGTTGGACTTGATCTTAGAGGTCTGTTCCATCCTCAAAGATTCCATGATTCTAAGAGTCTATCTACTCATCAGCAGTTAGCAGGGGATCAAAATAGAAATCACAGAGAGCATCAAGGGAGAGTATTTAATAGTTTAAAACTTTGTTTAGCCTAGTGGGATTTTCACCACTGAAATATGTAATTCCCAGATGCCCAGATGTATTTGAAAATACTTCCGAGGGTTCAGAACTAAGTACTTGCATGACTTTAATAGCTCAGTCTCAATGCTAGAAACCTCAGTACACTGAAATAAACCCCTCGATTAGAAACATATTGCAGTGCACTTTTCGTCTGACAAGAAAAGTGGTTAAAATATCTCAAAAAGATGCAGATGTCAAACATAAATCATAACCAATACACACTGCTACGGTCCAGTAACTGTTGGTACTTAATTTCAAGAAAATCACAATCCTCTCTCAACCTTTTCTATGTGGCTGTGTAAACATGACGGCAACTTTAAATCTTGTTGACAGTGACTTCCATACCTGTCAGTGGGCAGGCAGCTGCAGTTCAAACAACTGTAGTCCAAACAGCACTGCACAGAAAAGCACTTCCAAATTCCCACCCTGAGCTCCACATTCAACAGTGTATTTTGGGACACAGTTGAATGCTATGTCAAAAATGTCACTGCTTTACAAGCAATTAAACAATTAAAAAGTATGGCTATGAAGCAGGGAACAAAGATTAGTTAGAAAGGAATATCAGCTAGAATTTGAAGTACGACAGAATATTTTTTCAGCTGCCTTCAGAGGTAATTAAACCAAAATTGGAAACCCCACAAGTTTAAGCAAAGGATAACTTCAGCAATATATCCAGATTATCATAACAATTAGGAATATGATAGATATATACTTCCATGTATATTACACATACCTTCCTACATACATAAAAGCTGTTACCCGAAACTCCTCTTAGTAAGTGAACTGGAATCCAACCATGATTTCCACTGCCATTACCAGACAGATTCATTTGAGAAGTCTGAGAAGAGTCAAAAGAGTAGAAATAAAGGTTGCATGAATTCATTAGCCACCCTATGAAGATTTGTTGCTTTATTATTTTCTTTAATAATATATCTTACATTGTTTCACTGAGTACAGAGTTTCATTACTTCTTAGATCATGTATTTTTCTTTAGTAATATTCTGCTGATTCCAGTCTCTCCAAATAATGGTACACACAATAACGGGTTCAAATAGAATGACTAGAAGCACTTCTAGATTCCAAAAAAAATGCAAGTTTGTCTGTAGGTAGAACATGATTATACGACAAAAGATTTCAGAATAAATGTCAGATGAAGAAGATATGTCTTTTAAACTGGTCTAAACAACATATTTAGTTTTTAAGCCTGAGTTTTCTGTATATTTGGGGATGCGTGTTTTTAAAGTTTTTAATATTTATCCATGTGAATAACATGAAAGATCAAACTGAAGTTATAGTAGGTCGTTTTGTCTTTTAATATCTCAACTCTGCTGTATTTTAATATTCATCTATCCCTACAGAGAAATTTTAGCCACCAAAATCATCAGTGCCTACAGGCTTCTGTTTTAGAGAATTTCAATTGAAATAATTTGGCATATTTCTAATTATATTCTGATTCTCTGGAGAGAATCCCTATATTGTAACTGCAGCCTGGCATTACTGTCTGCAGTTTCTTGAACTAAATAAAGAAAGCGTTAGCAATTTGATTAGTAGAACCTGACTGCTTTCCCTGAACATTACAGTATGTTAAATGAGAAGCTGCATAAAACAAACGAAGCAGGTGTATGTCAGATTCTGATTTGGAAGACTGCCAACTGATCAACTCCACCAAGGTTTTATTATCTAACCAGAAACACATTTTGTTGATGCTCAGATTTTTCCCTCAAGAATAACTTCTGCCAACATTGGAGACAGCTCAATGAACAATATGCTGTAACTATTGAAGATTCAGGTAAATGCTCTGTAGCAAGCATTGTGCCCAACAGGCTTTCATCCCTCTGTATATGCATATAGACACACACGCAAGCTAATCTGAAAATATATTCCAATCTTTATGCCAACAAAAAGCAAAAAAATTACAGCTGGGCATCAAAAAGAGAGACCGTGTATTTCCTGTCTTTGTGATAAACATTAACACAATGATTGAACAGAAAATCTCATATTCGGTAATTTGGAGGGCATATTTTCCAACTGGAGAGTTTCCTTTGGACCCTGGTAAACAGCTGGAGGGGATGGATAGAATATTTGGTAATTTTGTCTACTTGGCTTTTCTTCTCCTTTCATCAAACTTTTAAATGGTTTGCTGTGGAAAAGCATGACCGTAACATCTTGTATTTATGCCCAGTGCGTATCATTTGCAAGAATGTCAGACAAAGTGACCCACCACACACTCATTCCGTGACAAGAATGTTAACAGTTTTAATTGGCATTTTAATGCTGCCTCTCATTCCGGTAAAGTATGTATTGCAGTACTGTCTAGGTCTACAGTTGCACTGAATTCCAGCCGCTGGGCACTGGTTTTGTCCCCTCACCTCCCTATAAGGGAAGATGTAAATCCTGCTGCTAACATAGATGCTCAAGAATTTGCTATCTTAATAGTACCTGTGGATTTACAGAAGCATATTTTTTAAGCATCAAAATTGCTAGTTTCAAGAGCATTTAAATCAGTTCAAATGCTAAGGTATTTCTTCCACTCTACATTATAAAACATTTCAATCTGTTTATTGCTCCTCTTCTCAACTCAAGGATAGCACTTATAGCATGGTAGCACCTAACAGTACCCTTCCCCCTGGGGAAAGATTCTATGAATACTGATTAAACATAGTTACTTTGCACAGTTTTTAATATATATATCACTAAGGGGAAAATTCACAAAAGCACGTTTATGGTAGAAAGCCTAAATTGCATTGTCCTTCAGCAAGGTACATGTACTTTTGCAAACTGTATGTCAAACTTGATAGTGGAACCCATATTTTCCTTGGCATTGCCAAAATGTTTATAAAAAAGGAATCTATACCTTTTCAGAGAGAAAAATGGTTAGTCCTAAGCATTTTGTTATTGTATGGGTAATACTTGCAGAAAATAATAGAAAAAATAGTTGGGAAACATTTCAAGCAGTTCTCTACTCTCAGATTCCTACCACAACAAAGGATTAAAAATACCTAACCCATTTTTGGCAGATGATTGTATATCTTTTTCAGAAAAGCCCTTAGTGATGAAGATTTCATTGAATTCTATGAAACTTATGTCAGAGAGTATCTCCCACTGTCCTTTGGGAAGTTTTTATTAAGGCTTTATATAAATCTCACTTTCTGCACCAGAATCTCAACTGTCCTTGGGGGGTGGTAGAGGGGGAAATTTCTTGCCTTTCTCTTCAGTTTTCTTTAAAGCATTTGAAGACCTACCATGTCTCAAGTCCTCTCTTCTCTATTCTTAACATCCACAATAACCTTCAGTTTCTTTTTCATAAGTTACATTTTCTAGACCTTGGATCCTTCCTTCTCTGCATCACTCGAATCTCCCCAGTCGGTCCCTACATTTCTTGATGTTTATGTCAATAAGTGGCAAAAGGACTCCAACAGAGGCTTTATTAACACTGAGTGGAGCAGAAGGATTACTTCCTATTTCTAAATACTCTCCTGCTTTCACATCCTGGGATGAGGCCTGCCTGTTTCCACAATGGCAGAACGTTACTGATTCACATTCAGTTTATGATTTGCAAAGGGGAACTTGTAAACCATTAGGTTTTCAATAGCAATACTGCTATTGAACTGGTCATTCTCTAACTTTTATACGTGAATCTTCTCCCCTAAGAGTAGTACTTTGAATTCTCCTTAATCATCTACAGTTTTTCATATCAGACCCTTTTTTTCCAATTTGTCGATAATGTTTTGAATTGCAATTCTGTCCTACAAAGTGCTTGGATCCCCTCCCAGCTTGGTACCATCTGGAAATTTAGTAAGCAATTCTTTATGCCTTCAAGCTGTAAATTGAGCACTTAAAATATCTGTGTGATACCAATACTTTATAGATATGTATTTTCCTAAAGTCAGACTATATTTGCAAGAAAATGTTCTGATCACATTCAGACAGGTTAAAGAAGACAACACTGTACCTTTCAGTAAAAGCACCTTACTTTCAGGGAGATAATAAAAATGTTGAGATAAGGTGGCCAAAAAAGCCAATGGTACACTGGCCTGTATTAGGAATAGTGTGGCCAGCAGGAGTAGGGAGGTGATCGTCCCCCTGTACTTGGCATTGGTGAGGCCCCACCTCGAGTACTGTGTTCAGTTCTGGGCATGTCACTACAAGAAAGACATTGAGGTGCTGGAGAGAGGGCAGGGAAGGGCAACAAAGCCAGTGAAGAAAGAAAGGCTTAGAGAACAAGTCTTATGAAGAGCAGCTGAGGGAACTGGGGCTATTGGGTCTTAAGTAAAGGAGGGTGAGGGGAGACCTTATCGCTTTCTACAGCTGCATTGTGGAGAGGTAGGTGCTGGTCTCTTCTCACAGGTAATTAATGATAGAACAAGCTGCACCAGGGTAGGTTTAGGCTTGACGTTAGGAAAAATTATTTTACTGAAAGGGTTGCAGGCATTGGAACAGGCTGCCCAGGGAGGTGGTTGAGTCACCACCTTTTAATGTGTTTAAAGGTCATTTAGATGTGGTGCTTGGAGATGTGGTTTAGGGGTGTACTTGGAGGAGTAGGGTTGATGGTTGGACTTGATGATCTCAAATGTCTTTTCCAACATGAATGAATCTATGATTCTAAGTTTATATTAAGCTCTATTGTATGAGGGTGTTTTTAGTATTTTCTTTCTGGTGCAAATGTTATGTGAGAAAAAATCTGAAGGAATAGCAAATTACACAGAACTGTGTTTGCAAATACCATCACTGTGCTATGTAAGATGTACTTCAGGCTCTGTTCGTCCATCCCAGAATAAGTCTCTTCTATCTTGCACCACACTGGTCCCTCAAACTTTTATTATGTAAACTGCCTTAGACACAGGATTAATCCCAAATCCCAACTATAACCACAGATTAGGGAATTATCCAGCAGACTAGATCCATTATATACCATGATCTGATTCCTTTTCTATGCAATTAACTAGTACTGTCCATTATTAAGATACATAAAAATTATTCATGAGTTTAAAAAAGTTATCAATATGCTACTCTGATTAAAATTCTTAATAAGTTGCTAACATTTCTGAAGACCTGGAAATGAATAAAGGATTATCTGTAGATGATAATAATTCTTAAACCAGAAAATCTTCCTGTGAGGAGCTCTTCAGAGATTCTGAAAGTCCACAATCTTAATGACAGCATATGGAAGGAAATTAAATGAAATAAGAACATAAGACCAGCTGTGCTGGGTTAGAACAAAGCTCCAGATAGACTGTATCCTTTCTCTGACAGTGGCCAAAAGTGGATTATCAGGAAAGGGAAGAGTGTAGTGATATTTCATTCAAATTCTCTTATCCTTTAGTTCTCAGAAAGTTCTTGAGGCACAGGTTGTATCTTTGTGTTCCTCAGTGTATTTTTCTTCTATGAACTTGACTAGTCACCATCTCTTTCTGCACACTTCTGCTCTAAAGCAATAAAATAAAAAGCACACACCTTTATGTATTTATTGTGTCTTTCATTCCAATTATATCTCAAATTGAACCATTTCCAATTATATCTCAAATTGAACCCATATCCTTTGGAGCCCAGTATATTCCAGTTACCAGAATGGAAAGATAAAAAGACAGAAAAGTAGATGAATTACACTCCCAGAAAAACCTTTCCTTCTTCATTTTTACTCCACCTCTATTCAGTAAGAAATACAATTTTTAAAAATCTGACAACATAAGTCCCAAAGGGTGTTAGAAAGACAAAATTCATGTGTTTTACAGCTGTTATACTCTCGCTCCTTGGGCCAGGCCCTTTTCTGAGTATGCATGCAGGGGCCAGCTGCATCATTTTCTCCACTGAGATCTGATTGTTTACTCTGTAAGAAAGAAATACAGTGAATTGCGTTTCGATAAAACCGATCTTAGCAATGGAAGAATAGGTCAGATAATCTATCACCTTTCTCCATAGGACTGGTCTTTAGCAGACAGTGTGTCTTTCTGTCCTTTGCCACTCGAGAGAATTTAAATGTCCACAAACAGTGACAGGAGAACATTTTCTACTTTAAAAGAAACATTTTTTTTCTTGTTTTTTGAATTCCAGTTTCACATTTTTGAACAGACAGTCCTCACTGGTTGCTATGCCACAGCTCCACCAGCAGTCTGCATAAAGGCAATAGTCAATGTCAGAAATTACAGTAACTGTGCTGCACCAAAGACATCCCTCAGCTAGGAAGACTTGCTTGTTTATGGGGTTTAGTCTGGGGTGGGGGAAGAAAGCCTATCATTTTCTCACTTTCTAAAGCACTAAATTAATAAGAGAAGCTGTTACAGAGACAATGTCCTGGGGTGTCCCTCTGAAAATTGTCCTAGAAAATCAGTCCCAGCAGCCTGAACTGCTGAAACAGCATGACGCCTTGAGCAGTTGCTGTTTCTTTGTCAGGTCATTTGCTGGTTGGCAGTCTTTTTTAAAAATGCAAGAAATGCAGTCAACACCCAGTGCTAAAATGTTAAAGCTACTGCCTAAAATAATGCTTTCACAGGGAGACAGTGCTGTAACACCTCTACAGAAAAGGTATCTGCCCTGCATCAGCTCACCCCTCTATGCAGGTTAAGAGAAAACTTGCTCACCTAACCATTCTGCACTTGAGATCAAGCAAGATGCTTTCATTTTGAACTGAATCCTAATTTAAAATAGGATGGCACAAATTGTACCTTCAGCTAGAGTTGTAATGCAAGGATATAACTTTGTTTGAAAGACACCTCAATTTCTCTTCAAAAAGAGTGGAGAGACACTCATGCAGCAAGTATATAACTCAAGGTGAACTTCACCTGGCGTACACGTCCTAGTAGAAGAAAGTGAAATATAAGTGAGCTCATAGGGAAGTTAGGAAAGATCTGTAACAAAGGATAACCTAGTTGTGGGGCTCAGATTTCCCTGTTACAATCTTCGTACAACTTCAGGGCTATGACCACACCTGAGAATTACACTCCTTATCTTTCTGCACTAAGGAGAGGGAAAGAAAAGGCAGGGAAAGAAAACCTCTACCATACCTTAGATTTATTATAAAATTACTTAAAAGCTTCACTTTCTAGATCAGGAGGGATCATTTCTAAGAGGCTTTCCGAAACTGGACTTTTCAAACAGTTGGAAACAGAAATCCTATTAAGAGCTAATTTCCTTTGGCTTAACAAATAGAAGTTCATCATTTTTGAACAGAAAATCTAGGGGGTTTTCCACATTTTTCTAAACCACCATAACACAGATTACATTTTTGCAGTTTTGCTTTTGATGACACTTAACATTGAAACACAGTAGGAGAGTCCTGAACATTAAATACTCAGAGAGTCAGACGCACAAACATTGAGAGGCCTGAGGAATGACCCTACCCAATTTTGACTTGAAGAGAAGGTATGTAGGCTCAGCTCAGTTTGTTTACAATAACTCTTTTGTGTCAAAGACTAACAAACCTTCTCATACTTTAAAATAGCTCAAAGGGAAAGGGTCAAAAAAAAAAAACCAACCCCAAAACAACCATTGTGGGTTTGTTGTTGGCTGTTTTTTGTCATACGAGTAATACATACTGAATTGACTCCATGGAAACAGTATAAAGAATATGAATGGCAAGTACAGCACTCTGCTGATCCAGGACATTAGCATATCCTCCACTCAGAGGAGATTCATTTGGGCAAAGGCCAGTAGACCTACCAGATATTATAAGGATGTGATATTCTAAACTCCCAAATAATGAAATATATTAAGATGAAATACAGTTGATGTTACAACAGTTGCACTCATTTCCACAAATGACACACCATGTCCTTTCCTGATTTTGTAGGTGAGAAAACTGCTTACCTGAAATAACAAACCACTCACTAGGAGATAAATTAAAAGGATGTCTGTATTTCATGTTATTGCATATTATATATTCAAAGAGAATACAAAAAGAACCTCCTCATCATACAAGCAAGATACTGTTACTGAGCAACATCTGTGCACTGCCAGAAATTTGACTGCTTCCAAATGCTTACAGTAATGGAAGTGAACAGTAAGGGTGACTGCAAACCATATGATGCATTCATAGTATACTACCCCATTACAATAATTATGACCACATTCTCTGGTGAGTCCCATATACCACACACCTGCAGCCTGCTGCAGTTACCACACCAGATCCCACAGTGGGAGACATCGAACAATGTGCTATCGCCATCAGAGCAGCAGGCACCGTGAACATGCAGCGTGTATTGAAACAGCAAGTCGTACGCTTCTGATGTCACTCCTGACATGCCAGGCTAAGCAAAATCAGTTTATGATTCATGACTTTCCTAAAATCTAAGGGATCCAGTATGCACCTCCAACAAAAATCATTACAGTTTGGCTTAAGGGCATACAAACTTTCGCATACACAAAAATTAAAAGGATAATTTAAAGGATAAAATATCAAAGGGGTAAGAGGCAAAAAATTAAAAATTTAAATGAGATAATATCTAATTATCTATTGCAAAAGTACAGTAATGATAGAAGAGTCTTTGCAAAAACTTTTTCCTTCAGTATTCTGGCTAATAGAGTTTCCTTAGCATGCCTCTAAATCAGGACATGAATATAATGTTTGCAACCTTTGTAATGACCTACTGGCTACTGTACTTAGTCTCTAATTCAGAGGTACTCTAAACTCTTTCGTTATACAACTGCAGCTTCCTCTGGAATAGAATCCATTAGGTGTTAGACAGTCAAAACCAATTTACTCCCTTCTTCATCCTCATCTTCTTCACGGACCACCACCAGAGTTTAGGACACTAGCTGAGGTAAAATCTTTCTGTACGGCCCTGAGGGGGAATGAAATCAAGCCAGCCATGATTCTCACAGTAAATTATAGAACACAAATAGGCTTCAGTCTTGAGAAGTTTGCCTGGTTTTGAGATACCAGACTGGAATTTTGCACTGCATCCTTTCACCCCACACCAATTCTCCCCCTCCCCCCTGGTCCCATCCTGCCCAAACCGAGAAAACATCACCTGTGATTTGCAGTTGATCCATGTGGTCTATGCCACATTGACTTTGTCATTTGAAACATAAAATTGTGTTAGGGCATTGGCTCTGCACTGCCTCTGAAAGGATATGGCTGTCTGCTGAATCAAAAATATAGCTTTCTATATGAAGAATAGCAAAAGTCACAGACATCACTGCTTCTCCTCTCTTCTACTCATGGCAGTGACCATAAAGACAATATCTATTTTGCATAATAAAACTCTTTATGCTTGAGTGGCCTCATTGTAACAAAAAAAAGGATCTGGGCCTGTGAAGATAGTGGTTTGTTAAGCAACCTACTTAGCTATGGTTTGTTTTAAGACACATTAAGGCATTTAGAAAGGGTTGCTTTTCAAAATACAGCTTATTTCCACAGTGCGTTCATAATGCATGGTTTCATTTGTTTGGCTTTTTTTTAACCCTGGGAGTGAGTTAAGCCAAGAGATCTAGGGAAGGCGACCTGAATACACGCATTTATTAGGTAGCAAAAAGTGCAGTGGAGGGGAGAAAATGTATCTCCATATAGTTTACAAGAAAATATATTGCTCAGGAAACAAACAAGTTTATGAAGATAAGGACGACTATTATGACGATCAAGGGAGAAGAGCTTGACAATAAACCTAACTGGCAAACTGGACACACACTGGTCATCTTACACAAATTCAGAAGGAAAGATGCTTCTAAGCTTCATAATTAGACTGAAGTAGATCAGGAATGGGAGGATATTCTAAAAATGGGCTGCCTACTGTTTCTGTGGCAAAGCATATATGTTAACCTAGGAATCCACAGAGAGCAAAATGCACTTCTTTCTGGCTGTTTTGTAATTTGCAAAGAGACTTTTATGTAAGAAGCATTTGCATTTGAAAACCATTAGCACCGTAAATGTAAGAGCTTGGCCAACTTGCAGGACTTGTTTAATCCAAGAGCAAAGAAATGGCAAGCCTTGCCCCTCCTCCTTTAGTAGGACCACAAGTAAGACAAGATGAAAGAAGGCAGGTGGATGATTGAGAGGAAGGAAAAGTATTAGAAAAACACATCTCTATCCCAAAAAATGAAATTCTGATATATATTTTAACATAAAACTGAAATCTCCTGAGTCACTCCTGTCCCAGTTCTTGAAGATACTACATCACACAATCCATTTAATAAGCTTCTGTAAATTTTTGTTAAAATAGCGAGCTCTGCCACATTTGTTTATCTAGTTGTCAAGTTATAAGTTCTAAGTTACACAATTCCTGCCGTGATTATTTATTTGCCTTGTGCAATCTTGGGAATGAGAGATGTTAACTTCAGTGAACAAAACAAGTAATGTAGCTATTTTAAAAGCTACTTTTCAAAGGCTGGGCTGTGCCACTGAAAATAGTGTGGTTATAAAAGAACTGGATAAATATGTGTACAAACATATTATCATGATTCCAGCATATACTGAAAACCTGCCTTCTGAAGCAATAATGTCTTTTAACTATCAAGACTTAAACATCCAAACAAAACAGACCCCTCCTCAAGTAATGTACTGTAATAATGTCAAGAATTAAAAGAAGCAAATTAAAAGCTGATGAGTAGCTACCTTTAAGAGCTTGCAACCTTTAGCATTTTCAACCAACACCACCATCTAGTATAGAAATACTAGGTAAGAACATCTGTTTTGCAAATATAAGCTGACTCTTTCTAAACATGAACTTGCTGTAAACAACATACCCCGAAGTGTAGTTAGAATAACATACATAAACATGTTATGTTTGCATTTTTATGTAAATCCATGTAGCTCTAAAAAGGAGAAAACACATCGTCTAGTGTAAAGTGAACAACCACCTTCCTTCTATCCATACTGACTCTGCTTTTCTATTACAAAAACTCCACTGCATTTTATAAAGAGGTAGAACACCTCTGGAGTTTGTAGCGTTAGTACTGCCTTTGTTAACAGGAGGCACGATTGGAAAGCAGGGGACAGGGACTAAATTTGTATTAGAAGATGTGTTCCTCTACGAGAAAGACTTTCCTTCTGCATCTAGCTGCCAAATCCCTGCACATATTCTGAGTACTTCTTTCCAGACTCCTGTTGAAGTACGGTTCTGCCAACATGAAGTATGCATGAAAACAAGCTCCCTAAAACTGTAAGAATAATATAAACCAGTGACTTTTTACAAACGGCACCATCTAGGTTTCTTGTTGTTTGTAAGCATAAAGAGAAACTTCTGATTTCTGAGCATACAGAGAATTCTCAGTTTTTTCTACACAATATATTTATACGGAAACGTATTCATATAACACCAGAAACCTGAGGTACTTTACAATTATGTTCCAGCATTCTAAAAACACCTAAATTCTGGAAACTTGCAAACACCTTCACACCTGAAAGTTTTGATTAAAAACACTGTCCCTCCTAAAGGTACAGATTGTTTAGCTGATTCAATTAATACATAGTTTATTCAAGCAGAGGTGGGGGAGCAAAGAACAAACCTTATTTTTCTCATTTCTAATAATCCAATTAAAAAGAGAGGATCAGATCTACTAGTTCTGACTAGTTCTGTAGCTCTGATCTGAGTAGCTCAGCATTTAAACTGCAATGTAACTCCTGCATAACAACTCAGTCTCAGCATAAATTTGTTAAATTTCATCAAACTTAATTCTATGAACACACCTAATCTTTTGTAACTAATAAAACAAAGCACAAAACAATACCATAATGCCATAATTCCATCTTAATTTCCGTTCAAATTCCAATAAAAGGATAGTTAAAGAAGACTTTCACCAACAGCAAGTAGCAGGAAATTAAAATATATATAAAGCAAAATTGCTTAAAAAGGTGAAAACCAAAGTTGTGGAGTCTCCTAGGCAGTAAAAAATTCTGTTTGGTTTAAATGCAAATCAACTTAAAGTTTAGGTATGGAAGGTTCTAACCAATAAGAACCTAAAATTACTATGGGAAATTAAAAATAAAGCAAGCTACAATTAAAGAAAAGGATCAAATCCATTATTAAAAATCAAATCCACATTACTGCTGTAAAACATGACTATAGCTAGTGATTTAAACCAGTCAACTTTAAACAGCTTAATACATAAAACTACTTTTAATGGACAATTAGTAGACAATCGAGCATTCAAAGGTTAATAAAAGCTTCTGTACATGAGGAGAGAAAACCATGTGAATGCTGTAACACAATATTAAAAGTCCCAGAAGCAAGACAATGCCAACCTGAATATTGAATGTGTAATCTTGAAAGTACTGATGCATACAACAGAGATTTATAATGCTCTTGAGCTGTATGAAAACAGTTACTTCTTCAAAGAACAGCACTAACCTTATGTTTTCCTTCAAGTGAAAATCCCACCTCCTAAAATCAGAGTATCTTCAACTCCACAGACAGCATATTTCAGCCTATGGATAGACTCATAACACTTAGTAGCATCTTCATTGTAAGCTTAGTATGAAGATAATTTTAAAATCCAGAATGAATGCCTTAATTTAGACTTATAAAAAAAGCCAGGCACAGTTATGGCTAGATTTCTAACGGTCCTGAGTACCCAAAATGAAAAGATTAAGATAAAAGAAGCTGGGTTGATCTGCACAGGTCAGACATTGGTATATTGATATTAATTTGCTATAGAGCCCTCTTGCCTTGGGAGCCATCTACATCAGTCTAGTTGTTTCATAATGACTGAAGAGTTGAGGAGCATCTATCATGCTGCTTTGTTAAGCGACTCTTTTAATTCATCACCCACTTGATCTGGCAGCTGTAGATCACGGCTAGCTTGGTTATTAAAAACCCACGGAGCTCTATAGTGTTAAGGGGCTGCTGGTGGGCGCTGGCAGATGTCACCCATGCAAGAGGCTGTGGTGAGGGTGTGCAAGCAGGGGAAGAGCCTGCTGCCTTCTTCAGCACCTCCCGACCTGGGAAGGATTTAGCCCTGACCCTCTTCTCACTTGCCACTGTCTTTACACACACTAATGACAGCAGAATCAATAAGTGAAAAGTGTCAGGTGCCCTGCCTCTATCTTCCAAAGATATTTGGTCTGAGTGTAATTTATGGTCAGTGCTTACACAAGAAGCAGTGTCAAATCTCAGTAATTATTCGAGAACTAGCTAGACATGGAAAATAAAAGTTTCTATGCATTTAAACAGTGCTCTGACATTACAGTAATTAGATTAGTGATTCACATCAATTTAGTCTCTTAGAAGATTCCCATAATGGTAGCAAAAGTGAATTTCTTTTCTTTTTATTTATTTAAATGAAATAAAATCCTGGCATTTAAATGTGCTTTCAGCTATCAGGTTTTCCACTGGATATTATCCATTTTTTATTCAAAGATTAACAAGTGTTTTAAAAACACGTGCTTTATAACGTGCAGGACAAAACTTTGATTTTAATCAAGAAAATACTAATATGTTGAAGATTTTATTTAATACTGTGCATATTTTGAGACTCTAATACATAACAGTACAGTTGAGCAATACCCATTCTTTCCTTGAAACTCTAAGAAGAAAAAAGCACTGTATTGATTGTTTCCAATGATTTTATCAAGCCAAAAGTGGTTTAAGTCTTGGTTCTTCCTTTCAAATATGTAGGTATGTATTGCTGAACATCTTGTTAAATCAGCTACTAGCCATGACCACAAGGTACTAGGACCCACAAATGATGTTAAAAGACATGCAAGAAAGTGTGCATTTAAATACCTACTGGACAAACTACATTGTCTTGTCATTACTCACTATGAAGACTTAAGAAACCTTCCAACTTTGAGTATGAA
The DNA here is from genome assembly GCF_034619465.1 of Leptosomus discolor. NCBI lineage: Eukaryota > Metazoa > Chordata > Aves > Leptosomiformes > Leptosomidae > Leptosomus > Leptosomus discolor. The sequence continues at coordinate 76,391,892 of NC_141393.1, read as the reverse complement.
GATATCCCAAACTGAAATGTGCTTTAAATTTTAGCAAAGTTGTTGGCTGGCTAAGCCATTTAGCTCACATTTAGCTCATCTCATCTCCGAGCTGTAAATGAGACAGACCAAGAAGCCTCTGAATGTTTCCACCAGAACTGAAGTAATTTTAGAAATCTACAAAAAAATCCAACCACTATTAAAAAGTTGGGATTGTCCACACTTTCTCCAGATTTTCAGAACATTCATTCTGACTTGATATGGCCTGGCCTTTGTATCCCTATGCGCAAGGATCTCACAGACTCCACTGATGTGCTGCTCCTCTTGTTTCTTGACCCTAAAGCACTGTACTCTGCAAAGGGGCTAGAGATGGTGTAAAACAGGAAACCCTGCAGTAAGTGCCTCCAGCGGCGACTGGGGCTGTGATACAACAACTGCTTCCAGACACGTAGTAGAGAATATGCCAACAGGCATTTTAGAGCAAGTCTGCCGGGTCAGGTAGTAAATCCTGCTTTGCAGAAGTAGCACTAGAGTCAGCTTCCACTTTATTCACACAGCAGTCAGCACCAAGCAACAAGTCTTTGTTCTGCCCTTCTCCATTCCAACAACGAAAGGCCCAGTAAAGTCTGCTCTTTGTCTCCCTTTCTCTGTGGGAACCATCGCCTGTTGGGGCCCCCATCTCCTTCATTCTGTGGAAAACAGCTTCCCTTTGGGCCAAGTGCTGACTCTGACACTGATTTAACCTGTCTTGGAGTCAGTGAGCAAGCCGAAACCTACTTGTCAGAATAGTGAACTAAACAGACTCAACAAGAGGTATGATGGCTGCCCGAAATGATGCAAAGGAGAGGAAACCTTGGCAGGAGGAGAGGATACACCATGAGGCAGTAGAGCCTCACTGGCTAGGCAACCACTCAACAGGGAAAAGTGTAATTTCAAATCCATTGAGGTTATGCATTAAACTACAAAGAAAATTTAAATCAAAATGCCACGTATACAGCAAGTGCTTTGAATCACATATTCATTTCAGAGCTATCACATGCTTTGGTTTATTTTTGCCCTCACTAATGACTCGCTTCAGGTTAGGCTGCAGACTTGTTTCTCAGTTTACCCAGCTTTTCATTCCTTTTACTTTGAATGACTTATAGTAACTCAGGCTACTTCTGATCTGTCCCAGCAAAAGCCACAGGGAAGCAGGAGGCTGTGTGATCTTCATGGCAGTAACTATGCTTTGTAAACATGTTTGTACAAAATCAATATAAAGATGTGCAGATCCTTACTGGTGCTTTTCCTCTGCTCTACAGGGTTCAAACTTTACAAACATTAATTGAACCAGAAAAATGATATAAGCTTAATATAACCTGCTTCTACGATGACTTTAACTTTGCAAAGTAATTTATGTCTGCTCCAAATGGGTTCAGAGTACTACCATCCTCATGGGGTAACGATTTATGAAGTGTTAGCACACAGGTGAATATGTGTCGTGCAAGAATGTGCAGATTCAAACCCTTTGTTTCCGTTTGTTGCCATTTAATTATGAGTGAAGTGAAGGCAAATAAACCTAGTCAAGTATACATTGGCAAAGAAACACAGGGAATTCAAGAACTTATAACTTCCCCTTTACTTGGGCTTTGTTACTTTTTAAATTTGTGTACAGCCCAAATCATGTGACTTTTTCCACCCCCATTTCACCCTACTCTTTTTCTCTATCAAATTATTTCTTATTTAGTTTGCAATTCTGCTTGCTTTTTTTTTTTTTTTTTTTTTTTTTTTTTTTTGTCTCCCCAGGAATGAACTGCTTGCTAACTTGCTTCTGAAGGCAGACTCAGAATCTAGAGCTTTATAGTCTCCCTTACTGAGCAACTTCCTTTCCTTGGTCTTCATCCTCGGAAGTAAGCCACAGCTTAGAATAGCATTCGGTAAGAAATTAAGAAGCCAAACAGTCTGAAGACAACTTTTGGCTTGTCTAGTTACTGTGGTCCCTAGATTAATGAAAGTGCTGCCTTATCTTGTTGAAATAATGGGACACGCACCACTGCTCTGCTACGCTAATAAGCAAATTTTACAGTCATTTGTCTTATAACTAACCAGTAATGGATATCTCCTTTCAACTTCCAATAAGATTATCATATATGTCAAAATAATCCATTGTGTAAACCCTAAAAAGAGAACAGTTTTTAATAAAAAACCAAAAATTGAACATGACAAACAACACAGGCAGTATCATTGCACGCTTTATTTCTGCAAGACAAAAGGTTTGCATTTTAGATGATCTGTCTTTAAAATGTTATGGTGAAAAATAAACCTAAATCACATCTTCTTTAAAAGGAATAAATTAATTTTTACCATCACTATAAAAAATTATATCAATCAATCCAAATTCTCTATTCCATGGCATTCTCTGGGATATAAAACTGTTTTCATGTTAGCCTAATATTCTATATTCCAACAAATGCTATTTGGGAAATAAGATTGAAAGATGAAGCATGGAAGAAAATGACATTTTGTGTACCATCTAATTACCAATTATCTGCCAGTGAAACTAATCAAATTGTATAAATTTAGACTGTAGATTCATCAACCAATTACCTTAGAGAACATGCTATGCTCCTCATCAGGGATTCAGCCAACAGTCCAAGTATTAAAAAACTTACTATGGATATTATAGGGATCTATTTTATTCAGGTAAACACATCCCCAAGCACAGTAATTAAAAGCTGCTGCAAGTTATAACATCGCTAAAATACCACTATTGAGGTAAATGTATTTTAAAAGTCTCTAATATTAGTTTGAGTTTGTTACTTAAACTATGAAAGAGGAGTGATTTACAATATGAAATTAAAGCAAATTGAAACTGATGTACTATATTCTACAAAATCACACTTTTCATAACCTATGCTTATTATGTAGTACAATAACGTGATGAAGTACAGCTAGCAACTGGCTTCTAAATAACCACTCATGCATTAATTTAGGTGCCTCATTTAGTTTTAGAAGAAATGATTTGGAAATACAGTATGTCAGCTCTTATCTGTGCGTTATTTTTCTTGACATATGAAAATTCTTGATTAAAGGTAATTTTATTTCCATACCACAAAAACTTTACTTGAATTAACTGCAGACATTAAATTGAAAACACATCATCTGCTAGCGAATGTCTTTCAGAATATATCTCAAAAGAAAAAAAAATAAAAAGAGCAATATGTTTTCTTTATATTCATCAAACTAGTCAGATAAATACACACTGGTTAAATGCACTAGGACACCTAACCACGATAACACAATTTGAGCTTTCTATTATTTTGCCTGATCATTTTCTGGAATCAATTTCTAAATATGGTTACAGCACTATTCCCAATTTGCTGGGAATTACAATTTCCACATTAATGAAAATATTAATACTATCTAGACACTCAAACAAACAATTGGAAATTTTGCAGAAAAAATAATCTTTTAACTCACACAGTACTTATTTCTCTGCACAAACCACTAACTGAATTACATGTGGATAATTCACAAATTTCTTATTTGATCGGATATCAAGTATTCTACTAAAGAAATATATTGGTTCATGTTCAATCGTTATTTGATTTATGTTTAGAAAAGCTAGCTGTTTCTCAGTTGATGCCATGTGCCTCTGCAGATGGCTGCATGCAGCACGGTAGGAAAGAAATTCCCATGTGGTCAGGGTGCAGCTCACAGTTTTCCCCATGCAGGACAATCCTACCTTGCTCTCGAACCTTCCCTATGGGCCCAGGACTATTAACAGTGATGAATGGAAATTACACAAACCTCTATCATAATTTCAACCTATACTGGAGCCCTGTACAGTATGCCATTGCCACAGGCTAACAGCAGAGGCCTTAAGAATTGCCAGGCTTGCTTAGCATGGCCTTGGCTTGTCAGGAGCTTTGTTTTAGCTTTACCTGTAATGATAAGCTTCTAATGAGGAGGTTGCTATTGTCTAGTTAATTTAATTTTTACTTAGCTTTGTATGATTGCATATAGTAATAGACACATTGTTAATAATTTTGATACAGATAAGAATAAGTTATTCTCTCTGTACAATGAATTATCTCAGACACTAAAGTAATGCTGCAGAGTTAAGAAGCCCAGGCCTGTCGTTGAGGCAGAAACCTTAGAGGTGCAGCAGCCAAAGGATGAGACCCACAGGTATGAACAGCTCAGCAGTGGTTAGTTACTGATAACAATGCACACTTTGGAGCTGGACAAAACCAGTTCTAGGGGTAAGAGAAAGGACACCAATTACTGAGTGTACTCAAAATGTATTACACCTATAGCAAACCAGGTAGAATGTGGAGCTTCAGCCCAATAAAGAGCGAGGTACAGAGTGTTTCGAAACATACAGAAATGACCAAACCTTTGAAAAGGAGAGTAAACACCAGCATGATTCTCTCAGCAAAGAGGAGGAGGAAGAAACTTCCATCAGTAACATGTCATTCCCTGCAGAGTTCTCGCAGCCTGCTGATGTGCACTGCAATCCTGAGATGGCCTCTGGACCTAGAAGAGCAGCAGCAGGTTGAGAATGGCACCAAAAAGCAAAAAGGTTCAATAATTCGTGTTTTTTTTTCTTCTAACTTTTAAAGGCAGCTAACTTCTCTAATTAACATAATGCTGAGCATAGTAGTATCATTGTAACTGAACTAGTAATCACTCTTTGTTGTACATTGATCATAGCCTTAATTAAACTAACAACAAATTCTTGGCTTCATATACCTGATGCATTCCCCTTTTTACTCAAAACAAAACGGTGAGCACAGGAATACATAGATGTCCTGTTTTCATGCACCAAATTTCAACATGCTGCATACAAATAACTCTGTATGTTCCCAGAATCCGTTTGGAAATTGCTGCTTCCTCAGAGTGCTCATTATACCCAGACAAACTGTTTCCTACAAACATCCTAATCAGGCAGTGGTTGTTCAGCTCCGTGATGCCTCTCAAAATACCACTCCTATCTCCAGTAGAGAAGCAAAACTATAGCAAAGCTAGGTCTAATTTTCCCCAATCTAGGGATACAACCAAAGAACTAGATTTCTAAAGTTTTGTTTTACTTTTTATAAAAAAGCTCACTTCTTTACATATAACTTTTGCTTTCTTCCCTCATGAAAAACATGCACTGTTTCTGGTAATAAGCAGCAGGGGTGGTAGGTGTATGTGCCCAGCACACAATATCAGCCCCCCATATCTTCAGACTGAAGGTCACAGACCACCTGTGTTTTCCACAGAGCTGATTTAGAGAGGGTTTGGTGCTGCTAAAAAATCAGGCCAAATTAACTCGTATTGTCATTCCTTTCACCCAAAAGAAGAATTGAGCTATGGGCCCTGCAGTCTGAATGGGAATGGCATACATATTAAAAGTCAGCTTTGGGAATTCCTTTTCTATTATTACTGTGAACATAGTATCTCCACATCTCTCTTCTGACAATATTGTCAGTAATAGTTTGTCTAGCTATAATTCCTCCTTTGGGAGCCAAGTGCACAAAGACGACAGCTTTACAATTTAATTAAAGGCAACAATGGAGAAAATATAATAATAAAGTGAGTTTAACATTTCATGAGAGTCAGATACAAAGGCAGAGATTGTCAAGCATCTCCTCGATAAAGCACTGAAACCATTTTACATTTTACAAATTACTCTAGAGTAGCAGTCCCAGAGGTTCATGCTGAAATGTTGAAGGTCCTTGCTTATAGGGTGGGGTGTCTTTGCATTGTTGTACTACGTATCTAGAGAGAGGAAAAGGAGACAAACATAATGCTTTTACATCTAAGAAGAGCATGAGATGCATCCTATTGATAGATAAGCATTAGTGATATGACAGAAGCTAACTACATGAGAAGTCTTTAGATAACATCTATCTGCTGAGAGTTTCTGACTTTTGGCTGCAATGCCAGCCAGAAGACAAGATTTTTGGCAATGACGAAAAAGCTCTTGGTCTGTAATGTATATATTCTTTCTGTTTAACTACAGCTGAAAACCATGATGCTATGCATACTGTGCCTGTAAAAATTACTCAGGAAACCATTTCTTCGAGACAGGTCCAATTTCTAAGTGGAAGGCTTGGCAATGATGCACAAAAAAGAGAAAGAAGCCAGGCTTAAAGGACAACAGTTTAGGCTAGAGCATTTTACAGGAGAAAGCAGCTTAGTTTTGAGAGGCAGTTACGAACACTGAACATGATTTTAAATAAAACAAATGAGAACAGGCTAGAGAAGGAGGCTGTACCATGGGCTTTCTCATAGATAAGCAGGCAGTGCATTCACTTCCCACACACCCCAGCTCCTTCTCCATGCAGGTGCAGAGCCTTCAGATAGCTTGTTTTAATGTCTTGAGAACTCTTAACTATCACAATAAATTTATTTATCTCTGAAGGATTGGCTGATTTTCAGTTATTCCTCTTCTGTCTTCTGATCACTTCTTGCTACCTTTGGGCCAAGTCTTTGTATCAGTCTGATGGTCTTGGAGAGAGAAACAAACCCCATGAAAACACTCACCAATTTTTCCTTTCAGCAGGAAGATGTTTAGAGTCGCTTTCCATTCTGGATGATCTCACTAAAGAGAGTTTTTTCTAATTCCTCCTTGTCAGTTAGGAAAGGACTCAGAGTGGGTGCTCAACACCTCCTGTGACTAAGAACCAGTTCCCTGGGCTGCTGGAGGCTTGTTCCTGCCCTACACTCTTTACCAGATGCCTTTGTGAAAGGGCCCTTTAACAACTAGCTGTCACTGCTGAACCGTGTGGTGCCTGCGGGTAGGTAGCCAACAGGACACAGGACTTCACAGTGCTCTTTGGGTGGGGAACACAAAGACTTGCAGATGCAGGTGGATCACAAACCCACACAGCATGGCTAAACCTGACTGTGTGGACTTGGAGACACATGTGCATGGGATTTGCAGAGCCAAGATGTGGAGAGAGGAGATCTATTTCAAGAACTAGCAATTCTAAGAGAGTGATGTTTTACATTATAAATAGTAAGAAGATGAACAGATTGTCCATATTTTCTTGCCTTTTATTTCTCATTACAGGCTGTTACACCTTCTGTGTATAAGACACAGTACCACAGACATTACCTCCATCACTACCACTATGCTGTAGATCATGACAATAACAGCATCAGAGGAAAGCAGCTCCAGGACACAAATTGTGCCTTAATTTCTGTTTGTTTACTTTTTCAAATCCTTGGAAAATGTCTGCCTGAGATTCCAGCAAATATGGTAATTAATTAAAAATTATACAAATACGTATGAATAAAGTGATTATTTGCCAAAATCTGTATTTTTCACACACCTGTTCTTTCCCAGTTACGAGATGCAGCAGTTGGCAGCAGACGCAATTAGAGAGAGGAAGAAAGTCCTCTCGTGTAATAGAAAGAATGTCCATCAGCTAAATGGGGAAAAACAAGATGACAAATGGGAAATAACAGACTAGAAAGTTCAAGAATCCAAATTAGTGTTAATAGTTCAATTTATCTTGCATAATATTACAGGAGTTGGATTGTGTCTACCATACTGGCGGTGTGACAAACTGGGTTTGCTCTCTTTGTTCCTGACAGTTTCCCACAGAGACCACTGTTAGATGGAGGTCACTTTTTCAGACTCCAGCATCTCTAGTCTCCTTGCCACCACAGCTGAAAGACATGTGGCAGGCTGCACTTACAGCAATGCTTAGAAGTCATGCATACCTGTGCGACCTGGATTGGTACTCTTCACTACAGCAACGTTATGTATACAAGACGAAAAAGTTCTCATATATTAGTACTTTAAGACTAACTTAACGCGACTATTAAGAGCGTCAATGCATATTTCTTCTCTTGGTGGTTTAGTCATCAGTAGTGAAAGGTAAAGGAGTAATTTTCATCAGCCACAGTAGACTGAATATAGGTCACGGTGAGTTCAAAGACAAATAATTTAAGAATCAGAGCCTCAGTGGAATGCATCAGAGCTAATGCCAAGTAAATCACTGTGTCAGTATGACTGATTAAATATTAGCAAAGAATGTGAATTGATCTTAAAAAAAAAGCAAAAAAAAAGCTTTGTATTTTATTATGCTATAAATATATTTTCTGCCATGCTACCATTACATTTTCCATTTTATTGTATTGACCTATGATAAAACTGTAATGTTTCCCTCAATAAGGTTAAACAAATTTTAATTTAAAATCCATAAAGGTGAATCTCAAGTAGAAACAATGCACAGCTAGCCAACATTGTATAATGCTACAAAACACTGTAGTCTTTTCACATAACTCTAACAGAATAAATCCTACAACTCATCCCAAATCTCAAAAATAAGCACTGAATTTCATGTGATTAATGTTCAAGCAAAATTGTCATATTTCACATGTAACAAGGAAATCTCATCTCATTGTCCCAGTATTACAGATCAGTTATAAAAAAGATAAGGATGTGTGCTGAAAATAAAACTAGAAAATGTTGATATAGAAGAAAAAAAAATACATCCCTTAACACTTAATGCATAAAAATGAAGTTGATAATTCTCTGTTTGTGTGTATTTTTCAAAATTCTAAGACATTCCTTCTAAGCATTAAAGCTCAGTAAGGAATGTCTTTGAAAATTACCAATTTAAATTGTAAACATACTGGGTTTTATTAGAAATGTCATCTTGTGACAGCAGGGGACAAGAGAAAACAGTCCAAGTTGTAACTAAAATTACAGCACTAGTCACCACAGAAACTGGTTAAAGGGAAAAGAGCAATGACAAATATTAAAAAATTCTTTCAGGATTTGCTGTATTTGCAAAGTAAGATTTTTCTAAACACTGCACCTACATGCGAGAGAACGTAGAGAACTTCTGTATTTTCAGAGTTTTAATGGGGCCAAAGATGAACCCCTCTGAGCAGTATTTGGTCTTGGGAAGGGCAAGGCTGCCTTGTCTAAAACTCAGTCTGGGGTTTGAGCTAGGACAGTGAACAAAGCCATGGCCAGTGCTACGTGGGTCTCTAAACGGTGTGCCCCAGGAGCAGTGGTTCAATACCAGAGTTGTCCGAGTCATGTTTCAGGTCTTGTGTGGCAGAAGGCACAGCACCGCCGTGTGGACATGGTTCAGGGTCTGGGAAGACCATGAAGGTAGCTGGGCATTATGACGAAATGAGAAAGTGCCTGTGTACTTCTCCACTCCTCTCTTCTAACTGAGAGTAAATGGAAAGAAGGAAAAAGAGGAGAGGAAGAAAGCAAGACAGCAGCGGATGGGCTTTGTTAGCTAGAAATACTTTACATTTCAGATTCTCCAGGATGAGGACTGCTTCTTACCGTGTATGCACAGTACCCACCTAGTATTGACTTGTTCAGACCAACGACTGTAGGCTAGGATAGAATAAATATTATTTCAAAAGCAGCAGCAGAAAAAAGGAGGAAACACAGTTGCAAAGCATCCAAGTCTATGAATAGTATTCCAGGAACGAAGTCAATACATTTCAAATATATTAGGAAGGTCAATGTTGAGAAACACTGCATAAGAGAGGGCAAAAATAAGAACAAGAATGGTGGACCTCAAACAAAAAACAAATACATTTGCAAACGAGGAATGGAATGAATGGATATGCCAGTACAAATAAACGGTTTTACTGCTATATCAGAGTTGAAGGAATGGTGAGAGGAATAATAGGGAGAATAGAGACAAAGATAGGATTGATATCACTAAGGTAAAGAGGAAGAGCAATTCCAGAGCAAATGAATGGGAAAAATTCAGAAAATTATTATACTGGTTTAGAGTAGAATTCTTTTCCTCATCTTGCATAATTATTCATAGTAAAAATTCCTGGTTTTTTCTTGAAAGAAGAGACAGGTTAGGCATTTATAAGTGATGATCTGTCCATTGTAAACAAATTGCTTTCTCTTATACTAGAATCTTCATTACATAGCCAAGCAAACAAGTCAAAGGAGACATTACCAGAAAACATCCTGTGAATTTCTATAGCTTAGGAAATAAGATACTTAGAGAGACTCCTCCTACAAAAGAGATATTGAGACATCCAGAAATAGTAAGCTCATCAGCTACAGAAAGAAGCCCCTTTACTGTGCAAATAAACGTGGACTCCTTTTGTTTGGCAGCGCTTGAGCTGGTAAAGGCATCAAAATTCTTCTCACTCTGGACATCTCACGAGATTTCTCCAGCCTCAGGGCTGCAGAAACTAACTCTGTGCTTGAAGGTGGAGGTGCACATTAAAAACATGAGCTGAACAATAACAGCACTGGAAAGCTTACCTAGGTTGCTCTTAAAACTATTCTGTAACTGCTGCATCTCTATTACTGTTTTATTTATATGGGCTGACCCAATTGGTTACAGCAAGTCATATGCCCTCTGGATGTTCATCAATATGCCCAAGCTGAACTATTAACCTGAGCTATTTGGGCAACATCTTGACAAACTAAACTTCTAAAGTTTAATTCAATATACAATGTTATCATAATAACATATCCACAAATTTCACTAAAACTTCACTTAGTATCAACCTACATCCACAATCTGAACTCTCATGAAAAGGCAAGCTTGCTGCAGTACTAGCTTTCATGTTTTCCCATGATTGTGAACATGTCATTATCTGAGAGACAGATTGTCATATTTAAAATCAAATACAAATTCAAATTCGATTTTCATGCAAATTATGTTTATCTCAGCATGTGGTACTTAAGGGAATGATTCTAGTTTGAACTGAGGTACTTTTCTTAGAAGCAGTTTTCACATCTTGCTTAGGTCACATATAAAGAATACACAGTCCTTGAAATGTTTATATGATACATAAATAAATCATATAAATACACCTTGCAATGATTTAACAGTCCAATGTAATCGTTTTCAGCATTCAAATAAAAGATACATTTAGTTATAATATTTGCATAGCTATTATTTCACCTTGGATAACTACAAATTCTGAGGTCTTCATTTAATTGTACATGTTAGTCCTCTAGATCTCATAAATGGTATGCAGATATCCTTTTTATAATCTAATATATATTTTTCCTTGTGCTATGTTTAATCTTTGCTTCATGTTTTTCTTCTACCTTTCCTTTAAAGCATAGCAGCACTTTATAGCTTTGTATGCTGGCAAAAAACCCCAACCTTACATACAAAGGAATATTTTTATCTAACCATAAAATGATGCCAGAAACCCAACGGGGACCAAACACCATGTTGGAACAAAAATAGTCCAGAGATACACTTTCAAAGTTGAGCACCTGCTGTAAAATAACCATCTGTGTTTAACTGTAATTTAATTATAGGTTCATTCCTTTTGTGTATACTGGAAGGATCTCATAGGTCTTCCCCAGTTGGTCTGCAATCAACTTCTGGCATTTTGCAAAAGCAACAGACATGTTCTCTTAATAACACCTGCTAACTTGTTTCATTCCTGTTTCAGTAAAGGTCTTCTGGGATTTTACAATGGTGTTGAGAAGCAAAATAAAAACTATTATTAAATCTGAAATAAAAAAAACCTGCATTAATTAATCACCTGCCCTAGAAAGTCAATATTATCAGCTATCAGATATACTGTTTCCCTTTCCACAAAAGTAACCCAAGAATCTCAGAGCCAAAAGATTTTTTTATTATTATTTTTGAGGGGGAAAGAAAATCAGTACTCTCCAAAGATCTCCAAGCTACCATGGCAATTTATATTAATTGAAAACTGTAGTGTTCTGCAAAATACCTCAAAGCAAAATAAAATGCACAGGCATTAATACTTACTGAAACTAAGCCTGTCTACTACAGCTTTATTGGAATTAGAATAAAAAAAAACCCAACAGCACAACAACTTCTCATGGGTAGAAAAATCCAGTCAGAGACCCCCAAATTTAATCCTAGTGTTGACACTCTTTAACTGCGACCAAGACATTAGGCTAAATAACTAAAATATTAATGCTCAAAGTTAACTACCAAATACAAGCTTGATTTCAGAAGAATTTTTTTAAAGGCTATTTAATTAAATATTTTAAATAATTAATTACAAGATAAAGGACTAAAATATCTTACATTTTCAGCCTGTCCTTATATATTACTTAAAGTGATAATAAATTGTTAACTAATGAATGTAAGTCCTATGGATGAAACTTAACAGCAAGCAGTGCTGAAGACCTTTAGGAATCTTGTAATACAAAGTCTAATAATACAAAACAGTAACTTCAGGAACAAGTGGAATTACACCTGAATTTAGCATTTGTTCATACTCAGCCTAGACCCTATCATATAATATATATTTAAACAAGCTTCCCTAAATGTTCAGCCACGAGCTGTGATATTACCAAGAGTTTACACAGATAAGAATAATGACAAAGATACATTTTCTGTGAAAAGTGGCTGACAGAAATATCATGGTACAGAAAACTTCATAAAATGTTAACCATCAAATATCATAAAAACCCCCAGTTTTCCCCCTACCCTGCCAAAGTGAAAGAGGTATTTTATAAACTCAGGGACAATGCACAAGCAAAAGACAGCAGTGAACCCAGATCTGGGAATGCCACTTCTGTAATTTTTGTGTTTATGTATTAACGTGACGGGTCATTAAGTCTCCTGGTGCAAGGTGGTGAGCGATTACCTTTGTATCGCTTAGTTTTTTGTGGGGGTTGTTGTCTTCTTTTATTAACGTGATTTTGTCTTGGCCTATGAATCTTTTGCCTTTCTGATTCCCTCCCCCATGCTGCTGGGTCAGGGAAGGCATATGGGGGTTAAGTGAGCAACCGGGAGTGGTCTTTGGTGCTGGTCAGGGTCAACTCACTGCAGAGCTCCTGTGGTTATACCTTGCAGTTATCCAAGTGATTGCCATCTCAGTACAACGAAGCACTTTTCTACACACCTTCCGGAATAGGAGTATTTTGAAGAGTAACCTAGAAGAGGGAATGCTGTCTTGGCAAAATACATGAAGAACACGTTAGCCATATGGAGCAGCATCTAAGATGAGCCTAAGGCAAGCACAGGAGGACACTGCACAAAGACAAAAGGAACAAGAGCATGATTTGCCGAAGCTCAAAAAAAGAGCTAAAGATAGATGAAAACAGTGGCTCTAAAGGAGAAAAAGAGCGGTTAGAGGGCCAGCAGCATCCTCATCTCTTTTGTGAATTTTTTTATGCACGTCTATCTAAATAGACCAAAGGAAACACTTTGAGTAACATGATTGACAACCAGACTGTGGCCTGGGCATGTGCCTTTCAACAAATTTTCTCTGAATGAGGAAGCTCCTTTGCAACCGCATTGCAGTACCAAAGCTTCCATCCTGTTCTATGACTCCTTACACATCTCCACAGATTAGGACAAATTCTTACATCCGCGACAAAAAGTTTTAAAGCAGGAAAAAAAAAAGGAAATAATTTAAAATCTGCAACAAGTGACCTCACCTATAGGGAGGATGGGTCTGGTCCCTCCTCTGGAAAACCAGAAATTCTATTGTATTTTTAGACACTCACACTCTGCAAATACCAAGAGAGACTTGCTAGTCAGAGAGAGGTGGTGAATGGCATTCAGGTTCAAGGACATCTCTGTCCCCTAGCCAGTTCTGCTAGTGGTTTGTAGGACTGCAAGAACCAAAGAGCTGAAGTTCTAGAAACAGTGGGTGTTTGCGTGGTCATGGTCAAGGAATAAATCAAGCTTAGGGAGTGGAAAGAGAAAGAAAACACTGAGAAGAGGTAGATATGGGTGCAGGGTCAGTAACCGGGCTCACACAGGGAGAAGTAATGTAGTAGGGGAAGGAAGGAGTTGGCTCTTGGCAATCTGAAACAGCTAATCCTTGCACAGCCTCTAATTTATCAAGTCAGTTGAAGCCAGTCTTGTCTTTACCTCCTAAGAAGTTGCTAGATCACTGTTCAGGATATAGCAAACTGAAGCCAGAATCCCATCTACTAAGAGGAAAATACAGGGCATGAAAAGGGTCTCCTGGATCATCAAGTCTATTCCCATGTTAACACAGGCAACCGCTTTCATCACTCCAATAAAGAGCCATTCCATTTTTGCTGCATGTGTTACTACCATGTACAGCAATCTTAGCAGTCAGAATAACAGGGTGGGAAAAGGCCGGACATCCAGAACTGCCAAGGGATGCGTCAGATTAGACATTTTACAGGTCAGGGCATGAGTAAAGTATATCTGACAGACTTGCTGGCTGCTGATGACACCTCTGGCATTTACTACTTACTGCAAGGCTATAAGCTTTCAGGGGACCATTAGAATAAATAGAAAATCTGATTCTGAGAGCACCTTGAAGACACAGAGGGGGAGTCTGAAGTAATTTTTACATTTAACCACACTTTCCATCCCCTCTCCAATTGTCTAATACCATAGTTGAGGGGGTTTACTTGCTTTCCCCTCACTGTCCTTCTAATGCGTACGGGCCAAACATGGACCATAGCAAAGAATATGAATATAACTGAATTTTCCTGCAATTACAGTAGGTTAATGTTCACAGTTCCTTGTTGCATTTATTTCTTCCACTATTTAGTTAATCCTACTCCTTGACTGAAAGATATCTGTGGCAAAGTCTGCCTTTCACATTTGCATATTTGGCAAATACAGTTCTACCTTTTTTTTTTTTTAAAGCAGTCTTATCTCTTGTTCTGGTAACAAAGCCTTTAGTATTAAATAAAAGCAAGCAACTGGCAAGAAAAAGAAGAAATTATGCTGTTACTCAGAGAAGTAGTATGCACATACCAAAAGCCTGCTACACAATCTGAGCTAATGAAATCTATGTTGGTAGAACCTACACAATCAATATTGAGGAGGCATCTACCAAAGATCTGGAAGTTGCAGAGATGAAGAAAGTAATGAGACCCATCACTATTAAATCAAGAGAGCAAGGTTCTACTATGGAACACGTAATGATTACTAAAAAAAAAGATCATTTTTGTCCAGTTCTTTCTCTGTAAGCATATATTCACAAACATAACCAATCACCGAAAGTAAGTTAATACTGCTTGGATTTGTAAGAGAGTAGCATTACAAAAAAATAGAGTGAAATGAAAATTCAGAGGTGGTCCAAATAAAGAGCAGAGAAAACTGAAGAGAATGAGAACCCAGGATAACTTCTCTAACAGATGTCCTGCTGTATCAGCTGAAGTGTTTGTCCATGGTTTAGGAAAAGTAAGTGTATTACTATTGATATGTTTACCCCATTTTAGATCACCGTTCTTTATCCAGAAGAAAGGAAATACCTCATTTAATGATGGATAGTTGTTGTGGTTTAACCCCAGCGAGCAGGTAAGCACCACGTACAGCCACCCATCAATTCCCCTCTGGTGGGATGGGGAAGAGAATCAGAAGAGTGAAAGAGAGAAAACGCATGGGTTGAGATAAAGACAGTTTAACAGGTAAAGCAAAAGCTGTGCATACAAGCACAGCAAAACAAGGAATTCATTCACCACTTCCCGTGGGCAGAAAAACACACACCCTACTTCACAATTTCTAAGTGGAAACATGCTCAAAATTTTCTTATTACTGAAATTTTGGGTTACAATTAAATTCTGCTGTATGACATTCTACAAATCCTCCCCCCCAAAAGAGAAATCAGTTTCAATTCTGGCCGCACGAAACAGAGTCAGTAAAAGCTAGTATCCGGGCTGAAGACTTTTAAAAGTCTGTGGGGGCAAGCACATGGTGTCATATACTGTTCAGAAGTTAATACCACTCGGAAAATCTGTATTTTTTAATAACACTGATACCTATGAATACTTTGGGGAATTCAGTGATTGCCCCAGAAACATTGCTAGGAAATTCATTAGACTCCTTTTTGAAAGGTGTACAGAGATGCGAAATAAAAACTAATGTTTTAAGGAGTGGATTTTTCAGATATATGTGATTAATGGTGATATAGAAAGCAGTACCTTGTCAGGAAAAAAAAATAAAAGAAAATGAGCTTGCATGAATGTTAAGCTTATCAGCTAAGAAAGGTACCACAGTGTTAAGACACAATTTATATGATAAACTGTAAAATTACAATTTATGTAATAACAATTTCTGAGATAAAACTGTAAAATTACAGAATACATGGCTAAAAGTGCACGTTTCTTGAGTACTTAGGAACAGTAGAGAAATTATTGCATATGGATTTGGGGTAACCGTGAGGTATGCATGAAAGAGCAAGGATTTACTGCTGCTTCGGAAGACATTAAAAATCCCTCAGATAAACATTTGAGTTACCTGGCATCAGTTTACATATCTTTAATTTAAATTAAAGAAAAAAGTATAACCATCAGAACTTTGACTTCTGATTGTCTTCAAGTTTGACTGGCACATTCATAAGAGCTTTTAATGAAGATCTACACCTCAAATGTGGTAAAAAAAAATAAATAAAATCTTCTGTTTGAAAAATTATAACAAATGCACCGTTTTCTGATAAGATTAATTCCTTCTTCTCTAAACTTTGATTTTTCTACATGAATCCATTAATTTAAAATTATTTATAACCATAGCCATTAAGCTTTAATTTAATTCATAACCCAATCTGTGCAAACTGTGACTTTGCCGCTTACAATAACCACTATCCAAGCTAAAAGGTGAAAACATGTCTTAAAGAGTTAAATACAACGGCATGTAGCTGTAGCTGATTGGCACTGAAGGGGATATGAACACACAACAATTTCCAGTACACAGCTGTGCAGAGAACCAATGAGGAACTAGACCTTTTTTTTTTTTAACTTGTTCATAGACAAAAGCCGCCACTACTGTGCCGTGGCACCTTTAACTCCCCAGTAAGTGCACACACAGGGAACAGGCTGGCAGCTGGTTTCATCCTCACAGTGTATGGCTTGAAACAGCAGAATTCCCCATGTCCCCTACAGGTCGAAGCTACACTTCCAGAGGCAACATAACTAGGTACTGCTTTTAGTCTGGGTCTTTTCAGAAGGGCCAATTGAACACTGAATTTTTCTTTGTTTATGTTATATTGACATTCATGATACTGATGTTCTCATAGTGTTTTACTGCTACAGAGTTTTCCTCAGAATGCCTACTGATGGGCAGAGATTTCTCCCCTGCTATTTCCCCTCTAGATGAAATTGTACTCTAAATTAAAGTTGTCTATTGAAAACCAATATTACTTATTATATACTTGTGGAATTTCGAGCTTGCATATTGTCATCAGGTATTCAAATCTCGCAATGCTCTTCCCCACAGTATACAACACTAATCCCTGTTTTTACATTAGTTTATGATTAACCAGGTGTGGATTAAATTGCTTCTGAAACCCCTTTTTGTTTGTCGAAACATAGATGCATACTGCTATTCTCCAAACAGAACACTTGCCTCAGCTTTCAGTGCTTATTCATGGTCTGCTTACGAGTGACACCCAGCAGATACTTCAAAAATATTTGCTACAGAAAGTCATTGAATCAAATCACTGCATATAATACGTTAGATGCTGTCGTAACAGTTCCTAATTTGCTTTTCATCATGGATCAGAAGGAATCTCTGAGAAGGAGGAGATATAATATCTAGGTTCTTCACCATCTGAAGAACACGAGACTTTAAACAGATCACAGCTCAGCCGCTAAAGAATGAAAGAATGCTCCAAACACTTAGATCTGTCCATTGACTGTCATTCAGTTTTGTATCATTTCAGTTTTAGTTATAAATCCATTATAATCTTATCTTAAGCTATATTTTCTTCTCATTCATCATTTTACCACCTCCTGCTTCCTCACTACTCTCCTGTCACATGTTACCTTTGTTTTTATTGTCTTAGTCGTTGCTACTCATTTTAGTCAATGCTCTTCTACACTTTTTCCCAGTGGTAAAGTCAAGAGTAAATACTAACTAAAATTTACTCATTTGTAACTTAAGCAGTGAAGAACCCCTTCGTTCAGTATGTACTATCTGACTGTGAGTTTACTTTTTACTTACTACAAAAATGCAGCTCTAAGTTATGAGCAAAGGTGTTACCTATTTTTTGTAGTATAAATGGCAACTTTGCTAGCTAAGCTGCTGCCTGCACCCACTGATTGCTAATGAAGATGTGTACTCGGAGTTAAATAAAGCAATAGTCTCACCAAGACCCTAAATCATATCTCTCTTCTTCTCTAGCCTATTTCTCTCCTTATAACTTTGCAAATCCCTAGTTACGTTAAGTTCAGATATTCATTAAGCAAACATCTGCAACGGACAATCTATACTTTTTAGATAACGTAACAGCGTCAACTACCACCCAATATCAGACCCACAGTCTCTCCTGACAATATTTCAATGCAATCTTCTTATCCTGACGTGGATTTGAGATAGTGGAGAACAGTCTCTAAACCAAAATACATATCTAAACCTAGACTTCATTGCAAAAATCCTGCACTTTGCTCATGGAGTTGAGGCATATAGTCAAATACTACTCTATTCTGTGTGAAGTAAAAACACACTAATCAAGTGCAATTCTCCATTTTGCTGAAATATCTTCTAGCAAAACTGTTATGGAAATGAGACTTGAATTAAAGTATTCCACGGCTTCTTTTTTTGGTTGGTTCTTTTTTTTTGCTTTTTCTTTTTCTTAGCTAAAATAGTGTGGTACAGTACAGGGTAATTTTTACTGTGCTATTAATATTTTCCTTAACTTGTCCTCAATTTCTAGCATATACAAGCTATCAGCTTCCTCAATGTCACTTTCATAAAATCTAGCACAAAACACCCTTGATCTCTCAGATTTCTCAGTTTCTACTTGCACCCCTCACAGATCCATAGTAATGTTTCAAAAACTCGTTAAGAAATGCCATTCATGTGGTGTACGTGCAATCCGGCCTACAGGTAGCGGGGTTCCTCCTTAAATTGCTAGCAAAAGTGGGGAGTATACCATGCAAGGTAAGCATGGACAGGATGCCAATGAAGGAAACAGGCACCTTGACTAAAACTCTTGCATGTCATGAAAAAAAAAAAAGCAGCTGGATGCAAACTTGCATATGGACAACTTGCTTTCTTCCTCTTTTTTTTTTCCCTTCAACAGCTGTGAACAAACATCTCTAGACCTGCTTGATAGGAATTCCATACTCATAAGCAGCTGTACGTGTGATAGATTTAGTCCAGCTGCTAAACTAAGTAGAAAACAGGTGTTTTATTGTGAGTTTGACAGAACGATCTAATAAAGAAGTTTTTAAGCATCATTGAAGATCTAACACATTTTCACCTTAGCATTCTTCTCTGAATAATCACCACTTCTAAAAAACAAAAAAAAAAATCTGAAAAAAAAAACCCTGACAAGAGTTGTGAAAGGTGGAACTGCATCAGCAAACCAGGACAAACTATGTGTGATTCTGATGGTTTTACTATATTCTTAGTATCAATCTTTTTACCTAGCTGAAAAATACAACCCTGAGCTATGGATCCACAGGTCTGAAACCTACAGCTGCTCCAAGGTGGCATTGGCTGAAGGAGCCATAAGCTTACAAAATTGAGCATGCCACATTAGGAAACACCCCCACAGCCTTCCCGTGTCCCTGACTGCACACACTTTCCAAGTCAGTCTTTAAGTTATACAATTCTATACTCACTTTCCACAGACACACTGTGTATTTCACAGTGACTCAGGTCATATCTTACAGGAGGTTAGTTTTGTACAGGAGGTATTACAAGCCTCTCCATTACAGAATGTGGTGGAAGATCAGTTAAAGGTCTGCTATTACAAGTTTAAGAGAAAAAGCAAAAAATTAGAGTCCAAATGACTGTAGGGAGACAATTGCATCTATACAGGGAGTAATATCACAGGAGTAAGAAATCTGGAAGACAATAAAGGAGGAGCCAGGAGAACACCCGCCGCTCCACAGAGGTGTGTCAAAATTTGTTTTCAACCCTACTGCTGAGGGGTAAAAATCCTAAATAGGGTAAAGATAAGGTGCAGGTGAAAATGCATTCACAACTTCACAAATTACACAGTAAATGAGAAGGTGAAATTATAGTCTCAGGCTTGCAGCACCTCAGCAATACCTTGGAAAATATAGTTACACAATTTTACAAAGCAGAGATGACACTTACACCATTTTTTCCCGCCTAATTACTAATTACAGTCTCCTAATTTTCTAGGTGCCCAGCAAACACTACCTGGGCTACATGTACAGGCATTCTAGACTGAGTGTTTAGCTTCATAATATAATTTTAATTTATTGTTCAATTGAAGGGCTAGAGGTCTTTTTGTCTGTAATAAAATATTGCTTGTAGATAATCACTTCTCCCTCCCTCCCTCTGAACTCCCACAAAGGAAATTTTTTGTAAACCTCTTAAAAGCTCAGTTATTTGTAATTCTGTCTTTTTGCCTTTAAGAAAGAATTGTGTTTTCTTCTGTTTACACTATTCCCTTAATTTCCTTACAGCTAGGATTGATTAAACACCTAATAAGTAAATCTTCTCTTGAAAGGCAATTTGCAATCATTATGCTGCCATGCATTTCAGATTATATTTTTAAAATAACTGTTTCCTCAAGGGTATTACCTAACCTCTAGTACCACTAAACATTTAAAGATTTGCATTTAAGAATCCAATTTCATATACAAAATAACTGTTTATTACAAACCCAGTCTTCACATTTTAGTCAAAACTGTTCAAAGTCTGCCTCTAACATACACTCCTCACTCTCTGATCCTGAAGTTATTTTTTAACATCAGTGGCTTTGATGAAATATCACATTGAATAAGACCTCCCAAAGTGTTTTAAGACTATTCCTAAACTATTTCAACAAAAATTTTTCAGGATCTTCATTGACCACAGGTGGAATTCTCATTATTGCTAACTATTCACACACTCTATAGATATAATGTCCTTTATTACATGTTATTTTTGCTTCCTATGACAGCCTTAGTTAAATTAGTTTTATTTACATTTTACCTGAATGCTTAAACATATAATTTCTTAATTGAAAAACAAATGTAAAAAGCTGACTAAATAAAATTAAAAATAAATCAATCCCTGTAACCACACAGATGACTAAGTAACTTAATTCAAAATTTTAAATATACATGTCTTATATTACACACAATATTGCAATACATGCATTAGGTATGTATTATTTGTTTGGCATTTTCACAATTTTTGGTGAATTTTAATTACTAGAGTAATTAAGAACAACCTAGAAAATACTTATAATGAGCTGAAGTCATATGCTTTAGTGTCAGCCTGGAGTTTTAAGGCACCTGCCATATGTTCTCTTTAATAATTGCTACTTTTGCTTCTGAATACAGTAAGAGAATTTATTAACTTGTAGAATATGCACTTGTGACTGGAAATGTGGAAAGAATGTCAAAATATTATTTCAGTCTTAAGCAGTCTGAGTTAATATGAAGTTATACCTGAGGACAAGGGCTAAATTGACACCTTTTCATGAAAAAGCAGACACCAGATGAAAAATCATCCTTTTAAAAATGTATAGGAAAAATTAGGGACTCTTCTGAGTCTAGCAGTCATGGGGATTGCCAGATCAAGTCTGTCTGAGTGGGTTGAATTCCACCCATAATGCGTTTCTGAGTTGTGTTTTCTTTATTACTATTTTATTTATATCAGTTTTCTTTATTAACACATGGTGCATCAAGTCTCACAGTATTCACTCATTAAATAATAGTGTTTGCTATACTTGATATTTGTATGTTGCAACAAGCTATATATGAACACAATAAATTTGATGCTTCTATTTGTAAACTGAATTTCTATCAATTTCATACCTGACGTTTAAAACGTCTCAACCTCAAACAAGCAAAAAGACAAATTAATATAGCTTACAAAACAGACCTTTAAAAAAAGACCCCCACGTATTACATATGTCAAAATTCTTCAATTAAAAAAAAAAGTCATGTTGCAAATAAATGGAAATCTATCATGCTCATTAAAGTAGCTGATTACTAAAAACTACCCTATACAATTCATATCCAGCACAGGAAAGAAATTTATTTTTTTATATAATTAAATATATAATGTATTGCATGTCCTGTCATCCAAAACTAAAGCCTTAGAAAGATTAGTTCTAAATTAATTGCTAATATAGGAATTTCCTTTTACTTCATTTGCTGTCCAACAAATGCAGCAAACAAAGTTTTTAATTCATCGTATCTTAATATTTTGGAGTTGAAAACAGCATCAGCTATTAATTTTAAAGCTACAATGAAACATTTCAGCAAAACTATGTGCATTTTCTTGTGCTGAAATCCCCGTTGTACAAAAGTAAACGGAGGGTTTGATATTTACCTCAGTGGGTCTGGAATCTCATGCTAACATTTAAAGAAAAAAGCCATGAGTCATAACACATTAAAAAGGAGAAGTGCAATTTACAATTATTTTTCTCATCAGAGGCCTCATATCGCAGAGTCCGTTAAAGGAATCACCTTTAAATTATTTTAAATATTGCACTTCTTCAGGACCTTCACTGAGTAAAAAACATTCAGCATATCTTAGTATTATTGGAAAAACAGCAAGCTCAGTCACCCTTGTTAAGCACAAAACAGGGGTTAACAACAGATCACTCATGGATCTATATATCTAATCTACATTTTTATGTACACCTATTTATCTTTGTGTCCCACTATGCATACATATGTGAAGACAACAACAGAAGCAAGAGTTAGTATTTCTTTGTAGAAAGTTTAAAGCTTTCATCAGTGAAAACTGCTAGAGCCCATCCCTTCTGAAAATATATGAATATTAAATAGTACATTCCTTCCGTGAAGCACAAGTGTCTGTATCCCACCCAAGCCAAAACTTCACAGAAGCAGCATTTCTAGCACCTTCATATCGTGATGTGTTTTAAAATATTCTTTTAGCTTGATGTTATAAGCGACAGTCCAATTCCCAAGGCTTTGACACCTGCACACTTTGCAAACCTTTGCCCAATGTTTTTATTAACTCAATTTAATGGAACCTTTTTTATGGTGACCTTAAGAATTTAATAACTCCTCAATGCAAGGACAATAGCACCTGCAGGCTCCTCTGGGTTTAAACTGTGGTAGTTCAATATGTCTGCAGAAACATATAAAGGAAACGCAGGCAAAAATATTCAGGAACTACACAAATCAGTCATTCATTGCTGAGGCTGGGTGTTATGCCTGGTTATGATGTCTGCTCCAAGACATGTGACATAATACTCTGCATCTGATATATGCTGCAGCCTACTTATTACTGCTTAATAGTATTAATCTAGCTTTGATCATGTCAGATATGCTAGCACTTTTCAATTCCAGAGTGTCTTCCTTTCTGACAGACACTCTGCATATCTTACAGATACGATCAATACGTTATTAGTCAACAACCTGACAAGAGGCACATAAATTAATCCCTTTCTGTCAACCCAGCAGTTTGTACTCTAGTGAAACCTCACCCTTGCAGTATGCGTGAGACTTATCTTAATCCAATTAGGGTAAAATGAACTTTTTATTCCTATGGCACTCTCCATCTATGTTAATTCAAACCTCTGAAGACAGCTGCTCTGAGGAAATAATTTTATGCTTGACCTTTTATGGGCAAGGTTAAAATCAGTATAGATACATATATATGCAAGGAAAGTCAATGAGCTCTCTCACTTCTTCCCTTAACCTCCACTAGTACCTGTAAAATAATGCCAGAGAACACTGCTGATTTCTAAGTGACAGGGTTGTATTTATTTTAGTTGCATAAAGGACTCTGTCACTTTAGCTTTACACTTAGTACAGCATGTACTTTTGTTTTGCTGAGGGGCAAATTAATATGGAGTGACAGCCCTGTCTGTAGTGTTGTAAAATTTGACAAGCAAAGCATGTTAACAGCCTACAATATGCAAAACAAATAATTTCTTCTCTTTGTGACAGTTATCAGATATAATGACAACAACCATTAAGGAAAAAAGAGTTGATTATTTCTCCAGCAGAAAATAGAGGAGAGAGAAAGGAATTAGGGTGTGTTTGAACTCTTTTTGGTGGTGACAGAGAGGGGTGCAGTTCTGTAGTAATGATGCAGTGCATGCTGAGGTGTCTTTATAACGTTAGTGCTTACTGATTCCTTTCTCTTACTCAGTTTCTCTCATAAGAATACAGAATATCACAAAGACGGACCATAATTACTCTTCTTTCATCTACGCTTCCTCTAAATATCGCCCCTAACCCTACCTAACTCCCCTGGGCTATTTTACACGGCTAAACCCCACTCAGTCCTGATGACTAGATAGGGGAAGGAGAGTACATAGAAGATGGTTGCAAGTGCAGTGTTGTGTCATGTTGAAGGGACCCTGTGCTGCTCACTCAGCTTGAGCTCTTGATTGAAGCCAGGAACAGGAAAAGACACAGAAAAATGGCTGCTGCAAACTGCAGTAACAGCCTTCTCCTGGAGCACATGGGATATCTTACTTGTGCCCCTCTTCCTTACTGTATCACCCAACAGCTGTGTGAAATGGAGAGACTTCATTTTGCACAGTTCTGGACTGCTGCAGGTTGTGGGAAAGCACTGTTTGCATACGCATTGTGATGAGGAGCAGGCGTGTAACCACACTGCCCCGTATTCTTTGGTCCTATCTAAATTAGGTGGGGTATTCACATAAAATGTTAGCATACGATAACATTACCTAACAAACAAAGAAATAAGAACCAAAACCTTTAGTCAGTGAAGTGCAATAGGCACCGGCCTCTTTTCCAGTCTGGATTGTTTACGTCTAACATTATCCCACCAACAGACAAAAGACCCCACAAAAAACTTGGTCTCCAAAAACTTCCCAATGCAAAGAAGATGAAGTGAACACTGCTATTTCTCCATCTAGAAAAAGAATGATTTTAATGTCATTTGTGGGGCACTACAGTAGAGACTGTAATCATCATAAAATCAGCCCAGCAGGTTTCTGAACTGCAGCTTTTAGCCTGTGCTTAGACATACGTAATTTTAAGAATCATGCCTTACTTAAATCTTCACCAATTTTATTCAGACTAAGACTTTAGTCCTAAGGTTCGCTGCACTTAAAAAATTTTTGCTATCTGAAACAAGCAGCTGCGTTAAAACAAGAAATCCTTACTTTCCAGCATAATTAAAAAGGGTGAAAGAAATTTCTCAAACTCTCAAAAGTAAAGATCTCTGCTCTGAAAAAGACTAAGCAAAGAAATCTGTAGGCCAAAAGTCTGAGTACTTATGGATGCATAATGAGTATACTTACATCCCATCATAGTATCTCTGTACCTAATTCCAAACCTTTAAAACCTTCAATATTATCATAGCATGCCTGTGCTATGAAAGGACAAGAATAGTCATTCTGGGTTTGAGTAAAATATTTCTCCAGCTAGTAAGTATTTATCTTTCTTCATTAAAAGTATAACAACATGCATAACTATGTCAAATGCCATCTCACAGCACCTTCTCTAAACAAAACTACGTGTCAAATTCAGTGCTCTAAAAACTCTACCTGAAAAAGACTGACATCCCTGTGGCACTAAGTGTCACACCATGAAGGACAGGAAAAACACAGAGATGAGATGAAAGGAAGTCTCTCTGAAGAAATATTTCGTAAAGGTAAGATTGCATTTCTCTCTTTTTCTTGTACTTCCTGATCCCAGCAAACTTCTTGGTCAGTTGCTCTATAGATGTTCTCAGACAAGAAGAAGCAAGTCCACTGTCAAAGCATAATTCTAATTATCCTCAATGCCAAAAAGTTTGGCTGTACCCAAAAAGCGTAACTACAAGGAAGAAATTATTACTTTTTGGGAATGTTCTAGACAGCTTAAAAGGAGATAGGAGATGCAAAACCAAAAGCTTTGTGTATAATAAACTGTCAGAATTAGTGCTGAAATTTTGGTCTAATTAATAGCAGCAGATAGCTATATCTGTCTGACTCGGCTCAGTCAATTTCTCAGTTTCTGACACATATGAATATGAATACGTCATCTTGCAACCACAGAACTAAATTAGAGTTTCCAGGAGTCTGCCACAGGACAAAATACTAGCTGCACACAGATTTTTACATACAGATTGATAATCACGCGGTCAGCATTTGGATTTACACAGAAGAGCACCTACATAGCTAACTTACCAGGCCACCATTCCGGCTAGCAAACCAGCAGTGGCCAACAGCCCACAGTTCAGAAGGAGAAGGTACTTCTAAGTAGGAATACTTCCACATACGGGGAGGTGTTTCTTCATAACGCTTTTCCTTGCAAGCAGGATGCCAATGAAATGTAGCATAAACACAGTGCCAATATTTTAAGGTACCACGTGAATAAGCACATTAAAATTAAGGAATCAAAACAAACCCAAATGCAATACAGCCAAATCGAACCATTATCTCTCTAACCTGAACCAAATCCTGAAGGAGCCTGGGAAAGAGTCAGCTTGGATCTTGCTGCTTCTTTCACGAAAGCAGGTCAGGGGAGATCACCAAATACCTGGATCTGTTGCTCTGTCTCACAGTGGCATGAGCAATGCCGACAGGAAGGGCTGCCTCTCACCTCTGCAGGCACTATTCTGCACACTCACTTCACAGATTTCTGACAACTTTACTGAAGTCTGCAGCCAGTACTGCCTTTTAAGTGTCCTCTCATTCCTTTCTTTCATCTGTATATTGTCTGGACATGTGCTTGTGTATGTGTATGCATGTTTCTATACATTTGTATACATGCAGCAGTTAATGGTGAAGAAGTATCCAAAACATCCCATTTCTTTTCCTGTTACCCCAAAAGGTACCATCTCCCTTTTCCTGACCATTGTGCACTAGCATTTGTTTCAGATAAAGTATGATTTTGCAACTTGTCTCCAAATCCATGGTCCTACAAGACAAGTTTAGAGAGAGGGATGAACTGACAGTGGTGACTACACTCTAGTAATAAATTTGGAAGTGTGGACTAAAAGTGTGGCTTCACAGCTTTCTCCACCTCAGGTGTTATATTTTCTAATGCAGACTGATTACACAGTGTCCAGTCAAGACTGGAACCGCGCTGGACTGGCACTGAACCTAAATAATTTCTAGTATAATTGAATCCAAATCCAAACTGAACTGAAAAAAATGAGCCATTTGATTCCCTGTTAAAAAGTCCAAACAAACATTTTTCACACTTTCCCTATAATTTAAGTACATGGCAGTCAGCATTATGATGTTTCTGTTTCATTGTACAAATTCATTGTATTAGAAGACAAAGTTTAATTATAGTCTATTCTCCCCAAGACAGGGTGCATATTCAGAGTTCCATTTATGAATACACAGTTTCTATGTTGTTTCACATTTATGCAAGACTATTTGAAATACCCCAACATATAACCCTTCTGACCTCTGTAATGCTCCGTCTCATAGACAGTTGAGATTCAACTCCTTCCCAAGAAGAAAATTTTCTTCCACTATAACACACATTTTGTGAGTGAATGGGATGCTTGAGTGATAAATTCTGGGGGGAAAGGGAAAAAAAATAAATCTTTATATTGCATTCATTTAGAGGAAGAGACTGTTAATTCACTTAGAGGCATTTTTTTATCCTTTCTGAAAATTGGAAAAGTATTGGTTGCCCTTCCTTCAGTCCAAGTGCCATCTTCATTACCTTATTTCTTCTGCTCTGACACACAGCAAAGCGGGTAGTATTTACTGAGAACTGAGCATACAATGCAGTGGCCCCAGCAAGAGAAGAACTGGAATATGTCTTCAGGTAACTGTGGCACCTGAGGCCCAGGGGCAGCTGAAGTTCAACAGGGCCACTTTTGGAGGTTGTATATTGACAGGATATTAAGGATCCTTATTCATCTGAACTAAACTATTTTATTCTCTAAAGCACATACAAATATCAGCACAAGAACCTGAAGTAAAACAAGTTCATTCTTTTCAAGCTGCAGTTTCCAAAGGAAGAGATTGAGTATTGCATCTGTACAGCTTTCCAGGAAGTAAGGTTGTATGGACCCTGAAAGTAGCAGAAGAAAGCGATTAATGTGTAAAGTTTTGGCACAAGACTGTTTTTTTTTTTTTTATTGCAATAAAGTTTCCTGCTTATTGTTTGAAGAAAGGTTTTGACTGTAATTGTTTAGTATTTTCATACAGCAGAGGTACTCAGTCTCTCAGCACCAAAACAGTGCTGACTGTGTCACATCAGGAAACTCATTGAAATGTTTGTTCCAGTATCAAAAAGTGTGGGTTTTTTCTACAGAAGATGCTTTCCTCTCTTTATCATTTAGTGCTCCTCTGCCTAGAATTGAGAGTGGCTTTTTAGTTTTAATAGAGACTCTGAGAAATACTATCATGCACTGAACAGAACTGAGAATCTCAAGTACTTTAACATCAAGAGCAAGTTTCAGTAACATATAAATTAAAATACCCTACAAGCCAATTGTAACAAGCACAGTGAATTAAATACGTTGGCGGTAAATAGTAGTCAGTCTGAAATGAATTTCAGATACTGGTTATTTCTGAACTAATAAATGGAATGACAAAGGAGGCCTCTCAGTAATACAGCATGAAATGCATTGTAGCAAACAGTTTCATAGTTGTATTTTTAAAAAGCACTATTCACAATGGTAGAATTGTATTTCTTAAAAGATTTCATCAGTCTTGGGTGTCTCACTAGATACTTTTTCTGTCTTATATTTGAAAAAGTTAAGCATCCCAAATCTTAGAAGAGGCCTTTGTTACTCATTTACACTTGAGAGCTATTAAATACATCACTTTACAGAGGAAAAAAAAAAGAAATGCAGAACCATTCTACATCTCCTTGGAGATAGTCAAGGCACAATAGGCCAGGTCTCAGAAAGGGCAACTAACACATTATTACAGGCTTCAAAACTCAACAATGACTTTTTTTTTTTTTTTTTAATCATTTCAAACCTTGTCTTAGGTTTTTCATCAAGAATAAAAAACAATTAAACTCTTACCATCTTTTCCCTAATGGCATCTTGAACTTTTACTGGAAATTTCTGATTTTACTGTGTGCACAGTAAAGAAAAAAAAAAATACAAAGAAATTATGTTTAACCTTTTCTTTCATTTTAGTTCACAGCTTCTACAACAAGGTTACTGGAAGGAGCACTCTAATACCTGAGTCTGTTCCTCGGACATACAATAATGAAGCATTTTGTTTGTATGCTACTTGAATCCAAGTAGCTTCATAGAAGAACAGAAATCACAGTTCAGCCAGCTCATCTCTTTTTTCTTATTTTCAGCTTAGTTTAATTAAATGCTCATGAAACTTCTGACTTGTCCAATGGGGCAGCATTAGGTAGATGTCAAGATTAGACAGATTTTCTGAAGATCAACAGGCTGATTTTGAAAAACACATTGGGAGAGATGACAGTCTTAATTCTTCCTTTTCTTTTACCCACTTCAAAGAAGCACTGTTTGAGCTGCTCTTCTTTTTCCCTTTTCCTCTTTTCTCCCTTTTATTTAAAATAGACAAACAGAAAATATAATCTAATATTGAAAAAGAAAGTACAAGCAAAAAAAGTGGAAAGAGGGGGAAAAAATAAGGAAAACACACTGGACCCAAGAAAAAAAAAATCAACATGGGAAAGTTTATTTATATTTCTTGTCACCTTACTTATAAAAAAACTGATATTCCCCATCAAACTGAGTCTTCTAGTCTCATTCCAAAATGCTGTCTATTGTGGATAAAATATTCCAAACTAATTTTACCACCAAGTGACCATATTACTAATCAAAGTACTTGCATCACTGAACCTGTAGTTGCAACAGGCTTTGGGATCTGCATGGTGAAAACATGCAGTTTATTGGCTAATAATAAATATAATGTAGCACACCACTGTATTTAAACAATTTTAGTTATCTACCCAGGATGTAAAAAAACCCATGCTTGTGGCAAAGCTAGCCAGCACACACTGGTTGCATTGAAAGCAAAGCCCAGCTGCCATCAGATAAAATGTGCTCCTTCACATCATACAAAGAAGAAAAAAACCCCAAACCTGGATACTGACATGTCTTTCATTCCCGGTCAGTCCTGACAGAATTTAATCTTAATAAAGAGGATTTTTTTGAACCACAGAATATGGCATGTCAAAAAAACAATAGTATTGTTTGATTTAAGATGCAGTGACACTGCCTCAAGCAAAAGTCTACTTCCAACCACAAGTTTCAAGGAAAAAAATATTACTTTATGTAAGCAATACTCATTAATGAATTTCTTCTCAATAGCAGCATTCCAAGGAGGTTAAACTATTTGCTAAAGGATAATAAACT
The DNA here is from genome assembly GCF_034619465.1 of Leptosomus discolor. Lineage (NCBI taxonomy): Eukaryota > Metazoa > Chordata > Aves > Leptosomiformes > Leptosomidae > Leptosomus > Leptosomus discolor. The sequence continues at coordinate 76,361,833 of NC_141393.1, read as the reverse complement.
GGTGCATGATATCTGCCTTTCCTCATGAGTCATGCTAATTATATTAAAAAGGAATAAATTAACCCTGGAAACTTTGAAGAAAAAGAAAAAAACAATGTTAAGTAATTTAGTAACTAGTAATTAAACCAGTTTTCAGTCTTGTTAAAAACCTTAATGCTTTTCCATGGTGTACTCTGAAATGGTATTACTTTACTGCTAGTAACAAAAATTCTTTAAAAAATGAAAAGTAATAAAGTAACAACAATCTTTTCCACATAGGACTGACAAATGAGAGCATACTTGGTACATTTTACAATGCATCTGCCAGGTGTCAGAGCCCTGGAAAGGTGATGGAGGTCTTGCCTTTCTCAGCTTTCAAGACTTTCTCTAGCAAGTCCCAGCAAAAGCTCTGGATACAGCCATGTCACTGAAAGAGAGCTCTCCATCTTTCTTTTGCTTTCAAAAGATGACCTGAAATATGATTAGCACTTTAGAAATTGCTAGGCTTAATGCTAGAACGTTCTGTAATGAAAAACAGTTTGGGGGCTGGAATACTGACGCAGAGCTTGTATCGCAGGACTATTCGAATAAGGAGGCCAGAAACAGAGCCCTGCAATGCCTCAGGGCTCTCATAACTGAGTCTGAACCCGTGAACTATTTTGTTGTGTTTTGAGATCTAGTTTTGACCCCAAGCCAACATTTAAAAAACACTTTTACTTAACTTAGGTCCAAGTTTCTGCTTATTGTGACGAATTATTTGAACGAGCATAACCTTAGTTCCCTATCTGTAAAGGGCAGGAGAAGGGTCTACCTAACCTGACTTCTGAGAGCTGCTCTCTGTGCTGGTCATTCCCTAAATAGTTTGTGGTGAGAAACTATCCATCTGACTGATGTTAGTCCTCGAAATTTGGATAAGATGAACAATCTGCATGGGAGACTAAAACCCAGACTTGGTAACGTACAGATGTCTTTTCTTAGACTGATGGCTCCTACCTTGCTGACCTAAATACACCTGAGATTTTGGGAATACAGCACTAAGGTACAGAAGGACAACTAAGGTACAGTTCAAATAAAGTGTTTTTCTAGGAAATTTGTAGCTTCGTTATAATTATTTGGATTAATAAAATTGAAAATCAAGTGAAAAACTAACAACAAATAGTGCAAAGTTAAACCATGATAAAACACTTGGTAGAAACTGAAGGGAAAGAAGATTCAGATTGATCCAAAATGGGGGACAGAAAGAAAGAAAGAAAACTCACAGGTCTTTATCTGTACTGCCAGCATAAGCCCAAGAAGGGCAGAAAACAAGCAAGAACAAATAATTTTTCTCTTTCCCTTCCACTCATCTCTTTCCTCTCTAGTACAGAGATTCATACTTCATCCTCTTCTGAGGCTAACAAAATTTCAGTTTCTGGGTACTTCTAATGAATTTAACATGACATCATCACACCAGAACTCCAATATTTTATGCTGTGGTGTGCGCTTTTCCCAGGACTGATTCTCAAGGATAGGTCAAAACCACAAGATTTCATCAAGTTCTCTCAGCAGAAATGTCAGCATATTATTACTGACCAAGAAAATTTATAGCAAAATAAATATCTCAAGGGTAATTTCTTGTTCTATTAACCAAAAGAATATTATTTCCAACAAGAAGGCTGATGTGACAAAACAGTGTTACAGAATTACAAAATGAATAATAGGAAGTCTCCAGAAGACATTCAAAAAAGTGACCCAACCGTCAGCGTTCTTGACATACTAGAGAAAACTCCAGAGCTAATACCTGATATGCCATCATATTTAGAAACAATTTTTTGTATGTTTTATATTATTATTTACAACTGGAAGCTGATTAGTATTGAATAAAATGAGGAACAGATTTCCATCTTCCTGACAAAGGTTTTACTATTTTTCTATATTCCTTTATAGGAAGGATACCACTTTTTGAATTAAAAAAGGGAAAAATCTACCCTCACATTTTGAGCATTCTGCAACAAATTGGGAACAGCAAGGTTTCTCTTAGAAAAATAAGAAGTATTTTATGATAGAAAACAAACCATATGTAAGTTTATATTGCTTCTTTATACACGTAAATCACGCTAATATATGTCTTGCAGAAAAACAAATGAGTATTGCTATATGTATGTTACAGGCTTATCATAAAGCTTTTCCACACTGTTTTATAGATCCCATTAATATACCCAAAACCAAGTGTTCCTTTGATCATATTACTTGTTATCCATCTGTTTAACTGAGACTTGTTCAATGACAGCTTAAACATGACAACCCCATTTCTCAGATGCTTCTACAAATGAGCAACACAGAAAGGAAGTATCGTTCAAAATTCTGAAGCTAGATTTTATGTTTCGAATGAGTGGAAAAGTTTAAGTTGGAAGGCACATCTGAAGGCCTGCTCAAAGCAGCTTCAAAGTGTGATCAGGTTGCTCAAGGCCTTGCTCAGGCAAGTTTTTTAAATCTCCAAGGATGGAGATTCCATATTCTCTCTAGGCAACCTGTTCCAGCGCATGAGATAATTGGTATCTTGCCTCATACTTTAAAGAATTCTAATTTCCAACTGTTTTCCTTTATTTATAACTATGTATTTTACAATTTTCTAACACTATTAAAAAAAGAATATGAAAAAGACACTGATAAAAGTGACCATGACACCATAGTTAAGTGTGAAAAACCTAAGTATAGAATACACATCAGAAAACCTGGGTTTATTAACTTAATTTCAACATGCTATTATTGCAGTGTCCTATGTTGATTTTTATCATGCCATCTACTTGTTGCAAATGTCAGATATTACCGTGAATAGAATTCAGTTAATTTAATGGTTCGACAGACAGTGGAAAGAAACACAGCAAATGGACAGCCAATTATTTGCAAAGATAAAAAACATCTCATACCTTTATCTGATTGAAAGTTTTTCTGATAACCAAAGTTTAGCAGGGTGATACAAACAATTTCTCTGATGGTGACCTAGTAACGTTGTAACGGGTCTGCGTGGCAAGGTTTTGGTAGCAGGGGGGTGACAGGGGTGGCTTCTGTACGAAGCTGCTAGAAGTTTCCCCTATGTCGGATATAGCCAAGCCGGCTTTAAGACGGACCCGCCGCTGGCCAAGGCCGAGCCCATCAGCGACAGCGTTTTTCGCCTCTGTGATAACGTATTTAAGAGAGTGAAAAAGTTGTTGCGCAGCAGTAATTGCTGCGAGGGAGAGGAGTGAGAATGTGTGAGAGAAACACCCTGCAGGCACCAAGGTCAGTGCAGAAGGAGGGGGAGGAGATGCTGCAGGCGCCGGAGCAGCGATTCCCCTGCGGCCTGTGGTGAAGACCACGGTGAGGCAGGCTGTCCCCCTGCAGCCCTCGGGCGGTGGAGCAGATGACTGCCTACATCCCGTGGAGGGCCCCCACGCCAGAGTAGGTGGATACCTGAAGGAAGCTGTGACCCCGTGGGACGCCTGCACCAGAGCAGGCTCCTGGCAGGACCTGTGGCCCGTGGAGAGAGAGAAGCCCACGCTGGAGCAGGTTTGCTGCCAGAGACCCCGTGAGGGGGGCTCACGCTGGAGCAGTCGGTTCCTGAAGGACTGCACCTCATGAAGGAGACCCATGCTGGAGCAGTTCATGAAGAACTGAACCCGTGGGAAGTCTCACGCCAGAGAAGTCATGGAGGACTTTCTCCCGTGAGGGGGACCCCACATTGGAGCAGGGGAAATGTGTGAGGAATGCTCCACCTGAGAAGGAAGGAGCAGCAGAAAACAACAGTGTGATGAACTGACCCCAACACCCATTCCCTGTTTTCCCCCCTGTGCCACGGGGGAGGAGGGAGGAAAATCAGGATCAAAGTTAAGCCCGGGAAAGGAGGGAGGGGTGGCAGGAAGGTGTTTTAAGATTTGGTTTTATTTCTCATTACTCCTCTCTGAGTTAATTGGCAATAAATTACATTTTTCCTTTAATGGAGTCTGTTTTGCCCGTGACGGTAAATGCTGAGTGATCTCCCTGTCCTTATCTCAACCCTACAAGCCTGTTGTTATTTTTTTTCTCTCCTCTCTCCTGTCCAGTTAAGGAGGGGGAGTGATAGAATGGCTTTGGTGGGCACCTGGCATTTTGGCCAGGGTCAACTCACCACAAACATGTACAAGTCTACCATGAGATATTGTTCACAAGAACATAGTCAGCACACAACTTGAAATGTTCCCTTTATAACCACATGACCAGTATGCCAAATTAGTCTTTATACTCTGGGTTCTCTTAGAATCTGCTTTTCCTCAGTGAATTTCCACCTGAAAAAGAGGAAAAACTTTTTTATGTTAAGGGTGACAGAGCACTGGAACAGGCTGCCCAGAAGTTGTGGAGTCTCCTTCTCTGGAGACATTCAAAACCCACCTGGACATGATCCTGTGTAACCTGCTCTGGGTGAACCTGCTTTGGCAGAGGGGTTGGACTAGATGATCTTTGGAGGTCCCTTCCAATCCCTACCATTCTGTGATTCTGTGAATTCTCCTGCTCAATCCAGAAAACATAAAGGCACTGAAGAGATGGGACTGTGTCATATGTCCCTACAAAAGGGCGGTGCAGAAAGCAGGAAGCTGATAATGATGCATATTACTTCGGGAAGCACAGCAGGGCTCTCATCTCCTGCAGAGTAAAGCGTCTTTAAGAGGAAGCAGATGTGTATATTTGCTGGTTGCTAAAGAGAAGGGTAAGAAAATGGCCTGATCCCCTTCCCTCTGAAGGGATAAAAAGATTATTTTTGAAATTGTGGTTTCTTCAGTGAACTACAATGTGTATGACAAGGTAAAGAAATGCCAATCTTGACCAGAATAGCGAAGCATCTAGCCTACTATCTAGTCACAAATACTTCTGAACAAGTCATAAGAAGTGCTGAAGTTACCCAGAGAGAGCATGTGTTCCTGTATCCTGCTCCTTTTGGCAATTCTGGATGATATCCTTAACACCATCAAACATTGCAGGGCACCGGCTTCCCCAGACAAGAGATATCGTCTGAACTGGAGACGTTTGTACTATTAATTTGTTTTTGTTCGTGTTTTTAAAGTTTTCCAGCAGTAGTGATGCCTTGTCTAGTAATGCCAGCCATGGCAGCCCTGTATACACAGAACTGTTTTGCTGCAGTCTCAGAATGAGACAATATGACAGTTAAAACCTGAAGAGATTCTCAGGTCATGAGTCTTCTGATGTGGCAGTGTGCTCAATGGTACATGGTAACGTGCCTGATTTAAACAAAACCCAAACCCACAGTAACTCCAGAAACCTGGTTTGGCGTTCTTATGGCTCCTACTGCTCTTTTGCATCTAAATTAATTTGTGATTCAGGGTATCACCTGATTTCAAAAGTCTTTGCACTTTTCAGAGCCATCTGTCACACTTAGCCTTCTAACACTTTCACCTTCACGTCATACCACATACTTTTTAAAAGCTCATGTTCCTTTCCTTATCTTCCAACAGCTTCTGTATTGATTGGTAATGCTAATTGACTGCCAAAACCTGCATAAACATTCTTATTCTTTTTCTGTCTCTTCTTTGACAATTTAATATTCTTTTTACTCTATTTTCACTGGTTTGCAATAGCCTTTAGCACAATCCTTTAGCAATAACTCTTTCACATTTGGCCAAGGTTCAACAAACGTTGGCATCGAACTGCTTTCAAACTGCTTTTCTTGGTGATTTCATTGACTGAGTATTGCAAACTTGTTGCTGCTCCTTCTGCTTGCTCTCCACATCTGAAATGCAAGAAGAATGTATGCCTTCATTTTCTAGTGATTGTAGCAGGATTGTTGTTTCTCTGTGTGTTAAATACTTCAGTGCTTTGACTTTCTTTAGTCAGCAAATGACAGTTCCTTCCTTTAAAGCTAGTAGATATATAAGATATACCTTGATTTTTTTCTTTCTATAAACCTGTCAGGTGTAGACTTATCAAAGAGAAGAGTGACCAAAAAGCTGTTGCTTTCTTCCCTTTTCCCTGCTGCATTACTTAGCACAAATAAAAAGACAAGTGACGACACTAGGACTGGAAGCTGAAATAGTGTGCTTAACTGGCTCTAACCTCCCCAATTACTGCTGAATTTTCAGTCAAGAACCATGACTGATTTTGTAACTCAAATACCATTTTATTTTCTTTAGCTCTTATTTAACTGTGGTTATTTATTCTTTGGTACTTGAGAGCCATTTTTCAGTAAAATCAAAAGAGCAAAATGAGCATATTGCAGGAAATCCAGTGCAAAAAATCACAGCATTAATTTAATGAGAACTCCGTTATTCATTTGGCAAATGAGACAGTAGAGTGGCACTGACATATGTGGAGCAGGAACCAGTCTGAGATTAAAATACATTGATTCATGAGTGGCAAAGAGCAGCTTAATGTAACTTGCTGATAAAACTGACACTGAACTTGCTCTATATCTGGGATTCCAAGAGAAAATGATGGGAAAGCCATTCTGTGTCATTAATGACAACTGAGTAAAATGTGCCAATGACAGCTAATAATACACCTGCATGACACAGACCATTAAGCAGCCAGTTACAAGAGTCTCGAATAACATAAACAAATGAAAGTGACATTTATGGTCAAACCCTTGTCTTATTAAGCTGTTAAATGTTTTTCAGAATAATTAATATGACCTGGAACTGATCATTCAAAAATTTAAACAACTGCCTTGTCTACTTTCTCCTAGTTAATAATTATTTAAGCCAGCACTAACAAGATGTGAAACAGTAATAAGCAGAACTATGCTGAAGGAAATGCTTTTGGCTGTAATTCAGAAAGACTAACAATCAGCAGAAATAAACAGAAAGGACTTCTACCACCATGAAAAGCCACTGCCATAATACTCTCCGAGGTATGTAAATAAAATATGTTTTGAGGGTAAGAGCAAAGATGAATAGCATGAAAAAGTACAAGAATGAGAAATATATGCAGCATCCTATTTATCCTTTCTTTTCCCACTGCACAGGAAAGGTACCTGAATATTTTCTGATCTACTGATAAGATTTTGTCGTTTTTTTTCTGAATAACAAATATGTCCTCTCTGCACACATGGAGCTGATGTAAGATCTAGCTGAAAGGATTTGAAAGATATCACTCCCACGGTACTGGTCATCTTATGTCTTTGTGAGGAATTGCACTACATTCAGCCTCAATCACAGGAAGGAAAAAGACAACAGGTTCTTGAACAACTTCTCAATGGTATATGATGCCCCCTGACATATGCAAAACCAAAGAGAACTGTTTGCATTGAATGTGTTGGTTTTGCATATTATTTGGATGTCGGCCTCTTCTCCCAAGTAACAAGTGATAGCACAAGAAGAAATGGCCTCAAGTTGCGCAAGGGGAGGTTTAGATTGGACGTTAGAAAGAATTTCTTCACCAAATGTGTTAAGCATTGGAACAGGCTGCCCGGTGATCACCATCCCTGGAGGTATTTAAGAGATATAGATGTGGTGCTCAGCGACATGGTTTAGTCATGGACTTGGCAGTGTTATGTTTAAGGTTAGACTCAATGACCTTAAAGGTCTTTTCCAGCTTAGACAATTCTATAATTCTATGATTATGTCTTTTGAAACCTCTCAGAGGGAGAGTCTTGAGAAGACCACAGATGGACAGCAGCCCTCTATGAGGATACAGGCCTCTTCTTCGTATATCTCCTGAAGGCTGCACTGCCTCGGACACATGCAAAGGAGGACACTGTTTTTGTTCCTCTATGAAGTGAAAGATTATCAACTCCTGCTGGTCTCATTCCAGGGCTGGAAAAATCAGCTCAGTTACCCTGGCTAAGTTTCAGAACCAAGATGCCTCGAGATCAGTATCCAGAGAAATGAAGGTGACACACAGGTAACACCACCAAAATGATGTTGATCTAAAAACTCTTGAATATTGGGGGCAGGGAGCACTGGGTCATTAATGTTTCTTAAGAAGTGAGACTAAAGTCAATACTGTAAAAAACAAGGCCAAGCCCCTAATTAAAATAAATTATACTCTCTCAAACATCATAAACATCACTGCAATTACTTTTAATCTTGCCCCACAGTATATTTTAGATTTCTTTTTGCAGAACTCTGCTCATATGGAGTAATATTCAAAATCTTCTTGCAGCAGACAAGATTTATAAACTAAATGTATGGCTGACTAAGTGCACAGTTTAAATAGTTCCAGTTGGTGCCATAGTTTTCAAACTCTGTTTTAAAACTAATATTTCTTAGTATTTTTTGTTGTAAGAATAATGATAAAATGTTTTTATTAGGAAAGCCTAGATTTTCTTTCATGCCAAATCAGTTCAGACACTGTAACGCAATCTTACTCCTTTAAGTAAAAAGATAAATTTATGAGACTTTAAGAATGTACTTTACTGGCTACCTTTTCATTAGGAAAAAAAGTGTTAAAATCAGAACTATAGAAATTTCTGCATTAATTTCCAAATAAGAGTAGTCTTACTTTTCATTGAAGCAGTCTAGGTTGGTGAGTGTCTTGACTCTATTTTTTGTTGTAATGGTGTAAATACAGTAGAACTCCATTCACCTGGAAGAAGCTGTACTAGAATAAAGCAAGCAAGCAGAGGACAAAGCTCATGCATGTTCCTTAAAATAAGGAGATAAAATCCAGACATCTTTTACTGTGCAGATTCCCACACAACATAACCTACTAGCTTCCCACTTTTCCCATTTCCAAGCTTATTAAAGTAATTTGTTAAGTGAGAGATGCTTTAAATGACTCTCATCTTGTTCTCTTCCACTCCAATGTCATCTACTTAACCTGGTTTAGTTCGAGTGCATCTTTATCATTCTACTCAAGCTCAGTTGCCTTGCTTTTTTCCCTTAGTTTGCTGCTTTTTTTTTTTTTTCCTTTTGTCAGTCTGGTTGTAGATTCTCTTGGGTAAAAGACCAGCTGTTAATATGCAGAGCATCTCCCTCTGTAATCAGTAGTTCTGAAAGGTTGTTACTAATGTTCTCGGACGACTACTACAAATCATGAATAAGTAGGAAGCCTACACCATTTCAGGAAAGCTCTGCACCTTGGATATTAGATCACATCCTTTTATTTTCTGCCTTTTGTGCATCGGTGCATACACTAGTGACATAATAAAACCTTAGTCATGTATACACTATTTAACCTAAAATTATGCTCAACTGTCTTCCCATTTGATTCAAATAGGTCTGTTTTCTTAATGTTGTGCTCAAATCTCTGCATTCTGCAACAAAAAGTGAAATCATCTTGCTTATCTGCTTGTTCCCTTCAGGGACACATCTCATTAAAAGCCTTTCTGGTACAATATACTCTTTCACAATCCCTCCAAGGAGATGTAAAAATGATGTGATACTATAGCTTTTGAGCTGTCTCAAAAATCAGTACCAGGATTCTCGATATTATTTAAAACAACCCGACAGGGAAGCAAATCCCTTTACTGTGCCAAGTATTTTATGAATTATTAATTAGTCCATTACTTTTTTGCCTGCAACGGGAACATAAAACAAGACAAAAGTACTTTGAAAGGTGAAACTTCAAGTGGTCCTGTCTGGAAAGCCAAAAGTTGAGAGTTGCATTTGTATTTACAATAAAACCTCTCTATTAGTTATAGCTTTATCTGAATTGTTATGTTAAAGTGTATATATAACTGTAGATCTATGCGAGTTCAAAAGTTTATGGTACCACCACAATGAATAGGCCAGTGAGGGGATTCAAATAGGAAGAGGAAGACGTGACAGACACATTTGGATGAAGCACAGCTGGAGCATCTAAAAATATCTCTGCACAATCTTGTAAATTGCTTACTGCATTGATCTATTTAATTTGTATTCTCTAATGAAACATAGCACTTATCTCTACATTTTATCATAAGCTTGTATTGGTTAGAAGTGTTTGGCTAAACACCTCCTATTGCTGATGGTATTCCCATTTCATATTTCACTTTGCAGATTTGCAAAGATAATAGTGTGGATAAATTCTAGGTATTTCAGACTTTGGAAAGCACAGTTTGAGAGGGAAAAAGAGAGATTAGTAACAGAAAAGGCCAAGAGGGTAACTCAGTTTATAATAGAAATAGTGTGAGTAGCAAATAATTGTGCCATAATTAAAGAAAATAAAACGTGTCATCATACTTCTAGGTGGAAAAAGCTAGAAACCAATCACATCTGGCATTAATAGTTTCAGTGCTTTTGTGCAGTATAAATCTAATAAACTAGAAATAAAGGCTATACTTACACAAAGAAAACATTTAGGTGTTCACACTGAGACTTTGCAAGTCTTTTCCTTGATTCAATCTCCCCATCAGTTTTTAAAATTTAGATAGAGCTCTAATACTCTTATAAAATACCCCACATTTATAAGCAGTTCAGTGTTCACTATATTGCATTTGTTTATAAGGTCCATATATTATGTTTCTAACACAGAGAAAAATCACCATCCGTGTTCTTGGTGGCAATGAATAAAAAGTACTGTAAGAACAGAACATATTTTGTACAATTAATAACTTACTGTTGTCATTGGACTGTCATCCCAATTAAAAAGATCTTTAAAAACTGTCAGCAACAACAAGCTGTTGTTTGCTCAGCTGTATTCTGGTTCCACTACAGTTCTAAATAAAATTTAATTTGCAAACGCATCAAGAAGGCCAAGACCAAAATCACATTTGTCTAAATCTAAACACATTGTGAAACACATGCCCATCATGTGGCTTAGTTCTTGGCTTATCTGTTCTGTATGAAATACATCTTGAGACTTTTACTCAGGTTTAATTTGGACAAAACTTCAACTAGCATTAGTGAAATGTACGTGATTAAGAAATTCAAGATTAGTCTGGTATATGGTCCCTCTCAGACTGTAAAATGGTAAACAACTCAGACAAAGCATTGGGGAGAGCATATTTATCAATGAGAGATTAAGCTTTATAAATGGTAGTGATGACTAAACATTACAGAAATGCACGGTATTTAATGAGTTTCCATAAAGATGTTTTTCACACTCGCATGTTGTACTACATTTTAAATATTTCTAAAAGTCTCAAAGCAGAAAAGTGCTTGATGGCAATGTGATCACAGTAAGCTGCTCTTTGGTATTAGTATTTCTGAAACTAGTTTACTAGTTGCATTAGAACTAACTCAATTTGATTTGAGGGTTATTAGTAGCTGAACAGCTAAAGAACACTGCCTTATGCCTTCAGCCTTGTATCAGCTTTGGCATGAAAAAGCATATTAAAATGGAAGATATATATAGTATATATAAATAATTCACTGTCTGCATCACATAGCTCAGTCTGTATTATATGGGAAAACATAATCGCATAAAAATGAGTTAAGTTACATATATTTATAAGAACTACCAGTAGTACCTTACCCAGTGAAACAGTCTATTTCAATTTCTCCAGCTACTCCCAGAAATGACTGAAAAAAACATTAGCTGAAGAAAAAAACCCAACTCATTCATTAAATCTATGGGGTCTTCCACTTTTAGTTACCTATAGAACTACAAGTACATTGAGAGAAACATCCTAGGACACTTAGGTGCAGAGCTACTCAAACAATGTAATCTGGCACCTTGTTGCCTTCAAGAACCATGCAGCACCACAGACTCAAGTATAACCTTGGGATTCAAATTTCTAGACAGAAATGGAGTTAGTTAGGATTCAGTGCTAAGCTTGGCCACAAACCTCCACTGTAGTCACAGAATGGTAGCAGCTGGAAGGGACCTCTGGAGATCATCTAGTCCAACCCCCCCTGCTAAAGCAGGTTCACCCAGAGCAGGTTGCAGATAGGTTTTAAAAATATCTCCAGGGAAGGAGACTCCACAGCCTCCCTGGGCAGCCTGTTCCAGTGCTCTGTCACCCTTAACGTTAAGAATTTTTTCCTCAAGTTCTGGTGGAACTTCCTGTGCTCCAGTTTGTGCCTGTTGCCTCTTGTCCTGTTGCTGGACATCACTGAAAAGAGCCTGGCCTCATCCTCTTGACATGCACCCTTTAGAATTTATAAGCATTGATAAAGTCCCCTCTCAGTCTTCTCTTCTCCAGGCTAAACAGACCCAGGTCTCTCAGCCTTTCCTCATAGTAGAGGTGCTCCAGTCCCCTCATCGTCTTTGTAGCCCTCCGCTGGACTCCAGTAGTTCCCTGACTCTCTTGAACTGGGAAGCCCAGAACTGGATGCAGCACTCCAGATGTGAGCTCACCAGGGCAGAGTAGAGGGGGAGGAGAACCTCCCTCAAACTGCTGGCCACACTCTTAATGCACTCCAGGATACCATCGGCCTTCTTGGTCACAAGGGCACATGGCTGGCTCATGGTCAATTTCTTGTCTACCACAACTCCCAGGTCCCTCTCCACAGAGCTGCTCTTCAGCAGGTTAACCCCCAGCCTGTACTGGTGCGTGGGGTTATTCCTCCCCAGGTGCAGGACCCTACACTTACCCTTTGTAGACATGTTCATAGCTTCTCCCATTTACTGCGTTTGGATCATCAGGTAAATGCAGCTGAAGGAGAAAAAAAAAAAAAAAAGTCAGGCAGTATTTGGGTAAATACCAGTGAAGAAAAGGAATGGAAAGAACTATATTAAGTAGTTTGCATAAGAAAATGTATTTGTTAACAAAGACAGTAATATTACTTGTAAAATATTAGGTCCAAACAAATTTTATTAAAGCCCTTGTGATTATCATTTCCCAGAAACATTTAGGTTCCTCTTTATCTACAGTAGGAAAAGAGAACTGAAAATCTTTGACCTTCCAGCACAATTTTTTTATTTAAACAAAATAATAAAGCCTCCTTCCTAGAGAGAAGAGATATTCACTGGTATTTACAAATGTGTTTCCTTTCCTAAATAATCCCCAAATACTAAGCATTACTCTTAATTTGCAAAATTAAAAGTCAGGTACAGGGCAATATTTCCCAAACAGATGGTACAGCACCTGGAGATTCTATTCCCACTAGATGGTAACACACACATACAAGTTAGGAGAGTCAGTAAGTCTCAACAAGTAAGTCAATAGGGTCCATTTTGTTCACAAGCAAGTCAGTATGAAGGACACAATCACCTGAAAATGCCCAATTGTGCTATAATTTGAAGAGATATTTTGTTACTGAGTCACAAGCTCTCAACGAGCTTATTACTTGCTACCTCCATGCATTAGAGCACAACCCATATTCTCACCTTTTCTGACTTTCTTAAAGCGCGCTAAGGTTGTCCAACAGAGTGCTCAGTTATAGGAGCCATGTCAGTTCTGTAATTCCAGGGATGCCGCAGACATTACTTCCCACAGTCCTTTGCCTGTTTTCCTTTTAAACCCCACCTCATCTGTGGGCTTGGTCTCCAGCCCCCTAATTTAAAACTCTCATCACTCAATTTCTCTTTTGCCGCTGATGAGAATTCACAGCAGAGTTTTATTTCCCTGGCATATGAAAGCAAAATATTCCCAAAGTAATAATCCTCTATGTTGCTCCAAGCTGGTGAAGCAGTGGTTGCTGTTATCTAAACGACTGCAACAAAATCATGCAGCCCTGGGTCAGCACATTTTTTTGTTTGTTTGCATGTGCAATATGCCCAGAATTATTCTCTTTTTCTTTATTCTGTATCAGTAGTTTTCTTTACAGAGCAAACTTGACAATTTATTGTGTTTAAGGAATTTTATTTCATGATTTGTGCTACTTTTGGTGCCTGTATAACTCACAGATAAAATTCAATATTATTATCTTCATGTTAATATTTGCTTTCGATATTGCAGCAATCAAGCATGTAACATTTATCTTACATCTTACACGGTCAGCCAGGCTGGGAAGGTTTTCAGCAGGAACCTCACCCCTGGCCCCCCAAGTTATTTTTCTGATGAGGAATTCTGAAAACTGCAGTCTGAAGTCAAAAAAGGACAAGAAAAAAATACTTCCCTTGGCTAAAAAGTGCATCATGCTTAAAACACTAATTTCTCACACGCTTAATTCCCAAGAAGCGCATTTTGGAGAACTGAACCACTTGCACAGAATGATACACTGTAAGAATGGCATTACTTAGCCCAAGTTAAACACAGAAGTAACCCTACTTCTTCCCTTAAGCACCAAACATGGGAAAATCACCACTTAATCTTTGACATTTGCTATTTACCTTGTAAATCATGGCTCAGCGGGGAGACCTGCTACTTCTCCCCTATAAATGTAACTTTGGAACACAATGGGCTCAGGTTCTCCCCTCTTCTCCCTACAAGGCTGGAATAAAATAACTACAAAAATATTGATTTTTTATAAATTTACAAAAATCCTGAAGGAAATTGACTAAATAAAACACAATTAAAAAATAAAAATTAGCACTCTCTCTTTGAAGTACTTGATAAAGTTTTATCCTTTACATTTCTCATGAAGTAGTTTTCAGGAATGAAACAAATCTTTGCAAACCAATTCATTTGCTCTATCTCTTGTATTGAAAAATTCTGTATACCCCTATCCTTAGATGAACCCTATCTAGTTATTACCTGCACATTTTGTATGCATCTGTGCTCAGTAGATCAACGTGTGTCTTATACTTAGCGATTACTGCCATTCCAAATCCATAATTGCACGCTGCTGCTAAGGGAGGACTATGTTTTCTCACTGAGCAGCTTTTGCACACACTTACGGGCCTCAGGACACTAGGGATTGCTCCCACTAGAACAAAAAAAAGGCATGGAACAAGTGCAGGAAGAGTACCATGCAGGTAAGAGCAGGCAACAGCAGACACAGTTACATTCATGTATATTTTCAAATAGTTCAGCTAAAATGAAGTAAATGGAGTTTAAAATATTCCCAGCTACTTCTGTGTAGGTGTGGCCACATTTGTTATTTCAAAACTTGGGCTCAAATTTTTTGTTGTTGTTTTTTTCATCAGGCACCAGATTTTAAACAGAAGTGTGCACGCCAATACATTACAGTCAAACCCCCAAAAGATTACAACTTAGAAACTGCCACAACACATCAACATCATTGCCTTGATTGTTTTCATATACTCCTAGTGGAAGAAGCTAGTACTTTTTAAAGGATGCAGCTGAGGAGGCAACATGAGTCAGAAGAAGCTACTGAGCTGCAGCAGCTGTGAAAGAGGAAAAATAAAAAGCAGTGTACTCCTTTCAGACAAACTTTTCAGCAGTTGTTATATGGTAATCTATTAAAAATTAATCAACCAGAGCTAATTCTAGGTCTATATTAAGACAAAGATTTTCAGTTGTGTTCAAAACATGGTTGATATTTTCCTTTAAAAGACTTCCACTAGTGATCAGGATAAATTATATGTTGAAAATTATTAACGTTGACTAAAAACTTGCCTGCGAGCCATAAATTAACTAGTTTAGCTTGCAGTCAGCTGCACTTCATCTTACTCTAAAAAGTTTTAGGTCAAACTGGAAATCATCTCCTGAGCATGTTGCTTATCCATGCCATGCAAAGAGGTCTAGATTGACAATACTGGCAGATTTCAGTAGAGTGACAGCATCATTGCCACTACAGAAGGTGCTCTAAAAGCTACATTCTCTATGAGCTACGCTCCAAGGCCAGTGAAGAGGATCAGTCAAGGCAGAGCGCAGCAACCCATCTATAAAAAGTGTTGCTGCTGGGAGCAAACAACACCTAAACTGCATTGGCATCCGTTTTATTTTCCAGATTTATTTCCCATGCTTTAAACTGTTGATCTATGTTAGAAACCTGAAATAGATCATTCCAGTTCATCTTAAAAGAGCCTTTTCTCTCATGCAATACCATGGCAGTCCTCAAGTATCCAAGACAGCATTCCAAAAAGTCAACACAAAGAACCTACATGTCTTTGAAGACTCTTCTAAAATTAAACGTGCTATAAAATTTCTTTTGAAAAAGTTTGGCCTTTCAGTGTAAACAATTCAGGACATTCTAAGCAGGCATTCTAACAAGTATTACAAAGCCAGGTTTTACCCAAAAATAATTTTCACTTATTCTCCCTTTGGTATAGTTTCAGTCATCTCTCAATTCCCTTACATTTAGAGAAAATGTAGCTGCTAACATAGATGCATCAGTTATACCGTCTGAAGATACAAACCTCATATATTATTATAGCATAAAGAAGTAATTTCATTATTAAGCAGTCAAACAGGACACAATGCCCTTAACAGAATTACTTCAGTTTTACAGAACCCAGCACAGAAAGCAGATTGCAACTTTTCTTAAACTCTACAACAAAATCATCTGAATCCACATACAGGATCATTTTCTTCTGGATCTGGCCATTAAGGGTTGTACCTATCATTTATACCACTAGATGCCTATTATTATAGCAAATGCTTTAATATTAAGAGATAGTATAATTTTTAAAATTATAATCTTACTGAACTGCTTTTGACTAATTTTCAAGAAATTTCACTAACTGCCTAAAGTAATGAATAAGGTAATTTTATTGCCATCTCTAAGTTGTTTTTTTTTAAATATCTTTCTCTTAATACCTAAGAATCAAAAACATAGCAGAGCTAGTTAGAAATAGAGTGATAGGGGAGCCCTTCCAAGAAGGTGATACCAAGTACTCCAACACAAACATTGACATTTAGGATGAAAAACACGTACCGTTGTCTCCAATGTACTCTTATTCTTGAAGTCTGAAAATGAAAGACCAGTTATGTTGCCAGTAGCTTTTGGTCCTGGTTGAGCATAATTAAAAAATTCCAATAAAAAGCATACTGAGAATATTGTTGGTTTGGAAGAGGAGTTATCTGCAGTAACAACATGTGTCATCTGTTTGTTTATCTGAGTTTCGTTATAATGATCCTTCAAAAGATCTCATTTTGCTGTGTTAGGAGCAGATAGAATATAAAGAGAGTTCTGGTAAAGTCAGCAGAGCTTGGAACCCCCAGTATCTGTAGTGACAGCCGGATCTACGCAAGGTCTTAGGAGAACCATATATTAAACTGTGAAGTAAAAATATGGACTTGTCTTTTATCCGAGTATTTTAAGGAGAGAAACACAAAGACTCCAAGTTCCTACTCCTCATATCACACCAAACTATTACTACCAGACATGAGGAAAATGTGTCAGAATGCATGAGAAAGAACACAACAACTTGCAGAAAAAATTAAGATGGAACAAAAATTAATTTCCAAAGAAATTGTACCTTTCACAAATTGACATGAATTTAAGGCATTGTGTAAGCAGAACTAAAAGCACAAACCCCAAATATGATCAAATACATGAATTAATATGGCACAAGATAAAATAATATCAAACCACTAAGTGATGAGAGATTAATGCTAAGCAAAGGCAGAGTCCACCTAATCTTTATTACTAATAAGTGACAGATCTTAGTTGTAACCATAAAAATCCACTGAGATCCATAGCTCTGTGTGTGGGATAGGACTACTAGGTCTTGAGGAGCAAGTAAGATTTTAGATTTTCCAATTACTCTATGAAGCACTTCTAAGCATTTTTTTTTTCAATTTTAAAAGTTGAATTCTAAATACAAAAGGGATATAAAAACATACAAAAAATAATGAAAATTAATTAGTTGTCTTTGCAGTCACTTGAGAGCCCCAAATCAGAAAGTTACATTAAATACTGTAATTATTTTAAATGTAATTTAATGTAATTAAAAATGTTAGAACTTAAGTAAACAGTGACAAATCACAAGTTTACTTATAAGTACATTAATTATTTATAAAACAAGTAGTAGTTCATTTGAGGGTGGTTGTAAGTGTAAAGCCAAAACACAGAAAGCAGAAATTCAGCTTTGGATACTTACTTCTTGCACATAGGTATAACACTTGAGGACTGATTTTCACTCAGCTCTCTACTGTTTTCAAGGAGATTATCATCCAGCAAAAATGCTGAACTCCTTTACGGTCACACTTTTTGCTGAGAGAAATCTCAGTAAAAGAACGGCACATTTTATTTGGAAAGGGTAAGAACCAAGGTCACCTTGATCACAGATGGTAGAAGTTAAGAACTGAAAGTACTTGACTAGCAAATTCCCTTACCAATGTGCATCTTTTTAAAGTACAAGCAAATCATGATGAGCTGATAAAGCCTTTAAATCTGAAGAATCTTCATAACTTAGGTTAAAACCTCATTTTGAAATAATAGGAAAACAATAGCTTCTCACTTCTTTTATTGCAAAAGTATATTAATATACTTAAGCAAACAATTGATTTTGCACCTATGTTTGGTTTTTAACTGTGACAGATAAGAACGATTTTCCCATTTGGGCAAGAGCTATGGAATTAAAATTGTTAGTGAGATAGAGGATAAAATTCTTGCCCTTTCTTATAGTTGTCTAACTGGATGTCAGAGCTGTGCCTGTGTGCACATCCAGTTCATTTAATTCCCTGGATGGTCTAGAAACTAAGGATAGACTAGCCAGAGACAAGACTGAACTTCTAACTTCCAACAGGACAAAAGATTTGAATAACTGCTACAAGGAGATCTCCAGGAGAGACGTTTGAGAGTGTTGAGTGTGCTACCCTATGCAAAAAATGCAGCAACTTAAGAGGTTTCTTTAAACAAACACTCTGCTCATGAGCATCTAACATGATCCAGAAGGTAAACCGTATTATTTTCATCTCTGCTTCTGCAGTAAACACATCAAAACCTCCTCTTTGAGGTGATACTGAAAGTTTTCAGAGTCCTTCAAAATGTCTTGCCAATTCTTTTTATGTCATTGTTCTCCAGGAAATGCAATATGTCTCTGAATAAATGCCATGAAGGGTTTGCATGCCCAAAATTTTTGAATTTTTCCAACCATACCAGTTGCTAATAACCGATGTTTTGCCTCAATCAACAGTTCTTGTCATGCCTACATCCTTAGAGCGCCAGGGTTATAACAAAGCACTATTAAAAACTCTTTTCATACCAGATCTAGAAATCTAGAAAAGAATTTCTATGTTATTGAATTAGGGGTGTGAAACCATTTTCTAGGCAAGTTTCCTTCTCTCAAATTAGGATGGCAATTCAATACAGTGGAACCAGCTCTTGTACTGATAAAAATAACTTCCAAAACTGAGTGATTGAAAATAATGAAAAGCCTCAAAAATTTAAATTAAAGGTTGGGGGATTTTGGTTTTGTTTTAAACACACATACACTAAAAGCTTTAACTCTTTTGTTATTATTTGGGGTCATTGAACAGCTGGAATTTTGCTTCATGATTTCTACTTTAAATATGCAGATCCCAAGCAGCTTCTTCTCACATGTAACGTAAGCAATAATATACCAAATGTATCAGACAGGAAAGGAAGTTCATGAGCCTTAATAGTAAGTCCAAAAAGAAGAAAAATCTGTAGCTTTCTTTTCTGAATTAATTTTTATATTCATGGAATTGAGAAGCTTCAAGGACTGGAGAAATGGAGCCGACAAATACCTTAACACCACCATCTCCAGTTCCTACTTGAGTTCTGACTTGAAACTTAACTATTTTTTACCCAAGTCAAGAGCAGAGGCTAACACTTTCACTACACAGAAATTTTGTTACGCTTATTAGGTCAAGATTGAAGGATGACTAGGAATTATTATGAGAAATTACAAAAACAAGCAAGCGAAAAACCCTTCAACTCTGGTATCTCAACATAGTCTTAATATTCCAGATGATGGTCTATCTTATTGCACATAGATTACTGAACCAAGATTTCTTATGCACAATTAAATTAGTGTATGGACACAGTTAGAAGTGATGGCATCAGAAAAATGAATGCTAGTTCATACTTCTGATAAATTTCGTCTTACGAATTCAAAACCCTAGTATTCTTGCGCAAATCAGTTTTAAACCTCCAGAAGGTCACACATTATCCATCATGCAACTTTGTTTTCCAGTGAATGAAAATGTGTCACTATATTGACTTTCAAGCATAATGTGAAGACTGTATTTTCCTTAAGGTATTACTGAAATGGGTAAGCAAATGGGTAAGCAAAACTTGATTCTTTCTTTAAAATATAATTTGGTTTAGTTGGAATCTGCTCATTGGATCCATAGCTTGATTTTAAGAAACTATTTCTACCTGAAGTTTGTGAAAAATCTACAATACATGTCTATGAAAAATGCAATTGAGTTTCTGAAGTAGAACTTTCAGAATATTGTTATGTCTACACTTTAAATCACATAAGTCCACTTCATTGCTGCTTCCATTATTTCAGGATTTCAATCAACATTTAGAATTTAAAAGTAGAGAGAGATCTTTAAACTTAATCTTGAAGAGTGGACTAAATTCAAAGGAGAATTTGAATTCCAAATGCACTGAAGATTTTGGGGGGGGGGTGTACAAATTTTTTTTTTTTTTTTTTTTTTTTTTTTTTTTTACAATGGCTGCAAATAAATTCTGTTGAAAAAAAAAATAGTTGTTGACAACCTATTTCCTGAAAAAGAGTGGCCAGAAATGTACTTTGATTAATTCACTTCTTTATGGAAGGCTAGAATATGCTAAATAAACATCTATTTGAGGTAACATCAAATGACACAATAATGAGCTACAGGAAAAGAACAATTTCTATATCTGTGACATTTCTTTGGAAAAAAAAAAAACCAACAACCCAAAAACACAACATATTTTTTCTCCTCCTTCAGTTTACAGACAGATGTCAAATATAGTTAACATTCATTGATCTTCGTCCAAAAAAGATTTCGTTTAAATAAAGGTCAAATAAAAATCAACAAGAGGGAACCCGAGCATTAACACACAAGAAGTAACAAAGAAAACAGTGACTGAAGAAACTGAAAAACTAACATCTCATTAGATTATGTTTGACTTCTCTTCAACTTAAAAACATCAAGGAATTTTAATATAAAACTTACAGAGCAAAATCATACAATTTAGGTTTCAGAGATATGATTAGACTTTGATTTTTACAAATTCATCTTTCCAGTAAAAAAGAAAAATACTCTTAATTGGCACTTTAAAACCTGTTTGCGCAGATCTTTAATAATACTTCATGAGACAAATAACATTTTTATGTAAGGGTAAGAGAGCAGATTTTTAAAAATTAATTTCCAAAGTTATAATATGATACTGTTATAAAAGTAAATTTAGTGTGCTGAATACTTGGAGAGAAAAAACAAGACTTTGGTTTCAGATTGTTAGCGAGCTGCTTTCTTCGGTAGCTCTTATTTGCAATTCCCACATGAATCAAAACAATCATATTTCCAAAAGTCTTATTGGAACACACTTCCTGAAACTTGACTTATTGTCCTGTGCATCTTCTACTCCTTTGATAAAACTCTGGAAAGAGCTTTACAAACTGTTAATTTCTATTTAATGCCACCCTACGAACTGTCACGCTGAATTTACATTAAATTTTCTGAGCACGCTATAGCATACCAAATGCCAATACTACTAGCACTGCAAGATTAAGTTCCTTCAGTATCATTTCAGTGAGAAGAAAACATGCCTCTCTGCATCCATCATATTTGCCAGCATAATTTTCTTCATGCTGAACACAAACATACCTTTTCAAAATCAGTATTGTTAGCTCTAACTGTGCTGCCAGAACATCATTCTCAGATTATTATTTGTAAGAAATAGCCATCTTCCTCAGTGACTATGTTTTAATCAAATTATCTGAATGCTTTACAACATCTGATGCATATATCTTCTATAATACTGTTGTGGTTTAGGCCGACTCAGCTGGCAACAAAGCACCATGCAGCTGCTTGTTCACTCCTACAACCCCACCCCCAGTGGGATGAGAGGAAGAAAATATAACCAAAAAGCTCAAGGGTTGAGACACGGGCAGGGAGGGCTCACTCACCAGTTATGGTCACGCGCAAAAAACAGACCTAACTTGAGGAAAAGAACACCAATTTAATTTAAGCACCACCTCCACCAATTTACTAATCAGATCAGAGTAGGATAATGAGAAGTACAACAAGATCTTAAAAAACACCTTCCCCCCCATCCCTCCCTTCTTCCTGGGCTTAACTTTATTCCCAATTTTCTCTACTTCCCCCTCACCCCCAGCAGCACAGAGGGATCGGGAATGGGGGTTGTGGTCATTTCATCATGCTTTGTCTCTGCTGCTCCTTCCTCCTCAGGGGGAGGACTCTTCACACTTTCCCCTGCTCTAATGTAGGGTACCTCTCACGAGAGACAGTCCTCCATGAACTTCTCCACTGTGAGACCTTCCTATGGGGCCACAGGTCTTCATGCACTGCTCCAGCGTGGGTCCCTCCCACAGGCTGCTGTCCTCCCAGCAACGCGCTGCTCCAGTGCGGGCTTTCCTCAGTCACCTGCTCCAGCATGGGGTCCTCTACAGGCTGCAGGCAAACATCTGCTCCACCATTGATCTCCACAGTCTGCAGGGGGTCAGCCTGCCATCTCACCATGGGAGCAGGGGAATCTGCTCCAGGACACCTCCTCCCCTCCTTCTTCACTGGCCGGGGTGCCTGCATGGTGGTTTCTCTCACATCCCCCTCTCCTCTGCTCCAGAAGACTTGCCCAACAGGTTTTTCCCCTATTAAACATGTTATCACAGAGGTGCCAATTAGCTCAGTTGGCCAGAGGTGGGTCCGAGTTGGAGCCGGGGGACCTTCTAGAAACTTCTTACAGAAGGCACCTCTGCAGCTTCTCCACCACTACCAAAACACCACCAGACACAAATCCAACACAAGTACAAATGCACTCTTCGCCCCTTGACTTCAGGGTAGGACAGAGATGTTAAGCACTAGACCTAACAAAAAATGCCCATAAAACTATATACGGAATTTAGGTATGTAAAGAAAATCTAGAACCCTGAACGTGGTGCTGAGGCTTTCAGCAGATAGTCATGTCAGACTATGGCAGAATTCTCCTTCAACTGCAACACAGATGCTGAGCCGCTTAAACATTGTATTTCATTCAATAACCATCAAATAAGGACAGAGTGATGCCAGGTGTCCCACCTCTGAAGTATGAGTTAGTATCTCTCTTAGATCTGCATGCCTACATTTCCTGTAAAACCAAGTGCCTATTCCCTCCTCCTTTTTTAAAAGACTGAAGGAAGACCATTCACCTTCTTCAGATGACAACGCTCAGTCTAATAGTTAGAACACCTGTATAGGAAATAGGAGCACCAGGAATCATTTCCTCTGTTTTCCAAAGAAGATAGAAAAGCAAGTATTTTCCTGTTGTCTAGCATATCTTAGGTGAGGGTGATTCAGATTTTCTGCTGAACTAAAAAACAGATGACAAGTCAATGTAAAATTGTAGTCATATACTGAAATGCATTTATTCTGACACGCAGGGTTGTCTTTTTCTGTGGCTTTGCTTGGGTGGTTATAGAAAAATAGGAGAAGGACAAAATACATTTATGCCTTTTTCCTCGGATACTCTGCCACAGCAAGTGTGAAGAAATACCTATTGAATGTCTTCTGCTTTAGCCACAAAACATATTGAATCTTCTCTGTGGCTGAGTGGGCCTAAAGTAACACATCCAAATGGAGCATGTTATAGCTAGTCCCTTAATACAACCAGCCTTATCTCTGATACAGTAAGAGAGCTAGTTTTAGTTTCTCACTGGTACCCAGGTTCTCACATGTAGGCTGCTAGACAGGACAATTTCTTTGTTCTTTTCCATGTATCCTTGCTAACAGCAATGTCAACATTTCTCTCAAATCCAGCGTAAGTGTGGTAGCGTAGCTGGTGTAGCCCTGTAAATATGACTTTTGCCATTGCCAATAGAAGGTCATAGGTTTGCATTGTCCTGGAGAGCAGGTCCCCAGGAGCTGTCTGGGCTTGTGTGGGCCAGAACTGGTTGGGGCTCATTGTCCTGTGTCCAGCGGCCTTGTGTCTGTGGCCTCCCTGGCTGGAACTTCAGCTCTGTGGGTGCCAGAGCTGGGAAAGGGCTGGCAGCCCAGGGGTGTTGGTGCATCACAGCTCCGGGGGTCAGTGGGTGACAGCCCACATCCTGGTGTCATCTGAGGCTGGGGCAAGCACATGGGCATCTGCCAGGCTGTGGCTGGGATCCCTTGGGAAGACAGAGAGTGATAAGGAAATGGATAAATACACATAGCCAAGACTGAAGGGGACCTCCACCCTCCCCGGTACATTATAGATTTTTATCAGAATACATCACTTTGGAGAGGTACATTCTTGTATTGGGAAACCAATGAAAGCAAGTTAGGAAATTTTTGATTTTTCCGTGTCTCCTGTGAAAAGAAAGAAGGAAAATAAGTGAGTTTCAGTTTAAATGTCTGGTCTGTATTCAGACTCTGTTTTCTATTCAAAGAACATGAAGTATAAGGAGGACTAAGAGGAAGATCTACAAGATGCCTTTGCACTTCAACTTGGTTTCTGTTGAAAAGTTACTGGAGAGGAAAACAGACTCTTAAATGCCCTGTTACCCAGACACATCACTGTTGGAATGTGCCATCCTCTTCCTAACAATCAACTAAGGCAACTTCAAACTTCCAAGTAGTTTTTTAAAAGCTTCTATAACAAAATACTCTACTGGCTTGAAAGAGGTGCTGTTCAAAACCTCAAAAGGGTTGGTCAGAACTGGTGTCGTCCTGACTTTGCAACAGGAGCTCATCCTTTCAATGCAAGCCGTGCTGTGTGGACCTAATGTCTTCTCATCACTGGATCAGATGCTAATACACATTGGACATAACAATTTCTGTGTCTCTAGATTGTTATTAGCTTACCATAATCAAAATAATAATTATAGTATGCCTGGTGCGCCATGATATGTTAAAATAATACAAATGCCTTTTCATAAGACAATCATATGTATCACATACTCTGAGCACAGTAACATTTATATCATTGTGCCATGATGATAACGACGTGCCTTATTACTACCGAGCATTGAAAAGCTCCAGTAACACTGTAGAAAAGTTTTACAAATAATACTGTCTTACTAGGCTTTTGACAACTGTACTGTTACGACTCTACAAAGACAGTTAATTGTAAGTTGCTCTTACCCATAAAATATATCAATTGAATTTTACAAACACTACATTAATTATTCTAAATTTATGCTGCTTGTTTTGACACTCTAATGATTTGTCAATTTTTAATCTGAGAGCACCAGTTACCTTTGGGGGAGGTAGGACAGAGGAGATTAATCTCTATATTTTAATCCAGAGTGGCTCAGCTGCAAACTGCCCAGTCACCCTGCAGACACTTCCCGAAGGAGCTGCCTTTGCAGCCAGCAGGGAGAAGGGTTGTAGTTATCACTTGATGCATGAGAGCTGTTTATGTAGTTGGCAACAGTGAACTGTGCTGCTAAACGAAGTATTTAGGAATATGGAATTAAGTTCTCACTCTAACGACTTATGTGTGATGTTATCTTTATTTAACACATCCTAAATTCATCGTGAACTTGAAATACAGTGTACTTCCAAATGACTCAAAAGGCCTATTCTATTAATTAAGAGTTACAGACCAACATAATGTGTTAACTTAGGGTTGGACAATTAGGCTGTACATTATTATACCAATGGAACTGTGTTAAATGAGCGAGGAGAGTACAGTATTTTGTGGTACATTGACACCCCAATTTATTTTCAGTGATCCTGGTATAATACCACATTCAGTGAATTTACTGTAGATTTATGCTGGTGTTAATTAAGATCAGAATTTGGACTTCGGGTTTTAATCTACATTGTTTTGTGCGCATGTGTCATTATAGCTGCGCATAAACTGTTATTATTTATATTATACAGTACTGATTAAAATGCTTGGAGTTTAGTTAGAGATTTTCACTATGTTGCATTTGTCTGAAAGTATTAAATGATGATTTTACATTTTATTCATGCTCACACTTGAGAAAAATTGTGTGTCCAAAAAAAAAGGGACGGAACATTTAGAGAGGGGTAATTTCTCACTGGAGTTTAACTATGGTACTTGGTTTCATTTGCTTGAGCCTGATCCTATGCCTACTAACACAAACTGATCATCCTTGAAAGCAGAACTAATGAGATCTTCTCACTGTTTAAAAATGTTACACAAATATTTCACTTCTGCTTTTTTTTTTTTCCCATGGAAACTAAAAATCAAATTGTGTCATGACTGTTAAGTGAATTGAAGCTTAAATAACAAAATTAAAGTTCTAGCTGCCTAAGATTTAGTGTAACAGAACTAATTTTGGCATGTTAGAGTTGGAACTTGTGAAATACAATACTGAGTTTTTAAAATCATATTTTATTAGTGTAATTTTATAAGCTTTCCACTATCACTAAGAAAAAGATCTATCTGATATAGGATAAGTTCAAATACAGCTTCCAGCCATAGGCTGGGATTTTTATGGAAGTAGCTCATTGTCTGAGGAAGCAGAGGCAAGACATACTTCATTTCACAATATTGCAAGTCTCTGGCAGGTGCTCCTGACCTAAAATATGGTGGTTTAAATAAAAATAAAGATAGTATAAGCAATACATCTATCCATTTGCAACCTTTAGGAAATGTAGTCATTACCTCCCAGGTAGATCTTCAGTTGGTTTCAATTATACCTACTGAGTATGTCTCAGAAATCAGGATCCTGGTCCTGCCCAAGGCTGGAAAGTGACAGTCTGGGAGGCTGCTCACAGGCACACAGTGGCAGCACTGCAGCTCAGTTTCCCCAGCTAGATACCAGGTCCCACATTTTCACTCAGTCTCAAACTCTGTGCACAGCATAAATCAAATTATCTTACAAAAGAGAAAAAAGAGAGGAAGAACTAATACCTGAGGTTAAACTTCTCCATCAATATTGGCTACAAACTAGCAGATGTTGAAAAATTACGAGATCCAGCATCTTCAAACTCTATCTTTCTTAAAGATATACTGGTACTTTCAATGGCCACATACTGTAGTCTCTTTGCATAACATTGCCTCAGCACAGAGCATCTTGCTCTGGGCCCACCACCTCTGCTGGCAATACTCTGCCACACACTGTCAAATAGTGGAAGTTTCTTTTTTAGCTGGGGAGCTAGTGAGGGAATTGACAGTGCTGAGGAAAGGCTATGCCTGCAATTCTTGGTATATTTTTGGTCCCTACTCTTGGTACTCTAACACTTTCTCAGACTATTCTACCTCACGAAACACTGAGCTCCTCAGAAAGTATTCAAAACAGTACATGACCATTTCTTGCAGTGCTGTATTGTTGAAGTGAGCAGAGTCCAACCTGTACATGGTATGTAAGTCAAACAATATTGCTGAAAATGGAAAAAAAAGGATTTAATTTCTTCTCTTAGAAAAATATTTGTGGACAACTCAGAATGTCAACAGGCATTATAGATACAGTGAGAAATGGCAACAACAGTACCTACTCACATTTCCCTTTACATTTAAGCTGAGCTTAGAAAAAAGGCTGAAACTAAACTCACTCAAAGACATGAAAATCCTCTTTTCTGTCAGGTTACCAATAGAAAAAAATATATGTTACTTATAGAAGCCTGAGGCACACAGAAGGTGCCTTGACTTAGAATGATCACTTTTCACACGATGTGGCAGACAAAGGTCATGGAAGTCACACCTGAGCAGGTACCGCGGTGACCAGTCATCACCCACACATCACCTTGCGCACTATCTACACAGCACACGGCGTCTGAGGCTTACTTACAAATAGGCATTTCTAGCACTGCCTGTACTTGCCACATAGTCCAATGCAGAATTCAGTCTTGGGTGAGAAATTCTGTTAAAAGTTTGTGACACCATGAGGTGCCACGTGAACTTTAACAACCCTTATGATCCAGGGACGTACGCATCCTCGGAGCATTTGCTCGACGCACGTGCAGCAAACGTTTGCTCAAACTGGGAGATGTTCCATGTGCTGCAAATGCATATACTTATTAATCATCCCCTAGAAATCTATGGAGATATGAATGTGAAATAACATAGCTTACTTTAAATCATATATTATGTTTTTGGATACAGTCTCAAAGCCACAGAGCAGTAATTTTCTTAAAAAAAAAAATCTACAGCAAAAATATGGCTTATAGAAACCAGGGCTCAGCTACCACAAGTAATCATGCCTATCCTAAGTGAGCAATATTAACTGTTGAATCAGGTTTAACCTGAAAAGCTGAATGTACAAAATACAGCTTCTAAAAAAATAACATTCAACTTCTGGAAGCAGATGAGAAAACAAAACCAAAATCGAAACAAGTCTTTTTTTTCACATGACCAATCAGAAAAAACATATAATTTTGATGTAGTTGTCTTTATTCATAATGAATTTATCAAGTCATTTTTTCTCAGACAAAGGAAAACTCAAAACAGTAGGCTTTTCCTTATAGTTAGCAATGAGCCCCAAAACAGCCACCTTCTTTTTCATCTTGTTTTGAAACACGACTCTGATGCTGTTAATTCCCCATTATCTGCCTCTCAGAACTTCCTGTTGTTTTCTCTCATAAACACATGCATTTTTAATCAGCACCTAAATCATACGTTTATTTTATCAGTCTGCAGACCATGCAGTTCAGCCTCAGTTCAACCCTGACACTTTCCATTCTGGACAAAATTCATGACACTTTTCAGCTATATTTTACAGAAGTGGATGCATATCCTTGTATACCTATAACAAATTAAAAGGACCAACATGGTCCTTTCTACTCCTCACGATACATTGGTCATTGTATTTCCAAACCTTCCAGTCATGGTACTGAGGTTTCAGAAACATGTAGTAATACAGGCAGTTGAAGGAATAATTTTTTCTCTTTGCCATCTCTGCCACAGCATACTATTTCTTCATTCACGCCCTGTTTTCAGTACGGCTCCACAGCTGATGGGATATCACAAAGACAAACGAGCAGCCAGAGACCAAGGAAGGGCCAGAAAAGAAAGTCAGCAATGGGAGATCCTCAGTTCGACACCTCTGCCAAAGGTTTCCAGCTACATCCTGGAGCATAAGCAGCATGCAGCATACCGTGACTACACAAACAAGACATTATACTTCCCACCACAAAGATTTAAAAAGCCAACTTGATATTGGCTCATAGAGTTTAAGGTCATTTTTGATATTTTAAACCATAGCAGGTAGTAAAAGGCCTACCAAGGTCAAGCCCACAGCACAGCAGTTTCCCACCCTGCATCCCTGACACTCAGTTACAGTCCCTCCTCACCAGCTGAGACCTCCCACAATCTGGAAAACTCTTAGAGCAGTGAACCAGTTTCTCGCTCTAGCCATGCATTAATAGACAAGGTTACGTAGCAGAATATGAACCTGTAAGCTCATCTGCACATCTACACCAAAGTCAAGAGGACATTTATTTCACAAGTAATTATTTAAATGCCTTAACTCTAACAAGTGAAACCCTATAAAGGTGATTTCAGCTAGAGTACACAATACCTCTCTTTTTAAATCAGGGTTGTTTTCCATATTAACTGAAGTTATAAAAACCATAAGAAAACCAAACTCTGTAACAAATTAGTAATGGACTCCAAGCTTACAAATATTCTAAAATAACTAGTGGTTGTTGGATTGTTTGGGGTTTTTTTCCCCTCAATAGACTTCACCAGGAGGTGAAAAGGAAAATTAAATCTATGCAAATGTGTCCAGCTCTCAAAACAACAGCAACAATATATTGTTCCGCCTTCTGTTTATGTGTATTAAGGATATGTACTGACTTTATGGAAT
The DNA here is from genome assembly GCF_034619465.1 of Leptosomus discolor. Classification (NCBI taxonomy): domain Eukaryota; kingdom Metazoa; phylum Chordata; class Aves; order Leptosomiformes; family Leptosomidae; genus Leptosomus; species Leptosomus discolor. The sequence goes on along the minus strand of NC_141393.1, from coordinate 76,332,376 downwards.
TACTCCAGCAAGCTGTGAATGATGATGCATGAAATGAAAAAATCTCAGTCCAGTGCACAGGAAGAATACAGAGAACAGTAGGCTGTCAACAATACACTTTTTAGAGGAGAATGGGTACATACCACATCTTCCTTGGATGCAACTGTGCTGAATTCAGTGACGAGATCTCATGGTCTTATATATGTAAGTAGGAGGCACTTCCAGGTACCCGTCAGGCAAACAGATTCCAATTCTGAAGACAGCACTGAATAATTAATTCAAAATTAATTTTTTATCTAACTGAGCAATATTTCCTGCCTCAATTGCAGGCAGTTGTAAACAGTCAGCTGGAGGCTTACCAAAACGATGCATGACAGTCTTCCATTAAATTATTGGTCAGAACAAAATAGCTATTCATGAGGTGATTCTGCCCCTCTACTTAGGTGAGACCCCACCTGCAGTGCTGTGTTCAGCTCTAAGGCCCCCAGCATAAGACAGACATGGAAGGTCTCGAGTGGGTCCAGAGGAGGGTCACGAAGATGATCGGGGGCTGGAGCACCTCCCCTGTGAGGACAGGCTGAGAGAGTTGAGGTTGTTCAGCCCGGAGAAGGCTCCAGGGAGACCTTACAGCAGCCTTCCAGTACTTAAAGGGGGCCTACAGGAAAGGTGAGGAGGGACTCTTTGTCAGGGAGTGCAGTGACAGGACAAGGGGTAATGGTTTCAAACCGAAAGATGGGAGATTTCGATTAGATATTAGGAAGAAATTGTTCACTGTGAGGGTGGTGAAGCACTGGAACAGGCTGCCCAGAGAAGCTGCGGCTGCCCCCTCCCTGGCAGTGTTCAAGGCCAGGCTGGATGAGGCTTTGAGCAACCTGGTCTAGTGGAAGGTGTCCCTGCCCATGGCCGGGGCCTGGAACTAGATGATCTTTAAGGTCCCTTCTAATCGAAACCATTCTATGATTCTATGATCTGTATTCCATGCATCTCTAATTTATTCATCTGTTTGATTGCAAGAACAGGGAAATTCCAGGTAACAGAGAGAAATGACTAAACTACCTTTGCAGACCCCCAGCCACCGACTAGTCTCAGTCTCACCGACAAAGCCCCATCTTGTCTGAAAAAAAAACCAAAACAGTTCATCAAGAAGATTAAACTTTTCACCAGTCAGACATCACAGAATACATGTTCCAGAAGACCAAAAAAAAAAAAAAAAAAGAGCTTTGGATGCATGCCAAAGGAGTAGCTTCAAATTCCAAGAAGACGCAACACATTCACTCCTCTAAGTCAACTTTTTAAGAAGCAAGATTATATATTACTAAACACTTGCAAAACCCAAGATTGCCAGAAATGCATTCAATAAAAAACCCCACAAAACACACACAAAAAAAACCCAAAGGAGAAACCCACCCACAGCTACATAAGATGATACATTCCAAAGCAAAGGCACACTAGTGCACTCATCCAAAAAGGGAAGATTTGTCTTCCCTTTGCCTTTTTTCAAGTGTAAGGTATTCTAGAGATGTAGTTGATTCTCTGACACCATGGGCCTTCAAGCACAGCTGATCTTTATGCAGTCTGCCTGAAGGGATAATATGAAGGTTCTCTATATGTCCATGTTACGGGAACACTTGAGATTGCTGGAGCTCGAATCTCCATGGGATTAGATGCTGGTTTAGAGCAGCTGACAGAAGAGGTACATTTCCCCCTTTAGTTTGGAAGGCAATACACAGGAAAGCTCACTGACTGAACATAAACATTTACTTTAGGAGGAAAATTATCTTTTTTCTTTTACTACTAGAGCATTAGAAATAAGACAGTCTTCCAGAAAACTTTCAACACTATATGGTGAGTACAATCACAGACACCATGAGGGTACATTGCACATACATGTAACTACAGATCCAACATCTTGCATAAGGAAGCATAAAGTTGATCAGTATCTCAGTGTGCAAACCTCTGCTGGTGACATGGAATAAGACACAGATAAATAGCACTGCTTGAAAAGCCAGGCAGATGATTTTCAGTAAAACAAATGTTTCCTATTATTTCCATATAGTACACAAAACACTCGTTGAAGTAATTAAAAAAAAAAATAAAATATACTTAGCCTACATAAGAAGAACACAGGCAACATCAATGAAAAAGGGCTCCAAATTCTAGTCTTTTTTTTCTTTACTCTGTATAATAAAAACTTTCTGAAATTGCCACACCATCTCTGTTATGCTTGCATATCAGATAATGTATCACCTCTGGGGAAATCTGCCAACAAAGTTCAAAGACACAAGACTTTGTTCCTACAGAATTAGTTCAGTCTGAACTTTGTATGAGAGGAAAATTAGTTAGTTACCAGCTACAAGTCCCCTTTAAGATAAAATCTGGAGGATGAAAAATCCCAAAGTCATTGAAAAGATACACATTCAAACAAACAAGCTCTAGACTGGAGTCTTTAAGAACATTTTTAAGAAAAATTGTTTCCCTAATATGTATTAATATATTACTGGTAAATAAAATTTTGATGTATAGAACCTTATCCTATTAGAAATGTTTCTATAGCATTAAAACAATAGCCCTTTCTCTCTTGGCTGAAATGGATGAGAGAATAACATGGCTCCTCCATTCACATTAACATTACTGGGACTAAAGAGCCACACTTAGGGCCAAGTGAACAAGACTTGAAATATGGGCTTAAATTTTTTGTACACTTGATAAAATAATCCTTTATAAAACTGTAGAAGAACAAGCATCAGATGGAGAGGCGGTATTCCACTGGCAATTCTTCCATCAGCACCTTGAGGTTCTTGAGAGAGGAATACGGTTGATTACTTAGCACTGAGAAAGTGAGAGGACAAATCATGGATCCCTGTTTAGTACGTAATCAGCAGCAGAAAAGAACACGTAATGGAAACAGGGTAACAAGCATTAAAAAACCGCTAGCAAAGGCTTGTTATCACTTCACCAAGAGTAACTGTAATACACAGTTTAGGCCTTAGCTGATAGCTGTACAACAGCAAATGTATTCTCTGAAAACACACTCTCTTAAGAAATTATCCTTGCTTGCTGACCACGAGATAGTAGTATCTCCTAATTTCAGTAACACCTTAGTAATGGCATTTGGACTCACTTAATTCATGTCTTAATGGAGATATGCTCATTTAATGTTACTAAAGCATTAGAAATAGCACATAACATCTAAACTTATGTTACCAGAACAAAATTAAATATTCTACTTTGGTTTTTTTGTTTGGCGTTGGTTTGTTGGTTTTGGTTTTGGGCTGTTTTGTTTAACTGGCACTAGTTAGGGCGTAAGTCTGTGAAGTCCTGGGAACTTGCCACTGATTTCCAGTAGGGATGTGATCTCCAAACATCTTTTGAAACTAAAGCAGATGCAGTGCTCTAATGAGGTAGCCACAGGGCTGTCCTCTCTCCCTCTTGGCCAAAGACTGTTCCAGTGCTCCATTCAGAGCAGCCAGTCTTCTGACAAGAGGCAGACAGCTTCCCGAGCTATGTTACCATAGCCTATCTAGAGGGAAGCCTTCTTCTCCCTATCAGTGAATCTGGACAAGGTGCCAGTGCAATTCAGAAGCCCTACTGCTCAGCTTGTCAAGGAGGATTTGGGTCATGGCCAAAGGCGAAAAATCTAGTTTTCCAGAACTTTCCTGGCACAAACTTTGGAAACTTGAAAGTTTGGCACAGAATTATTTTTTGACTGGAATCTGAACTACCTAAATATTGTACTCCTCTTTTTGCACTGCTTTTGTCCAAGTTGTTTTAGAGGAATGTTTTGTGCAAGGATTAACTAAAAGGGCTAATTTTCTTGCCATAAAGTCAGAGCGACATATTTAGCTAAAAAAGAAAATGTTCTCATATAAATGAGAGGTAATAGAGATTGTGAGAGTGAACTGAAAGACAGGTTTGCATCACTTGATTTTAAAAAACTAATAATTTTTTCTACTACAAAGTAGGAAAATTTTTGAATGAACACTAGATAGCTGTATCTGTCATTTCTACCATTTTGTCTCCACCATATCCCCCCCATCTCAAATATGATTATTACAGACGGGGGTAGGTGGGAAGCACAGTAGAAGGGACAGAAGACTGTGTCCCAGCTAGCGTCCTTTCCCAAAATAGCATCACCTGTTGCTGCTGGCACAGGCTGGGCTAGACTGATCATTTATCTGACCTGTGTAAAAGAGAAAGAAACAACACAAAATAAATCAAAATAAAACAAGCTGAATGGCCAGTCGTACCTGAAATTTTATTAAAACTTCATGAAAAAAGTTGCAGGAATTCCCTCCTTTCCATACTACCTGAGAAGTTTTAGGTTCAGCAAAGCCATGCAAGTCTACTAAGCAAAGTTTACAGCAAAAAAGCAAACTTGGTAAATTGAAACTAGGATTTTCCTCAAGCATGTTGTAGCCTAGGAAAAATCAACCCAAGAACTTCCACCACCGGGATCTGTTTCAGTTGAATCTTGTGACCTTCTAAAGCAATAGTGAAATATTGCTTTTGAGTTTTTTTGGGCTTGGCGTATTTTTTGGAGGGGAGGTGTGTAGTGCTGTTGAAACTGCTAGAATTATTTTTCTCACTAGTGAGCTCTTAGAGAGTTTCAGAGTGTCAGTATGTTTACCTGTAATTTTGAGCTGCCATTATGAGACTCACCTACAGAAAGACTTTTTTTTTTAACTCCAAATGCATTCTCAGGATTCTGGTTGATCTGCTATTGATCAGTTCAGGTTTTTAAGTAGTTCCTATTCAACATCTAAAATGTATGAAAAGAAACACTGTTTCAACTGTTATGCAACTGAAAATAATTTTAGTAAATCAAACTATTGAACAGATATTTCAAAATTTTACTGCCTCAGATAATTTTCATAGCTATTAATTTCTGGAGCAATAAAAGAAAAGACAATGACTTGAAAGTTTAGAAATACCAGATATGTAAAATTTTGAATTAATGTTTTTAAATGAAACAATTACATACATGCAAAACTTACATATTACTCTAGCAATGAGGAATCAGCAAGGCTACTCATGCTTAAATTCAAAAAATCTCCCAGATCAAGATGTTAGTATAGTATCAAACTGAACACTGTGTTACCTTCTATAACACCTCTCCTGTCAGACCCTGGCATGTACAACAGTTGTTCCTAAAAAGATTCTTACATTATAAAAAGATTCATGGATAGCTGGAATCTCAGCCATTATTCATTGTTTATACATAAGTAATTACTATGACAAAACCCTAATGACATCAAAGAATTTAGAGCAGAATAACTAACAGGATTGCATTTCCAAAGAGAAATCCTGGATCTGGTCACATAAGCACCAAAACTACGATAAACATCAAGATGATTTGACTTTCATACTTACTGTTTGACAGTTCTGCAATATAGACTAAGAGTACCCCAAAGCATGCTATTCTTCATCTTTTCAAAATTAAATCAGTCACTACCATGAATTTGAGAAAAAAAGTAAGGGTTTTTTTGTTTACAGTTTTTTCCAGAACATTTATCTCTAGGACTTTGTTTCAGATTCCTACAGAGCCAACAATCTTTCCACTAACTTCTCTCAGTTTTGGATCAAGTATTAAGTGATGTACATGTCATTCTAGTACAACTAAAACACATGACTTGTGACTACTATTACATGATCAAAATATGTAGGGACTGTTTAGAATAAACCACCACACTGAGATTTCTGCAACAGTTAGCAACAGCAGAGTAAAACCAATGATACAAATAAAATTTTAAGATAAAAGAGAGTTCAGAACACAATTGCAGCCCTCGAGTAATGATGTAAAACAGGAGTGAGTGGAGTGGTGTGTTGAAAATACTCAGCAAACACTTCTCAGGATCTCCAAGGTAAAGTGAAAAGCGAAATTAAGTGACAGGAACAGGTCAGAGACAACAGACGGAGCAAAGAGTTCTACAAGAGAGGGTCAAATGGAAAGATCAAGCTGTTGTTCAGTAAACACAGAATAATTAAAAGCAAACATACTAAATTTGAAATTTCACCAGTTTCGGTGTTTGAATTGCACCCCCACCCTGCAACATGATCTCCTTAAAAAAATCTAAATAAATCACAAATCTGAACTAATAAAATCTTGTACAATTTACTGATATATTAATTTCTTTTTACGTAGCTGAAAATTCTGAACCATGTACTATAGATAAACTGAACGATTTTGAATATGCCGGGATCTTCAGAGGTGATTATTCATGTTCTTAAGGGATCTTTCTTTAACTTTTAAAGTAGATTCTGTATCCATTTTTGATACTGTAGACAGGTTAAAAAACGTACCAACTGAGCATATTACCAAGCTACTACAAATTTCCCATTAAACCTTGCTTGCCTATTTGAACTACATGTAACTGGCATTGATACAAAGGCTTATTTTTACTATTGTCATTTAGAGTGCATAAGAACTGAGAAAATGCAGAATTTAACAATTTCCTTTTCAGATATTTATTCTTTCAGGTCTCATCAATCTGTACATCCACTACCAACTCTGTTGCAGCAGTAGCTGGATTACATAGCCCAGGTTTACCATCCCCATGTACCATTTGTCCTCGCAGAGAACAAAACACTATATTGGCATTCCAATACACGAAAGAATTACGCACCTCTGTGTCAGCTTACAACTGTTCTTTGAGAGCTCCATCACACTAACAAGTCAACTATACTCAGCACTTATCCAACTGTAAATAATGAAACTATAAGAGAGCAAACTTTTTAAGACCAAAAAGGTTCTTTCAGCTTTAACTTTCCATTCAGTGAAGATAATCAGGTCTGAAAACATCTCTACTAAAGGAATCTATAAAAAAAAAATTTCCTGACCATCTTCAGGAGTCATTTTGGTATCAAAAATAAATTATTGGAAAGAGGACCATAGCCTGCTGCATTCTAAATCAATGTGTGAGAAATATTAAGTTGCAATTATAGCTGCATACAGATGGTAACTAGTTTAATATTTCTTTGTAACTTCCCCTTTGCCCAATTTAATCTTTCATATGTTAAACAATCTCTAAAAAGACTGACTGAAATATGGACACAAGTTGCTTATTTTGGAAATAAAGTTTGAAAGAGAAGAAAATCTTGCAGCAAATCTCAGTAGATGTTGAGCTGGTTATCTTTCATTACTAGTTAATCCAATCCAACGGTAAATGATCATTGCATGCCATAACAATAAAGTGCACACACAGAGGGAATGACTACACCTCATGCACATCCCTATACTTTTCAACTTTAGACCCACATTTCAGTAAATATAGAAGACAGTGAGTATGATCTTTTCAAAGCCTGAAAAAAACAAAGGCAAAAGACTGTCCAGATACAAACATTATCACCAAATTGTTCGCCCCAGGGCTGGATACATTTACAGGCCTCACTGAGGAGCTGTTCAGCTGCACGCTCCACTATGGTGCACAGGAGAGTGCAAAGCAGCACAGACTTTAACTTGTACTCATCCAGGCTAGAAACAGTTAATAACTGACAGAAGAATAATGTAAGTCATCAACAAGTTTTGCTAGTCCGAAGTCCAGGTATCTACATAAGAGGCCCAGCGTGCCTTGGCTCAAGCTCAAGTTATGCAAATCCTGGCAGACTGATCTGCAGAGGTTTCGTACAAGTTTCATTGCAATTCACATTCCAGTCTCTGCTCACTGAGCTCTGCTTTCTGCTTGTCGGAGTAGGGTGAATAGTTCATAGCCAAGAAATTCTTCACAGTTATGGTTACTGAATTCCCTTGGGTACTTGGAATTTACGTGTAAAGTATGCATGTATACATGTGTACTCGTACCACAGGTGTGCACGTGCATATAACACATGTAAGCACAGAAAGGTGAAAGTGTGAGCATCTATCGCAGTCAACATTTATAGGAACTCTGGCAATCCACAGGAAAATATAATTTTGTTACTACTGATGATAAAGTCATGTGCCAAAATTTGTATTCCTAGCATCAGTCTTCTCAATTACTGCCACAAACACTTGCATACAAGAATTTAAAACACTAGTAGCCTCTCAACCATGTGACTGAAAACCAGATTTTCATTAACAGTTGAGCTTGATTGTTATATTGGTTTCAACCAATATTGTAATTTTCAGTGACCAATTTTCACACTGCTTTAGGTATCCCATCTATTCACACATGTGATCAACCTAACAAGACTGTCGGTTCAAGAAAACCAGCTGTGACCGAGTTGCACCTACCTCCAAAACCTTCCCGACCCACTGGTTACAGGATAACTTGTAAATGCCCCTGCAACAGGTGAAACCATTGACTCTTTTGATAACCTGACATGCTAATCCTGATTTCACACAGGTCTGGGGAGAAAATCAATGAGTAGCTTTCATGCTGAAAGTATTGCCTCCAGCAATAATTTTGCAGAACTTTAGCTGGGATGAAAATGCACTGGGATGAATAACATTGAGAATAGAGAGGAGACAAGAAAATAGTTTTTTCTTGCTGGTTTTGCTTGCTGTGTTTAAGCAGGACTATTAACTCCGGTATGTCTGATCCTTGGATCTTCCCCTTCCTCTTTCCCAAAATCAAACAACAAACATACACTTCCTTAGAAAAAGCATGCTCTCGGAGGAGCTAGATCATATCTTGTCCCTCTTGGGCCTCACCTGGAAAGCTGAAGTTAGTGAACAGAAGCAGGCAATGAAGAAACTTGGAAAATGCTGCAGCTGCAGGTTAAATGTGGCAATTGCAACTCTCCACGAGCCACTGGCACAATGTATGAGCCCTGCAGACTTCTGAAGGCAGCAGGAAATAGAAATCCACCTAGCACATACACAGGTACTACCCTGACTAGTAGCACAACAGTATGGATGAAGAACGACAACAAGCCACTCAAAATCTGCCTGCGTGTACCTCTAGCAAGTCGGTTATTCCACTAGGTTATTACCCTGCTCTGAGCAGCACTTCAGTATAGACTTACTCTACAGGTTCCTGGGCTTCAGAAATGAATGCGTCCATTTTGGAAACAGTGGCTGAAAACAATGAGATCCTCAGAATATTTTTTTTCCTAATTCTGGTATTTGGGTGTTTTCACAGGCCCTTTTAGATTAGCTGTGTTCCTGTAAAATTTTTGTGCCTCAAAAAGTGTCAGAAAAAAGACAATGTTCAACCTACATAAATTTCTAGTTCCATAACAATAGCCATGTTTGAGCATAGCCACTTAAAGTAATAAAGAAACTAATATTGCTTCAGTCCTTCAGAGATGAGCTAAAACTGGAATGTCAAATCATCTAACTTTGGGAAGGCGTAGCTGAAAGAAGTATAGGGGAAGAATATGAAGAGTTTTTGTTCTTAAATTCCTCAACAAAAAGCCCAGTCCAATCTGCTTCTTTGAAGTCAGACTAGTCCTTAACTTGTGCAAGACTAGATACCACTTTTTTACTCATCACTACCTACCATATAGAAATACAAGTCTACATCAGAAAATGAGACATATTACATATAAAAGCATACCAAGAAGTAGTGATGTTTCTCTGTAGAAGATTGTGACTGTTGTCAGTGTCATTTAGAGTGGTTCATTTGAACTCAAGTCCAGAGCATGATTGTAGTATCTGATTTTCTAGTTAACATCTTATCTCTTTTTCTCCTTAATTCTTCTGTAGGTATAGTACCTGCTGATTTTTAGCTAGAGCCTGTCCCAAGGGAGAGCATTTTCTCACTTATGCAGATCTTCATTTCTGCCACATTTTTAGCATTTCTGTAAAGACTACGTACCTGCAAATACCATGTCCTTTCTACTGCATACTGATCTGAAAGGAAAATTGTCCAAAAGAAAGATAACTTCACACAGATCCAGATTTAACAAGGTATTTTAGGGAAAGAGGTGTCATGGGGTGGTTTTTTTAGGGATACTTGACAGTTTTATTTGGGAAGACAGAGAAGACAGCAAAGGGACATCCTGGCAAACATTTCAAAGTATGGTAAAATTAGGGCAAGAGTAGTTAGTTCTTCAAGAATCCAGGCAGCTTCCCTGGCCTTTGATTATGCATCCTCATTACGCAGCAGGAAAAGGATGAATTCATATCAAGGAGCTATAAAAAACTGACAGGCATGGAATTTAGTTCAGTTTACAGTGTGTTTTAAAAGGAGAGAAAACTGAGTCCCACTAAATAGAGAATCTGGAATTGCAATCCAAGGTGAAAAAGTATGGTCTTACAATGAAATTGGCATCTAAACCCCATTTATATCAGGTATGATTTTTTTCCAAAATTTTGCATGAGCACTGCAAGCATGATCTTTAAGGAATTATTTACTACAGTCAAAGTAGCCAGCAATCCTCATTTATAAAGATTCTAAGTCATTAATTTTGTTCAGTTTTATTTGTTTAGATAGAAATGCTACTTCAAACTGATTTTAACAATGTTTTTCATTGACATTTATTAGACAAACAAGACCACAGAAAAATAATGTATTATATATATATATCCTATATAAAAATTAATCACATTTTATTATGTTTCTGAATCAACATGAATGAAGGCCAAGATATTTGGTAGAGAAATTTGACTTTATCATAAAAACTTCTCCAAGTTTATAACAACTCTTTCTAAAGATGTCTGGCAGACATATGCACTGTATATTTTGTTTTCAGTGAACTGGTATGTGGGTTTCAATGACACAGCTTGAAAGGTCTTTCCTTTATCTCCCTTCAAAATGTCAAAATGGTCCATGCACAGGATTTGAGAAAAGTTCCTACTTTACACTGACCAAGATGCTGTTGGACCAGAACACATAGAGAGGGAGGCAAGAAGTATTGCAAATGTTGTCCTTTAGTCCAATATCAAAAGTATACTTCACCAAAAGACACCAAAACTGAAGTTTTCAACTAGTACCGATTTGTTTAAGCACATCACCAGAATGCAAGTTCAAAGTTATACTTATAGTCTGCAAGATCTCATGAGAAACATTTTCAATTCCCAGTATTTTAGTCTAAGTTAGTTGTCATAGCCATTACAAAATTTAAGTCCTCCGTCTTGTCACACAAAGCAGGACAGAATGACCTTTTAAAATCAGCTTTCCCAAAAGAAAAAGAACATAGCAGTGACCTTGCATTATTTTCCATTTTGCGCTGCCGTTCACTAGATAACAATTAGTACTCCGGGGTATCAGTCTTGAAAGTCTACAGTGTTACTGCTCACCATTGCCAATCTAAATAAATGCACTCCTTATAGCTCAGCTTCACTGGGAAATGCGACCACACCTTACACTTCTACAACAGACACATTAATCTCTGCAGAGGTACACACACTATTTCACAAAATAGCCTCCCAAAGTTGCATAATACACAATGCAAAGTAATTCCACTTACAATCAATTCAATCATGGAAAATTTCTGGTATGATGCTCCATAGAAAGCACACACAGTTTTTCCTTTTACTACAGAAAAGAATACGAGGGAACTTTGACCTACTGATGCTCAAGTCACTCCACATTTCTTAAAGCATCCAGATACCATAACAAATAACAGTAAAAAAAACCTCATATGGTATCAAAAGATGAAGCATGAGAGCAATTTTCAAAATCAAAGCTTTCTGCTGCATGTTCTGTTATCCAGTTTCACAACTCTGAGCCTATGCAGCTGAAAAGAGCAAAACTGACACATTAAATTGCGAAAAAGGTACGCTTTTAGACAGTTGCACTCCAGCAGCCACTGAAAATCCAACAAGTGTAAACATTGTACACTGCACAAAAAAGACTCCCTGCTAGATGTGGGAGAGGTAAAAAAAAAAAAAAAAATCTATTTTTTTTAAATATGTAACAATTTCACGTCTCTGAGATTTCAGTTCTTCCTTTCAAGTTCAATGATCTGTTGAACAGATTCAGAAATTACTAGGAAGGAATTAATAAACACTTACACGTGATTGTAAACCCCCACTTTCCTTCAGAAACAAAGCTGAAACCACACATGCAAAGCTTATCCTACTGAGAACCTTCTACACAAAAGGAAGCACAGCAAAGAAGCCATATGGTTCAGTACAGACCTACAGCCACTCTCTCATACATGTGGCTCAGAAGCAACACTTATCATCACCCTAAAATATTCTCGTTGCAGACATACGTTTAATGACCTGTACTAATACAGTGTACAACAGGATTACCTTTTTATGGCCTTTTTGTTTCAAACATAACAAAATGACTTGACTCTTTCTCATGAGACACTATCAAATAATACATTTCAAGTGAAATCACACATTTTAATATCAATTACTTAGTGGCTAACTGAAGTAAAATCTAGATCTTGTGTATCAAAAAATAACATATCAGAATAGCAAGTGTCAGACAACAATCAATGAATAGATATGAATTACTTTCAGCTGAAAATAAACACAATTTTTCTCTAAAGGATGCTAGGAGTTGCTTTTTCCAGTTAATAAGCCATATATTAACTCAGCAGTACTAGTATCTAAATTACTCATATGACCAACATGTCAACACTTAAAATTAATATTCAAACTACCTCTAAGCACAGAAGTACCAATCAACTCTAGTAACAACAGCTATTCTTATAACCACAGTGTTTCTATCAGTGAGGAACATAATCACCTTTTCATGTCATTCTTGGGAACAGTAGATATTAGAACCAAACTCTGAGACAGATTAATGTGCAAAGATGTTATGCAACAGGAACAAGACTGTAAATCATGCCAACTTTCCATTTATTGTAAAACCTAGCCTATATCTCTATGATAGTGAAAGGAAGAAATGTAGAAATTCAAAGCAAGATGCAAGGTAAGGTAATTAAACACAAAGGCAAAAGCATTTGCTATTCTTCTTTTTAAAAGTCATTGTTTTTTCCTTATACTTTAGATAACTGTTCTACAATGTGTGAATTAAGTTTTTGGATTTAATTAAAGAAACAAATCATAAACCTTCCATTTCAACAAATTTGAGGACTGGGGATTTAAAATTCATTTATAAAAATGATGAATTGGAAACTTACTTTTTCTCAACATTTGCATATAAATGTTGTCTCTATTATTCACTAGATAAACACTGACATCCATTCTTATCATGCCAGAAATACATGTCCTCAAATAAGAACAGGCCTATGTTTATAACATCACATTGCATTGTTGGTTTGTTTGTTTGTTTTATTTTTGTCTGAATAGTGTCTGTTTCTGTTCCAGAAAGTCCATTAAACTTTGATTGGGTTCAAGATAATAAGGAAAACCAGCAGATGCCACTATCTTAATTAAACCCTAAGATATGGATTTATGTCAGGAAATAAGTATTTCAGTTAACAGAATCTTAGAGTGATACCAATTAATTTCACAGGTATCTCGCCTTTTCAATGGGATCCATTGACACTATATCAGGTGGCAGAGCAAGCTACAACAAAAACAATGACAGCATAAGAAGTACAAATTGAAATGCTCTTTGCTAATCTGCCTACTAGAATATCAAATCAAAAGCAAATCAGCTATATGAAAGCCGTAAAAAAGGCTTATACAACAGTAACTACAACTCCAGTTTTAATAATGCCACTTCTTTCTTCTAAATCTGGAAAAACAACAACAACAAAAAAAAAAAAAACAAAAAAAAGGAGAAATTAAATGGTTTAAGTTCCAGTCTCTCTAAATGAGTTTAAAACTTCACAGCACTCAAAAGTCTGTAAAATCATTCAAAAGTCCATGAAAAGGATGCTAAATAAGATACTAAGTAGAGTGGGCTGTAACAGAGCCTGTTGATTTTTTGACCTACAGCAGATTGCATTATTCTTTCACTAAATATGTACATTCCCTATGGAAGTGAATGACCAGACGGTCAATGAGAATTATTTGACCAACTACGGTATGAGACCCAAAAGATGCACTCAGAGTTGTTTCCCTTCCCCAAATTCCATTTCACAGAATATATTATTTATAGTTTAATGGAGCATTTAACACAAACCTTTTCTGGAGTATCCTGTAATCATAGGATTGACATTGGTTCACTGTATGAGAAGAAGTATTTTTCCAGAAAGTTAAAGAATATGATTAAAATCCACTTTCCATCAATTATTCCTACTCAGCAAATTGCTTAATATCATTCACAGCTGCCTTGCATTACTAAATTAATGTTTACACAGAATCAAAGTCTTTTGCAATTAAATACCCTCGGTATTATGTACTCTAATTTAAGGTAGATATATTTCCACTGAGTATCAAACGCAATGGTGCAACATTTAAAGAAAACTGAAATGGGGGGGGGGGGCAGGAAGAAGCAAATTTCCAGTAATAATTTAACCATTATCTTTCAACTGTGTGGATTTTAAAACAACAAATGCGACTTTTAGGTTTTCTTAATGTTATTATGACAACTTTCACTACACCAAGTGGAAGTGTTCTAGGGATGCAAAAAGGTCCTTGATCCTTGGCCAAATTTTGAATTCTCCAGAAGTGTCCTGCCTATGTATGGCTCAGATGAAACTGATAACACAAAATTCTGCCTTTTTCAGTTATATTTGTCGAATTTCATTTGAGTTACTAGTACCACACACAGGAAAAAAATCCTAGTCCAGTATTATTTAATATGAGTAAATCTCAGGTTTATTTAGATATACTTAAGTAGCTTAGCATTGTTATTAGTAGTCTAAACACTAATTTCCAACACCAATTAACTTTAACACTCAGGAGCCTTGCAGTCTGCAATGCATTTATTCCTGGAGCTAACTCTCAATAATGCTACTGCCCCTTTGAAAGCACACACTCAAAGAGGGATTAAAAACCCTCATGTATACATGCACAAAAACGATCCACTTTGCAATAGACTGTCTTCAAGAGCATGCAAAGGTCTGGAACAAATTTTGCAAGGAAAAAGAAAATTTAAAACCTAGATGAATCTGGAAAACAAGGTCTAACACAATGTCATTTTACCAGCCATGGATCACACTAGGCTAACCTGACAGCTTTTCTTCAATAGATTTTCAATACAACATAAGTGAGGTACACAGAAAATCTTATCTAACAGGATTTCAGGAAAGCATTACAGATAGTGTCACATTAGAGCTAATAGTAAATTCAGAAAGTGAGGATTAGCAGCAGAATTTAAAACATGGAAGGAATTAAGAAGTTGAAGGGAGAAGGAAAACGGCAGCAGTGAAAGGGAACGCACCTGGTAAGACACAGCTTATTTTGAATTCCTCGAGGATTATTCTCATGAGGTATTTTATTTAGTACTCTCACCAATGGCGTGGACACAAATAGGAGAGAGAGAGAGTGACACAACCTTTAATAAAGAGGAAGATGAAGTTATCAGAGAGATGGAAATCTCGAGGACTGCAGCAGAAGCAGCAGCAAAATTTAATAGTACAAAAAGAGTAATTTACTTGGCTAACTTGGAATTCATGCATGCAAAGCATCTGATGAAAGAATGCGGAGGAAAAGGAAGTTGATCATAAAAAGACTATAATCTATCAATGCGATACAGCTGCAAGAGAATCTAATATGACCTGAGGACACATCAAGCAAGAAAAATAATACAATTATACAAGACATTCTCTGGATCAATGCATATCACACTCATCAACTGTCGTCTTCAAGAAAGTGTTATTTAAACTAGAATTGCTACACAAAAGGAACCCTAGACTGAGCAAGAAAACAAAGAGCTGACAATAAGGGAATTTTTTTGCGGGTTGTTTGGGGGTTTTGTGGGTTTGGGGGGGGGGGGGGGGTATGGGGCTGTGGGACCGTGTCAAATCTAAACAAAAAAATTGTTACAAGTAGGGCCAAAGCATACACAGCTCTGAAGAACTACTTTGATGCTAAAAGACAATGCTGACAGAAGAAAAAAAACAAACCCAAACAGGTATTAGCTGGCTGCGAGTAAATTTGGGCTAGAAATGAGAAAAATCCTAACCATTAGATCAATTATGTCTTTCATGGTTTTCGTGATTGCTTTAAACATAAAGCTCAATAAAATTAATGAAAGGAATTACATGACATGGAATTTGCAGTAGTAGGGAACAAAACCTGATGACATGAAAAGTCTTTTCTGTTTTGGTTTATCCACCACCTTGTATCATGTTAGGAAATACTAGTAACTTCTTTTTACACCTCGAAACCAGAAAGCAGCATATGTAGCTGATTTACATTTAAAACCTGTCTTCTGCAGCAGAGATCAATCATTCTGTCCAAAACAGTGACCTCAGGGAAAAAAATGCCATGACACATACAGAAAACACACTGTTCAGACATAAACATTTTGAATCAGCTGCACATTTTCAGCATCACCAGTTCCTCATTATTTTCAGACTATTTGTAGACATCTTTTAGCATCTATCTATGGCAAGAAACAGTCATGGTAAATGCAAAATAAAACTTTTCCTGATGAGTGACTGACCTAAAACTTCATAGTCTTTAACACACTGAGCACTCCTTGCTCACAACTCATTATCTACAATATATTCCAAAGTGTCAAGTAAATACAGTAAAAACAATGTAGTACAGTTCTTGCTTTACAAAAAGGAAGATCTTGGAGATAATATCTACACATGATGTTGCTAATCTATCACTTAGCAGTAATCCCTGGAGTATAAATTAATGTGTTTTTAATGGATACATCACCTGTTTATTTCAGGGAAAAACAGATACCAAAAAGAAATTTTCTCTTCTCCCATCCGCATTTCCTACCACTGCTATTTACACTTCCTCTGTTTTCAGTGCTCATAGTTCTCTTTCTCCCAGCCCCTTCCACTCTGCTTTTATGCATGTTGTATTGGACAACATTTTAAATGCCCCCCGCTCCCCTGAAAGCTCATCCCTCTGGACAGGTATTTATCTTGACCCAGTTCAGTGTTACTTTCACTGTTACCACACATCATGGAACAATAGAACACCAGGTTGGAAGGGACCTCAAGGAATATCTGGTCCAACCCTTCTTGGCAAAAGCACGGTCTAGACGAGATGGCCCCACACTCTGTCCAGCTGAATCTTAAAAAAAGTGTCCAATGTTGGGGAATCCACCACATCCCTGGGGAGATTATTCCAATGGCTGATTGATCTTGTGAAAAATTTTCCTCTTACGTCCAATCAGAATATCCCCAGGAGTAACTTGTACCCATTACTCCCTGCACCCTTTAAACACTGAAATGTGGTGATAGGGTCTCCCCTAGGCTGGACAAACCCAATTCTCTCAGCCTTTCCTCATACGGCAGCTTCCCAGTCCTTGGATCACCTTTGTGCCCTTCTCTGGACCCTCTCCTGCCTGTCCACATCTTTTGTGTGCAGCGGGGACCAAAACTGAACACAGCATTCCAGGTGTGGCCTGACCAGCGCTGAGTAGAGTGGGATGATGACTTCTTTGTCTCTGCTGGTGATGCCCTCGATGCAGCCCAGCATCCTTTTGGCTTTCTTTGCTGCTGCAGCACACTCTTCATTCATATTGAGCTTGTTGTCCACCAGGACCCCCAAATCCCTTTCCACAGTTGCTCTCCAGCCAGGTAGATCACAGCCTGTGCTGAACTCCCAGATTATGTTTCCCCAGGTGCACGACCTTACACTTGTTGTTGTTGAATTTCACAAGGTTCTTGTTAGCCCACTCTTCCAGCCCATCCAGGTGTTCTTGCAGGGTGGCTCTCCCTTCTGAAGCGTCCACTTCCCCACTCAGTTTGGTTTCATCAGCAAACTTCATCAAGGTACACTTGATCCCATCACCCAGATCACTTATGAAGATATTAAAAAGAGTTGGGCCCAATATCGATCCCTGGGGGACACCACTTGTGACAGGATGCATGTATGTATCACCTCAGTCACTATTAAGTTTCCCTCTCTTGATTCTGTGATGAATGCAAACCTTGCAGATATATAACAGTTATATATATATATATATAACTTTATATATATATATTTTATATATATATATATTTTTATATATATATATATATATATAGTTATATATAACAGTACACAATATAACAGTTTCCATCAGAATTTTTAAAAACATTACAGGAAGGCCCACCTTCCCTCACCACCATGGACCTCCAAGCCACAGTGAAATAAGGGAACCATGAAGATTTCCAAGCCAGCAGAAACATTTGACAGGAAGGCCATGCAGCTGGGACTAGCACTGCACATGAACCTGCCACCTATATCACAAACACAGTATGTGGGCTTTCATAGACGGCTCTGCTCAGGAAAACGTGCCAAGTCCAGAACACAGTTTGGCTTTCTCTGCAGTTGTTTCCCTCACTAGTGTTTCCCTTACTAAGGCCCAGGCTTTCACTGCAAACATCTTTGTGAAAAAGAAGCTTGCTTTCCACAGCACAAAAACACGGGGCAATTAATTGGTCTGCTGTAATGTAAAAAGACTCCACCCCCCTGTTTCTCTTCCAGCCTATGCAAGCAAACCTTGCGAACAGTGTCGTCCTCAATTCGAAAAAATCCTGCCTTATTTGCACTTCAGCTTTCATCTGGAAAAAATATATATACAACCTAAGAAACAATTTATTAAGTGTACACTTTGCTCTGAAATAAGGAAATCTTTCTAAGCCTATTAGGCCTATCTGAAAAAGAATGCATTTTATTCATACCTAGTGAGCAGAGAGAAGTTTCTCATGTTTGTAAAATCAACAGCAATCTGACCCTCCGTCTCCCTCCCATTTGTCTTACTGCTGATGCAAAGGTTCTCTCTTAGCAGGCATTTCGCCTTTCAGCTGGCCACGGACATTAGGAAAACAAGAACATTGTGACGCGTACGCCTGTGACAATTTTTCTTTACAAACATAGAGGTGGAGACTGTCACCAACTCCTGAATGATCAGCACAGCCATTCATCCTGTGTGCTGAATGAGACAGGATGGAAGGAGAGACAGAATTAAGTCCACACTTATTATTTCCATGGCTTTATTCTTTGAATCATTTCCAGGAAGCAAAAGTCTGAAAAAAGGCAGGGGTTTTGCCTCTCCCACTCTGTTCTGGATCAAATCACAAAGCTCCTTCATTTACCCAGGTCACCTATTCCGAAGTGTTACCACAGATCTTTGCCTTCCAACCCTTCTGAAGTACTTTGAAGAATCACTCTTTACAATAAATACTTCTTCTAAAGTATGTGTGGCTGGTAAGGCCTGCTTTATATTGAAGGGAAAATGAATTAAAATTCTGAGGGCTGCTCTGCCACTTGTATTTGTTTCAGTCTGTGCTCATTCTATGCTCCAAAGAAACTGATAAAAGAAAAAGAGCAGGTACATTCTGTACTGTTATTCTGTCAAAACTGCATTAGAGTTGAGAAATAAATCTCAAGGTGCATTACTTTGTTAAGCTTGAAAAGAAAATCATATCTTTCTAAAGTCCAGTTACTCTCTTTTTTCTAAAACAGCTTCACATTGTAGAATTGCCCTATTTTTGAGTCACCAGTGCAAGAAACTTTAGTTTTGTGCTGGGAAGAGTTTGGTTTTTTTCTTCTGGGATGATCACTATATGCATTGTAGCATCCCGTGACTCACAAGGGACTGGGATTTTAGGAATTTGTCAAATCCGTGTAACGTCCTGTTAAGACATATAAACAAAGCAACAACAATTAAAAAAACCAACAAAAAACCAAACCCCAACCTCTGCCCCAAGCAAACAGCCATGAAAAATAAAAGCCAGCAATATTCATATTTGGTACAAGAAGAACCAGCCTCCTACAGGAAGGCTCATTTGGAAATGTGCCAGGGAATCCTGGCACCTCTGTCCTTTGGAGCAAAACAGCTGGGAAGAAGGTGGTAAGAAGGTGGCAGATAGACAGATGACAGATAAAGATGTGGTCAACCAAGGGTGTGGCATTTTTCAGAAACATTAATTTTTTTCTGTTATTCGTATCTTCTGATTCATTTCTGTCAGTTACATTATCAACACACTGCTAGTGCACAATACAGCACTTGAACAAGGAAAAGCAGGTATTTAAACTTCAAGAATGCAGCTCTTTAATGTAGAACTGTACACTGAGTTCACCAGATGAAAACAATGTACCTCACAGAGGGCAAAGAACCACCACCACCTTTGTTTATTTGTAAATATCCTACAAACATAACACACACTTTCCCATGCTAACTATGCACTTCAGAGGAGTGAAAGCAAGGCAGCAAAATGATTTCACATCATTTTTTTAGTCTCGCTTCTCTTGGACTCCCAGGCATACTACAAAGTTCATCCACTCATCTCTTCCCCTAGTAGAATAAGGCAGATTCTATATCCCTGAAATCAAACTGTTGCCACCTCCTTTTGTGAAGAGAATGGACTCTGTTTCCTAAAAAAGAATTTATACAATCTAAATAGAAGTTGTTCTATGAATGGCCATGGCCTCCTTGATCATAGAATCACAGAATCATAGAACGGTTTGGGTCAGAAGATATCTTAAAGACCACCTAGTTCCAACTCCCCTGCCATGGGCAGGGACACTTCCCACCAGACCAGGTTGCTCCAAGCCCCGTCCAGCCTGGCCTTGGACACTGCCAGGGAGGGGCAGCCACAGCTTCTCTGGGCAACTTGATCTCAGCCACAGATTGCCAACCACCCCTAGGACTGTGAAACTACACTGGGAACTAGACAATCTGACTTATTCGACAGAAAATTTACCCCATCAAAAAGTAAATATAACAAACTTCAGTCCAGCTAATCCAGCACTGCACACGGTCACCTTGCCGTTTGATCCAACACAAGGGAAAGAGTTGCAAGAGCAGGATGAGCCTTCTGGAGTCAGATGTGTGAGGATTACACACATCATGAAACCACAGTCTAAGGAAACTTATTTGAATGCAAGTGAAGGGCTAGCAAAACTGTAAACATTACAGCAACCTGGTTTTCATCATAGAGAGCAAGAACATTAAATACATGCTGTCACACACAGAGATTTTGATTTATCCCAATTGCTGAGACTGTGTGCTCATGAGCTGTAAAGAAGTGAGAAAAATGAGGGGGGGGGGGGATGGACACCAAACCCAAACTAGTCTACACTCTGAAATTTGAGAGTAAAAATAAAGTATCTGATCTCTTCTCAGCAACAGAAAGAGGGTGAGATTCTGAGGAGGGAGCAGCAGTACGTTTTTTCTCAGCATTTCCTGAAAAGCTGACTAGAATGGACCAGTGAGCATGAGATGTGGTGGTGCAGCAAACAGGAGTTACTGGTGACAGGTAATACAACCTCTAGCAAAATATTGCTAAGACTTCCCTGAGTAAAACATCCACTCTAAGTAGGAAAACGGTTATAGACCATAGAAGCTGAACAATGAGACCCTCCTTTAAACGTGAAGATCAAAACACAAAACAGTACAAATGGAGGAGGAAGAAGGTGACTGTC
The DNA here is from genome assembly GCF_034619465.1 of Leptosomus discolor. Lineage (NCBI taxonomy): Eukaryota > Metazoa > Chordata > Aves > Leptosomiformes > Leptosomidae > Leptosomus > Leptosomus discolor. The sequence continues at coordinate 76,311,120 of NC_141393.1, read as the reverse complement.
TACCTCAGCAGCTGCTCAGCTAAGACTACAGTTAGTGTATTCTTCAGAGGCAGTAAATCCTCCTTATTCATCATTCAGTTTTAAGTACTTCAACCATTTGTTATATTCAAAATCTTGTCATGGGCAAAACCGAAATATACCTTATACGTAAAGCCAAATTTTTTTTGTTAGTATGACTGAAACATTAATGGTCTAATCACAGAATTACTAACCCAACTTTATTACAGAAAAAGGAAAAAAATAATTACTCCACAGAAAAAAAAAATCTTTAAACTTTCAAGTTAAAATTTTTACGCACACAGTTGCTAGTATCTACCCCTTTCCCCATTGTTATGCTCAGCCTTGCTCTGTTCCTCTGCGTCCTGATGTCAATGGCCTCAGTGTGGCCATGGGAGATGTAGAGCTAGCCATATGCATGCCAGGTCTTTCACTGGGAGGAATATGCTGTTGTGGTTTCTTCTTTGTCACTCCAGGATCTGACTGGGGTCACTTCTATATGATTCCCAACACACTTTTACACATTACTTTTTCTTTATTAGTCTGCAAATTCACGTTTTACATAAATTTACTATATACGACATGCTTTACGTACGTCAGATACTATCTCTTTGTTATTCCTAAGAAAATTTTGTCCAGTTCTCATGCCTGCATTGCTTTTACTGAACACTGGAGGTCTTTTTATAATTCTGAGGGTCTCCGGTGTTAGCTTGTGCGCTGTCTCCTAGCATCCCCTATTTGTATTCCACTACACTGTGCACCATGCCCCCACTTTCAAGGCCTCTGCTGTCATACCAGGCCTACATTTCTACATTACTGTAAGTCATAAATTTCTCATTCTACACAGAATAAATATTTGTTACCATTATCTATATAAAAACTAACCTTGTACCTTGCAAAGATATGCATAGGCAAAACAAATTAGGCACAGCCACCTGGTCAGAAGAACAATTAGCAAGTCCAAGTCAAAACAAAGCTCAAGACGAGTTCAGACAGAGAGAGTTTGAGAAGCCTCGGCCCAAGGGCCTTGCAAACATGTCAACACTTGGGGCCTGTAGCTAGCAACGGCAATACGCTATTACAGTGCTACAGGATTACACATTTCAATCCCACCAGCATAACATCAGTTTCGCATTAAGATTAAGCTTAGTTACTTCAGCAGTTCCTGACAGGAATTTGTTCCTAGCCTTAGCTCGTACACAAGCACAGGGACCTCTTCTTTCAGAAACAGCAGTGGACAGGAACACCGCTGGCATTGTGTTGTGGTTGGAGCCTACCCAGTTGGCTCCAAAAGCCCCGCGCAGCCGCTGCTCACTCCTACCCCATCTCCTGAGGGGTGAGGAGGAGACAATGCAACCAAAAAGGCTTGAGGGTCGAGACAAAGGACAGCGAGGGCTCACTCACCAGTTATGGTCACAAGCAAAAGACAGACTCAACTTGGGGATAACAACACACATTTAATACAAAACAACCACCACCATCAAGGAAAACGAGAGATACAACCAGGTCTCAAATACCACACACCTTCCCCTCCCACCCCTCCGGCCTTCCCAGGCTCAGCTCTGCTCCCTCTGCCCCCCAGCAGCACAGGGGGGCAGGGAATGGGGGTCACAGCCCGTCCGGCACAAGGTGTCTCCGCGGCTCCTTCCCCCTCAGGCAGAGGGGCCCTCGCAGCCCTCCCCTGCCCCACCGCGGGGTCCCTCTCCCGGCAGACATTCCTCCTCCAACCGCCCCAACGCGAGTCCTTCCCGCGGGGCCGCAGCTCCCCAGACCCCCCCAGCGCGGGGCCCTCCCGGGGCTGCCGCCCTCCCACCCACGGGCGGCTCCAGCGCGGCCGCAGTCGCGGCTGCTCCGGGCCCGGTCCCTGCCCCTCCGGCCCGGGGCCCTCCGCGGGCTGCAGGGCGGCCTCTGGGCCACCGCTGGGCTCCCGGGGCTGCAGGGGCTCAGCCGCCACCCCACCGCGGGCCGCGGGGGAACCCCTGCTCCGGCACAGCTCCCCCTCTCCTGCCTCACCGACCGGGGTGTCCGCAGGGCTGGCTCTCTCCCGGCCCCCCTCGCTCACCAACACAGAACAGGCAGGTTGGCACGGCCTCTTCTTTCATTCATGCTCCTGTTCCAGATACACATCAAAATCCTAACTGATTTTAAGCAATATTTTACTACTAAACCTGATTTAGCAAACAAATAACTTAAAATCATTTACCAAGATCTAAATTGCTAAAATGCCTTCTATTGGCTTTCTGAGAGCATTTGATGTAAAGGCACCCTGAGAAATGAAAAGTGCTGAGCCTCTAATTTGGAAATTTTGTTTCTCTTGGGCTGCCAGGCACTACCCTTAATTTCAGCTGTTGGCAGTAAACAACTTCAATGCTAGGGCTATTAAGAAACGATCATTCAGAGTAAGCCTCATGGGTGACAGAGACTGTGTTGCCAGGATGCAGTTTAAAACTGAACAGACACAAATAGGGAGAAAATGCAACTCAGCTGCATGGATTAGTAAGAAATAAAAATCTGGATAACAGAACTTAATATTCTGATTTATGTGTGTGATTAAGTATATGTCATTACACTTGAGAGTAACCTATTACACTCTTTATTACAACATGTAGACATGCTTGAGAACTTAAAAATAATTCCTTAACAGTTTTAAGTCCTACTCTTAGAATGTTATAATATGAAAACAGAAGGGCTCTTTCCACCCGCCATCCCAGTCTCGATCATTTCATTCCTGTTTCTTTTATAAAAATCCAAAGAGATTTTGTAACACAAAAAGGAAACTGGTTTAGATATGGTAATAATCTCATGCTTTTTATCCTTATGTATGCAGAAATACTAGAAGTCAAACACTTCTAAGCCTTCCCCCCTACTCCCCTGAATACTCCCACAACGAGTCTTTAAAACTCTGCTGTGGATTTTGAGGCAGTATAGTGCTGTGGCTGTTTCATGGCATAGCCTGAGGCTGCAAATGCTCTCAGTCCTCAAACATTATCCTTCAAAGTTTTTAGAAGTTTCTCAATTCTTTGTTTAGCCATCACGTGAAGTCTCACACACAAGTTTCACACAACCCAGCACTGAAAATAATTAAAAATCCATCTGCCTTTATAAATAATTATTACAGAAAATAGAACATGTATCATGCTGATGGTATTTCTTTGTTAAACTGGAGGTCTGCATTTTGCTAGTGGGCATCGAAGGCCAATTTCTCAATGACTGCATAAACATCACTTGATCGACTTCAAAAAAGATGTTTAATACTGAATTATCCCATTTCAGTTTATAAATGTGGGCAAACCAGTTAAAAACAATGTAGCAGGATTCCACCTGATTAAGTTTCTGCATTTTCCCTTAAATGACTAGAGATGAATAATAAAATCAACACCAGTTTCAAGAAACTCAGGAAACAGATACTTTTGAACATCAGAACTGTTGGATATTAAGGACAAACCAGTGGTCACCTGTATTCCAGCAATGGTTATCTGTGTGTACATACACGATTTTATTTGGATAGAGCAATTTTTATTTCTCTAAATTCACAGCAAAAATATGATGTGAGAGTTGCAGAATGAATTAATTATAAGACAAATCAACTGCTGACGAGAACAACGCTTTTCAAAATAAATATTTGATTTTCAAAGTTTTCATGCTCTGAAAGCATAATTAGCTAACAGGTATTGAAAACTCAGTTTTGGAAACATGCTTTGAAAGCAAGCTTTGTTTGTAGTTGGACAAAAAAACCCAAAACAAACAAACAAAAAAACCCAAACCAAACAAAACAAAACCAAAAACCTTACATGCAAAATTAAGCAAGAAAACAAAAAAGCTGCAATTTTTCTTTCTACTGCACGTTCTGTTTCTGAGTTATGGGTCATCGTGCCACCAGGGTGGACTCATTCTGGTGACCTACACCAACAGGAAGTTCCCTACCTTCAATGCATTTAAAACCGGGATACTCTTCATGATGCAGGTTCAGAGAAGGATCTGTAATACTGAAGATTAATAACAAGCGTTTCTGGTGTTGCTTCTACATTTCTATGTAATAGCAGAATGAAATTAGTAAGATGGATCCGTTTTACTACTGCCATTCAGAACTCTCTTAAGGTTTTACTGCCATCAGAATTATATCAGTTCCAGGCTGCTGCTCTGAAAAGCTACCAAGAACAAAGGGCAACTGCGTTATAGATAAAAATACTGCGTTTTATGCCCCCTTCAAGGCAATGAGGATAAAACATTTTAAATAGGGTGCGTCCCCTTCTCACAATAGTAACAAGAAACACAGAAAACAAGGAAGAAAAGATCTCAGCAAAATTCCTCCCTTTGTTTTTTGAATGCAGTCAGGCATGTTAGTGGCCAGAGACATCAGTTAAAGGGCAGGTTTGTGTAGAACTCCCTGACACCATCCAAACCCTGCCTGAGACGTCCCTGAAGAAGAGCTACTGGATGTGCACAGCATTTGCTGCCTAAGAGAGTGCTCTGAATCAGCCGATAAGCAGTAAACTAGTCCTATATATTCTGGCTGTGAACTTGCCTGTGCAATGAGTGTTTGCAATTACCTCTGTACTCTAAAAACATCATCTTTTTGCGTAAATTAACTTTCTGGTATCAAAGTCCTACCCAGCAAAATTAAAGACAGGAGAAATGTGGCTCAATAGGGACATATTGTGCCAAGTGAAACCATAAATAGGACAGATTTTTATTTCAGTAATTCTTGAATAATTCAGCTATTAATTCACTAGCTTCCATAGTATTAGTATCATTCATTAGTTTCCTGTGGATGTACTCCAACATAAACAAGGTTAGAATCAGGGTCATCCCAAGTAGATTTAACGTATCTTGTACAGGGCTAAAGTAGTAACCATGCTTATTCACTCCCAGTTACTTGAAAGTCTAAATTTTGACTTGGATATATGTACACCCAGGACAGCATTGGTTGCATTTGTAGGATTTGGAAATAAATTTATTTTTCAAAGATGTTCCTTCTGAGCACAAGTAAAGTTTTAGCTTTCACTAATCTTAAGCTTTCAGTTGTGATCAAGGAGATCAGCTTCAAAACCAAACGAAAAATTGAAGCAATTTTACTTACTTGAGTTTAATAACGTCTTAATTTAAGATAGGATATTTATTTTCACATAAAGTATTGGCGATCTTTTGGATTAGAATACCTTCCCTCTTAAAAATGAAGAAAAAAGCCACTCCACTTGTGATTGTTTTGATGTTGTATTACCCCACTGTATAACTGAAGCTCTCCAGACCAAAGCTGAAATTCAGAAAGCAAAATAATCAAGCCATGTCAGTAACTTAGCTCAATTTCTAAATATTCATGCAGTCTGCATCTTCTATGCTTTTAGTTGAACACAAATACTATGTTCTTTTTCTGCTTTACTATTTTGAAGAGAACGTATTTATACGGCTAAGTTTTTTGATATTCATTATGATTGCCCGAAATATTAAATGATGGAGTCCAGGACTTATGCAATAATCACAGTGTTGATTCAAGAAAAACTACCAAAGAAAGAAAACATTTCTACTGCTCTGGGATGAAATAAAAGATTGAAAATATGATCCTGAGGGATCATATTTTTAAACAAATCTCCCTGGCCCATCAAATTAAAGTTCATAATTCTTGATCTTTTGCTGCACATTTCTGCTTGTCTACATCTGGAAACGATTCCTTGAACTTTTTAACTGACCAATATCAAAGCTGTGGCTTGATTTGTTGTTGTAGGTGCTTCATTTAAAGACATTTCTCATATTCTTATTACTGCGGCTAAGAAAATGGGAAACTCCTTCTGAGAGCCTTTGTCAGGTTTCATGCTCATCGGAAGCCAGCTGGTGCTTAAAATTAATTACAATTGGTTACCTTGGTAACACTAAATCATGCTTGAAAGTTTGAATATTGTTTATCCTTATAAGTTTCCACAGCAATTTCGATTGCAAGGGTAAAAGATTGGGGACAAAAGTTCAGCAGAAAAAGCAATCTAAACTGACCCTGCCACTGAATCAGCACCCCTTTCTCTCTCCACCTTTCATAAGAGCATTTATAGCTTGTTGCGTTCTGTTTTAAAAACACTTGAACTTTGCCTAGCTACCCTTAAAAGGCTATTCATCAAATGCCTACTGTTCACATCAGACACCTACTGTTCAAGTCATAGATTCTTAGATCTCTGCTAAATTGATATTGATTTCATATGTTCAATTAAAAGCATACGATAACTGGGTTGAAAGCAGAGACAGAGGAGCTTGTTATGTTGTTTTTAAATAGGGTAGAGAAGAACAAAGCTACTTTCAAATGCATCAGGCTATTCCCAGCAGTCCAAATTCCGCCTATGATTTAGGATAAAGAAGCATCAGAAGAACATTAAGTCTTAGTCAGTGCCTTAGATTTGGCAGAGAAATTTCATTTTACTAGTGAGATGTGCTTTTCAGTATATAGATTTTCCTCCAGGGGGAGGGGTGGAGGTTTATAAACTCTGTACCCAAATGCTAAGTACATTTTGGTATCCCTCCCATTCCTACCTTAGGTTTAGAAGTTTTAAAGGTAAAAAATTATTTATTCTGCAATTGCCACATTTATAGCTTAATTTTCTACTGGTTACAGAACTGCTTCGAAACTCTCCTCAAATTCTGAAGAGTATGAAACACCTAGTAGTTAACAGTTGTGGACAAAGATTCTTTATATTAACGTAAACCAATGTCTGTTTTCAATGAACTGTAAAACATGTCCCTGTAAAACATGAGCTAATACAGTCATGCCGCTTACCTGAACTATGTCATCTCTCCACCACGAAGTTTGCCCCCTTCTCTGAAATATAAGGAAAAAGTAGCCTTTTTTGGGTACAGAACTTTTTTTTCCCCTCCTATAGCCAAGGCACTCCCCAACATCCGCGCCCTGCAAATGCTTCTCCACAGTTGCTTCTTGCATTACACCTTTTGTCACAAGTGCTCAGGGATGAGCAATTACACTAGATTAACATACTCTCGCTCCTTACAGGCCAAAACTGGGAAACAGAGCTCAGGGTTTGAGCAAGTCAAGAGTGTTGAGAGCTCAGATTCGTGATAGGAGAGCATGTAGCTAAGGCTCAAGGTAAGAAGAAAAACAGTGGCTGAAGTTGTCAATAATAGACCTTTTAAGTCTCACTCACTCGTCTCCTTGTCATCACCTCCTCCACACTGCCACCTGCTAAAGCATTCATAGTGAAATACCTACTGTCTTCTCTTCCTGATCCATGTGCCAGTCACCCGTGCTGGACACTTGAAGCAGGAGACATCACATATGTGTGCTTTAGAGAAAGCACCTAGCAGGGCCTCACACCCTCTGAAAAGCAGTAGAGCACCTCCTCCAAATTTTCTGTATTGCCCAACTTGGGTTCACACACCCATCTCGTGTACCACAAAGCAAATATCCAACTCAGACATTCCCCTGATAATGAGACTCAACATAGCCAGATGCATCCATTGCCACTCCAGAAAACTGTGAGGGAATTTCACTAAGATCCCTAGACCTTTTAGTGCCTGGAGTGAGGATAGAAAGAGTACATAGACAGCTACTGAGTTGAAGAATATAACAACCTCCATCAGTAAAAATACCAGTATAAATCGATGTAAAATAATGTCTCTTCAGAAAGTGAAGGATGATATGCAATTAACCTTACTTTGCAATTGAGACATGCATACAGGCAGAGTTCTGGCACCCATCATGAAAGCAAGTGAAAGGACTGTCTTGAAAAGTGCTGTTTAAAACAAGTCCCCTCTTTCACAGCAAGTAGTGAAAAATGTGCTTTTTGCACTTTTCCAGTTACACAGAGAACCGACACCACAGAGACAAGGAAGTCCATATTAGTCCAGAAAAAGCAGATGAAGCACACTAACATTCCTCTTTCTTCTCACATATTATAGAGAAGTTTTCGGGTAGTTCCTGTGTGACTAATATGACATGTGAAACCAAAATCCTTGTCTATAACAAACTGGGACATACAGGGTTAGAAAGTCCTCTATTGTCCAGCAGGAGCAGAAAGAGGTGGGACAGAAAAGCATATAATTAAAACACTCACTACATTCCTTCTGAACAGGAATGAAAACATTGGAGTACGCAGTGGGTGAATTAGGTGCACCTTTTCTTGAAGCGATTCATTCATACAACAGTCTGTTACTGCTTCATTAACTCTGCAGATCTGGGGCTGGGGTGTGCAGCTTTGCCCTTTGGATGCCACTTCATTTCAATGCAGTCTTTCATTACAATTAATATTAGTTAAGGACTGATCAACAAGAATACAGATTGAAGAACTGAGCGAGTTTCAAACATTGACACAGTCTGTCAGAGCCGGTGAAGATTTTTAGTTAAGTTCAAATCCAAGCCTTTACCTAAAACTTATCTAAAGCCTGCCTTTCCTCATCTCATACTGTCCCCACACATCTGTCCTTGGCAAAACACAGCTGTCAAGAAACACAGAATTTTACCCCTATAATACCTGTGCCACTGCATTGCTCACAAATAAAAGGAAATAAATAGTGTTTAAAACACAATCATTTTTTTATACAGCTCTTATGTGCCACAGAATCCACCAGCTACATTGCTATTTCAGCCAAAGACTTCTTTATAGGAGAAGCCACCAATCATGTTGAAGCATCCACTAAGGCAGATGACATCTCAAAATTTGTCTCCACTAATGAACTAAGAAAATGCAGCTTGGGCTCAGGTCTTCTGTGTGACAGGCTAATATAGCACCTCCCTGCCTCTCTGGTATTTTTTGTTCTGAGTCTTATGCTGCATGTATGGATATCTGCCCTCTGTGTGTGCTGCTCATCAGATAACACTAGGTTGCTATAGTGATTGCTTAAAAAAGAGAAAAAAGTGAAAGCTGAATTGTGGAGAACCCTCAGGCTCAAAGATGGATAAATGACCAATTCTGAAAATGAAACTTAAGTACCATTTTTCCTGAATTCAACTAGAACTGTTTATAAGGGAGTATATTCTCCTTTATGAAAAAAAAAGCAGCTCATTTCTTGTCTAATCTTTCTGATTGGTACCTATGTTGGACGGGATCATAAAAGAGAGGCAAGGTGAAACTGAAAAAAAAAATATCTGTAATATTAATTTCGTACTTACCCAAGCAGGTTTTTTGTTCCAGGATCAAATGTGGACAAAATCACCCTCATGTAACACAAAATTATATAAAACACAAGAAAGTTAAATAAGATGCCTAAGGCCAAAAAAGGGTTATTTCTTCCTGAAACCTGAACTCAATCACTCTGTGTTACTGTTTCAGATAAAGATTTATATATTAAAGTCCTTAACAAAAAAGTGGGTGTGCACAGACACACACTTCAGTTTATTAGGTAATGAATATTTATACACTCATACAATTTATAGAGGAAACACAAAATTAGAACCAAATCTCTAATCAAAGCCAACATCTAAGACATTACAATCCTTTAGTTTAAAGGTTAAATTGTCACACAGATGTTCTCTTTGGTGAATCTAAAGTACCCCATTGGAGTCCTTGCACTGGAGTATGAGTAAATATATTACCTAGATAATGCTTCATCAACCGCCATACCCCTCTGTAACTCCATTTGCCCTGCTACGGCCCAGAAGGTAGATGACTGCAACCCTCTGACAGTCTCTTAGGAAGAATTAAGAGCCTCACAGTGTTCAAAATAAATTAATGAAACCTCAGAACAGCTAGTCTCTACTCAACAAAAGAGAAGAAAGAAACAAGTTGGGACCCAAAGTCACTGACATAAAAGGCAGCATCAGCATCCCCTCAGGGAACCCTGTGGCTTTAAAGAATTTCCAACAGTTAGAACAATCACTTGAAAGCTATGAGTCAAACTAGCTGGCTTGCTGTAAGTGGAATAGTTAATATGCTATTGAAATGAACCATAGGCATAGATTTCAGGAGCAGTACCTACTCATAATCTGTTATTGTTTTAGCCAAACATTCACTACTGCTCCACAAACTTGCAGAGGCACAAATATCTCTAGACTTGTATGACATTGGTCTGGTGAATTATTTCAGGAATACAGGCATATTTGAAGACAGTTCCATGGACGAATATGGGAAACTAGTGCCTAACTAAACCGTCATTACTGACCTCATTTCTGTCTGACTCTGTATACCACAGGATTTAGCTGCCTATCACTAACAACTTATACAGTGATCTTCATAGCTCTAATTTTAGTGGATTTAATCATTACACTAATATTCTTTTTGCTTTAGAGGTTCATCCACTAAGATATGCCAGTGTTGGCAGCAGGTGATAAACGCTCCAGTGGCTGATATTTGTACTGAAAGATCAAAACACTTAACTTGTATGCCTGGAAACTGTTGGATTTTTTTTTTTTAGAACAATTTTATTACTTATTCACTAAAAGCTTTGAGAACAGTACCTGCTTTTTGGCAGATGGGGAATTTGCAACAGTTTTCACTTCATCATTCTGTTTTCTTAATTAATGGTGGATACTCCATCTCTCAAGATACACAGGCCTTTGTTCTGATCCCTGCTTGAAAAAACAGGTTGTAAGCTATACAATGCATAAATTACCTGATAAATAACCATCATCTTCCTGTCTCTGTAAGGATAATCCAGCACTGATTTAACCAGGGCATTCATACAAAATTATGCTTTTCATGAGAATATTCAAACAGGAGAACATTCTCAGATACTGAGAAATGCTGTTGAGATACCTGCTTCAGATAATCAAAGAAACTACCTAACCAAAGGGGAATATAAACTTTAATGAAATGAAGGAATCTAATCTGAAAAATACTTAGACAAAATTTCTGGTAAATGGCAAAATTTTTTATCTACTTTCAAAGTTTAACAAAGAAGTGATGATATAAGTTTACTACTTTATCTGAGTGGAAAAAATAAGTTTATTTTACTTCTGTAGTTTTAAAAGGCAGAAACAGTGCAGGTGGGCAGGCAGGAGGAAGAAAAGAAACTATTTGGCAACAAGCAGGAGATTGTAAAGCCAATTACAATTCCAAAACCAAAACCTACTTTGGCTACATTTTGAGTAGATGCCTTTGGGTACCTTGTGTAATTTATGGACAGCTGTAAGTCTAGAAGCAACTATGACAGCCACAGAATTCCATTCCTCTAATGAAGTTAACTAAGAGTATTTAAGATGTCATTTCTTAATCTAAAACTGAATAAAAGCCATAATTTCTCTTATGGGCATTTACACATTGAAGATGAAGTGACTACACAACAGGAATTCTAAAAGTAATTACTTCCCACACATTTAGATTCCAGCCCACAGAGCTAGTACCTGTTTGTTGCCTTTCCTATAGAGAATTACTTGGAAGTTTTTGCATTCTCTCCTAGGGGTGAAATGCAATAGGAATCTACAGAGAACATCAATTTTCTTTGCTTTTCTAATGTTTACAACTTCCCTGTAGTATTTATCAAGAAATATACAACTCCCCATAGTTAGAGCTGCGCAGGCTAAACAGTAGGAATTCTTGGTGTTGATGGAGCTATTGATCATACAAACATTAAAATTATGTCTCCTGTAGTAAATGTCAATAAAACAGAGGTACATTAATCAGGAAATCAATATTCTTGTCAATAGAAAGGCTAACTTTGACAATGTAATGCAGCAGGCAGACCTACTGGATGGTGGACCAAAACACAAGTAACCCAGGTAGTGACCTTTTTCTTTGACTGCTGGCTGTGCTGAAATATTCTATGAATAACTGGAATATAGAGAACAAAAGGAGGGAGGCAAGGAGTTAGCTGTTTAAATCATTCTGTAGGAACAAACTTTAATTTAGTGACCTTTAGTTATTCACTCATTAAAAAAAAAAAAGGAAAAACCACATCACCACCAACTGAAGAAAAACATACACACACACCCTGCAAAAGCCCAAAACAAAATACAAACCAAACAAACTCCAAACTTCTGGCTTGTAATTTTTTGTAGTTCCATGTTGAAGGACAGAGTTAATGGCACACAATTCAAAAATTATTTGGTCCTTGGAGGGGGGTGGGGTGGGGTGTGGGGGGCGGAAATTGCTACATTGCCATCTTTATAATTTTCTATTTAAAACATTAACACTATTCTTTTCTGTAACAGGTTCATTATTCCTTCTTTCAAAGCCTTAAATAATTATTTTAAGTAGAAACTATACTTCAGGTATGGTCTGTCCATTAGATTGGAAACAAAGCAGCATACATTCTCCTGGTCAAAAACAACATCGGTTTTAACACTGCCTTCATATGAATTAGTAGAAATTACGTATTTGAATCCCTGAGGACAAATCCTAGACCTTAGGATATAGCACAGCTTAACTAAGCCCTGCACTCTGAATGAGTATGTCGAATGTTCTCAGATTGAGCACTGGGCTGCAAGATGCTTTGGGACAATGTAGCTTGTTTTTTCCATTTGTTGAAGGACATAAAGTTACTGAACAAACATTTGAAAATTCATATGTGAAAAGTAGAATTGTGTATTAGTTAATTAGGAAAGTTATTCTTCTGCGTTACATTTAAATATTTTACGAAGAATTTGACAAAAATATATGCATTAAACAATAGAAAAGCAGGTACTAAACAGCAGTTTATTACAGGCAATTTTATAATTAAAAAAATACTGCAACCAGTTTTGTTATTTGATCTGAGTGTGCAAATGTAATTTTGTAAAAAAAATAAAACTGATTTTTACAAAGGCAGTGGTCATAGAAGATTCCTGACATTCTGTAACGCTCTTTACACTTGTATCTCTGCACTAGTAGGTTATACAGCTATGCACTTTTCAATTATGTTATTACTATTCCTGATATCATAAATTAAAAATCATTGTTGGAGCCAGGCAGGATATTTTCAGTCATATGTAATTTACTCCAAAAACAAAGACGACAAAAATATTTCTCCCCATCACCTTCTTGAGCGTTCTCTAAAGTTAAAGCGGTCCTTGTGCTTAACTTTCCCACTATAATCTGGGAAGAAAGAAAACCTGACCTGGTCTAAATCTGGGTAATAATATCTAAATCAGTTTTCCACAGTGCAGCTCAACCTTTTAATTAATTTATTTTAAGTATTCTGCACTGGGACAAAATCAATTCTCAATTTTACAAACTCCATGTACAGAATTGTTGTAGACTGGCCAGTGCAGTCCTAAGCACTTCATCCTGTATTACTCCTAAACATATTGATTAAATGAAGACCAAAAGCTGACAGGAACTACAGAGGCAGTGTTTGTGTATGGATGATTCTGTCCATCCAATTTCAGATCAATTACTAAGCTTCTGTCAGTGGATTAGTTTTTTTTCTTTATTCCTCCTCAAAACAACAGATCTGCTTACTGACTAGCTAAACAGTACTGGATACATGAAACAGGCAAACTTATCAAACAGCAAATGAGCTATATGCACTACTTGGTATATTAGGTATATCCAAAAAGAAAAAGAAAATAAATAAAAGGGTTTGGTCTAAGACAGAAGCAAAGTTTGGTAGAAAAGCAACCCATATATATATATATATGTACACACACACACACACACATATACATACTTATTAGATAGGGCATTGACGTGGTGCCAAACACACATGTGGCAGCATTAATAATATTGATAACATGAGTCAGCCACAAATGTAACCTCCCCCTTTCAAGGAAAAAAAAAAAACAGTGAAAAACCCCAAACCTCATAAACAAGCATGTCTCATCTTGGACCTGTTATTTTCTAGATATTACAGTGAAAAAAATAACTAAAAAATAAAAAGCTGTGGATTCACTTTAGGATTCCTTTTGCATGCATGTTGAAATAAAAACTGATCAAAAGTGATCCAATATAATCCAAAGTAGATGGGAATAGTACAACATAATGTTAAACCTGCGTCTTGTTAATAGATTGTATACTGTGGCAAAGTTTAGATTCTTAAAATAATAATGCAACACATCTCTGAATTTTATTCTCCAAAAATAAGTTTTGAAAGTGATTTTCTTTTCTCTTTCTCAATTAAAAAAAACATTGTTTGGTCTCTCGTAGCTCTCATTTTCTCTCTTTTCCTGTCTGTGTTCCTTTTCTCTATTATAGCTTTGGTGCTAAACATTAACAAAGCCGTAACTGATACAAGCCTAGGCAGCTATTTTTAGGGCAATTTTGTCTGACTGTTTATGAGCTTATAAAAACATCCTTAAGTATCTGAAATTCATTGTTTGTATCTTATGATGTTCCACATTCTTTCAGAGTGAAATCCGGAGAGGACTCAGACAATCCCACTCAACTAATAACTCCAAAGTCAAATGCTTGATTCAGCAATAAAGTATGACTTTGTAAAAGAAATAAGGTTTGGAACATTTGCTCCTTTAGGTGCAAATAGACTTCATCACAAAGGAGATTGACCTTGTAGCCTGATCTGATTTATCAGTAATGCTGGTGGTTGCCCCAGTGCTGCTGGAATACAAAACCATTCCATGGCACTAGAAATGGATCTTTAACAAAGATTAATGTTGACCATTGCGGTAACGCCTCTCTAGTTTTATTTACTTTTCCAACTGTGTGGGGACATGGGACTGTGAAGCCATGCAGTTTCTCTCCTCTCCAGTACTTTCTTATTAGACAGGATCCTCCACTTTTTTTTTTTTGGTCACCTACCTTCATTTTCAGATATATTTCCACTTACACCTGAAATATGTTAATTTTTGTGGAAGATATTTATGGAGCAGCAGTCACCACACAATCTAGGTGCTATAAATTTATTTTTATACTTACCACATTATTTTCCTCTCACACACATATGTGACCCAGTTATAGCGTAGAATTAATATGTACTTCATAACTAAAAATAGTCCCAGTTTTGGAAACCAAGTTAGGTGGACTTACATTGAGAACTAAGGTTATAAACCTTTTCCTCATAACAGGTAATTATAAGCACATTTAGCACTCACCTCTCACTATAGAAATATTATAACAACAGAATGTACTTCAGCAGGTCAACAATGAGAATATAGCCATTTGACCACTCTACTTGGCACTTGTCAGGCTGCACCTGGAGTACTATGTCCAGTTCTGGTCCCCACAATCCAAAGATGACTGGATAGGATCCAAAGGAGGGCCACAAAGATTACCAAAGGACTGGTGAACCTGCCCTGTGAGGAAAGACTAAGGAGTTAGGTCTTTTCACTCTAGAGAAGAAAAGGCTTAGGAAGAAACACATCACAGTTTTCCAGTACTTAAAGGGTGGCTACAAGAACAAAGGGTCTTTTGTCAGAAAGAGCCACATGGAGAAAACACGGGACAACATGTACAAGTTACACCTGGAGAGATTTCATCTTGATATAAGAAAGAAATTTTCTACAGTGAGAACAATCAGTCACTGCAACAACCTCCACAGGGACATGGTAGAGTCCACATCACTGGAGATTTTCAAGATGCAACTGGACAAGACGTTAGATAATATCACCTAGGCTCCCTTTTCCACAAAAGTTTTGACCAGGTGATCTTTCAGGTTTCCTTCCAACCTGGGCTGTTCTATGATTCTATGATCAGAGTTTCATCATGTTTGGGATGTGAGTTCAGTAAACTCTAAAACCTGTTGGCACAAAAGGAAATCTTAGAAGCAGCTTGCCATTTTCTCATGTCTGTCCTAGTGTCTCTAAAAATTCCTACAAGTATTTTAACATTGTATTCACTGCTAGTCACTGAAGATCCCATATAACATCTATCAAGCCATAATGATCATAAGCCTCAGTCACATGAACTTAACTACAACTCACTTCAACTTGGCTTTCCAAAGTCATAGGCAGTGCTCTTACAGGAGTAGTACAGAGTAAAATGGAGAACTTCAAGTTGAACACATAATTATGACATTTAATTCATGAAAAAATAACTTCAGTTAACTGGAGAGTTACTACAGCTGATTGCCTATTAAAACCTACATATAAAACTATGAGGTATGTCTTGGTAAATAAAAAGTGTATAATGATCCATCATAATAAACCCAGACCATTCAGAATGACATTCCAATACATTTGAGGTTAAAGATAAAAGAGAAAAAAAAAAAAAAAAGGCAGCAATGACATCCTCCCAATGTAATTGCAAAGTTAAGAAAGGTTGCCAAGAATACTAGTCAAATAACATGGAAAGTTCACGTCAGATAGTAGGAAAGGAATCCAAGTAAGAGAAAATGGGTAAGCAGCTGAATTTTGTAGGGCTAAAAAGGCAAATACTTATGGAAATAAGGGAAGGAGATAACTGCCTTACATGAAGGTGTGAATATGACGTATTTATGGGGAACTGAGGAAACTCTTTAGATGACATGTTCTGTAAAGGAAACATAGCCAAGAAAGGACGCAGGATAAGTAAATTGAAGACCGATTTTAGCTTTCGTTCTGTGCTACACAAGCAAGCTCACAAAGAGGAAGAGGAGAAACAATTTCATCCTAGGGCAGGAAAACATAAAATACCTTCTTGTCCCAATTATGATATTTCCTTCTTTCATTTCATAGTTTTAACTACATGTAAAAAACCCTTGCAAATTCATTTAATGGCCTTGTATATGAATTAATATAACTAATATTACAGAAATTGGATTGTGATGTATCAATAAAAATGTGATTTAATATATATAATTTACCTAATATTTTATACTTTGAGCATTTGCTCAGAATAGGGGACAATAAATATTGTCATTTGTAGCTACACGTCCTTTAAAGGAGTACCACGCATGTATTTGCTCAAAAAACAGAAGTCTTTGAAAAACAGAACTGTAACTAAGATTTTGCCACATTCAAATCTTAAGATATCTGTAAAGCTTCTTATGCAGACATATGGGGTTTTTTTGCATCAACACAATCCTGAGTAACTAGAGAGCACATTAAAATGAACACCAACTTCCAGCTGTTTCTGACCTCTCATTCAAAAAGGTACCTACTTCACAGTCACCAACTGCAAAGCAGTAGTGATTTCTAGGAGTGTCCTACAAAATATCCAAAGAGAAATAAAAAAGAAGAGACAAAGTCCATTTATGTGCAAAGACAGCTTTTTCTTCCTGAATCTTCGTTCTTGAAAGCTTCTGGAGAAACTCACGAGACCCCTTCTATAAATTAGGCTTTCCGTCACATCACACCTTCACTGACAGGTGGATGTAATAATTACCTGTAAATCATCTAAAGCCTGTAGAATGAAATCTTGACTGCTAAAATTATTTTTTTTAATTACTTCATCAAATAATTGTAAATCTGTTAGCATACACTGCAAAAATATTCAAACTACTTTAATAACTGAGTATACGTCAACTGTAGCCACTGCATCTGTCCTGCCATTTATCATAGAAACATTTAGGGCATTAGATTACTTTTTTTTTTTTTTCTTGAGGTGATAGACTGAATTATATCATGAAAGAGTACACTTGTTTTTTTATTGGAATTTTAGGCTGAAATTTGCAACTTCATACCTTCTTAATGTACTTGCATGAATACATGCACCCTGAAGAGGAAAAATATTATGCAAATATATCAAAATATTATCTCTATTTTTAACTTCACTAGAGGACACAGAGGTTTATCAGGGAAGTGAGACATTTAGAGGCTGTTTTAAAACATAGATGACAGTAACACACACAGACCTTAACTGAGATAGGACTTCTGTTGTACATGGCACGGCAGAAATGCACAGAAAAAACCCATCTAGATCAGGGGGAATGTTCATTTTGAAAGTATAGAAAAATAAAGTAAACATCAGGGGACAGCAAAGGCCCCTAGGCAGGCATAGAATAAAACTAGCCAGGGTATGTTACCTACAGTAAAGTGAGATTCAGAGGGTCTGAGAAATGACGAAGTATAGTTTTTTGTACTTTCTCATAGTTCCCCCTTGACTCCTCCAGCTGCTTATAAATACTGGACCCCTGCTCGCTGGATAGCAGTTGTAAGCCTGAAAAGAGGAGTGAAGCTATTTGGCAGAGTCCTAATGTATTTTCACAGCATAAAGGATTTAACTCCCAGATTACCTCAGATGAGCTCCTAATAGGTTATCTTACTATGACATCAGTCTTAGGTCAGTATTGAATCAGGCTGCGTTTTCACCTATTAGGACCCTGTAATCAAAAAGGGAGAGAATTCATTATTAGCAGGAAAAGGGATGGTACTGATCCTGCACTGTCTGCAGCTAGAGCAAATCTTGATAACTATGACAAAGCTTGAGTTTTCCAGTTACAATGTCTGCAGCGGAAATCATATTCCCCCTTAGTAGAAGCTATGTTTCAGAGAGGTTTTCTTTTGATTTAGTTTGGGTTCTCATGACCAAGGAATTAATTGTGCTTAAAAAGCCTGTCCAGACTGGCAAGTCTGATAATAGCTGCAACAACCTCATCAGATCTGCTATTTGTGTACAGCAAATCCAACACATCACACAGAGCATGCAACCCATCTGCATTTGCACAGCAAAGCCAACATAACCTGGCCCAATATACTGACTACACATAAGTGTAAATACTGGTAGAAACTCATCATGACAAACAGACAATGAAATTCTTCAGCATGGATTGATGAAACTAGTTGAATGGGTCTTCTTACTCATTTCTGCATACATGGCTACTAATGGAATTTTAACGCGTTTGCATTAGAATCCTGTTAAGGTTTTTGCCATCAAGCTAGGTTAAAAAAAAAAAAAAGTTTGGGAACTCTTGCTATTCTCCATGATTAGACTATCAAAAAATAGTGTTTTGCAAAGAAAATTTGATTCAAAGGAGAAGTAAAGTGATTGATCCACTGTCATACAGCATTGGAGGCTCTGCAGCACAGAGGTAATGTCTATTTTAGAAAATAATCGGCATTCATAATACATCAGAAGATACTATTTAAACGAAGAATCTCATCACTGTAAAGAATGGTTTTTGGGGTTAACTTGACTAAAGCAGTTTGGTGCTAAACCCAGACTTTTCAAAACTGGCTTGTATTCCATCACAGATAAGAGCAGAGCTCCACAACTCATACCTTTTCCTTATCTGAACTATCTTGTATTTGCAAATTATGGATTGAAAGCAAATGCAAGGTTTATGTACAATCTTTGCAGTTTTAGTAGCTGCCCTGAATCCTTAAACGTCCACTAAATATCTTTAACAGAAAAGAGAGGAAGCTAGAAACAAGAGAAGCTATACTCTCTCTTCTCTAGTGATGGAAGAAAACGTAACACCAAGACATGCTTTAAAAAAAAAGAGAAAGAGAACAGATATTGGCTCATATGGAATCTACAGAGGATGGAATAGAATCAATTTCATCTACTGAAAATAAACACTCTTTGACTGATTAGAGACCAAAGCAGTTATCTGCAAATGACTCCTTAATTTATGCTGAATTTTGCCTCATCACTATTCTGCACTGTATCTGTAGCCTGAGAGGAAAAAGAAAACAAAAGTGGGGGATAGAATACAAAAGGAGATGAGAAAGAAGAAAAATAACATCACTTATTTGCAATATAGAGATGCTTTTCCCCAGCCTTTTCTTCAAAACTATGGAGTTTATTTTGCAAAAGAATTAACTGAAATAAAGCTGCTGAAATACAACAGTCCAAAGAGGGCTTATTTAGTTATAAGCTTGAAAATCCTCTACGATAACCAACTGATTTTATACCTCGTGTACATTTTTATTCAGGCAGTCAGCAAAAAATAAATTGATGTTTGAATTACATTCCCTCAGAAACCAGAAACAAGTCCTACTCTGATTGTACACAACTACCATGGCACCATCAACACTGGCAACGTTTTATTGTTAGGACTAGTAACGTCTACTTTTTGGATCTACGTTCTTGTAAGATCAGATTCAAAGTAACTTAACATTCTGATTAGAAATTCAGATTTAATTCTTTCCATCCCTTTTCTTCACTGATATTTACCCTAATACTGTCTGACCTTTTTGTTTTGCCTCCTACAGCTGCATTTACTTCATGAGCCGAATGGAGTAACAGGAAGAAGCTGTGAATATATCTACAAAGACTAAGTTCATGGATGCTTGCTTTAGTATCACAGAAAAAAACAATATATTTTAACAAAAATTAAATGGGATTAATGCACAATGACATTTTAAATGTTTAAAATTTTATAACATTTAAAATATTATATAATACCCTGCAATTCCTGTAGTCAGATTAATATGCTAAACTAAGTAGGGTTATGCTAGCAAAAGGTCTTTTTAAACAAGTAAAAAATGAAATCAATATGTGTCATTAAACTACTACTTGTATTTTAAGAGTTGTAAAAACTAATAGGTTGAGAAAGACAAATTAATGGGACAATTTAAGTCTGTTTTTATGGAAACATAAATTGATTTATCTACATTTTATAGTAAAACCAGTGCTAATTTCAGAAGATCCACAAATAATGCTATTTAAATATAAATCAGAAAAATTATATTAATATCAACTGAAATCGGAAAGAAAAAATAAGCTTACAAAAATATATTCAAGTATTACATATATCTTCAAAGTTATTTTATTTGTTCATACAATAATTTGTTATGGAACTCTAAAAAGAAGAATGGGTATTAGACATGAAATTCAGGAATCACTGTCATTTTGTTCTGCAGATGGCAAAGTAAGAGGAAACTGAGAAGGCTTCCTGTAAACTCTACCAAAAAAAAAGAAAACAAATCTTTCTCCAGTTGCTCTTCCAAAAGAATAATTCTAATAACTACAAAAATGACTATTTGTTCCTGATGCAGTTCTCGTAAGCCTCACAGTCAAGACATAGAAAGCTGCTTACACAACCTCAGGACAAATGGGTGTTTAGGCCAGGCAGTGTACTCCCAGTGAGAAACAAATGAAGGTTACAGAAGAGAGTTCCTAGACAGCTTTCTCAACATTTCTTACTACTGAGGTGGAAATATGTCAGCAGTTGGTTTCCCAGTTTCCTCAGAAGAACAGAAGTCAGAACAATGCAGCAATTCTGGGGAACTGGCTGGTGTGAAATTTTACCACTCTCTGTTCTAGAGAGGTTATTTTTGAAATCAAATGAAACGGGATCTCAGCACTAAGCTTTCTTCTTGGTGACTAGGACAGTGCAAGACCTAGCAGCATTTAATGTAAAATGAAACATTATTTCCTGTAATCCAGTATTTTCTACTTCATACTAGTTTACAAGTTTATGCAGATTAGTTTCAAGTTGGAAATGAAACAATACTTTCCAGCCCATGATACTACAGAGTACTTATCAGTTGCATTGTTCTACACACTCTTAATAGTAAATCAACCTATATCCTATCAAAGACAACTCCAGCTTCTATAAAAATTTGAACAGCTTAAACCCAACAATCTGAGTCTTTGAGTTTCTCAGAAAATTCATGTATGGTTCTTCCAATCACCTTATTGCTATACTTACCTCTGTGACATACTAACAAACCAGCAATAAAAAAATATGCATTTTGAATTAACAATGTTCTCCTCTTCCATTTTAAGGCCAGACAGGCAGATGAAAGCACAGTTTTCAGTTCGCAGTAAGACAATGTCTAGTTGATTATAATGTATCTTTTCTGTAAAAAGGTCATCACTACCCCATTTTCCCCCACCAAGCTCCTGCATTTAGTTTCTAGATCACATTGCTGAAAAACATTTGAGGTCTTGATAATGTCTCGTGACATCCTGCAGAATTCCTCCAGAAGCCTTTTTAATGACATAGTTTAAAATACTTCACACTCTAAAGCTTATAGTTTCCTTCCAGACTTTTCAATAAACTTGCATTTCTCTTTTTAAACTTGCATTCTCTCATACGTCCAGCTTTATATTATATTTTCTGGCAGTACATTGCACGACAGTGTTAACAATAACTTTGCATCTGCTACCTCAGCACCTCTTAAGAATCATATAAGCTTTTCTTTATAGTAAATACGATATGAATCAGATTTCTTTTACAATGCCTCCATTTAGCTTTGCAATGCTTAGATGCAAGTATTTTCTTTTAAAAACAAATGGCTCAAGCACAAGGTTCCCTTTCACATACTACTCTGACAGTTTAGTACATTAAAAAGGTGAGCTTTTTCTAAATTTAGCAGACTAAATCAACACATTTTATTAGCTGATCATTTCTACAATAATGTTTGCAAAAAAGCTACTCACAAATTCAGTCACCAGTGGAAAATCAGCTTTTCTGAGCATCTGTTGGTGATCCAAGTATCAAATTAGCAACATTGTCAAAGATTTGGCTTACTGTTATTGTTGCAAACAATTTTATAACTACATTTTAAAAGGGCAATTACTCCACAGCTGTTGATTGATACTAAACTAACATCACCTTTGTGCATTTTAAATACTTCAACTGTTGCACCTGTTTCCAATTGAATTATTAATGGAAATTGTCTATTACAGCTATCTTTTAATTTGCTTCAGTACAACTTAAGAAAACCATGCAACTCCTGTCTCTTTTTTAATGTTTACTTTTTAACTTTTACAATTCATCTTTTAAGTTGTATTCTGCTAAAGACACTGGAATAGACTGCCTAAGGAAGCTGTGGATATTCCGTCCCTGGAAGTGTTCAAGAACAGGTGGATGGAGCCCTGAGCAACCTGGTCTAGTGGGAGGTGCCCCTGAGATGGCAGGGGGTTGGAACTAGATGAACTTTGAAGTCCCTTCCAACCCAAACCTTTCTGTGAGTCTATGATTCAGCTATCGAGAATTTAGAGACTTAAAGAAAAAGACCTCCTTGCTTGCATCTACTACTTGCCTTCCTTCTCCAACATGTATTTTCTCCGTACCTGACAGTTCCTTCACATTCAGAAGCAGATTGTGTAGTAGCAGACACCTCTACAGATAACAGATCCTGTAAAGTCTGGCAGAGTTCTGATCCAACATATACCACTGAACTACCCACCAGGACAGACTGGACAGAACACACGTGGCTAAATAAAATGACTAACTGAATTTCATGTTAAAAAATTAGTTCAGATGAGAACACACTCAGAGAATAACAAGGGAGCAATCAAATGCTCCCTTATCTACCATTTATAGTATAACTGTCCAGTAAACAGTATTTTGTGTTTTTTTTCGAGGTCTGTATTTCCCATTGTCAGAAAGGATATAGGACTGGGCAGGCAGTGGTCTAAGCTGGTAAGACTACTATAGTGGATTGGCATAACCATGACTTACTGACTTGTCTGTTCATTTTCAGATTCCAGTAGTCATTATCTTAGAGATATTGAAAGGATTAAATAAATGCTGACATTTTCATTAAGTTGTAGCAAAAAATGCCGTATCAATCCCCAGCAAAGTGAAAAAAAAAACAGACCCAAAACAACCACACTGTGGTAGGAAAAGGTTTTGAAAGGATTGAGAAGTTGCTGCCACAGAAAATGGAGTGCCTCGAGTAACAGTAGTCATTGAAGTAGAAACCATTTAACAGTTCCTTTTAGTTTAGAATTTACAGAAATATATTAAATAGATGTGACATTTGTGATGCATTTCATTGAGATTACTACTTTAGTGTCAACTGATTTTCCTTGTATTTTATGGTCTTAAAAATTATAGATGTTTCAACACTATCAGAGCAGTAATCTCTATACTTCTTATTAACTTAATTAATTTAATGAAATTAAGGTGCTTTGTAATTTTGATTAAATAATGGTAGTACAACTAATTAAATATATTTTGATCTATTAGCAAGCAACTCAAATCATTACTTAAATTTCTGGTAATGTTCCAATACGTTACTTAATCAAGCCTGTAGGTAGTACTAATTTGTTCAAACAAGTAGCATTGTACATTCCCCTCATTTAACTAAATATGTTAATTAAGTTGGTCTTGTTATCTTGATCTTCAGCAATGAAAATGGACATGTCAATCTCTCTGTTAGTTGAGTAAAATCCCTATAATCTTGTGACTTTACTTCTTAACAGCTAGGTATATTTAAAACCTCCAGAGTAGCCAAGTTAATTCCACTCTATAATAGTCACTGTTGTAAAATTTGACTTTTACTGCATTCCAATTCTCAGAACCAATTAGCACACTTTATGACTCCATTTGGAACAGCTCCAAGTTTACAACCATATCGCTATACTTCATTATTACTTTATTTAAACAGTCTGACTTAGACCCTTGCTACTGTAAGGTGGTCTGCTATCAAGTTCTGGAAATATTGCATATATTAAACAGATGTCAACACTACAGATTTTTAATTAGCTGCTCTTATTTTGTAACATTTACTCAAGCTCCTGAGTATTGGAACCATTTGGCGCTAGACAGATATGACATCCTTCAAATTGGACAAGAGGGGCAAAGAGGTCATGGGAATGAAAACACTAAAAGGTCACAGTCAAGTTTAAAAGTAGAATAGCTACAAGACACTTCAGGTAATAGCTTGACAGTGTAAATATGGCACAGAATAGAGAAGTTTATAGTCCATGGAAATCCTGTAGGTTCATCCTTGGTTTTCAAGCACAGAGAAACTCATAAATTTTGAGAAGTACCTTGATCTGTAACTTGCAATCTGCTACCATGGCAAAAATAAATAAATAATTAAAATCATTTTATCAAGGTCCAAAGAAGTAGTCAGGAGAGCAGATTAAACATGGAGTGGAAGATTACTGTGCCTTACCTACGCTTTTGCTCAAGCCAGCAGTGTTTTCTATATTGTTTCCTCATATGAAAGCTAAAGAGATGAGAAAAGTAGGTCATTCAGAGGCTCAGACTTGTTGCCACTTGTTTAGAGGATAGTTTACCATAAACCCATTTGCAGCTCTTGTTTAGCTGAGAGCCAGAAGCCCAGTGGGATGGGTATCCACCTCCGATGACTCCCTGAATGCACAGAAAGCTTTCCCAAACATTTCACAAATCTCTCCCTATATTCAGCTTTATGAAAAGGTATAACTCTGTGCCACTGAAAAAACAACCTGGGGACTGAGCAAGATATTTCTGGTAAACAACTAACTTACTGTTGTTCTTTCTATGTTTTGGCTTTGACAGTCCAAAAAAGCTCTCCACTATGAATTTTGTTGCAACATTTCAGGCCAGTTTATAATCATTTCTAGAAAATGAAGTCTTAAGTTTGCCCTTTGGAAAAGAAATTTAATAAACAATTTTGTTGAGCTACGTCAACATGAAAGATATGAAATATTGCATCAAGAAGCTGAAATGAAACATTTTTATTTTCCCCATATTTTTTTCTACCAACTGTACTTCTCAGTTTGCGTTTTGAGGAGAAAATATACTGACATCCACAAAGGATCTGAAGATACAGCAGTTGCAGTCCTCTAACAGTAAAACTTATAGGTGCCTAAGGGAAATTAAGCTAGTTATTGTTGTGTAGCGAGAAAAAAGTAGGGAAAATGAATGAGAAAGGTACTAGAAGCTTGATTCTTGACCCATTGCTAAGGCAGCCAAGATGAAAACATTTTTAAGCTGGGGATTATATTGTCAGAATTATATATTTTATTTATAACCAAATTCATGAGGGTCCTGGTGGTCAGAAATTGCTGTAAGATGGGCCTTGGTTTTTTTTTTTTTTTTTGCTTTCACACTGAAAAAGTCTACTTCCAGACACTGTTAGAATCTATGCAATATACTAAACATACCTATCAATGCCATCGGGTGCCTACTTCCAAAAAATCACTACTTTATTTTCATGATTCCTTTTTTTAAAAAAAATATGTGAGTAATAATAGAAAGTTTACTTAATACCTATTACTCTAACTTTCCTCTTAGGGAGGAGACAGTTCAGACTTTACTCATGCAACATCCTGACAGATAGTAAAAAACAATGGTAAGCAGGGCTGGGCCATCCCACATATGTTAAGATCCTCCTTCTTCCTGCAGTCTCATACTGTGAGGCAGCCAAAATGGAAAGGACCCTACTATAGAACCTTTCATCTTTTAAAGAGAGAAAGTGCTTCAGGCAATATGTAAGCTTAATGAAATTCCCAGCTCCCTATGAGGCCCATATGCTCTTTAAGGTACTGTTCAGTTCCAGAGTTAGAAGGCTCTAGCACAGCAGCACCTGAATGAGAATCCATGTCCTCTGACCACTGAACCAGTGCTGGAATAAAGGTCAGCACTGAAGAGAGGACAGAGAGGCAATTGCAGCCCTGAAAAGAGGCTCTATCCTTGTGGCCTCTTAAAGGCAAGTGCCAGGATGAAAACTATGGCCTCCTCTGAAGTGATAAAGCATTAGTTCCTTTCCCTACAGAGGAAGCAAATTGTAGCTCAGAAGGAGATAAATGAACTCAGAATAGACAAAATTCCCGACATAAAGGTCTGTGAAATTCATAACTCCATGTGGATTTTCAAGTGATCTTTGCAGGTTTTTATCTTCATACTAAAATTCAAAAGCATGTAAATTTTTCTTCAAGTTACATTTGGAAAGACCTGCACAGTCTTACTGAATATGTTTCAAAGAACTAGCCCGATACAGCTAAGCTTTTAAACACATCATGATCCACATAATCTGAAGGTTTACTTATTTTTAATCTATTTTCTGAAGGCAATAAACCTCACATGAATGCACTAGGTTTTTGTGTGCTTCTTTCTCTACCTCTCACTTCTTCCTAAAAAAATATTTTCTAACTTAGCAACACATTTTAATCAAACTTGAATATGACTAAGGTTTTCAAGAGAATCAAATACCTACTGCTCTTATGAAAAATAAGTAGCCTGAAAATCTAGTGACAAGACCTAAGGACCCTGCTGGAGGTAAAATTCAATGTGTGAGTTCCTGCTTTGTCAGACCAGATAGTCATCATGGAAGAAATTTAATAAAATCAGAAATTGGAGGAAAAATTGAAAATTGAGAACAATTTGCTGCGAGACACAGATATACTGGAACGTGTGTAATTTCTAGTGCTGGTAGAACTCTTTTTTCCCCATTTAAACTACTTTTTTTATACTGAAGACCTGATATTGACCATTTCCCTAAACATATACTATGTAAGTTTTCACACGATTTATGTTGTTTTATTTTACAAGACCTTATAGTTATTTAAAAAATCTGAAAGTTGGAGTGGCATATTAAAGTTTCAAATGCATTAAAAATCCAGGAGACAAGTATTTCTCAGAATTGGAACCATTATAATATAGAAATGATTTTTTTTTTTTAATTTCTCTCTTATTTGAATATATTGTCACTTTCTTAAGGAAACTGAAGTATGTCACAAAAATTCTAATTGGCTACAAATATTTGCAAAGATTTCTAACAGCACACTATGGCAGAATATTGGTTTGATTGCTAGCTTTGTGGAATCTGAAAATATAAGTAAAATTACTATTTTAAACCAAGCAGCCCTAAAGAAATTAATATATTATACTTGTAACCTAGAAACAAAACAAAATTTTCAATGAATGTAAGGTAAGCCTTGACAAGGCAAATATTTCTGACAAATCTGATCATCTGTTTTGCTTGGAGATACGATTGTTTAACTTAGCAATAAAATCTGAGATATCCTAATTTAGTTTTGAGGGCTTCCTATTGCCCCCACTTTAACTGTATTATTTAAAAAGACATAAAATTATTGCTATGCAACAAAGCTATTAAATTTTAACACATCAGTGGTCTAATTTCATAACTCTATACTTATTCAACTTCTTTTTCTTTTCTTTTCTTTTTTTAAATATCATGTGTCCATCCTATCTATTTCAGTGCCTAGAAATACAATGACAGTACTCTACATCTTTTCTGCCAGGAAAATTGGAAAACATAAAAAGGAAAAAATCAGGTCAACTGCAATTTTTTGGTTGAAAAAATACATAATGTAAAATCGTCAAGGCGGCTGTGGGGAAAGCTATGGGGAGATTCAGGAAGTAGGCCAGCAAGGAAAAGTACGCGTACCTCCTATAGATGGTAAAAGGGTCAGGTAGCATATAAAGTGGGTATAAAAAGATCAAACGGTAAAAAGCAATTAACCCCTTGGCACTGGGAACTGGGATTTCCTGACACCAACTGCTAATGCTGGCCTTAAGGGGTTATAGGATCAAATAATAACAAGCCAAGCCCTGAAATAAAAGCTATCATTTTAGGCAGTGAGGGAAGGCACTTCAAGTACATTCTGGGCTGCCAGACTAGTATGGTACGAGGAGAAGGGCACAGAGGAGAAATACTGTGAAAGATAAGTGGTAAAAATAGTTTTCCAGATTTGGACTCAAACAGATTTCTTTCAACTAAAGTTGGTTGTTTTTTTTTTTTTTCTTTCTGAATTAAACACACTGTTTTGCCCTATGTATCTGTGATCTGTGACCTCATCCAGCTCTTCTCTGATACACAGAGAGATTTAGCCTCCATTTTCTGAGCAAGTTCCCCTTATAGAGAGTGTTCAGAAGTTAATCACAAAATATTAGCTGTAGGTGGTTAACTTAATTGACTTAAACATTATGCTTCTTTTACTTTTCTTCCACAGAGAAGGGGGGGGGGGGGGGGGAAGATGGAACAAAAGGCAAGTAACAACAGAAAAATTCCTTAACAAAAACACCAACATTTGATAATCAACCAATCAGAAATTAGTTAGTAATTCTAACAGCCATAAGCCTGCATTTATGGCAGAAGGGTCGTTTCTTTCTTTGTTTTTAAAATCGTTCTTTGTTCCAGGACATCTCATGACCTACACTTGTCAATTGATATCCTACTGTTTACATATTTGCTAATTTATAGCTTTAAATCACTCTACTGCATAAAAATTAGACATTTTGTATAAAAATAATTACTAGATTTTCAGACCAGTTGATGTTTTATAGTACAGAAACTCTTTATGAACACAGGATGAAGGTGATTGCTTTTCTGTAAGGCAAATTAGACATTCAGAAGCTGTTATATAAATGCCAATCTTATCACAAAACTTCAACTGGTATAAATGTGCGCAGCCTTTTTGAAATTAGTGAAACTTCATTGATTTCCACCAGTTGAAAATCCAACGTGGTTGTATGCAAAAATTCACAACTTTTTTCAGTATAACTTAATCTCTTACTACATAGAAAAACTTTAATATTTTGTTTGAAATTTTGTTTATAGGTACAAGATTCTTCTCTGTCAACTACCTATCTTCATACAGGTGTAACAGAAATTAAGAAAATAAATTAAGTACTATGAGCCTGAGGGCATTTAGAAGGTGCATATAATCTGTCTGCTACTCAGTTTTCTCTCCCTCACATAGTTGTTCATGTTTGGCCATACCAGCTAGCCTATAAAATAGTGCCTTGAGACACTGAAATTTCATGCAGTAGATTCCATGAACCAGGTATTGGTAAGACCCAAAGGTATTGTCCCTTTGTATACCCCTTTTTACTGTTATGGCTTCAATTTTGAATTGTGCTCACTGAATTCCATGTAATCATCTCCATCATCTTCTGTGGTACTGGTCCAAGCCCTGGTAGAACAGCCCTCTATGTATTGTCAACAGAGGAAATGGAGACTTATGAATTCTACAAGGATTAAGAGCGGTGGGAAGGAGAAAAGAAAGATAGAAAGATACAGAAAGACATAATACAAAAGGAAAAGAGAAATGAGGAGGAAAAAATCCCACTGTGATACAGTACCATATAAAGGACAATGAAGTTACCTGTTACATACTAACATGAAACTGCTGCTCCACCAAAAAAAAAAAAAATTCCAAAAATATCCCAAAACCCCACATAAAAAAAATGCTGCCAGCTGGAAATGAATGATTGCTTACTCCAAGCAGGTAAGATCAACATTTCGTGCAATTTCAAAATAGAAAGCAACACTTGACATGTATCCGTGCTAGGTGGCCTGAAAAAACACAGAGACTGGTACTTCATGCAAAGTTATGAAGTGCTTCTCTAGAACACTGATCCCAAAATCAGTCCCTGAGGAACACTACTTGTCATCAGCTTCTTCTCCTGAAGGCAATACCCAGCCACATTTTACATTCCTTTTAAGTGCTGTACAAAAACACTCTGTCAATGAAACATCATATCCAATTCTTTACTCCAGAAAGATAAGATCCCTTTTGATTCCACAAACTTCTATAATGAACTCTAAAATAAATTGTTTCCTGCTAGGTCAAAACCTCATATGAAGACATGTGTTTGATAAAGCATTAAAGAGTATTAGGAATATCAGGATCCTACCACTCTTCACAGTATTTGTTCTCCAAACCATATTCGAGAAGCTAAGAGTTAGGAAATCCTGACCTCCTATGGCCTGAGAATATAGTGTGATTCCTTTCAAGATCGAATAAAGTATGCCATTAGAATATAAGCTCCACCTTTGGGTTGCCTCCAATTAACACTTCTGTTCTGAATTCAACAGCTTCCTAGGAAGCAGGGGAAGACGACAACAAATGGAAAAGATCATGCAGTAAAGGATCAAATAAAGCTTAAAAAGATACATATCTTACAAATATGTAAGCTTATTTGAAGCTCCTCCAAATAACTCAGAGCCATACTACTTTGTGAAATCCTGCATGAAACTAAGACTAATTTGTTTGAAATTTATATTTTTGATTTGTATTATGTAAGCATACTGATACATAATGCAAAACAGCTTTCCAGTGAATATTTTAATCTGAGACTACACTGTTGCAGTAAATTGCATCAACACAACTCTGATACCATTAATTAAAAAGCAGTTATCTGTTCTTCCACTGTACCCTTAGGGGCAGGCAGCAGCCAGCATGATATTGATTTTAAACTCAGCAGACCAAATGAATGTATGTGCAAAACTGACCATGAAGCTGCATCTTGATGCGAAGCATTTTGGATACAGGTCTGGAAACATACAGGCAGGAAACTCATTTTTGCTCCATTTTCAGTTGGTTTGTGAGCCAATGGATTTGTAGGTAAAAATTGTAGCTTTGGTGGTGACTGTACCCACTAGTATGAATAAAAAGACAAGCTGGGATGAACTATTTTCTCCAACTACTGTTCTCTGTGTATATTTTCTACTTTCTCTTATCTGATTGCCCTAAGGAGATTAGTGATTATAACAGCACTGTATTCACATTTCAGCTGCCATTCCCTTCTCTTCCCTCAGAGATATTTCAACAGCTAGTGGACCATTCATATCATACCAAGCAAGCAAGCTTGCTTCTCCTTAGAATTTACTACTACGAAGACAAAGCTACCTGGCATTTGCCACATGCAACAGACCATGTATGAAACTCATGTCTCAGCTAAGGAGCAAAAATTTCCTCCTGTGTGCTGGTGATTGCTTAAAAAGCCTCACTCAAATTCCCAGGACAGCATTAACATGCGCTTTGAGAAACCAGTTAGAAAATAAAAAAGGGAACAGACATTATCATCTTTCCATACTTGGTCTTACACTGACTTTTTCACTGTTTAAAAATTCTTTTGGGAGTATGAGACAGTCCTGCTGAAGTTCTCATTCTTATAACTACTATATCCATGATTCCCGCCCCCCCATGCTGTTCCACTTCTCTCCCCACAATACCTCAAATCACGCCAAATCATTCTCTTTTCTATGACATTTCATATAGACACTATATGCTGAAGATAAGTAAAGCAATGCCCATTGTGAATAATAAAGCACATATATCCCTAGTGACATGAAGATAAATTGAGAAAACCCCAAATTCAATCACAATTTTGGCACAAAGGCCGAGGTGTTCCTATCACCTAGACTGTAAGACTAATTTCTTCTGATAAATTACTTTTCTACCCCCTAAATTTTCTCTGCTTTTGGAATGACTTCTGTAAGCCATCAGAGGGTATTGATGCTACTAGATTAGGAGATTAGTAACCCTAATTAATTCTGCCATAATGAGAGACAATGTCTTCTCCAAAGAACATTTCAAACAGAAATCTAAGTGCTCTGCACCATCCTTTGAAGGAAGGCCCTCTTCATTCCCTACTGACTATGACCATAGATGATGTGACAGGTACTCAAAACAAAAGATTTAAATACCATTCGCTGCTGCTATTGAAAGACTTTTTCTCCATAATTTTTTTTTTTTACAACCACAACTAAGTAGACTGAGACCTCATGACAAGGTTAAGCAACTGCAGTCCACAAATGGTCAAAAAAATACCTTAGCTGATTAGAAAAAAAATCCTTTGAACTGGTGATCATAGAAAAGCAACAGAGCTAAATCAAAGTTTGCTTTCTTATATTCTGGGGGTGGGGGAATTCCTTTTTAATGTCATTATTGCTAGGTAACAAACCAGTTGGTCTAAGATAGACAGAAAGCTCCCAGCTTTAGAGCTAAGTCCATTCCTGAATGAGTAAAAGTATTTACCACTATAAATCATGCTCAGCTTTTAGATACAGTGCATACAATATTTTCATCAGTGATAAGTTTTATATTTTGAAAAATTTCTCTTTCCCTGACAAAAGCTCTTCATTCCATGGCTTTTAACTGCCTACAATTGCTTCCCCTGTTCAGGGTTGTAAATAATTGGAAGTCATGATGACCTTGCAAAATATTTGTCATCTGTAATCTGAGATACGTAATCATAAAATAAAGAAATACATTACCAGTTTCTAATGTGAGATTTGTGGATTAGCAATTCTTAAATTTTATTCTAGAGTGAATAAACCTGTAATTGCACAGTATAATCTGGCAGGGATCAATTAGGAAACACAGTAGGAATACATGTTACATTCTAATGTCATATACTACTTTCCAAATTATGTTATATTTCTTCAGAGAATTCAGACAAAAAAGCATCTATGCTTTTTTTTTTTTTTTTTCTGTTTCAAAATATATTTTGCTTTTATATGTATTTTGTATAAAGGATTTTCCCCCACGGTTATCCTTGTATTGCTGCAAAATGACAGCTATAATTATACAGGAGAACCTTCCCCCCTTTCTGAAGGACAGAAATTACAGCAGGATACAGTGTGAAAACCAGTCAAACGCTTGTTTAAAACTGTTTGAATGCTTTGCAAGTGAGGTATTTTTCAGCTGGGGCTCTTCTTTCAACCACACAGAACAATGGCTCATATAAATGCAAAACAGATATGAGAAACAGGCAGCATGGTTTCCCCAATCTAACGCTATTAACCATCTGACCCAATATTGGCAGGATGCATCGCTAGAACGTCACCGCTCCCTCTGACAGAGAGAGCCCAAGGACCAGGGATCGTATCGTGAAAGATAAAGGAGCAAAACAAAAAGTGTATAATAAAGTCCTCTGTGTTCTTAGGCAAAGAAATATATTGCAATAAAACTTTTAAAGCATTTTTTCCTGCATTACAGAGCTTGCTTTTTACACAAAGGAACAAGGAGGACAAAGTCTTCACACACACACACACACTCTCACACAAAACCTTTAAAAAGGTCTTTGAAAAGCTTTACAGTTTCTACAAAGAGGCTTCCTGCAGCCCTTTGAGAAGGCAAACAGTGCTTTTAAGTGCTATATTTTTATTCTTTTCAACTTGTAGATAAAATGCAGGTCTGATGGAGAACATCCCCCACATGCACCAGTTTTGCAAGGGGAGCTAAACTTATCTCACTGATAGCGTCATAAGCATGCAGTGGACAGGAAAACATATGTCACACTCTCACCACAGTAAAATGAACACGGTAAAACAAACACTGTCAAGTCTGCAGACATGAGGACAGTATCAGTGACAGTACCGTAATCACACAGGCTCCTTACATATGAAAAAAAGACTTATGCAGATTCTTATAAGGGTGGGATTAAACACCTCCTTAAGACCTCTACTAAGGATATTTTTTTCACTTAGTATCTAAGGTACCAGAATTTAATCTCTGATCTCAACAAAATCAAGGAGTTTCCTTCCAAGGACATAACTTTTTGTTGTGACCTTAGTTTCTCTGAATACTTCCATTCATGTCAGTGGAAACTTCTCCTTGGATGGGAAAATATAGTAACAGACGTCACATCTAAACACAAGCAAACATTTCAACAGTACTTGCAGCCGGAACTTGCAGTTGGGCACTGTATTCCACATGCCAGATTGCACTTGCAAAATCCTGATTATCGTCTTTGACAGTAGAGCATTACGAGAGGTACTGAAAATGTTTACTCATTTTTTTTTTCCTTCTGGCCAGGCAGTATGGGTGACGGGCTACATTCAAGTGAACACCTAGCCATTAAGGAAAAACCCAAGTGAACACCTAGCCATTAAGGAAAGTGTGGAGGCTATCACATCCCGTACTCTATCACACAGAACTCCTTTCTGTAGTCTACAGCAGGTCTGAGCTGGAACTGAGGGAAGGGTTCAACAAATATTTCATGTCTATGAGCCTTATGGTGGTGTAAACTTAAACCACAAATTTCTGCTACTTTTACTAGCTCTTTGTTTCAACAGGGAGTTAGGCTGCACTTTAGTTTACAGGGAGGAGATTATGGTTCTTAACCCTTGCTATCCATTACAGGACAAAACTCACCAACACCTATGTATTCTGCACGATTCGTAGCATGTATTTTTTATGAACACATGCCTTCAAGCCTGTTGATTTTGCTGAAAAAAACCATACATTCGATGTTTAAAATTTTAGCTTACATTTAGTTCCATGGAGATTTGATCCATATCTCCGTTCTGCACGGTGTCTTTCACTGAAAAAATATATATTGGCTTTTCATTTACTGTTCTCCATAAGAACCATGAAATAGCCTGAGAAGCCTTCATTTAGTTATACACCTGTATTTGCAACTGCAGAAAGTAAAACAACAAACCCATGAAAAATTATTGAATAAAGTATTTGGGGGAAAACAGTTGCCTGATCTCCGCCACTGGCATGCATGTTACTTAACACAATTGCAAGGCAGAGCAGGAAATCATAGAAGGTGACAGATTAAGAATTTTTTAATTGAGTTTAAATTCAGTAACATTTTCTGAAGAAACCAAAAATAGACTTCATGTGCTAGTCCCAGTGGCAATTATCCAAGTTTAAAATCAAAGATTATTAACATATGAAAATACATCATATCAAGGGATAACTATGCCATTTTAAACATGATCATCTCCAGCCTGTATTTCCACCTTATGTAATGCAAGTTACCCACTAACTGATTAATCTTTAAGACCCAATTCCAGTTTCAGCTCTAAGGGAGACATTTCTGAAGACATTTTCTTAACTTATTAAGGTAAATATGATGTATGGCATTAATCTAACAAGACACGGAATTATTTTAGGCATGCAGGAAATGAAAGTCAATTTCCAAATGTATCAAAAATGCATGCAGGTTAAAACTTGCACAAAACTCACCTTGGCAAAGGCTGAAAATCAGTTACTCAGCTGATCTGGGAATAGGAAATTAAGCTGGTCAATTATTAGAATCCTTTCCTGAAAAATCTACAGAAATAAGCAAAGTAAAACACTCAACATTCTTAAAACACAGCTATCATTCTTATAGAAACATTTAGTTGTGTGACATCTTAATATTCACATTGTTATTTAGAGTCATCTGGAATTAATCCTGCATATTAAAGTGGAAAGTATCTGCAAGGAATTTATTTATTTCTCTGTTTTATTTTAAAAGTCTGCCTCTAAGCCTAGACCTGTTTCAGAAATTCTAAAATCTTGAACATAGCATATACAGCTACTGTTCTAGAGATGCATAATACTTCTCAGATAGAGATAATATTTTAGATTTTACTAGCAAATGCAACAAAGTTGTAACTAAACATTTTTTAACACTTTGGGTGATTTTCTCACAATAAATAGTGAAAAAATTGCTTTTACACTTGTTTACAGCACAAGGACTGCAAAACTTTGCACTCATAAATCTAATAAAAATCTGACAAAAATGAGATAAAATAAAGAAAAATAAATCAGCGCACTGGATCAAACGAGAGCAAAAGAATGACAGACTTTGACAAGAGATGGATATTAGACTACATTTTATTTACTACACACATTTGCATTGTGCATAAGTTTTTTATATTTACCAATCTACTGTTTGCGTACTGACTGGTTCCTACACTCTCATACTCCACTGCACCGGGAGAGCAAATACTTGTACACTTACCCTTTGAAAGAGTACTCACATTTGCAGAGAACCTAAAAGTAGATGTCTTCATTGAAACTGCAGCATGTATTACAAATGGTAAGATGGGGCCGTATGCCACTACCTATTCCACCGGGCGCAGTGGCTTTCACCACAGCAAATTGATTATCCTCTAGTCTGCTAGGCATGAAAGGGTCGTGACTTTCTGCCATAAATTTGTGCCCTCATTGACTTCTTACTTTTATTTCTACGTTGTGCCCGAGTGACCTTTATATACTGGCATATATCAGGCAGCTGTGAATCTCCATCATTTTTCCTTTTTGAATTAAAATTTTGGCTATTCTCCAAATAAATATCTATTTACATTTTAGGAGTCCATGAAAT
This sequence comes from Leptosomus discolor, assembly GCF_034619465.1. Classification (NCBI taxonomy): domain Eukaryota; kingdom Metazoa; phylum Chordata; class Aves; order Leptosomiformes; family Leptosomidae; genus Leptosomus; species Leptosomus discolor. Next base: position 76,274,934 of record NC_141393.1, on the reverse strand, counting down.
CATTAAAGATATACTTAAGAATCTGGGCATCTCCTTTCCTTTCTCTCATTCTACCACAGTCATCCTCAGGCTACCAAAACAAATTGTTTCCTAGTTCATATGTGTCTTTTTCCAGATAAGAGTCAGTGAACTGTTGTGACACAATAAACTCAAAGCAGTGGAGTGTCCATAACATCATTCATATTCTTGATGAGTTTCAGATTAAAAATTTGCCAAATCATTGCTTGTCTTGCCTTCTCTTCTCCTCTGCTTGCCCCATTTGCCAGTTTTGCCTGCGGTCTTCAGTAGAATAAGGGGAATTTGCAATATATCAGACTAATACGACCCTGCACCTGTATTTCATCAGGACCAGCCAAATCCCCACCTTGAAGCTCAGTGGGGCATTTTTTATGCACAACTTAGTGAAGTTACTCATTATCTTATCAATAAAAAAAGACGAAGGCAATTTTTGGTATAACTAGCACCAGAATAAATTATCACATACAGAAACATGGTGGTAGACTTCTGGTAAATCTAAAGACAGCTTCAAAGACAATCTTCAAAACAAAACCAGATAGAATGTCTGCACTGGTACTCTGATTCAAAAAGCGATCTTAGGTACATAGTTGCTTATGCATATGATGTTACAAATTATTCACGTGTAAAACTACTCTTATTCCAGAAAAAGTGTCTTTTTACTGATTAATATAATGTACTTTCAAAGTAGCTTAAATTTAACACAGTAAGGTGACAAGAATATGGATAAAGAACTAGTATACTTTATATGTGCATCCTACCAAAGTTCATACTCATTTGTACGTTTAAACAAGCTCTTATACAGTTGCAACTTAATTCATCTTCAAGGAGAAGGAAGAAACAGTAACCAAAGGATGAATCTACAATAGGCATTAGTGCTCTGCAGTGAGACCACAGCTGGATGCTGCTCCTGTGTCTGTGCGATGCGCATGCAGGTACTTGTAGAAATGCAATATCTGAATCTCGTGCATCTACCGAAATGCAAAGTTGTTCTCAGCTCAGCTTCCCAGAGGCCCTGATGAAAATTCATATCATCTCTTAGCAAGGCCTTCTCTATTTGCTCCTTTTTATAGTGGCTGTGCTGCTGGATGTATCTAATTCAGTCCAGGGACTGAACTAGATTTTAGTTCAGTTTAGAAATCAAGTCAGATTTTATTACATACATTTTATCGAACTGACACACATGGATACACACCATCACCCATGTAGCAGGAAGTTTATTCTGCTTGCAGGGTGATCACACAAGAGCTGTTGCTATTACATGCCCTATTATTTGACAAACCATCTCATAAAGTGTCCAGTCACAATCGTTATTAAGTTACATCATTTCAGCCTTTGGTATGAAGATGAGTGATTTGTCTTGTTTGGAAACTTGCAGGAACGAACTTAAAAACCTGCTGAATGAAGATTCATTCAACCCAAAAATAACAACAACAAATCCCTCATTTTTCAATCTTATCTTTCTGGAGTGTTCTCAGCTACGTGATCCCATAAAAGAACAGTGATTTACAATCTCAGAAGAAAACAGAAGTATGATCAACGCCAGTATATGTGTGGCCATGTATATTCGCGTAAAAGGCTGTCTTCCTGTAAGTACAGTACATTCAGCAGTATATCAGAAGGAAAACCGTGTCATAATGAATACTTCATTTTTTTCATCTATTTATTCTAAAGACCATTCAGCACATCATTGGATGCTAAAACTAAACTCTACATATCCAGAAAATATAAGTGACCTTCCCATTGTTTTCTCTAGGAATTTATGAAGGCACATGTCCACAAACACAGAATTCAATGTAAAATGGTGATCTCAAGTATGAGACGTAGTGAATTAAGAGCCATAAATTCCCAGTTCCGAAGTGTGTATTTAAATACACTGTTTTATTTTATAGGAAACCACTTTCCAAATTTAATATAAAATCTCTGAAAAGTGCTTGGTTTTGTGCAGCTTTTCAAACCTTCTATCTCAATGGCAAGTGAACCACTCTCAGAAAGAATTTTCAGTAAGTGGTATCAAGTGGGCACAAAATACCCGTTGACCCTGAAAGCAAGAAAATGGAAACAGTCACTTCAAATGATGTAATTTGTATTCTACAATACTGTTACAGTGAATAGCATCCAGCTAATCTGTAAAACTCTCAAACCATTATAATTTACCTCATGAAACATTGTCATTGTCAGACGAAAAATCTGTGATACTGGAGGAGCACTGTATATTCAGCTTTTATACAACAGTCAAGAGATTTCTGAAATGCTCTTAGTAATGTAGCCTCCACAAAAATTCTCAAGGTAAAGATATAGCTTATACTGTTTGCACAGATCACAACAATACGAAAACACTTCCAGAAAGTGAGTGACAGCAATTTAACAACAATGCATTTTTTAAAAAAATCTTTAGAAATCCTTCATATGACATCACCCAAAAGACTTAGGTAGCACAGAAAACCAAGGGTTGGATGATAATTTATGTTTTACCTAACCAAAATACAATAGAAAATAATCTAATGAGTCAAAACAAGCAAACAAAAAGCCACTCTTCCTTAGCGCTGATCAGCAGAACTAGAAACTCATTATACACAAATGGAAGGAACAATCTTATTTCTTGCAGACATCAGTGGTATAAAAAAAAAATTCCAAAAGCCCCAAAACTGTTCATATTTCATAAATCTATGTTAGAGGCCATGAGCGCTTACTACCACTTACAGTCTTGTAACATAATCCTTCCTCCACCTGTCAGAGAAGTATTGAGCATATCGTTATGTTAGCAGATATATACTTATAATTCCAACCTAGGTATGAATGTTTGAAAGTAAATAACTTCGTCCTTATAGTGCAAACTAGACTTTTTGCTAAATATGCACACACACCCAAACCCCTCCTTTCCTCCTTCCTGCCTCTTAATACCAATCTATTTATAGATAGAACACAAGCATATTAACGTGCAAACACTGCTCCCAGTCTAAATAAGCCAGGCTTTCATCTTTACTTATAGAATCAGCTCTCACTTTCCTTGAAAGCACTTGCAGCTCAACCCCATCCTCCACAAACAGTTATTCCAACTACGCAAACATTCAGACTGTAGACAATACCTCAGAAAAGGTCTCACAGTCCTTGCAAAATGAAATAAATACTTCTCCCACTTTACAGAAAATACTCACATGACAGAAAAGTGCATTTATTTTTTTTCCTGAGTCATCAACCGCAACCATTCTCCTTTCCCAGTGGATGTGGTTTTGCGGTATAATGTTGTAGGGAAGGCAACACAGTCAGGGAATATGCAGGCCACATTTTACAGCCAGGCCTCTGAATAGAATCAAAAGTATATCATTAATATTGTCAACTGCAAGCTATAAGTGAAAAGCATAATAGAGATAAGACCATAACTCCAGCATTTATCTACAAACGTTTCTGAAACCAACAACATCTGGATGTTACATAATCTGTGGGAACCATTCAAAATATTTTAAGATAAATTCTTAAATTTCTTCAACAACAACGTGTTATCTGATCTCAGGTCAAATTCTTCAGACTTCTAGAAGAAGCTGTTAATTTAAAATTATGACCGTGAATATATCTTTCTTTGAATTAAAAAAAGTATACAATTTTCTACTAAAACAGCATACAGTAATGTAAAAATTGTAACATGTCTAAACTAATGACAGAACAGAGATTCCACTCAATCTAAAGTAATTCCAGTTGGCTACCTTGTGAAATTTCCTAAACCACACAACTGAGGATGCTCCACACAAAGCCACACTGCTAAGGAATGAAAATACTATCGCACTTTCGAAAATCATTTACGACCAAGCTGTCCTGGTAATAATCCACTTGACATGCATCACCTATGGTTGAAAGAAACCTAACTGTTGGTATTACAGAGAATTTATACTCTTGGTGACAGGGAAGAAAAATCATTCTTGTCTGTAGAGGAAAACACAGTGTACAAGGAGTTCTACCAAAATATATTGAAAGTATTTCTACTTTAATTAATTTTGTATCAGTTGTTCTCATGGTAATTTTATCGTATCAGTGATGAGATTTATTTTAGTTGTGTTTTCACACTGACTGTTTTATTATTTTTAATTCTATTGTGTTAGAGTTGTATAGATTGTAGAATTCTTTGCTCTTTAGGTCGAGCAAATGCTATATTATTACTATAGTAGATCCTGGCTTATAGGATGATTGCTACAAAGACTATTTGATCTGAGAGCATATAAGGAAAGAAGGTGAAAAAATATTTGATCTGGGAGCATATAAGGAAAGGAAGTGAATCTTGAATGCAAACACAGGTGATAAGAAATGCTCAGACAGAAGCAAGGCTTTGAATTCTTCACACTAGTAAGCAATAGAAACTGTGAAACAAGTAGACAGTATCTGGCCCAGACACAGAGGGATACACTGGGTCATAAATTCCAGACTATTCCCATCAGACAGACACATCCATTTCATAAAATTTCAAAACCCACCTAAATTCTGGTGGCTCCTTTGTGAATAGGAGTGTGTAAATTTTGTGACGTAGTTTAAGTTGTTAAACTACTCTAGTCCTCTGTATATATTTTAAATATTTCTTTTCATAGTTGTGCACTCCTAGAACACAGTGCTGCTCACAGACATCCTACATTTTTTATGAAGCACTTCGTTTATGCTATCACTTCTCTTTTTTTCCAGTGTAGATCTGGCCAGTACATTGGAGCAATCATTTCTCATGCAGAATGGGAATAAGAATCTCCATTCTAACCATGTGGTATTGCACCTTGCTAAAAACATCCCAGGTAATAATGGTGCCTTTTCTTCAGATATCAATACAATAGCAAATGCAAATGGTCCTCAACTATATGTTAATATGCCTTGAATACACATAATAAATACTTACAGTCAGCTCAAGTGGAGAGAAAATACAAAATATAACATAATATGAAGTGCATGCTTGCACTTTAAGTTTGAGATACACATATTGTGAATGCCAGCAAAGCTTTCATATATTTAGGTTGTGTTATCTCAGTCTTACTACAGCTGTAAAATGGGGCGAAGTATAGCAAACCTTTATTTATTTGTGCAAAACCACAGGAGGATGCTTTTCAGCCTTCAGTCTTCCAGTATTTAAAAGCACCGCTTGTTTTATGTTGGAACTATTCAAGAATACTGAATTCACTGTCAAGTTATCCACAAATTAACAAGTTAACTTTCAAGCCAGCTCTTAATAATACTTTAATAGTAAAGCAGTGATATTTCACACACTATATTCTGATAGTAAGGCACTGAGGATGCACAGAAGACAACTCACCTTATTGCAGGATATTTCTCATGACATAAAGACCTCAGGTCTCAAATCATTTCTGTTCCCTGCTTATACAGCAGTTAAAACAAGAAGATGCTGGTTACCAGGGCTCATAAGTGTTCTAGAGAAAGCACAGGATGCAGATCATATGAAGCTGCTGTTTGGTATGTGGGTATTTTTAAATGTTTTGAATATTTTATTGTTTTTCCAAGCCAGAAGAGAAGTGCAAACTGCCCGAATGAATTCCATCTTGAGAGTTCTAAATAATCTTAATTTAGAAGAAATTGAGAAATGACAATTAAATATGCTACATAGATAAAAAACATTCTCTAATGTTACTTTTAAATGCTTATGACATTGTTTGCTTTAGATATCGAAACATTGTTTGCTGCAATATCCAATTCAAAATGAAGTGTAAAAATTGGCAGCCTCTAAAAATAAAAGCAAAGGTTGAAACCACGTTTCCCGCATGAAAATAATTGAAAATATTAAATTACTGCAGAAGTTTCAGTCTTTGAGCAAATTCGTTTTCTAACAGAAACAGCTTTGAAAGATGATTTCTACTAGGCATCCAGGGTATGTATCCACACTGAAGAGCTTTGTAACAGATACCGTAAAAGTCACCTTTGTTTCCAGTTTGAGCCAACTATATTACAATGAACTTAAAACCTATAGCTTGGAAGACCTTGTTTACCGGAATCTAAAACTAGGAGAAAACATTTATTCTTCGTCAATAATAAATGAAGAGAAAATACTAAGCAGTGCATTTTGGGAATGTGATGTGGATAAAGCTGAACACAGCAGAGAGTGAGCTAATTTAGAAAATAAAACCTGCACATGATCTGTCTTCTGGTCAAATGTACCTCCTTCAAAACTTCTTGAAAACATACATTTTCATGCATTGTTTCACTGTATATAACATTATAAATTACATTACCTCACTGTGGAAATTAAGTATAGACAAAATGATTGTAGTTGTGTCTGCTTTTAGTTTTGACAGAGAAAATTAAAAGAATTCATGAGGTTTTGGTCAAAACATTATTTCCTTGAAGGACATGAAATACAAAAGGCTTTAAGGAATTTTGTGTGCACTGTGACTTGTCCTTGCAAAGTAGCAAGACTTCTTTTTTTCATTATTTTTTAAAAATGACTCTTTATTCCTATCGAAAGAATAAGAAGGTTGTTCTGTAGCACTCAAAGAAATTCTGCTCAGCAGGTCCAAAAAAAAAAAAAAAAAAAAAAAAAGAGCCTTGCATAAATAAGTAGGAATTCTAAGGTAATGTCTTTGTCACTGCAAGGTTTCAATTCAACTTTTTAAACTTCAGTAAGACTTTTACGACATCTCTACCTTACAGCTGTATTTTCAGCAAGGTAATTTCTTTGTCTTGGGCTTCAGAATATGAACAAGCACAGCAGCAGTCCCACTGAGCGTAATGGGAGGACATGCAAGTCTACAGCTGGAGTCTAAGAGAGTATCACTGTACTCCACTACCAGACTTAGAATCTGTGATACATGAACTTTTGGTTTCTCATGTTGTTATGGAGATATCACTGGGATGGATCTTGGTTAACGTACTGATGGAAGTCAACACCTACTGACAGATCTGTATTTGCATACAAAGGCCACCCTGAGTACAAATGAAAGCTGAGTCTGTGCCCTTGTACACAGTTTGACATAACATGATTCAGAGTTCTCTTCAAACTTAGGGGGACTGGGGAATAATACTCTCCTGGCACGTTCTTGTCCCATCTAATGTTTTTCCACCATGCTTAAAAGTTGCCAGGAAAAATAAAAATTAAAAGTATTTATTATTTAATCTATGCCAAAAAGACATTTCCTTTCTCCAGAAAGAGATCTGCTTCTCCACTGCTAAAAATCGATTTCATTAATCTCCCAAAATTGCCTTTAATACTCAAATGAAGGACAAACCCACCTTCCGAATTTAACTGGTTTTATATTTCTTTCTTATAATGTATTTTCTTTTTAAATACCAAGTTAATGAACTTGTTACTAAGCCTTGCCGTCTCTTCGTGTTTCATTAGCATCAAGAACACTATCGAGTCAGTTATGTTTAAGTTTTCTATTCTCTTGACTAGATACTTGTCTTCTTTGAACATGCCAGAGCAATTTACTTCTTTTTGTAAATAATTTCTTTCTGATTTCTTCCAGAATTGCTGACATCACTTACAATAAGTAATGCTATTATTAATACCTTGAGAGGCACTAATGTTTTGCATATGGATGATGTGGAAATAAAGACATGTGTTACACTGGAATCGTAACATTCTAATGGAAAGTCAGTGTTAACTAGTCATCCTGCATTCCATCCTGTATTCCATCTTCCTCTCATCTCATACACATAGTATTTGAAAAATATTGTTAGCTTAATTTCTGAGTAATGTACACCCTGATTTCTTCTGTTAATCATCTTGATGGAATTTATTCACAAAAATGCTACTTCCATCAGAATGAGGGAAGTGTTTTTTATTTTTCATGATCAAATTATTGAAGCAAAATAATGTGAATCAAAGCAAATAAACTACTACATTTTAATGCACGCATACAGGTTAATGTACATATTTAATGCAACGTATTTGGAAAAATGTTCATATCATTTAGACCCTGTACATAGAGGCCCACAAAATCATTAGTCAAGCTGCTAAGTATAAACTAAGATCTGTTTTTTTACAGACAACTCCTGTTCAGAGAGATTGGTGAATCTATATTTTGGTCCAAGTTTTGCTTTTGTGTTATTTAAAATCTAGACTGATGTTTGGATGTTGGGAAGATATAGACACTATGGTTTTTCATAAGTGAAGTGCTAGTCACCATTATGTAGCCCAGAGCACATGACTTCAGGATTTTTCATTGTGTATATTTTCTTCAAAGCATAACAGTCTAATGACTGCTCATTAAAAATTACTTGGATTTGCCACTTCTTCATATTCTGCCTACATCCCTTCTTTCTTTGACCAAAGCAGATTTACAGAAGAGTATACAGTATGAGATTGACTTTAAAGAAGATGTGTGCCATTGTGGCAGAAAACATTCTCGGAACAATATTTAGTTTCTGTGTTTCTTCACTTGTTAGGTTAAATCTAGTGCTCCTAAATCTAAATTTTTAGGAGCAGACTTTGAAAACAGAATTATCTGAGTACATTTCTTTGCATCCCAAATACTTTCTGTAGAACTCATGTCACATCAGAGGTGTGACTCGGTGGGCCTAATTCATCAAATAGATTTTTAAAGTCCAATCAAATGAAACTAAGCAGTCTTACTCCTTAGGGATATATGGTAGTAAATGAAACAACAATGAAAGAAAGAGATAATAGCAGTCACAGTACTACATTTTTCTTACACACGTATGTATATGACATACAGAGAAGAAAATACCTTGTGCACTATGAATTGTAAATTACATCCTCAATAGATTAGCTAAACAGACTGATAAAACAGTGTTACCTGAAAGGCTGTCATTTCAGAAATGACAAAAAAAAACAATGAAATCTTTTAGATGGGAAGGAAATGTGTTTTTAAATACATATTTCAGCCTTCAAAATGTACTTATGCTATTGGGAAGTAGGAAAAAAGTAAAGTCTGTGTGACAGAAAAATGAGATGGGGTAGCAAGCTGTAAAAATGATACTGAAAATATTGTCTTAAATAGTACCCTTTGTTCTCTTCCATGGGTTAACGTAAACTTCACTGAGATAAATGAGTACTTCAGAAAGGCCCAAGCTGTTTACAGGTGATGACAATTTCAGCAGTTTGACATATATAACAGCAGGAAACAGCACCTGCAGCTATTCAGTGGCAATATGATATTCTCTACAAGGGGTGTGTCTTTAATATATAGTAGTGGATTAATGTTAGTATCTCACAGCATAGTGCAAATAAAAATACTAATGCCAGGATAAATGCAGTTTCAGAAATTGCTGACATTTGGAAAACAACTCTTTGACACTTGAACCCCTAGTTTAGTTTTACAATTTATATGAGGAGGCCAGAGCTGATACATAGTTTGTTAAAATGCATTTGCTATCATGAAATGAAGATTAAAACAAATTCTGCAGAAATTATAATTGAATTAAAATTCAAAATATTCTGCTGCTGCAGAATCCAAGTAGCTCACATGTAAATTACCTGCTTCAAAACAAAATCAAGTAATACCTATCTGCAATTTGCAAGGAAGGACAATACGACCAGGCATCATGTAAAGTTTGCTAAAGCAGCCCCTTGACCTTTGGGCTCCTCTGTCACTTACCAGATGGGTTGGGATTTAACATTGAAGTGATTGCAATGGAACTGGGCCAATAAGGAATAAAAAGTTGCAGTGACTACAGCAAGGTATATGTACGATTGACCCAAATTAGCAGAAAGGATTCATAACTAACAGAATAACCATTCAGCAGGAGCACAAGCAGACACATTTCAGTGTTTTTTCAATGGTTTCTCTTTTTTATTCTTTTTCTCTGAAGGCTACACAAAACAATCCCTTTTGAAATTAAATGACTTTTAATTACGATAGTTTGTTTTACTGATATAGATATACTCTCTCTCTTGGCTGATTTTTTAAAGAATTTTTCATTCATTATTTTATTACTATTGGTCCCTTAAGATTGTCATATTGAATTTTCCTAGTCTCTGAAGTAATGCATATTGTAATTAAATCTTGGTTAAAAGTAGTTCACAGCCAAATGGTGCTCATTTCTTCCAAACATCTGGTTGCCAATTCAATTTCTAGTTTGCTGGCTTTGATAATTCTTTGACCCTGATCAAAGAACTTTTTAATAGACCTCTTAGTGGCTATTTACGTGAGAAGGTAAGAAGTGGAGAACAAAACTACAGAAAAAAGCCAATCAGGCACTAAAATTCTGATGGCTTTTACCACATTTTAGTCTCCTTCAGAATAATCACTAGGATACAGAAGTGAAAGCAGGTGGTTAACTAAAAAAGGTCTGTTCATTGCCCCAAAGGGACAACAAATTACATCAACAGTTAAATCCCATCCTCCTTAATCCCATGGAACTCAGTGGTAGTTTCAAGTAAATCCAAAGTCAGCTCTCCCTGGCATATATAATGATGAAGTTAGAATGTGAATACCTAAACTTAGTGAGAGGTAGTTATGCAGATGCTGTGGAACGATCACCACATGAGAGCTGAACTTTTGTCATGCCGTGATTGTAACTTTCAGGTGCCATGCAGTCTAATTCACATTAATTCTAGGACAAAAACTCAACTGAACAATAGCAGAAGGAACCAGAAGGGACACAGATTGTTCCATAATGCAGGTCTGGTAAGAGTTGCAATGGGGAAAGAGGTGATTCTCCAGTCAACTTCAGAGATAAACAGGCCTGTCAGAGCTGTTGGAGGCTGTCACAGAGAACTACTAACTTAAAGTAAACAGAGGATGTGTCTAGAGGATTTTGAGATGAATGAATGAAGAGAGGAGCCGCAGGGAAGGAGGCTATGAGAGAACTCATAAGAAATGAATGAGCAGAAGATGCAGGCTTACTGTGTTGGGGGACACAGGCTAACAAGATAGGGCAAGGTACCTGTAGTCCTTTCAAGAGACTGAACAGAGCTCATAGTTTAAGCTTTCTCCTATCAGAACAGTTCCATAGAAACTTGAGTACAATTTCAATATTCCACCCCATTTACCCAGGAGTTTAATCAGAGGGACATAGTATAATCTACTTTTCTACTGTAGCAGAGTTTTGGATCATTCTGCAAAATCAGTGTGTTTACTCTCAGAAAACTGCTGTGACCTGAACTGAAACAGACGGACATTACACTACACGAGTTCAAAAAGTGACTGAACCTTGCCTATACCCAAAGGGACCATAACACAGGGAGGCAGAATGGACTCCCACCTCCAAGATGATATATGTAGACCGTAATTACCTCCTAGCTGTACTCTTTCAATTTAGGTAGCAGAGTGAAAGCCAGATGTATAGCTCTGGCACCAGTACTACTTCCCAAATTGCAAGGTGGGGATCGCTTCTTCCAAGTTAGGCATTAATTGACTATTCATTTTCTAAATATGTAGACTTGGGAGCTTAGAGCGATCTGCAGAAGAACTGAGCACTCACAGCTTTCAATAAGGTCAGTGGAAAAACTGCTTTGGGGGTGGGGGACAGATACTAAATGGGTCCTAAGTGTCTTAAATGTAAGAGTCAGCATTATTGGATATTTCTGACTTTATAACTCCTTAATTTATACGATATAGATATCGGCTTCTTGAATTACAGAGGGACTGGAATAATGCATCCAAATTAGCGAAAAAACTTAATCTTTCTATTGATGAACACCTCAGAAATTAATAATTCTGTTTTGACAGCAAAATTTGAAACAGCATGCAGTAAATAAACTCAGATACACATATAGATCAATAAGATGGAATGTAATCAGTGTTGTATTATAAGGGAGCAACCCTAATATTGTGAACAGCCATTCTAATGAAAAAATATCACAAGATCAAGGCCTGACAGGTGAGGTTTTCAACTCTCCATAATTGCAAACATTTATGAATAGGCCAGATAAATATTTTTTAGGAATACACAGTACAGCCCATTTAACTTTGGGCCCTTGACAGAAATTAGGGGAGATCAAGATCTCCCCCAGTCCTACAATTTTGTGACTCAAGACTGTATGTCTACATATAAGTAGGAAAAAACAAAAACCTGTGGGCAGCCTTTATCAACCTTTTGCTAACTTCTGACTGATTGACTTCATTAAAAAAAAAAAAACAACAACAAAGTGCTATTTAGATCCCAGGTCTATTCTTTAATAGGAAAACATTATTTGGCAAATACAATCTACCATGTTGACAGCCATCCTGCATACATAAAGACATATATATAGAGAGAGATGCATACTAAATAAACCACATTTTCCTCAAAGTTATTTTAAAATGCAAATTGCACATTTAGGTAGAATATTTGCTCTTTTAACAGTATCAAAATATCATATATGTACATACGCACAGAACAAAGCCTCCAAAGTGCAAATAAAACATTTACAAACTATGAGGACTCATATGTTTCAATACCCACAACTTGAAATTTTTAGAATAAAACATTGTGTAGTCTGGTCAGACTCAGTTAAAAATACTACAGCTATTAATTTTCTTAATAAGCAGGCTTTTCAAACAAATATGAAAATACTAACACCACCTTCTTATTCTCCCAGGCTATACTTTCATTTTCTCTTGGTGGTCATTATCTCATTCCTGCCTTACAAAAAATGGCATGCTGTTGTGACATTATGAATGTAAGGCTTCTCTCTCTCTTTAAGGAAAGCGTATCTCCAAAAATGAACAATTCAACAGGCTGAGCCATCGTATTCTGTTTTCTTGCTAAAAGTATATCTACTTCCATGATCTTATAAACAGCAGAGTCCTGCGGTAAACTAACACAATCCTTAGACAAGTAACAGAAAACAATCCATTCCACCCATGTGCTCCTCCCACTGCCCACAGCACTTGCAGAAACTCAGCCCTAAACCAGCAGAAATATACCTGGAATGTTAAATATGGTATTCCTGGACAAGAAAGGCTTACAATCTACACAGTTTCCCACAAGTAAAGCTACTTCTACATAAAGTGGAGAAGTTTCCTATGCATTGACATTTGCAGTGTCGTCAGAAAGGATTGGGGGTGGGGGGGGAGGGCATGGTTTGGTTTGGGGGTTTCTACCTTTATTTGAAGAAGCCTTTTGAGGTCCATTTTTTAAGTTGCTACAGTTTGGCAAATACTTCATCTGAATACCAGTATCATGTATATACGAACAAAACACATGGACTTCACTTCTTTCGTCAGCATCAGCTTGCTATTCTTGTCTTTTTAGACTCTGAAATTGTCTTTAACGCCGTGATATTGAGAAATATAAATTAGATAAATTACACACCCACCAAAAAAAAAAAAAAAAAAAAAAAAGAAAAGGCACCTTTTGGAGATTTTAAAGTGTGAGTTTTGTAGTTTAAAAAAAAATAAGGTTCAGACATTGTGATTTCCAGCCTTGGAGGAGTTACAGCACCATCAGTGGAACACCTGCCACAAGCCCACAACTACCTATCTAATAGGATCAGCTAAATTGCAAATCATGCCTCTGAAATCTAGCATTGTCTTGTAACGACACTCTACGAACACTTCTGTTACATTTCGTTACAGGCACAGAAAATTACACTGTGTATATGCATTCTACTCTTCCAATACTTCCATGGTACTCTGTTTACTTACAAGCCTGTTTATCCTTCTAATAACCTCAGTATTTTGGTAAGGACTAAACAGTCATTAAGTAGTAAAGACAGTAACAAACTAAATGTAGAACTCTACTGATACAGAAACAGCCCACCTGATTTGAAAAAGACCAGCTAATTAAAGCAATATCTTATAGAAAAGTGTCTATAGCAGCTGATGGCTTGGAGCAGTTTTTGGCACAAATCAGAACCAACTACTGTCAATGAAACACCTGAAAACATTTTGAAAAGAGATCTTACTGTATGGATAGAATAAAAATAGGACAATGTAAGATCTTGTTCAGTATTCACAACTGATGTATGGAATCATTTAATTTCCCTATTTTTCCTGCTTTTTTTCTTGAGATGATAAATTAAAATTCTCTTTGGTCTACCCTATCTGACAAGCTAGGATAAAAGATACCAAGTCAAATTAAAACAAGCATATTACCCTTACAATCTTAATATACGTCCACTTCGGTACAATCAGATCAATGCACCTTCGATTGCTTAAATTTATCTGATTTTGGTTGCTGACCAGATATATCATCAATTTCTAGAACATATGTCAGATGGTTGTCATCTTTTGGACTCCTGGGAAAAAAAATAAATCCACTATAGCAACAAACAATTTTGAGACTAGAGTCCCTCCTTTTTTTCAAACTCCACAAGGTATAAAAGGAGCTATCACCCTAGTTTTACGTCAGTGTTGTTACTACTTTAGGTTGAACAGCCTACTAAGTAATGAGAACAGGAAAGTGAAGCTTAGATCCCCTTATTCCATCCACGATTTTTCTTCTGAAAACATTCCCCTAAAACCCAAACAACAGCTTTCTTGTCTTCTTGACAAGATTATGACTGCCTTATATATAATGTATGGATTTCTGTACCACAGGATAAAGCAGAACTTCCTTTAATAGTATGGATTAAATTAAAATGGAACATGAAAACTATGCAGAAACATGAAGTGAGGTTCACTGTTGACATTTGAGGCAATGTGGCAAACCAAAACAGCTAGCCTTAGCCCAGTTTACAGAAGTATTTGTGTATCACAGGTATGTATTGCAATGACCTGAAGCAGTTACGTTTTCAAAGAACGTCAAGAAGAATATGATCCCTCCTGGTGCAACTGTTGATTCCCTGTTATTAAGACTAATGAGAACAAATTCTACCTGATCCTAGACCAGGTGGAGAATTCGGTTAGCTTGATAACTGAATGACAATGATATAATTACCAAACCACATAGCTTCCAAAACATCACAATAAATAAAAAATGGAAATGATTTTTAGTTCAGTGCACAAGAGGCTCTCAAATAGCATCATAGGAAAGTGACCTTATAAACCAAACAATTAATAGTAAAAATGACTCTTAGAACAAAATCTCTCCATTTATCTCAACATTTTTTCTAGCTTTCTTGCAGTGGTTGATCACAGTCTATCTTTTTGGTTCTGTGGTTTTACCTCAGCAATCAAGGGCAGGGAAGAAAGGAAGTGTCCTTTACATTCTTTTCCAATACACATGATATGAAATACTCAGGAGCACAGAGAATGATGGCCTGATGGGTTTTTCTAACATTCTTACACACTTTCTCACAACGCAAAAACCGAGATGATGGATGATAGTTTCTCTACCACATTGATAGTTAGATTCTATTTCTCTATTTAGGGCTTGAAAATACTTCTTTGCCACCCCTCCTTAATATTTTTGAACAGCAGAATTATTGCAAATAGCAAGCCAAAGGGAAAAGCCTGAGCAAGATTTGACTCACTCAAAGTCAAACCAGCAGTAAAATGAAATATGGAAAGAAGTCTGTCTGAAAGGACAGCAGGTTTCTAGCACTAGACAAAGTCCCTTGTAGATCGATTTTACCCCAAACAAATATCCCCCAGGTTCCTGACTACCTGGAGAATATTTCCCAGAAGATTTAAAAAGCAGGAATTTCTACATATTTTTTTTCCTGTAGCATTTAAATATCAACCTTTTTTTCCCTAATTATACAGTATTCGTAATGCTTCCTTCCTGATTTCACTAAAATTAGGAAACAATACATAGCTTGGGAATTGGATGTATCCATTATACAGGTAGTTAGACCAAAAAGGAGAGTGTAAAAAAAGAAACTGAATATGCAGTTAATTGAAGTCACTGGGGTTTTGGTGCTGGGACAGATGAACTGCTGGCAGAAAATAGTGCTGAGTAGAGCCAAGGCTGAAGGCTTTTAAGGCAGCAATTATGCCCAAAGAAATTTCTCTTGAACCAAGAAAACGCTGGATTATCTAATTCTATGGCACGTAACACAACCCATTCCACCCAGTTGAAAAAACAGACAAGGGAGACCTGAAGTAAAATGATTATTCTCAGTTCCAGTTACTAACTCATTTCATACCTCAGAAATGCTTGACCAACATGTGTTATGCTTTTTTATTCTAGATAATCATGCTGAACAATGGCAGTTTTTCTCCCTCAAGATCTCTGCAGAATAAAAAATTGCCGGAATTAAATTCTATTTCCTAACTTTCTTTTGTTCAGCTTTATTACTTACAAACAAGATGGATTCCAAATTTCATACAGGATTTTTTAGGGGTTTTTTTAGATTTTTTTTTTTTTTTAATGAAAACATGTTCTGAATGTGTATTTAATTATGTCCTCCCAGTAAGCAATGGTACATTCAAGAAAATGAAGAACAGTTTATACATTCTTAAGTACAGGAGAAGTGCAGAGAACAAGATAAAATACATAATTTGTCAAAGTGGAATTTGGCTAGTACATCAGCCCCAACCCTTCCCAAAAATAAACACATGATGAAAGAGGAGGGCATACTACATTACAAGTGGTCAGCTGTAGCTTGGCAATTTGCATAACTCTAAGTAAACCATACTCCTTTTAAAATTGGTGCTCAAGGCACCTATATTTTTTAAGATTTAATATGCAAAAGTGTATCTTCCATAAGAGGATTCTTAGTTGGATTTGGAAACCTACATATACAGATAGATATGTTAAATTTTTGAGTTTGGGAAACAGCAGGGAAATGACACTGAGGAGTTTGATTTATATTTCCATTTGCTGACAGCCTTTGCAGAATGATACAATGCCTTATTCTGTGAACTCCATCCTCATTATAATATCACACTTGGGAGTCAAATGTTTTAATCATTACAGAGGATGTAGCAATTCAAATGGTCATAATGACATTAATAAAACAAGGAGGTCCTTTAGATAGAACCTTATGTCATGTTAGGCCTTATTAGAAGAAAAAAGTATCTTGCTGCTGTGCAGTATATTCTGAAAGGATTGTCAATAACCATCACATGGTTGTTCATTAATTGTGATTCACTGCTTTGAGAAATTTATTTTTCATCTAGGAAACCAGAACCCTGGAACTTATTTCATTTAGGTTGCTCCAAATTCATACCTCCTTACAGCAAATTTCAGGATGCCGAAAGTTTCAGGAAGGTTCCTCTAATTAAGGTGTTCAGTACTGGGTGGGAGGGAATGAAGTTGGCTACTCCTGACCTAACGGCATAACATACTCTGCTGATCTGCAAACAGATAATGTATTCCTCAGCTGACACCGATTCCTGAAGCTATAAATCGGCTTTCTTCTCCACCGGGAAGAACGCTATCCTCACGTTAATTAATCCCTCTAAAAAACACTCCCTGTGTGCCAGGGCCTCTGTTAGCATATTTGTCATACAATTACAAGCCCGTGAGTGAAAATATTTTTAAGTTTCACTAAATTTACAGGTAGCTGGTAACACATTTGTTGGCTCTAACACAGCTGTTAATATTCAAATGGCAACTGAGTGAATCTCTTCACAAACGAAACTCTCTCCTGTACCACATTTTCTGACTAAACACACAATAGCGTTTAACAATTTGCCACTGCGCTTAGAGCAGCAAGCGGTGCAGTGGGTGAGGGACACAAGCACCCATACTAACAGGGCACAGAGATGGCTGCCAGCTCCCTCAGGGGCAGGGAGGGCAGCAGTCAGGGCAGGCCCAGAGAGGGTGGCCACCTCCAGCCACCAGCCCAGGTCACAAGGCAGCAGTGACAGATGTCCGAAGCCAAGCCTGGAAGTCACTCTGCGGGTCAGGGTTGGGCTGTGGTGTGGTGACCACTGCATAGGTCCATGGAGACAAGGTCAAGCTGGGAAGCCATGGCGGGGTGTGTGTCCAGGCTCTAGACCTGGCCGAGCTGGAGACCGTGCTGCTGTGGGCACAGCTGAGGCGGCGCTGCAGGCCCAGGGCTCAGCTAAGGGACTCTGGGCAAGCAGGGGCTGGGGACCCCAGGGGAGGCTCATCGTGGCCATTAAGGCCTATTAGAGCCCTCAGGGCCCTGACAGGGGTATCCCTAACCACACATTTTCTTTCATTTTGTAAAAAATAAGGAGAGGCGAGAAGTGGGAGAACACTCTTAGATAACAATGGAATTTTTGAGGGGAGATGGCAATGTAAATCTCAATTTCATCTCCTTGCTCCAGCCCTGCTCTATAGAGGAGCAGAGTATATGGTGCTTTCCAGAACTGCTGTCAGCCAGAGAGTCACAGGTGAAAGGAAAGCATGTGTCTGACTGTGGCATCATGGCTTAGGACAAAAAAATCCTGATTTTCTGTAAAAAAATACATATCCACATACAGACTGAGGTCTCTGAATCACAGCAGTGCAAAGGAAAGTGGCGTCCTTCATTTTCTTCATTTAAGGGGGCCTGCAGGAAAGATGGGGAGGGACTCTACCAGGCAAGGTAGTGATAGGACAAGGGGTAATGTTTTTTAACTGAAAGAGGGCAGATTTAGATCAGATGTTAGGAAGAAGTCCTTCACTGTGAAGGCGGTGAGGCACTGGAACATGTTGCCCAGAGAAGCTGTGGATGCCTGCTCCCCTGGAAGTGTTCAAGGCCAGGTTGGATGGGGCTTTGAGCAACCTGGTCTGGTGGGAGGTGTCCCTGCCCATGGCAGGGGGTTGGAACTAGATGACCCTTAAGGTCCCTTCCAACCCAAACTATTCTATGAGTCTATGATTTTCTTGCAGACCAGAGCTATCAGTGAGGAAGCCTTCCAAAAACCAGAAAATAAACATAAAGATATTAAAAATTATTCCTTCCTTCTTTCTACATTAAACATCATGCAAGATTATTTAGAAAAGCATACCTAATGGGAATGACTCATTTTAAAGCGTGTGCTTAAATAACATCCTGAAATTTCACTTGAGACCTCTGTCATATTTGAACACACATCCACTAATAAAACAGCAGTTGTGAGACCTGATCCTCCTAATAGCATGGACTCAAACTTTACAGTGCATTCTTCAAACATTAAATAAATTATTCCACTGACCTTGTGAATTGTTTTAAGTTTTCCTTTATTTTGAATTTTGATGCTAGACCAAAAGTAGATGTTTCTACTGTAAGCTGTCACAATCGTCCTTTAAATGGTTAAAACATAATAGAATATACATGATATTTGTTCTAAGGAACGTAGGTTCATGGAAGAGACAAAACTGATACCTGAGGAAGGACACCAAGTGATAAACCTGGCCATTTCTTACCAAGATAAATTTACCTCAGTCAGAAACTATAGAGAAACATCTGTCCACAGCAGCACAAAATAGCAATTAAGAGTATAATGTGTATCTCGCATGCAATTAAAGCCTCAGGCACTTCTGTTGAAGGCATTCTGTAAGCCTTAAGAACCCCTATGTGCGTATTTAACTCATTGGGGAATTGTATATCCAAGTAGTTGCTTAAAGTTAATCCACCATAAGCCAGAATGGCAAAAAATTCAATTTCGAGAGTTGGGGAAACTTTTCAGTGTATACACACAGGATAAGTGTTGTCCTAACAGAACTTTTCCCCTTCCAGACATCCAAATTAGCATGTTTACCCTGCCAGTTTTTGCTGCAAGTATTTCCTATAAGTTTAAGGCAATACTTAGAAAAGATTAAAAAATAAATATTACATCAAGGCATGTCTACAATATCACAAGGTTACAATTAGAGCTTTTGATGAAATGCCTAAATCACACTTAATCAAGCTGTTTCAAATTCTGCAAGAAGAGTAATGCAGAGTGCCATACAGGCTAACCACCCCAGCGTTCAACCAGGTGAGTCACCAGTACACTGAGGTCTTTGCCAGGCTGAGTATGAGGTTTATAGGACAGGGGAAGGGGCAGGGAAGGAAGGAAGGTCTCTTCCCTGTGTCGGGAAGTTTTTGTTACACTTAGGTTAATTTTTACACGTTCTTAGCACTTTCTACTTTCTTCCCACTGGATACCAGCTGCTGCGTGGCGGGTGCCCAGCCTCAGCTGACACCAGGATGTGGGCTGTCACCCACTGACGCCCCGACCTGTGATGCAAGAACAACCCAGGGCTGCCATCCCTTTCCCAGCTCTGACATCCACAGAGCTGAAGTTTCATCCAGGGAAGCTACAGACACAAGTCTACTGGACATAGGACAACAAGCCCCAACCAGCTCTGGCCCACACAAGCCCAGGCAGCTGTCTGAGCCCTGCTCTGCCACAACAATACAAACATATGGCCTTCTACTGGCAAGGGCAAAAATATTGAGCTTCTGATCCCCTCTTTTTGATCACTGAACCACAGGCCATCACTCAGGAGTGCAGAAAAGACATTGCAAACTCTACAATCTCTCAAAGATTCCAGATTAAAACCAAGATATATATCTTCCCAGTATGCTTGCTTTTTCCTGTTGAGTCTTGTCTCATGACAGCCTACACGGGTCTCAATGAGGCTCACATTTCCTTATCACCGTGCACGGCCACTACTTCACCTGGTAAGTGATTGATTTTTATAGTCAATGAAATTTTCACAGTCAGCAAAAGCAAGATGATTGTAGAATTTACAACTATAGGTTGTAAAGTCAAGCTCAAAATTCCTGCAGTTGTTGCAAACCACAGTGTTACTTTAAAGGGTGCAGTATAATTAAAATCACACCTTTTAACATAAGCACCTATTATGAGGCAAGTCATAACTAATAAGGTAGTTTATAACAATTTCTAAGCACTGAATAAATACACAAACATAATTAGTTTCCACGTATACAATTATAGGTTGATTAGAAAACACCAATTCCATAATCACATTTGGCCAAATTTTGATCTAAGAAATTGCATGAAGTTTCAAAGTGAATACTTTCACATATATCATGCATACATTAAGCTGCTGTTTGCTGGCAGCTTCTCTAGAGACAGTTTGGAACATTTCGTTTGGTGGGTAGCTCATTCTTATAGATACGTATCTCAGAAAGACTATAACACATTTCCAAAATTACCAAATCAGACCTCTTGTAATAAAAAGAACTGTTTCTATCAAATTCAAAAGTGATTAAATACCATATGCATATGTAGTATTTTGATATCTCCATAACAGAGAATTTCCACACAATTTGTTAATCACTGTATGTTTTAAAATATCCCCAGGACAGCACAAAGTGAAGTTCTGGTGTTACAGAGCTATATTTGCTAGTATGACTTTATTAAAAAGAAAAAAACACTTTCAAACAGTAAATTTGTTTTAAATACTTTACCAATTCACCTTTGATTCTTACAACTGTGAAAATATTGTTTTAGAAACACAAAAATTTCACCCATTTATAAATCATATATTACAAAAATACACTTTGTATATTGGTAATCTACTAGCTATTATCATTGCTAATAATCGGCGGAACTACTATCCGCATCCAAGGGAACAAGGTTGTTCTTGTTTGGATATAGAAACACCTGAAACTGGATCTGTTTTTCCTTATTACCTATTCCTTGTGCATATTTTTCTCTGATTTTGACTTCAGCCATGACAATTGACCTGGAAAAACCTTTACAGGTTTCTTTTTTCAAATATGCATATTAGCTAATAAAACAAAATGAAAATCAGCTAACACGAAGTTAAACAATATATAATTAATGATAGACAAATGGTTGAAATGGAGTACTTACTCTTCTGTGATATCAATGGAAGAGAAAAATAGTTGAGACTTTTAAGCCAACATAAAGCATCTCCTACCTTAAGATTGTCTAGTGATAGTAAGGCTATTTAGTATGTTTGTTTCTGAAATGTCTATTACTAAGTGCATTATTGTTAATAAATTTTACTCAATACTCTTAAAAAATGTTTATTAGTCTTCTGTTCTTGTTTGCTAACCTTTGGTTTCATCTCTCCTTCGTATCAAACTTAATTTTAACATTGACAGCAGTCATGATACTTGTACATAGATTTTAACATTCCTTTTTTTCTCATCTCAGTTACATTTCAAAGACACACTTTTTAACATGAGTTAAAAACACTTATTATAGGGTTAACTTCTGACTTTCAAAGTTAACTCTATCCCAGCCCAGTTAGAACTACTGACATTATGAGAGCAGTACATATTGCTCTACATTAAAATTTACCTTTTTTCCCCTTCTCCTTTTTTGATATCCCTTTTCACCTTCTGCTCATCTCTCAAAATTATCCCTGCTTGTTGGACCTACTCTGCCAGTTCTACCAGCGATTGGTATCCCTGCCCAGTCTATTTAGTTTAACTAGGTAGTTAGTGTCAGTATTTCTCACATCCTGTGCATTCAGATGTTGCAGCAGGGCATGCGCATCACCAGTCACAGCTCTCACAGCACCTTTGGTTGCACATTTCACCTTCTTTCCCCTTTTTTCATTCCTCCACCTTCTATTTTTACAGTGACCTGAGTAGCAACGAGCATTAAAGGATTTGCTTTAAAAACACTCAATGTTTCATGAACAGGAACACAATGTCTTGTAACTTTTTACTCCCCTGAGAAGGGGCTGTCATTTGGGTCAAAGCCTCTACTGTGATGCTCATTCCCTTGATAGGAGGGTGCTTTAGAAAGGGCTATGGTCACGCCTTGCTTTGTTCGTGGTGCTCCTTTAAACCCTTTAGCTTCAGCTTTACAGACTCAATTGTTGTCATCCTTCTCTTTCAATGTATTTCCTGCATCAGTACTTACATTCTCATTACTTTACATAAAAAGCCATCCTATAATTTAAAAAAACAAAACAAAACAAAAAAAAACAAACCCAAAAAAACCCCCAGACAACAAACCTCAGAAAAGAGAGTTTTCTCAGTGGCTTCCCCAAATTCAGTACACAGAATCAGAAATTCAATTATATTTTAGCCATTCTCTTCAGTTGTCTCCTGCCACACCTTGCTGGCCCCACTCTTTGCGATATTTTTCTGAAAAATACAGTCCTCTGACATTATTGCAGTAAAAACAAGCAACATGACCCAGGGTGCTCTGGGTAAGCTTACAGAATTCCTTTTCCACCCTCTACTTCATGATGCTGCTTAATCCACTAAAATGAAGTTAAAAAATCTTGATATACTTAAAAACTTGTATATGTGACTCTGGCAAAATTAGCAAAGTACCAAACTCTATTCACACTATTATTTAGCAAAAGTATACGAAAAGCAGAAATAAACTTTAAAAGATTGACATTAAATATGATTCTGTAAGTAACATAATTCAACTAGTTCACTAAGCATTTAGATTTGCAAAAATACAGTTTTAAAAAATAATCTTTCACAAATATTTATCCTATTTCTTTGGATGAAACAACAATACAGTCTCTTAAGAAATCTGCATCCAGTTTTGAATACGCAAAAGATGCATCATAAATAAAATACACTGAACAAAGACATCAGGGGCAAGACCCTCATGAATCCTTGTAACCAAAAAAATGAGAATTAGTAAGGAGAAACTGCTATTAGCATACACAGTTATTGCATCCCTACCATAACGTGAATACATTTAGGTTTTATTAGCAAGGGTAAATGAATATAATTTGACATTTATACTTCTTTGACTTCAGTAATATCAACAGCAACAAAATTTAAAAAGGCTTTAAAACATGCTAAATTTGGAGTTTGAGCACACAAGGAAAACTGAACTAACACTTTAATTTAATTTATTCCATTTTACCAACAGTTTAATGGCTCTAATAATATTGCCAGTAGTGCACATGCTTATAATATCGAGAACTATATCTTCTGTTTAATCATTAGTATATGAATATTAACATTACAAAATACTACATTTAAATATTTCTAAGTAGAGCTTTATTTATTTATCTAACCTAAGTGGCACTCAAAATCATTCAACTGTCATCCTGAGATTGCACTATATTGCAGACATCAGGACAGTGCTAAAAAGACAATTCTGTTAAATTTAAAACATGGCTGAAACACAGAAGGAGAAAAAAAAAAAAAGTCACACAGCTTTCACTTATCTGCATATTATCATCAGACTTCACAGGTACCTCTGAATCCTGCTGTCTGAGGGGGATAGTATGTTGTCTATGTGTATTATCTATCTTTAACTAACAAGTAATTGACTGGCTATCTGGAGTTTGAAATATTTCATTCCGGAAATTCCCCCTTGTCAATAAATAATAACTAGAAGTCAACAATTTTCCCCGAACAAATTTGATGATAGTGGGGTTTTTTCCTCAAATTCAAAACCTAATGAACTAGACTTCTCCACCATAGTCACTCAGGTGATCCAGATTCTCAGCAGGTGTTAGAATGGTACAGAACTACTGAAGACAGACTCAAATAGCAGGTCTCTGAATGAAATAAATGTAAATTCCTGGACCAGCGCAGCCAATACAGGGTTCATGTTTCAGAGTCTAGGTTGTTCTGGATATGTGAATGCTCCTATAATTCTAAGTCTGTCGACTGAGCCAAAATTGTTACAAAACAATGACCAAACCCCAAACTTTGATGTCTGTCTACATCACATGATGAAGCAAAGGATTACCTGAGCTGCTGCTGGCCACAAACTAATCCAGTTACATCAACATGCCCAAATGCCAACTAACACAGCTACACAGCTCTGGGATCTAATAGATCTGGGATCTCCGTCTCTGCATGTAACATTTGTGCTGTGCCATGTACTGACCAGTGCTTGCTTGGTGTTTTGTATCCTGCTTCACAGCCAGAGCAGCAATTTGGTACTTGCCACAAGCAGTTCCGGGACATAAAAAAAGTCAGAGCGCACTCCTTATCTTTCAGTTATGGAATGGAGACAATAATTAGTTTCCAGGCAACCTATATTTTTAACCCCTAATTAAATATCAGCCAAATAACCCTGGTTCTGGGAAAATGCCTGAGCCAGAATTGGGTGCTATATAAAGACAGACACCTGATTCTCCTTTTCCCCTTTATAATATTTCTTCTCTTCTCTGGAATTCATCTGTCAAAAAAATTACAATACATTTCTTCAATGATTTGCACTTCCCACAGGCATTTCTGACATTTTTGCTAGGCAACACCGTACCTTAACACATAATTTTCACTAGAACATCTTTCACATCAGTATAACAAAAAGAGTTTGTTTTTAGAATAATTTTTCACAGAATCATATGGCATAATCAGGGAAAAAGGAGAAAAAAAGGATATTAGGAGGATATAAGAGAGAGAGTTTCTTTTTTGTATCTATGCAAAAATCACATCTTTCTCCTAAGGTTTCCTAGTATTAATTTTAATAACCACTGAACAATTTTTAGCAGTATGGGTTTCAGTTTTGGACTTTGAAATTCTACAGAGAATGACAATTGTCTGCCTAAATGTTTGTTACTATTTCACTATTTTTGACCTAGTGACTCTGCACCTATCCAATCTGAATTAGCTTATGTAGCTGTAGTCCAGTGAATGAGTGAATCCAGTGGGGACTGGATTCTATTCAGTTACTTCTGACAACTAATTTTCATCTAGATAGGGTTTTATTTCAGTAAAAGGTCAACTCTTGGACTTCAACAGAAAAAGAGCCATTTGGGAAGTGAGAAGTTGTCAAAAGAGTCCTTAAATTAGACGCTTAAATAGAAAGGGGGTTATGGAACTCTGGATTTGTTTCAGTGATAAGTGATTAAATGTTTGTGTTCATATAAATCACAATGAATATGCACAATGCAGAAGCCAGCTGCTGGAAGAGTCTTATAAGAGATTAAACACTGAGGATACTGGAAAAACCTTGTGGGAATGTCTTGCACAATGGGAAGCTAGCGTTTGAGTGCACAAAGCAGCACATAGAATGAAAAAAAAAATCATGACAAGCTCTTTAATCATAAATCCTGTGAGTTTTCAAAAAAACCTGCATATTGTCAATTTATATTGGTTTGTTTTGTAAACAAACAGCCTGTGAAGCCAAGAAACAGCCAAGTCTTTTACTTATCAGAACTAATGGGTTTCTTTTGTAATCGGAAAGGAATCCAAAAGAACTAGCCCAAAGCGCACCTTGGTATTTATCTAGGATTCCTCTTTATCAAGGTATGTGAATCTGTCTTATTTCATTGGTCAAACTGACTTCCAGCACCACCATCCCTCAAATAGTATTTTTAGTAGCTCTTTATTCTAATCAGCCTATACCCCAAATATTTTATTGGAACTGGAGAAATCTGAAATAGGGGTAAACTAAATAATTAGGAAGAAATCAACACATTTTGTAAGTGATAAAGTAAACAATGTTTGCAAGGAAATAATTTATGATTTATAAAGCAAAATAATTATTTTACATTTACAAGAATTCTCAACCTTCAGAAAATACAGGCACTTTTGTACAAAACAGTTTAGAATAACCCACTATGCATTACACACAAAATTCCTCTTATGAAACTTGCCATGCAATATTGCTACTCCAGATGGCTACCACCTAATAACTATCTGTTTGCACTAATTTACTCAATTATACTTCTCACTGACACATACTTCCTGCAAGATAGAAGATCATCTTGTTTTGTCAAAAGTGTCCATAAATCATGATATTCTGCTTTCTAAGTTTTGTATGCCGTGGGCTAGCTAAATAATGCTGGTTCTTTTTTTTTTTTTATTCCAGAAGAATAGCGTCAGCTTTGAAATAGAGTGGCATTAGAAAATTCTCTTCAGTTTTCCAAAACCCTTCTTCAAATGCTTCATGAACTACAGAATACAATTACTTCACCTGAGAAATACAGCTTTTAAATTATGTATGACATTAAAAAGCTTTTCAAAACTTTGTCCAAAGACTACATCAGTCTGTGGAACTGGAAGTAGACCAAACAAACTGTTTAATTTGTGTTCTGGCCAGGCTATCAGGTAAAGATTTCTCTTGTTAAATGCTGCAGTGTGATAAGAAAGTGGGTAAGAACTCTGATCTCTTAAATTTCCAAGGCTGTACCTACTTTGTAGTTGTGATTCATCTAGACATGAGAAGTAATTTCAACAAAAACAGAACAAAAAAAAAAACAACAACAAAACAAAAAAAACCCCACAACCGAAAAACAACACACAAAGTACCCAAAACCAGACAAAACCAAAAACCCAATACATACTACTAGGCAGAATGGCCTTAAGACCTTCAGCATACATGAGCCAAAACACTGGGTAGGTACTCACAGGCTCAGGCCTTGGTAGTCAACAATATGTTGTTCTAGCACCTATGCCACCTTGCTGCATAGTTGAGGTATACCTACACAAGCTTCACACAGATGGCAAAGCAGACGTATCCAATAAAGTCCAGCCTAGATCTCCCTAACACTAGAAAAAATGAAGACATGAACATCACCTGTTGGATCACCACACCATATGTAACTCCTAAACTTCTGTTTGACCTCTTTAAGCAGAAAAACTCCTCTGAAATTCCACCCACTTTTCCATTATTCTTTGAATCCTATGTTATATGGTACTACTCCTTGAGAAACTTCCAAAGCAAAAGGATTTTGCTTAGAAGAGCCAGAAGAAAAAGTTAGACTCTTCTCATAAGAGCATTGTTCTTATTTAGCAGTACTACAGGATTTGCAACTACAGTCTATTTCAGCCATTCCGGTATTTTGATTAAAAAAAAAAAAAAATCTAAGTTCATTCTTGACTGTATTTTGAAACACAAAACAAGCAGAAAATCACAGAAAACAGAAGCCGAACATAATGAACCCTGAGGAAAAAATATCAACCATATTAGAGCTTTGCAGTTTGGCATGACAGGTGAGTATTTCTTTTCTTCAAAGACCCCAGTAAATCAGAACAATGGTGTTGATGGCATGGTATAATTGTCTCTGATATGCTGCAGTGAGTGTTATTTATGGTTGTTTATAAAATATGCTGTCAGAATGGCAGGCTGCTTAGGACCTTAGCATTATTTATAGATTCTCCTGTCTTCATATGCCCTTTCATGCACCAAATTAAAAAAATCCAAAAGATTCAACTCTATGCTCTTGAAACAAGAGCACTTCTTTCAGAAAAGATGATTTGTTGTATTACATACCTATTATTCTGAAGCTGTTCTATGATTACCTATTATGAAAAAATATTTGCGGCTTCAGCAAAATGTTTCCCACGGTCCCTCTCACCAAAAGTTCCAAGTTCTGTACCGCATGAGGACACATGTAATGCTATTTATGCCGTTAGCATGATATAAGTCAAGAATCTGGACCTTTGTTTGCTGCTTTCACCAGTGCCTATGGAAATATATCAGCCGGTCCACACACAATTTTAAAAATATAGTCTTAAATATACAATAACTGTCAGACATCTTTGACAACATATACATAAAATATTTTGAGGTACAATTTTTCTTCTTAAGTATAGCAAATATCCACTTTGCCAAATATGCCTTTTATTTAAATCAGAAAAAAAACCACCAAAATTTTATAGAATTTCAAAAGGCAAATTTTAGAACTCATGTTCTCACTTTCTTTCAAAAAAGTTTAAGTAAGTAGAGTTTTCAAGTTCATTAAACACCAATCACACATTAGTTTCTTTGGTTAAGTCATGCTCTTTTTCAAAAACTGTCATTTCGCAACAGAACACGGCTTACAGAAGAGATGCAAGATAGGTGGAGCTGTTTGGTTTGAACTGTTAAGTAGCAGAACACAGGCATTCAGACAAGGTATGTCTGCAATCAACAGTGTAGATTTTTTTTTGAAAGTTCCAACCCCAAAAGAGCTGCAGTAATTCCAGACACTTGAATCAAAATCTAAGACTGTTAAAGTAAGCAGGCTGATTTATTCATACATCTTTTCACACTTTTTTGATGCTTCGCAGTTTCCAGATATTCTCTAATAAGGCAAAATTTGTCAATGGTAAAATATAATAAATAAAAGAATGAGGAAAATATTTATTTATTGTGATCCAAACAAATATTACAGACAGATCTAAACTATTATACTTTTTTTCACCAATTATTTAAACATAATGAAATACAAAATTACAAGGCATATGACAATAAAACTTTTTGCCATCAGACAAATATTTATTAAAAAAAAGAGTACAAATCACATTCACATTTAATTCTCAATTTCCTAGAAACACACACATCCAATAAGTACATATTTTTAATCCAAAAGCGTCTTTTCTTCTCTTAACAAACTAAACTAAGTGACATGTAGAAGATGCTCGTTTGTTTCCAACCTTCTTGCTAAATCACAAGTGAAATGAGGATAAATTAATTCAGAATCCAGTAATGATTCTGATGTGCCAGATCCCAGTAGCTATTGATGATATCTTACTGCAGTACCTATTTTTACTCAAGAAGACTGTTACTTGCGGCAATCTTTTCATAATTTTCAGACACTCTGAGCATTGGGAATAGTTCCAAAAATCCAAAATAATTCCAGCCTACTCTTTTATTTGCAGCATTGCAAGAGAGAGTTCAAAGGTAAAATGATTAATTTTCTTATGCTTTTCAATCCAGTTGGAGTCATGTATCATCTCCTTTAGTCTTCCCATATATATTGCTAGTATCTTAATGTTAACTAAACTACTTTAATACATTGTCCTGCCAAAATTAGTAAATAGCATCTGACAGATGACAGATTACCTTCACACATCTATACATGGTTTTATCCAAATATGGAAAGCTGAAACACAGAGAAGGTTAGAAAGTATGATCTCATTCATGAGAAAAATTCAAGATTTGTTTTAGTTCTGAAACTTGTCATGGAAAGGAAAACTGAAATGATTTGGGTTTTGAATTAAAAGAATCAACGTGATTTTCTTCAAAAACATCCAAAATATTTCAATATAAACTAAAAATATGTTCCAATGTTTTAACTTCAATCTTTAGTTGCAGCTTGAGATTTCTCAATTTCATTAGAAAGGTGAGTTACATAGCCACAATGTGATCTCACTGAACATCCTGGCCTTTAGCAGTTTACTTAGCAGAATTTCCCAAAAGATAATAAATTGCTTGCTGAGCTCCTGCATTTTATTTTAATTGTACTATTTCTAGCCATATTTTCAAAATACTAAATGAGGAATACACATATGCTTTAGCTGATTCCTACCATAAAATTAACTGGTCCCAGAATGCTCAATAAAGTTGAGCTAACAAGGCAGATGACTAAATAGAGGGCAGACAAACATACACTTTTAAAGAAAACTTTGCTGTCTTTAGTTTTATTCGTTTACATTGTAAAGAATTAAGTACTCCCTGGCTGTGGGACAGAAACCCAAAGCACAGGTTTTGTTACAGAACATAACACCTGTAACTTCAATGAGTAAATCCAATTTATATTTAAAATTGAAAAGAACTCATCTCCTGAAGTTTCTGTCCTGTGCTATAGAAGGTGTAGATATTTTGAGCAGACTGTTCTCTGCAAAACAAGACATTTCCTCATCAGGGGACTATACAAATTAATTCTCAGAAAAAAAGGAACCTAGATTAAACAAGCTGTCAACTATACAAAATTGCTGAGGTTTTTACAGAGTACAGAACAGCCATGGCATACATTATTAAGAGATCTTTTTCACAGTTCGTTACATTTATCCCAGGCTTTTTGCCATTAGCACTGCCAGATGTTATCCTGCTTACATCATTTCTCACTGATCACAATCACTCAAGGGGAGGATACCCCGAACCCTAATCGCCAAACAGTGCCACTTGGAAAAGGCAAACCCATGGGGTTGTAATCCTCAGCAGTTCACGACTGGCCCTAGGAACAGTAAGAGGTTATAAATTCACTAACCCATTAGATTTCCTTAAGACCATCCCCTTTTACAGCCTACTGGGAGAAACACACATTTAAAACAATTGAGTTGCATCAAAACACTAAAAACACATCACTTAAGCTCAAGCTATGGAAAACAGATGCTGACATCGGTAATGATCCAAAAATTCAGGTCCAAAGCATGCCTGTCTACACAAGAAATGCCTAAACCAGAAGGACAGTTTCTTGGTTAAGTGGTCATTAGGATACTGAACAATTCTTGGAGGCCTTGCACTGATCCAGGCATATGTTGGAGAACTAAGCTCTTAACAGTTTCCAATTCTCAAAAATGTTGCAAATGTTTCTGACTTCTTTCTGTAAAACTGGGTTACACAAAGAAGAATTAAGCATATTTTAATCCTGCCATTTATTTACCAAAGGGGCATACTGTATCAGGAGCAGTTTTGAAAGAACAGGCAGTATTCTGAACAACGATGCTCTCACTTCAGGGTCTAATGTTCTTAGCAGCCTCTGCTCTCATTGATGAACTAAGTATCATTCAGAATGCAGAAGAGAATAATGGCCTTGATCCCTTAAAATAAACTTAAAATAAGGTCCTGTAAAATACTATGTTGCATAGTGTTCTTTGCAAAAGGCTTTTCTGAATAGAAAATTGAAAAAAACAAACATGTTCCAACTTAAAAATTAGAGGGTTTTATGGAGATAAAGGCGGAGAAATAACAGAAGACAAACAGAAGTAAAATGCAGCTTCCCATTCAAATAAAAGATACTAAGATCTTGAATTTAGGAGGGAAAAAAATCCAGAAGGGAAGCAAAAGAAGAAGAATTTGAAAAAGATTTGCCTTTGAGATGGTAAAATCAAATTCTTCATTTCTGAAATCAAATTCTCCATTCATTAAACAAGTGGAAGTAGAATAGAACAGGATTCAAAGAAGAAGTCTGCACAACTTCTCTCATCCATCTTCACAGTGATTAGTGAAGAGGCTAGAGCTAACTACAGCAGGTTTATCTGGGCCTGTGTAGAAAGCAGAGAAACACATAGTGGTAGGAAAAAACCCACTAACTAATTAAAATTTTCCTGCACAGTTTCTGATGCAGTATAGAGCACGCAATATACACTGTGATCGATCTGAACATTAAGGAATTGCACAGTCTCACCCAGGAGATGAGACATTTTTATAAAAATAAAGATCCAGAAACCGTGCAGAATCTTGCCCAACCTTCCCCTACCTATCCACTGATGTTAGCTCATCTAGTAATCATGTGTTTTATGCTGCTGGCTTGCTTTCAGCGCAAGGACAGATGCCACAAGCTGCCTATTAGCACGATACAGCACTTGTAAATCAACATGATGGATTAGCCCAGGAAAAAAGCCGATTCTGATTGCAGCATTAGGCAACAGTGAAAGGGCAAGACTCTCTATGTTTATGGCAGCATATCACTGATGTTTTAATTCTTCCTTTGAAAAAGAAGTATATATACATTTGGGTATTACATATTTGAGAAATATGTTAATGAATCAGATAATCGTGCAAGATAGTAGCAGAAATTATTTCACACACTGTTCTACCTGCAGCAGGTTACTGCCTTTGTACTTATCTGTAAAAGAGTTAGTTTAAGTTAGTTTAATCCACGTGTAGTAAAATATACCAGAGTTTATTTAACACTATGCAAAATTGACATTAAAATGCAAAATGAGTACTTTATGGGCAAAAGAGAAGGAATTATATGTATGTCACTAAATATATAGATTACAACACCATTTCGAACAGACAGTATTTTAGGATTCTTTAGAAAAAAGTCTTATTTCTCAACTACGGTTTAATCAGTGTTGACTTTCATGGATACAAGGTCATGCAGTAATTGTGAAATGTTTTTGTTTTTTTAAGAACAAAGAAACCTACAGAAAAATCTTTACATTTTAGCGAATACAACTGTAACATGCATCCTGTTCAGAAAGTTGTATTGTATCTTATGTTTCCATTTCCTTCTAACCTTCCTAAAGGTTAGGATTTGAAATAAAAATGAATGTTGCCAGACATTCTTCTCCCTTAAAAGAAAAAAAAAAAAGGGGGTGGGGGGGGTGGGGGGGTGGGGGGGTGGTGTGATTGTTCTGGTGATTCAATGCAATGCAGTGGGTAAATATAAAAGCATAGCAAGGAAACCAAAACTAGGACTACCTGAAGGATGGTGGTACAGCTGACTTTAAATTTCTCATTCTCTTTCACAAAGCACATGAACTTCAGACTGAAGTAAGCATCAGGTTAATACAGATTATGGGAAATATCGCTGGAATGATCAATTCAATGCACAATATTTTCACTAGACCCGTGGAATAGCTTTAACAGCTGTAACAAAAGGTAAAAGATTCCCAACAAATTCGGTGGACTTTGGATGAGCTTTCAAATGAAAAAGCCAACCAAAGGAATAAAGACCAGAGTTTCCTCTATTCTCATAGCACATGAGACTGAACCAGCACGAGAGAGAATGGTAAACCCCGGGAAAGATGTTCACCATCTACTTTTTTTATCCTAGAAATTTTGTCATCTGATTCATGCCTGTTTTAGACAATTCAGTCAGTGAAGAGAGGTATGAGGATGACAGCGAGAACCTGAGAGCTGCAAGGGCAACATATGGCCCTGTTGCTACCAAAAGGAAGACTCTGGCACAGGTCCTTATTCCTTCTGACAATAGCAGGATTGCACAGAAGCTCTTTTCACAGTAACAGTTCATTCTTTCTTTGCAATGCTTGCAGAGTGCCTTTGTTTCTCATTCTGCCCTTTTTGAGATTAGGCATCGAAAAGCTCATACTACTACTACAGTCTGAAATCAATAGCTATACAAACAGAGCACAAGAATAAGATAGTATACCACAGATAAGAAGTACTACTAGCCATTCCTGCTTACTAAGGCAAAAAATACAGTACTTCAGCTGAAAATATATATCAAAATTAAATTGGATCAAGATACTTATGAGATACACAACAAACTTAAAAGGCTTTGAAAGGCAACGATGTCTTTCATTAACAGTAAATGGACTGTAGAAGTGTTAAATTATCTAAAACAACATTCTCATCGTTCCTTCAAGATCATGGTATTCCACGAGGCAGAAAATAGTAAGAAATCACTCACGACAATGTTAGAGAGGAATCAGTCTGTCACTGATAGGTAGGTCCAAACTTCCTAATGCATACCTCCTGCGTTACTCTTGTACTTCTTGTTTCTTTCCTTTGTAAATGCAAGGATTCAGAATGAATGGAAAGGTGCTGATGCCAACCTGTACTGTACGTTGCTATTCATGCACGAAGAGCCTACTGAATTGCAAAACAAATGCCTGTGGTTTTTTTCCAAGGAAGCATCATAGTCTACTAAAATCCTGACCTGTTTTGTGATTACCACTCTAGTTTCAGTGTAATATATGGATCAAATCAGATTTACTGTACCTTTAAATGTTTTTATATTGATACTACTTGCATGGCAGATTTCTACAAGATCAATAAAAAATAAAGCAAAATTTAAATCATATCCACTTATATATAGAAGGCACCTTACACTGAAGATGGCATGAACTGCTTCTAAGCTATCCAAAGTGACAAAATCATAAGTGAACCCCTTGATGAAGTACAAAAATCCATCGTGCACATTTCCTTCACTTCAGAAACGTGTTTAATGAACGCCAGCTTGAAGGCCTTTTTTGAGCCATTTCAACAACTGACTTCAGTAAATAAACCTGGAATGTGAGACAAGTGCTTTGTTCTTTGGCACCTATTTTCTCCACTGCCTCATGCCTTCTGCTGTATTTACACATAAAGAAAGTGCATCGACAGCATATTACCTAACCAGAAGAATTACATGCAGCCCCAAACATGCCCAATCATAAGCACCATTACAAAGTGGCACAGCACAGTGGTTCAAGCCCAGCTGCATAGCTAGTCTGCCTATTAACTAGGCAGCAAAGAAAAGCTTAAGTGGGAACCCCATGTGGTTCACAAAAATATCCCTGGTGGTTGTCAAACACAAGAAGCCTAATTTCAGCAAGCAGGTTTTAGTCGCTTGGTTGACTGGTTGGGACTTTTTTCATCTATTAAAAGACTTGCTGATGCACAGATTTCAAAGGATGAGAAAAGAGTGTGAAATCTCCTCCCTTAATAAAAGCAGTTACAGAAAACACGTATCACGGAAAGTAGCCAATACTTTTCATCATGAATCTGTATTACAGTAAACCACGCCATCAAAAAAAGAATACTTGAGCTTTTAGCATCATGCCTTACAAACACTTCTAGGTGACAAGAGTACTATTTTCAGTTTAAGTGCGGTCTGATATTTTCTTCCTTCCAACAGCAGCATTTCCCTAATACCGAACAATAAAAAATTAGCTACTTATGAGTCAATCCAATTTATGTCATGGTTCAATTTGTCCTGTACCCCTCTAATTAGAAAAAATCAACTGTGAAATATCCTAACAAGAGAAGCTGTAACATCCTTTATTTTGTGGATAGTTTCTTCAATTTACTCAACATTAATAACATTAATATACTATAATTGCTATCTCCTTGAATTGAGTGTTTATAAAATGGTTTTGTAAATACAATTTTTGAAACAAAAACCTTCAGGCTTACTTTTAAGTTATGCAAAGTTCCTAAAAATCGATAGTCTGAGAAACATCACCATGAATCCTTCTAATTTGACTCAGCTCTCCAGGCTTTTATTGTTACATCAGCTCACTGATCCCCATGACAGTTGGACTAAAATGTAAATATTCTAACAAAATGCTGAAGAGCAAAGTGCCACATATTCCTGTAAGTTTTCTTCAGGTTCCTGGTATGTAAATACCCACAGAATTTTATCAAGGGCAGAAGACATGCAAATTACTGTAAACCCAGTTAAAAATTCTATTGCAGAACTCAAGACCTTTTTAAAGCAGGGGAGGCACTACCACTTCTATTGCCATACCCTTATAAATGCCTATCTAAAAAAATTAGCTTACAGGACAAAGAAATATTTGCTTGCTTCTTTTTGATGACTCCCAAGTGAGAAATTTCACAAGAAAAAAGCCACCCTCATAGAAGACTCCAAATGTTATAATGGCAAATTATAACAGTCTAACTACAACTACTATTTAGAAAGAATAAAAAAAAATAATTCTTACATACTAGCAGAAAAATTTCCTTCGTCAACAAATCTAGGAGGATTGGTGTTGCACAAGACACTTTTTAAACTGTCTTGGAGGTGAATTTCAGACAATTTCCATCCTTACAGACAGCAAGGACAGATGGTTTAAATCTGCATCATTTCATTGAGTTATTGAAAAAAATGCAAATTTATTCAAAGGATCCAGATTTGTGTCTTCCTTTTACTGCAAAATATAAGCGAGAGGGATGGAAATATGCTTGATAAATAATTTGAGTGAGATTTAATTGCAAACTAGAATATTCCAGTAAGTAAACAGCTTTGTGAATACCTATAGGATCAGTATGTCAGTTTATTATCCACAGGCGTCAGATGAACACCAAAAGGAAATCTGTCCCAGGAGATATGGCCACACTCAGGGGCGGGAGGGAAAGCATCAGCACATTTATAGAAAGATTACAGAAATTTCCTTAATCTTCAGAAAGACCACACATGCTGCTAACAAACTTCAGAATCAGCTGAAGATTCATCTACATGAAAGCTCCTCCAACACTGAACTTGATCCAGCTAAATCTATGGTAACACTCATGGAGACTGATTTATTTCTCAAAGGACACACGTTGCTATGAAGGCAGAGTGCTTGATTACGTGCCACTACACAGATGGGTCTTCCTCTATATCTCAGCACAGCCTCATTGGGTGCTTCTTGCTCTGTGTTGCCATAGACCGCCTGGAGAAAGCGAGGATAATACCACCACCAGTCACCCATTCTGGTTGGGCAACACACAGCTTCAACAAAGTAGACCTTAGAAACAAAAAGAGCAATGCTATGCAGCATTTTCTAACAAAAGGAGCACAGCATGCCATAATCATTCCTCACACCTCTCCTACTTCTCCAGGTGCCAGGCCATTCTAAAGGCTACGGAGAGGTACAGAGAAAAGTTCATTGTACTTCATTAACTGAACACTGGAACAACATCATTGTATTTTGTCAATTTCCTCAAGAATGTTGTTACTAGAACATACCTTACAAGTTGCTTCAAAATAGGACGGTAAATGGCACCACGGTGCTCTAGCACAGTCTTTTGCAGAGTATTGGTCTCAGCATGCCCAACTTTAGCACTAGAGCATCTTCTGGAAAACAATTAGTCCAATTTAATTTTAAATTCACTGGTGAAGGAAAAAAACAGAGCAGCGCCTAGCAGTTGCTGTGATGGCTAACTACTCTTTCTATAGAAAATGCCAATTTGAAGTAAAGCAAAAAAAATTGTGCAATGTTAAATCCCAAACACTGTATTTTTTGACATGTTTTCTCTGGAAATGCTTATGTACTGGCCAAGTTGATCCTTGATGCTCTTTCTGCTGACACACTATGGAATACTTTTTATCTTTCACCATGAGCCTGTTTTCCATCACTGTCGCAGCTTTATGAACCTGCTTCAATTTATTGGCATCTATTTTTGAGCTGGTGACTCCAAAATGGAACACACTATTCTACTTTGATTATGAAGTGACAAATGCGGTGAAAACAACATCTCTAATTTAGATTTTCTGTTTCAGCAGCTAAAAATATATTATCCTTTAGCTGTAACATTACCCTAGCAGTATACATTCAACTGACTATGGATCAGCACCAGTAAAATTTCATAGTCATTATTCATCATTCCCCCCATACCTCTATCACTGCACTATCACTTTTAATCATTTTATGTTTTCTTCCTGGTCATTGAGAAAAGTGTTTCAAATAACAGTCTGAAAAACCTATTCCTAGCCCAAATAATGCTACAACTACTAACTTACTTCTGACTTCACTTTATTCGCGGTCTGCAACGTGACTTAGCATCCTTTCATTTTCTTAACCAAAACCTTAGCAAGTGCTTACAGGAATCTGTCGCAAAAAACACCATTGGCTGGTACATTAAAAATTATACCAAGCCAACATGGCAAGATTTATCTTCTATCAAGCCTTTTCAGGAGTCATTAATTATACTTCCTACTTTCAGTTCTTCATTATTCAACTCTTTTCTCAATCATTCCATTTTGCATGGACTGAAGTAAAGATGAAAACTCTGAAACCAAGCCATAACACTTGAAAAAGTGTTAATTTTCTTTTGATCACTTAAATAAAAGTTTTCCATACTTCTGAAAAGGAAAGAAGATCTTCTTAAGGCACTCTTTAGAAAGAAATCTCCAAAAATTAGGTGGGTTTTTTGAATGCCTTTCCATTTTTCATAACATTTGTTATGTTCATTCAGTTTTTAGACATACAATGTTTTTATGTACCCTTTTCTTAACATATTTACCTTCCTTATATTGTTAACTACATCTTCATTCACAACTGTGATACAGATGTTTAATGTAGTTCATCCTCAGCTAAGTTCTGGTAATTGTACACACTATTCCACTTCAATATAACATAACAGGTTAGTTTCAGTATTTCAAGTAGATCAATTCAACACTGTTATCAGACTATACCATTTAACCAAAATCTTCCAGCTTTAGATTTTCTTTTTTGAATGTTCTTTTTTTTCCCCCCATCATTTGGCTTTCTGCAATTCTTAACTCTTACTTTGTATTTTCTCTTTTTCTGTACTTGTCCTTTGATTAAACCTAGTTTTCTAACATTATAGAGTTTTCTTACTTCTCTCTAAAATAGAACTGTTTGTTTTCAAAAGTAAAAGGGGGTCTTCCATGTCAAGTGTGATATTAGGCTTCTCTATATAGTTTACTGAATATTTTATAAACCTCTCAATTTTTATTTTATTATCTCAGTTTAATTTTGTCTTCTAATTCATTTGATCACATTCTTAAGTGAGCAGAATACTGTCAAATGCTTTTTACCAAGCTGTGACGGAGTCTTCATTTTCAGTTTGGATGAGGTCCAAAATAACATTTTTTGATTAGTAATATTCAGCATGCAATTAAGTCAGGAATTGTCTTCTAGGATACTGAGACATTTTGAAATTAGTTTCAAATTAGTTGAATGCAGGTTCTAGCATGAAAACTTCATATAAAAATTTCCATGATCTCCAGAGTGAAGTATATTTTTTTCTTTCTACATATAAATAAGCCTTTACAGAACTGTCATTCTGTTCTTGGGACTGATCATTATAAAGCAGACACCCACTGTTACCATTTTGTGCTTCAGTTCTTGCAAGATTTATCCATTGTCACTGGAAGCTTCCCAAGCTATTGGTAATGCAAACGGCTAAAACTGTATTTGGCATAAAGCATCATTCTCCTCCCCTTCTGCCACTAAGTCTTCCCCAATATGCTAAATATCAAATCATGTGAGTCGTGCCACCGGGCTTCAGCGTTGCCATAGTCATATTATATTTGTTAGTTTTCCTCCTCAGTTGCTGAGCAACTTTTAGTATATCCTCTAAATACAGCCTCCCGTGATAATGCTGTAATAGCTTTACATTAGCATGAAACCATGTTTGTTTAATTGACATGGTCCTGGTTTGAGCTAAAGCAGAACTGATTCTGTTCAGTGATTTCACTTTTCAGTTAAGTCTCTTCTAAGTAACTGCACTTTCTGAAATCAACAGCAGGATTTTCCAGACAGTGACTGCTTCTAGTACTGCTAACCCTTGATGTTTACAGTTAATACCAAGGAATGGGATGCAGAAAGGCTCTGGCTTGTACTTGCTCCTATAGGAACCGAGATCACTGTTAAATCTTGTACTCCACTTTGGGGTCCCAGAAATGAAAAGAGTCAAACACATAAAAGGTGGCACCTCCATGGAGGAGTGAGCCAGACAGGTGACCCAAAACTAACCAGCTAAGTATTCCATCCCATATACATCATATTCATGATAAAGCCGAGGAATCATGAGAATCAAGCTCTCTTTGATGGTCAAGATCCAGGGAGGAATCTGTCCATTCTTCTCTATGCCCAACCCATGCATCCCTGATTCCAGTTCCAAAATCCAGCTCCTGTATCTGTTTCCTGACTGCTGCCAAGTCCACCCTGGAACTTGCCCAGTGCCAGCCCTGCAGCGTCAGTGATGTACATCATCATCAGGGTGGAGAGTTTGTTTTCATTTTCTTTTCCAACCCATAAGTCTCTCTCCCTTATTCCCTCTCCCTTCCCCTTCTGGGAGGGGAGAGGGGTTAATAGAGAGCATCTGTAATTCATTAGTAGCCAGCCCAACCTCAACCCTTGACAGACATTTCAACTTTATGGCCCTCATCTTTACTCTGTTCTTGTTTAAAAGAAGAAATATATCAGAATAATTGGAAATTTTTTCTGCTCTATGGACCTACTGCAACACCCTTCCACTATCTTTCTATTTTGCTAAAAGTATGCAGCCCTCCCACCGAGACTGAATTTACATCCCTTGTCCTTCTACCCCTAAAAAACATTTCCCAGACCACCGATAGTCTCCTCTTCTGAACAGATGATCAGGCTGAAGAGGAGCTAAACTATATTTGACATTTTTTCCCTTAAGAAGCTTTCATTTTATGCAACTGAATATCTTTACTCTAGGGAATAATTTCTTTATTAGACTTTTATGCAAATCTGTTTAAAGAATTGATTCAATCTTAGATTTTTTTCCTTGAATAATTTTGCATATTATATTTTAGGACACTCTTGTGTCAATGAGCATACTTTTCGGCACAGAATTTCATTAGGTGTTAAAACAAAAAAAGAAATTCAGAGAATCTTCCCTCAATGTATGTGCAGTTTCCAACTTACATCTTGAAGCCATTCCTCTCCAAATATCTTCCAGATGTCTCTTTCTATATGTGTTAGTAACATATAAATACAAACCAATCAAATCACTATTGATTTACAACACAGATAATTAGGGATGAATGTGTAATAAAGCTTTCTAATAGAATTCTGTCAATCATTTCCAAGCACTATTTTCTCATTATGTGTTTGCTGAAACTATATGATGGAATTCTGCTGGTGACATTTGAGTGATAGTGACTTTGATTTCAAAGGAAATGTTTCAGGTTCATTTCATTACCTTGGAAAAGTAAAAGCAAATTTGCCTTATAAA
Source organism: Leptosomus discolor (assembly GCF_034619465.1). Taxonomy (NCBI): domain Eukaryota; kingdom Metazoa; phylum Chordata; class Aves; order Leptosomiformes; family Leptosomidae; genus Leptosomus; species Leptosomus discolor. The sequence goes on along the minus strand of NC_141393.1, from coordinate 76,234,321 downwards.
AAGCAATTACTTCTTAGCTGACCAGTGCACAATTGCAATATAAAAAAAGATTTCTCATTCCACTATTCAAATCCTAAACTAGCAAACTAGTGTTTGATTTTGCTTTAAACCAATTTTACCTTGTTTGAATTGCAAAACCGTTTAATCTTCATAAAGTAGGTTATTATAATGGAGATCATATTTTATTGGTACAGTACACCAGCCTGGGACAAACACAGGGTTTTTTGTGGTTTGGGTTTTGTTTGGGGTTTTTTTGTTTGGTTGGTTGGTTTTGTTGTTTTTTTGGTTGGTTGGTTTATTGCTTTTTACCTAAGGAAGTAATAGTTAAAATTGGAATACCCACACCCTTTAGGTACACAACTTTTTGAAATTTTTGTAAAACTATCTATAATAAAGAGTATTCAAACTATAACACACATATATTCATGTAGTATGCATCATACAGCCCACAACATTTCAGACATTCCTTAAAATAAAAGACCTTATTCAGTTAACTGCTCTCTTTCCACAACAACTGTTGTAAGAACCACGATTAACAGGAGCCAGATACTTCACTTATGTTGTGTTTACAATGAGTTGTACAAATTCTTCTTTTGTTCCCAGGCTTGATAGCCATACTTCACAACTACTTACATGACAATAAAGGTATGACATTTAAAGTGGATTCAATGTGAAGGACTGTAACTGCAACCATGTCAGGTAAATATAGTATCAAAAATTCTCTTCCATGTTTAAATATAAATGGAGTATATTGTATTTTCTCTTACTTATTAGTCATGTCTACCAGTTCAATTATAGAATTTCCTTGGAGTTGTCAACATGAGTTTACTGAGCATTATCACAGTATTCCACAGCAATTTCTCTTTTAAAGTCACTTTGGAAAATAAACAGATTGATATGCAATAATAAACGTCAGCAACAGGTGTATCATTCAGACACTCTAATTAATTAATTAGAAATAATGCAATGAAAATCACAAGAAGTTATCATATTTTCTGATTATATTTTTTTAAAGTGACTAGAATAAAATCCCTACTTATCTCTGTAATGCTGCATATCCAGATGTATAAAATATAGGTGAGAAGTACAATTCTAGAGCTTTAAGGCACTCCAATCAAAATAATCTAAAGTAAAAATGCTTAAATTGAAAACAAAATTAAGTGGAGAAACCTTGTAATAAATGGTAATAACAAACTGAAAATCCAAGAAAAAGCTTTAGAAAAGGAGCAACATGAAGTATCTTGAGCTAAAAGCAGAGCACTTACTCTCTGCATTTGGGTGGAAGATGTGTACTGATACACGTTAGCAACTGGAAGAATAGGTACAAACATTTCAAAAGGTAGTTCCAACATACTTTCTAACTTTAAAAGGTAATGTAGAATATCCATCTCTGAATTCTTAAAAAAAAAAAAAAAAGAGGTATTAAACATAAGCAGGTACTTCATTGTTAAGGACTGCACAATGTCGGAAATTAACACATAATTGTTGCACTTGTGGAAAAGGTTAAGAAGATATCACACTTAAGTGCAAAGAATGAAAATATTTCAGGCAGTCCCCTGAACTGAATAAAGCCTTTATCTCCTGCATATGATGCATACAGAGGGGACACATCAGGGTTGAGTTTATGCTGTGATTACAGATATGGTTAAGTGTTATCTTGAACTTTAAATTACACGATTCATCTCTGTTACTTCGCAGGAGCAATTTCCTGGCCACACAGCAACCTTCTTATTAAGAAAAGTTCAGATTATCCTGTTACTTCTCGCATAACCCAATTGATCTTTTCCCTTGCATGCACACGCAAACCTGAAGAACACTGGGACCAAGACTTGCTTACTTCAGAGGGGAAAGTAGTGAGTTTTTTCTCCCTGGTAGATGGCAAATAACAAAATGCAGGTTTTCCTGTTTATTCCTCAAAATATTCAAATTCCATTTTTCTTTTTTTTGGCTACTCTAAAGAAATAGCCTATTTCAGAATAAAGTTCTAATCAGAAAAATTGAGAAGTGACAGCACCAGTTCCCTGAAGTTATAACATTTAAATATTTCTAGACAAGATTTTTCTCTAGGTAAGATAAGTAATACAGACCTTTGTTATATAGAAATAATAAAGATTTTTAATTAACATACACAGTTCTTCCATGAAATTGCAATTGCTATTCTTCGTAATTGAATACTCCAAAATAATACATCAAGAATGGTCAAATTCATCTGGATTTGCCTGGATCCCATGCCACAGACATATGGTGGTATACAAGGCATGAAAGTCCCTTGTCTTCACAGAGGACATGGTTACACCCTGAGCAGAGCATACCTACAGAGCCTAAATCTGGGACGGATGAGATAAGATCAGAGCATAACTATGGCTTCTGCTTCAAGCAGCAGACCTGAGCTGCCTTAGTCATCTGGACAAACGCATTTGTTCCTTCCATGATGTGTGCTTCTCCAATCCTTCATGTCAGCTAGTGTCCTCTGAGCAGCTTCTTATTCTCAGACTCCCACCTGAGCGCCTGGGCTGGGACCACTAAAGAGTGATTCTGACAACGAGAGTTTGAAAAACAACTGGGAAAACCCTTGAGAATGTATGACCTGAGAAAAAGATGATTGTTTTGTCTTCTGGTCTGACACCACAAATGATTCTTCCAATACTCATTCCAACACCAGAAATCTATCTTTTTTTTTTTTAATGGAGATAAATTAATTTATATTTTCTGTATGGCTTTACAACCAAGTAAATATTGTGCTGCTATTGTTAGTAACAGACTCTGCATTAAGATAATGATGCAAACTTCAGGACTCAAACTTTGCTGGGGCTGCCAGGAGATTTGCTTTAGCTTGTTTATCTGCAACAGCATGGTCTAAAGACCCAATGACTGTTACCTTATTTGTTTTAGCTTTTCTTTGCTTTGTACAACTGTATAGTGTACCATCTATTGTTATATACATATTTTAACGAAGAGATAATAGCAAGCATCTAGTCTGTGTCGGATGAACTATCTATATGACCTTACAATAAAAATCCAGGAGAACAGGCATGGGGTGAGAGGTGAGGTCTTGAAAGTACAGGCATAGGACGATATGGGATGTCTCATGGCTACAAACCACTTACCAGTGGTCAGCTTCTGGTCAACAAAGAATGAAGTCTTGCATAAACCCAGTTCTAGCTAAAACGAAGAACCAACACGTGCAATATACGGTTCTGATAAACTCAGATACAATAAAGAATTGCAGACCCATGGAAAAAGAGAAAGCAAATTGACCATGCTAGCTATCATAGGAAAATAACTTGAAGCGTTTCTAAGTTTGAAGAGGAAAAAAACCTTCAATGTCGTGTCCTTCCAGCAAAAGACTTGGGATGCTTAAAAGCATCATCCAAACACATACACAAAAAAATTACCATAGAAATCTACTTTTAACTGACAAAAGGTATGTGCACGCTTCTACATACTAAAATCTAAACCTAGCTGAAATAGAAAATTGGAATTTTAAATTATCAGAAAGTGAAAGGAGAAAACATACCTCACCAATATTTTGTAAAGAGAACTTTTGAACATGTTAGCTAATAAACCGGCAGTGCACAGTCCAGAATCTGAAGTAAAAATCAGCAGCAACGTAGTGCCATGTAAAGAAAGATTAAATTTTTTTCCGTTTAAAACAACATTATATTGCAGTTTCTTTCCTACAGATGCAGACAATCCTTTCCACCGAATGACAGATATTACAAAGCCAAGCAGAGATGAAGTAACACTGTCCTTGAATCAAGATAAATGTTAAATGAAACTGTGCATCATCAACATGAAGAGAAAAAACAAATTATGATCCTCAGATATAAATATTAAACAAGGGGAACCATATATTTTTGAAAGAGTGCTGTGTGTAAATCACTGTATAACAGAAAATTAGTCCTGTGAGATTCAAAGTGATTAAAACCACTCCTCAGCTTTAAAAATATATCAAAGAAATAGTTATCATAGCAGGCTTGCTACAAGAAAGTGAGGAAGAAGCTTCAATTAGAAAAACAATTTCATTATTTTATTGAAGGAATTAAATCTCCCCATTAAAAAAAAATATAATCTTTTTCCACTATTCTTTCCTGTTCAACAGCATTGCTGTTTCAAATTGTTGGCCCCACATTTTCCAGATTTTTTTTGCGAGAAATTTGAACATTTTCCACAATAAAGTTTTTATTTTGTAAATTGTGATCCCCTTCTCTTAAGCAGCGTGTCAAACTTTTACTAGAAGACAAATGGAAGGCATATTTTTGTTTTCTATATCAAAAGGTATTTTAGTTTGTGCTACATATCAACTTCCTTCCACTATTTCCAAAGAACAATAGAAAATAATGTTAACCAGGCTAACAAAAATCTCACTATATACTGTTGCTTTATCAGTGCTACACCTACGGACAATTTTTTTCATAAATTATTTTTTCATAATGCCATCATTGTTTTGATTCGAACCCCTTAATTTCATGGGAAAAAAAATTCAACAGCAAAATACATACCACAAAGATGGACTGGGAAAACAATATAAATGACACTCAAAGTAAGACTTCATTGCAATAGAACAGAAACAACAAATTCAGCCATAATAGAACTCTTACTCCACACAGTAATAAGTTTTAGAAGCTGAAATCAACTACAGAGAATCTTAATGGTGTCTGTAGATTTCTTGTCAATAAAATAGCCTTAAGAGCAATTCCTCCTTATCAAAGATATGGGATTTTCAGCTATGTAAATCATGACACTTCCAGCAGCGTAAACGCTATAACGTTAGTTGTCAAAAGACATGCTACCAGTTAAAATAAATCAAACGGAAGAAGATACAACACCTAATAAAATTTAAACCCAAAGATGCCAGTGATGACAAATCCTTTGACATGTTATCAAAAGCACATCTCTGTAGCACTGCATCTGAAATTATTACCACCAATGGATCAGTAAGACTACACATGATCACTGCCTCCTCATGTTCCTTTTTCCTTCTATAATTTCATCCTGGATGAGAAAACATTTTCCTTAACTCTGAGAAAAAAAAGAATTTTCACAGTTTTTAAACATACACTATATCAAAGTGGTTACAGAGATTCAAGGAATCTCAGCATAGTAATGTAGCCAATACAATTAATTCAGTACCACAGCAGATGTAATAACCTGCTGTAGCTTGAGCAGAATCAGATGGATGCTCATTAAAATCCAGAGTTGAAAGTTCAAAGGGATAACTTAGAGAAGTCAAGCTGTCTTCAGGTCTGAAACATTTTTTGATGAGACATAGAGGTGATAAAGTCAAATTCAATCAAAGTAAAAAATGAATAATCAAATTAAAAAGAAAAGGAAAAAAAAAATCATCACATCACAAAGGTAAAGATTAAGGTAAAGCATGTCATAAAGACTTCTTTTTTTGATTGAATTTAGTACTTCTAAAAAGGAGTTGGATTGACATCAGCAGAAACCAAACCCCTTTGTTCCCAGAACAAGCTCAGTACAATCAGCACTAAAAAGCACAAATTCCTGCCACTGACCAGCCATGCAGCTAAACCCAGACCTGGTAGGGGCAACCTTCCCACAGGGATAAAAGTGAAATTAATTTTGTGTCCATCTTTGCCTTGTTCTCTCCTGTAAGACTGTCAGTTAGTGAAACAGCTAGTAGTGATTAGTGTGGCCTAGTTTATATATATTCGTATTGCAGAAGAAAAAGGCCAGCAGCTGATTTACACAAGAGATTCAATAATCAAACCACTTTACAGGCAAAAGAAGGTATTTTTATTATATTATCAAACATTGAGAGAACTCTGGATCCGGCCAGTAACCGAAATCCGTTAAATCATATACATACATGCATTTTCTGAGTAGTTACATGCTGCCTGTCAATTTCAGTCTAGTTGTGTCTGGATATTTAAAAACATCCAATTAACCATACCCTTTAATGGCACAAAGGTACCCTCTCTTCTCTACAAGGTGGAAATATCTACCTATAGACTAAAGTTTGCCACACAGCAGAGATTTCATCTTCCTCAGCGCTCCTGAAACTGCAGACCCGAACACTTGCTCTTGCATGATTTGGCCCAGGCACCACCACTGTTCTCCACTGGTGAATCTGGAGAGATCTCACACAGAGTCTTGCACACATATTCACACACACTAAAAGACCACTTCAGAAAGTGATCTTTTTGTCCATGATGACCTTCCTTTACTAAGGGACAAAAATACACAAAGTACTATGTCAAAACCTGCGGCAGCAAGACTCAGAAACATGAGTTTTCATTGTTATCTGATAAACAAAATGCAGGATCAACCTGACAACTGGCTTGGTTCCACAATGCCAGCAAAATAATGCAACTCACTCCTATGCAACTCTTTCTCCCGCTCAGCATGTTAACTACCACTTGTGCTGAGTATTACACTGGAGCACCTGCTGTCAATGAAATAGTCTTCCCTGGCAATCATTTGGCAGCATTGTGCTGCTTCAAATGGTCATCATCTCCAGTGACCTACTGCGAAAATGAAATGCATTTTCTCTTCTTTCTTGGTTATTCATACAGAATCTCAATGAAATTTGAAAGTAATTTATACATGCTTCAGGTGCCATGAATCCACTTGCTTCCAAGCAGGCCCTGCAAGCACTGACAGAAGTAGAATCCCAGAAATTAGCAGGCAGTCAGAAAAGCCCTGATTTGGGGTTTGTTAGCAGTCATATTCCAGCTTACAGAAGCATGAGAGCTGTTAAGACCCTACCACATTCCCATTGATAGAAGCAGAGTTTAAAAATTTGCCAGGTAACATGTGGCTCTCCAACCTTCCAGTATAAATATTTCTTTCATAGTTTGCAGCTCTTATAGATTGTGCAGAGAGATCTTACATAGGCTGCAATCAAACCGGCACTTGTCAGAAAAACCTGTCTTTAATAAGTGTTATATAAACACACAGAGCTGAGCTCCAGTGCCAGAGAACAGCATTAACCTATTGCATAAGCTCTTTAGTATTTTACAACAAACTCATGATTACCAAACTGTGGTAGATTACAGAGTTACTGATAAATATCACACATATGAATTGCCTCACTTACCAGAGCAGATTATAAAAATATTTCTATATTATTCTTCATCAATACAGATCAGATATAGTAAAAAGGGACAAACAGGACTTCTAATTATACATAGCTGATTTTCACTTTAAAGATATTTAAAACAAAATCCTTCTTCTGCAACCAAATCTTCCGTCCCAGCTTCCTGCATTTATTTATCTATTAACATTGAAAATAAATGGTGATTTTAAAATGCTAGGTTTTTCCTCTACAAATAGTCAGTTCCGAATATGGAGTGGTGCATAAATATATATATATAAATATTTGAAGACAGTCAAACAGAAAAAAGCCTTTCATAATATAAAAAGGGTTGCAACTTCTCTTTTTTCTCCTTCTTACAAAGGAAATTCTAGGTGACCCTTGCATGAATTCACAATATTTATAGTATTATTTGCAAAAATACACATGGCAAATTAGAATCTGAACGTGCTTAAATCCATTTACTATTTGTTTTCTTTAACTAGTATAGCTATAACTGGCTTGATTTCTATTAAGTTTCTGTTAGACATCCACATTCAACCATAGAGGGACATTTGAGCATACATGTGCTTTTTGTACTTCATACTCTGTAACTAACTTGTGCACATTTATCTACCCCCATGTTGCATACCCAAATGTCCCTCTACGGCTTGCTTGAAAGCTCTAGGTACAGCTCTTCACAGCAGTCTGCCACTGTGGAATGGAAAAACCCAAGGCCTGAGCCATATAACCTCTTCTCATGTAATAAAGCCCAAAGAGACCCAGGTGGCCAAGCAACACTGTCTTACCTTAAGGTCTTCTTTGGACACTACAAAGGCTCCTTGCTGCAGATTCTGGTATAAAAATCTGACTCCTCCCCTCGCCTTGCCATGCTGAAATATTTCTATTTTCTCCCAGCAGCCAGGTGAGAGGCGTGATGGACCACCTTCAATGGGTGAAGAGAATGGACAGGTCAAATACTAGACAACATGTATGCCAACAGCCCTCGTGTTGCTGTTACTGAAAAGCAAATATGCACCACCATAAACATGAAGACATCTGAGAGACACACCACAGGTTTAAGATTAGAAAGTGAAAAAAAATAGTTTTCAGGATCTAGAAAAGAAACTGAAGATAAGGAACTACTACAGAGGGGGACCACATTAAAGTCAAGCTTGTTCAAGGTAGCTAAAGTACCAATGAAATACCTCTAAAAATTATTTGCTGTATGGCTATGCTTGGGCATAATTAACTCTGATTATCCTCTACTGAGGAAGCACACGTGAAACTCTAGGCTGTAGAGTTCTTCCAAACCGTTGAGAACATGAACAATTCAGGCTGTCAGCAGTGGCATGATTCACGTTACAACATTTACAAACATATAAATGGAATTTATTGTAATAATTTTTGGTGGCAGGTTGAAATAAGCAAAGATAGGCAAAGCGGCTCTTTCCCTCTCCTTCAGGTCTTAATCACGGCTAGAAAATCCACATGCATATTCTTAACATTGAGCATTGTTTTGCCTGATGCTGACAGCACTACCAAGCTTCTCTTACTCCTGAGAGGACCAGAGCTCAGAGCATACATGGCTGATTAAACCGCAGCTTAGGGCACAGACTTGCTTCTGCAACTGGGTCTGAGCTGAGTGGTTACCATCATATCCAGAGACACAGTGATCATTCACAAAAGAAAGAAGTTCTTAGTTGTAAGCCATCACCAAAGGTGTTTTAAGCAACCTTTGGTCTGACATGGACTGGGAGCATTGCCATGGTCTAATGAAGGATTACTAGTTTTCAGCTGAAGGGAAAACTGAACAACAATAACTCAGATAAGTTTCTACTCAATTGCAAGAGCAGATTTGACAGCACCGACTCTGCTATCATTGATTCATATGTTAGGATTTCTCCAGGACTCCACCTTGTTTGGTAAATAAGATGCACAACGCTCAACTTCATGAACAAAAAAAGTATTTTATTTTATTCTATCTCTATTATTCAAAAGACACAGATCTTTAATGTCACTGTGGAAACCTGCTTTGAATACTTCATTAATAATTTCTTCATACATTTTTTTTGGTGAAGCTTTCTCCTGTATCATTTGAATGACTAACAGCCACCGATAAATTCACCATCAGGATGTAAAGTAGTATTCCCTTATCACCAATGGAGAACTGAGGCACAGAGGGTATGTCTACATTGTTATCACAGGGTGACAGCAACGTGCCACAAAGGCATTCACAGAATTTAAACAAGCCAGTAGCAACTTGTCTACGTGACACATGTGAATTCTTTTTGGATTATTTATCCTGCTGCCCAAAGCTAGCTATGCACCACATTCTAGTTCTCCCATTGTCACCACAAATGTAAAGGGTTTACACTTGTTTGAAGAGCCTGCTTTAAAAGTAGTTACTTTTCCCAAGTATTTGGCATTCCATGGTGCTTTGAACAGCACAACTGACACCAGACAACTCAGTATACATCAATTCTTCAAAACAGGCTGCTGGATTCAACAAATCTAACATCCTACCCCTCTCTTGAAGCAACCCTGTGAGGAGAGGCAGAAAAAAACAAGTTACTGAGAGATAACAGTGAACTAACAACCAAGATCATGTGAATTAGATGACTTGCTATCTAATTATATCTGTTACATTAAGCAGATCTCTATTAGTAGGTTAAATTATTCATGTGTCTCCATAGGGCAGAGCAGAGGTTTTTCCAAGGTGACCTTTAACTGCTGTGGCTTGCCTTTTCACTATACACATTCTGCAACAGATAGAGATAACATCCTACATTCAGTATCCTCCAACAACATAAAGCACTGGTATCCTCATCCTATATCCTCATAATGATTAAAGCAACATACATTTGAAGGGATGGAAGTTCTGTGATCCTCTAAGGTAAAGGCCATACCTTAATATCAATGTGTACACCGATTTGCCAAACGTATTAATTTGACTGTGGTGTTATTTGGTATACATATGGAAACTATTTGGGTACACACACACATGACTCAACATGTTAAGAGCTACCCAAGCCACAAGTCTGCATAGTTATGATCTTTTTCAAAGGAAACAATCATCACCTTCCAACTAGAATTCTTATAGCTCATAATTTCTACCTATATGGTTTAACATCTGTATAAGGTATATAGTAGCTATTTGAAAGTTGTTAGTACTGTGAAATACAGTGTTGAAATAGTGCATGGCAGAGCACAGAAGGAGTAAAAGGAGTGCAGCTTCAATTTGTGTTTCTTTACACAACCAGCAGCTCTTGGATGGCTTTCAGTATGCATGGCATCTAGTGTAACAATATTACACGCTAACAGAGGTTCCCTATGAAACAATGTCCCAGGCAAGCTCTGTCAGAAAGATTTTTTTTTTTTTTTCAAATCACATAATATAGTCATATTGCTTTTTAAAAACATATATTTTTCCTCTAATAGTTTTTCATTTAAAAACTAAATCCAAAATATGGAGAACATGTATTCAGGTCACTCAAGTTGGTAAGGGATTATATCCTATATTATAATAAAATGAAGGTGATGACTCACTGTTTCAGCTTCAGTAAGTACTCTTTAAAATTGGTTCTATTGATTAAAGTGAAAACAAATTTCCTTCAACAATCTGCATTTCCTTGTATTGAATAAGGAAACACATTTGGCATATATTTAGGATGCATAACTGCATTTATTACAATCTCATATTTTATTATGCACTTGATTTGCAAAAATCTCAAAATTATGGAAAATGCTCTGATGTATTCTTCTGTTTTGAAAAGATGTAGATTACATATATATGCAGACTACTGCTACAGTTGAATTTCTATTACTAATGACAATACAGTGATAAAGGTCAAATTATCTCCCATTCTTGTACGCTCTGTTATTTCAAAGATCATTTTTATCCCAGGGTTTTCTGAGTAATGGTTTAAAAAGACTCTTTAAATATTAAACATACCAAAATATTGATGGATTAAATGAGACCTAGTTTCATAATCATAATGCATAGTGTTTAGTGCACAATGTTTTCTTTGAGTGTGCTTAGTACCAGCTTTTAAGAGGATGCCTTGCATTTTAAAATAGACTCAGTTTCATTATTGTAGATGTTTTCTCCTTTTGAAAACATTTAGTCACTCAGATATATTTTTTTTAATTTCCTGAATACTAAACCCCTGGTGGGATAATCTCATACCAATCCATATGGGGAAGGCAGTTTTGCAGATCAACAAATCCTACCATTATTTGATTTGATCTAAGAACAACTTAATTGAAACAACACAAAGTCGTTAAGAATGGTTCTTATGCACATCTTATTTAATGTGAATGACAGACAGTTTAAAATAATGAAAATTTTGTTATGAGCAATAGATGAACCCATTTTCATACTAAGTAAATGCAGGATTTTCTTACGTATACGTTACATTGTTTGGTTACAGATAATGGTTAATTTTGTACCATAGGAAGTGAGCTGTTTGTAACCACTATGCTGCACGTAGTATATCACACACATAGAGAGTATAAAAAAACACTGTTAAAGAACAGGCAAATACTATAATCCAGGTAAAGTATCTGAGGCAGTGAAAATTCTCCTCAGAGATATGTTAAAGTGGGTTTTCATTTCAATATATACATCCAAAAAATGTTATTTTTGCATTATAAAAATAAAACTAATGAAACTGCAGTGACTCATCTAGGAAAAAAACCAACCTGTACAAACATCAAGCTTTTATTGCCTTTGCAATTAAAGCAAGTCTTTAGGCAGCATTAGAGTCTTAAGAGAGAGAAATTAATAGGCTACTGAAATACATTCAAAACCACAAAAACATCTGTCTAATTCAGAGGTCTTGTCTTCCAAACTTACAAATATCTTACCGAAGCTACTTTTTGTTTTACTTCTTCTGAACAAACTGTGGGTGAAAAAGACACTTGCTACCTACACAAAAGAACAAATTTGAGTATGAGGCTTTAGGCAGCAAAGCTCAAAAAAATCTCATTATGGACTAGAGGATATTTTCTTGTGGAAATCATGGGGTGTGTGGGGGAAATCCATTAGGATTTCCTGATGAGCTTTTCTTAAATCATTCAAGGTAGAAGAAATTGCACACCATTCCATTTTATTTCAAAAACAAGAGCAAAACTGTACTTGTGAAGGAGGGGAACTCTTTGCCCTGAAAAATATTCCAGTCAAAATACATGGTTAGCTATTTATTCATCTACTGAGACTTAATGAATCACTTCTCTCACAAAACAGTAACAATACCCATTGCAACTCACTTATTTTTTAAACAGCTTCGTTGATACTTTCTGAAAACACACATACAACCAAGATTTTCTTCATGAACTTCTGAGTTAGGTTTATTTACAAATACTCATGCCCAAACATACTTGCATAGGCTAGAGCATTTGTATACTCAAGGTGCAATAGAAACAGGATTCCTCAGTGTATCCAAGCGACTATAACTAACTAACAGGACATGAGCAACGACTATGAATTATCCCTGAACAGTTAGGAATAAAATACCAGAGTTAAAAATTTCATACCACTGAACTAACACATTCAACTCGCAAAGCAAATAAAACCAAAGGCTAAAATAATCATCAACTAACTTGTTTCCTGCAAGTTATCTTCTCAGTCCAGGTATTTTTCTTACAACTGCAAATACCATGGTAACACAAGTACATTGTTTTGCAAGTTCGAGAGATTGTTTGCTGCTCCCAAGTAGTGGGTTTTTGTTCTTGAGACAGCAGTAAGTCTTTCTAATATGCCACAAGTTGGTGTGTTCTACACATAAAAGTGATGAATCCAACCTTCACGTTTCTGCTGGCTGATTTTCTACACAACAGGTATATTGCTAGTGCTGTCATTTCTCTGAGAACCTCTCCTCAACTAATAAAATCGGTTTGCCATTTATTACAGTTTATTTACTGATCTCCTGGACCAAACCACATTCTTAATGTAAGTCAACATAATTTTTGCTCAAATTCCAACACAATTTATCACACGTATTGTACACATGTCTACATTTAGCCTGTACCCAGAGCTAAACTGTAACAGTCACCGTATCACCTGATGACCCCTCACCAGCCAAGGAGGGGAATCTAGAAAAAGAAGAGCAGACCTGCAAGTAGAAGTGCAACAGACTTAATGAAAGCACCGCCAATACCAACAGATATACAGAGTTATACTTAGCCAAACGAACATCCAGTTGCCATAATCAACTAGAGAGCAAACCTCGGGAGAAACAAGAGGAGGAACCTCAGCAGAAACCCCAGAGAAGCTCCCTCTCCTAAGCAAACCTTCCCCCTTTATAACGAGCATGACATTACGGGATGGGCTGCCCCTGTAGCTCACTCAGGTCAGCTGCCCTGGCTGGCCTGAAACTGCTAATGTCCTTCCTGGCATGGCTGGGCTGTGATTCTGTCCTATACAAACCAAGACAAAGTGTTTCAAACATATTGTATATATTTCAAATTATTGAAGTAAAACTATTGTGACTACCTGATCTAATCCACAAATTTTTTTTAACTGGCATATCATACATACAGAGTTTTGGTAGTTCTCCACTCAATCTAATAGATACCCTACCTTTGGATGCTTCCACTATATTGAAAGAAACACACAGCCAAGACTGCCCTACCGACATCTGACTGACACATCAGATCACTCACCAGTTGAAGTGATTGTATGTGTTCTACAGAAACAATATTTGGCATCGAATCTGCAAGACCAACTCATGTGGAGTACGACTAATGATGTAGACCACTTCTTGGACAGTAAATATGCAATCTTAAGAAGGCACCAGAAAACTAAATGTTATTTTGGAATGGTTTCTTCTTTTATTTGCTCCCTGATTATTACTGTTCTCTTTCCATCTTTAGAAGGCATCTTACCAATTATCACTTGATTCTTGCTCAGATCACAACACCTTGAAGATTGACAAAATTAAATGCATCCCAAACCTCCTTTTCAGCGGCCACATAAGACCATTTTGAGGAAAATAACTGGTAAAGCATAAATAATACTTTACATTCCTGAGCCACTCATTGACAGGTGACAGTAGTGCTTTGTTGGTTTTCACTTCAGAGTGAGTGTTTCAAATGTCAATTGGACTTTAAATTCCATGAGAGCAGGAAAGAAGAAAATGAAAAATTTTATTATATTTTTCTTAGTATTCTTAATATGCTTTTCTTACTTCATCCTGATAAAACACCATCTTCTGAAGTGCTGATTTGTGTAGATTTTCCAATTTACACATTCAGAATGGGTTAATATCTCAAATCACGCTATACTCTTTATGAAAACATACGAGAAAATAAATTCCTAAAAAATCAGAACAGTGCTCCTAACTAAAGCGCAGATAAATGCAAGTTTGCTTTGGCAAGTCCCACTAGTGAAAACAAAATAGTGCAAAATTGGAATGGCTCAGAATTAGTTCTTCCATACTCTATATTATCTTTGCTTCTTTGAAACAATACAGTCGTTTATGCTTCATCTTTGTTATCTATCCTTTAAAACTACTAAAATCAGAGCTAAATAATAGCAAAAGAATAGCTATTCCTCATTGGAATAACTGAGGATACCATCCTGCCACCAGTACACTGCTGACAATGTGGGAAGAATTCTTCATTCTATTTACATACCATGACATTCAATGCAACTGGATTTTAATTTTGTTATCTAGATGAACAACAAGACTAGTTTCTCATCAATATGTACATTAGGTCACGAAAATACACCAGGTTTAAAATTTTATATATTCTTTAATAGAAATCATAATCCACTACTGTCTGTGACACCACAGCTGGTTATTGTGGGGACGCTGACAGTGCTGCAAATAGAGGATTATTACTCTAGATGAGGGAAAAAAATGCAGGAAAATATAAGATGTAATAAAGAGTAAAGATCCCGTTTGTGAAAAAGCTGTAGAAAAAAGCAAATGAGAAAAAAATAGGCTGCAGGTGGTACATATAGACAGAAATGTTTAATCAGACTCTTTTCTGCAAGGTTCATTCAAACAAAAGAGTCTATCTGTGTTACGTTAAAATAACTAGGGGTTTAGAGTTAGTGACAAAGGTCAAAACGTTCACTGTCAGGAAAAAATTCTTACCTTTCAGTTCGTCCTGCAGGTTTTCGATATTTCACGGCAAGAAATTTCTTTTCAAGTTCAAAGAAAATTTAATTAGTTTTAAGGCCATGTTTAACATTGAGAACAAAACATAACCATAACTGTAATTCAGACTAAATTAGGATTTCTGCAAAACATACACCTGGATATATTTTCTATTAAATTATACATCTAGTTTATTTTCTGTCTGTAGTTACCAGTTCATATAACTAAGTGTATGTAATCATAAAGCAAATCTTAAAAGGACTAATTTTTATCTTGGTTTATTACAGCCATTTTTCAGAAAACCTCAACAAAACTTCTCTTATTCTCTTTGGTAAAACAGAGGTATGGATCACCTACACTGACTCACGCCTATACCATCCAGTTTGATGATCCGCCAATCTAGGGAGGTTGTAAAGGTGGTATTTTAAATTCACTGTCACTTCTGAGCAGATGATTATCGCATAGAAGAACTTGAACTTCCCCAAGGGCAATGCAACAGATCACAAAATAAGGCAACTGCATCCATATAATGTACAATTTTCCCTAAGGACATAGAGTGATTGATTGATTGATTAATTGTAGTTATTAAACCAAAACATCCACCCTCTGCCTTGTCACTTCATATTTACAATATAGTTGTTGTCATAAGCAAAGTCGTTTCATAAAAATCTTTGTTTGAGATGTGTATTTTTTTTGCAGATGCAAGGATAAAAGCTAAAAAATGAAGCACGGCAGCAGAATCCTACGCTAAATAAATGGAAGTAATTTTAGATGTCGCCAGCTATTTTCATAATATCAGTTCCCAATTAAAAGTATAATCATTGCTATTGAAGTCAGTGACAACAGAATGAAATCACCCTTTTCTGGGAATGTGATAACACAAAGATCAAACTATACTTCTTAAAGTTGTGTGTGGCAACATATTGCAGATACGTCCTGCGTCCTCACTATAAAGATATTATCTTCCTATCAATGTGACCAGCAGAGGTCTTAATGTCTTCCTTCTTTTTACTGAAGTTCTCAGGCTGAAAAGATCAGTACTGAAAACTATATTGACAAGAAGCTGAAGAAACTTGCCTCTGCTCTTACTTCGCTTCCCCTGTTCCCATTTTCCCAATTTATTCTTTCTCCTTGGTTTCTAATACCCATCACAATTCATTGTGTCTTGTCTTACTGTCCATACAAATCCTTATTTAAACATTTTCTCTGCAAACACAGAAAAAGAAATCCTTTTCAGCAACAATGCTACCATCCATAAACAATTATTAGAGAGAATTACTCAAGATAAAGCTTTCCTTCAGGTATATGGTTGGGTTTTGTTGTATTTGTGTGCTTTTCTGTTCACACATGATCTTAGAACTCAAACCCGCTCTTTATTGGAAAAAAAGCAGTGAGAAATATTTCCTTGAATTTTTAAGATTATTCAAGGTTTGATTGCCTTTGCTGTTGAACTCTTAGCAAATCCAGAAAAAAGTGAGCCCCAAACTCACTGAATGCTAAAGAGAAGTTTGTGTTGCTGTCAAATCACCTTTACATCAAGCTCTGTTTAACCTTCTTCCTATACAAATACAATGCTCAAAGTGACTTGAATCTGTATTATGTTTGTGATAGAGATTAAGATCTCACTTGTGAGATTTCATGAAGTTATTCCACAACTCTTCATGCCTATTATTTTCCTTTGGAATTCTGCCAACAAATTCCAATGCCCTGTCCACTTTTTTTAACTATCTTAACAGATAAAAATAAATAAATTAATTTAGCTTACACTGAATCCATAAGTCTTCCACAAAGATCACAGGCTAGGAGGTTCTTTTTAGTGTTCATCCATTAAAATAAATTTTTTCACACCCTTAAGTATGTAAGAGTCCATGTGTGAATTGCTGTCAGAAGCTTAGAAGTCCCAATTAGAAAGATGACAGTCTTCTGCTTGCCCTTAGTGAAGTGCATATCTCAAGAAAAGTGAAATTTTTACAAAGACTAGTGAGTATCAGATACACTCCAGATACTCTAACATTAATCAAAGCACACGTGACTAAACCTAAAATCCAAATTCATCACTACTTCGTGTCATGTTTGCTACCATGGTACACCCCACTATAACCACTCCTCCTGCCATCCAGTTATTGTAATCACTCAAGACCAACATCACCACCAAAACTTAGGAAACCAAAAGGGCAATTAAGGAATATCAGCAGGTTCACTAAAGGGAAAAAGAGTTATACCGTCAAAGACTCTTCAAAGAAGAAGCTATATTCTTATCCAACTGCCATACATTCAGGGATGAAGCTGTAACATTTGTTCCTTGTCTGATTATAAATGAGATAGTATCACACAAGAAGAAAATCCCGCAGGACCATGCACCAAACTATTTAAGTCTTAAAAAACCAGACAAAACCTTCATCTGGTTTCTGAGTCTTTCTAGGTAGACACAGACCACTAGTGCAGCAAAGAGAACACTAGTTTTATGTTCTCCCAGCATCATCATCTACTTAATAAACAAACTGACAGTTTCCTCTGCTACTGATGACAAGAAATAGTCCAATACATTCCACATTACTATGTTGTCATCACTTGGTGATAAAAAAAAATCACTGTATACAACTAAAGTCACAGGTACCTGAATGGTATCATGTTGCTCCAGGCTAGAACCAGCCTATCACAGCTTCACCAGCAGAGTGTAGTAGCCTGCAAGAAGAAAGAAAATACTTTCTCTTTGAGATTTCTTTTCCCATTCAGTCTCAAACAATAAAAGCAAACAAAAACAAAAAAGATGAAATACTCCAGACTGTTTTACACAGGCTCCAAGCAATACTATGAGCAAAGAGTCTCTAGAGAGATTAGGATGCTTATACTAATTGTGTTTAACATTTTAACGTTTTATAAATAAGCCATGGGGCAACTGAATCATCTTGTGAAATTACAGTGGTTAAAATACATTCCCAAAAGTATAAACATTTGAGTTTGGCAAGTGCTTTACTTGCATTGCCTCAGGCACCAATAGGTTTATCCTTCCCATGGCTAAAGTTGAGATTTCTCAAGATCATGTAAAGCCTACGATGTCCTTCAAGAAACAAAAATCAACCTGCTTTCGCCAGGTAACATGTCTAATGCAAAAAATGTCTATAAATTTTTTTTTGAGATTTTAGGGAGTAAGACTGGTCTTTCATAGTGATGAAATTAGGGTGAAAAGCCAGGTTAGCAAGGGAGGGGTTGCTGAGAACAAATCTGTATTCACATACAGGTTTGATTCACCTTTGCAGACAGAAATCCATTAGGCAGCACAGAGCTCCACCAAGGAAGGAATACTAACCAAGAGAAAACATTAAAACATGATTATGTAAACAAAATGGCAAATACTTTTTTTGGGACTAGAAGAAATCTGTATCATCCAGCCATATTAGTACAAAAAAACCAAAGAACAGCAGCAAATAATCCCAAAGTTTATTATTATCCACAGTTCATAGTCTGTGAGCATCATGGTGAGGAGAAAACCAGTTACATAAGCAAAGACAACATATATGGTGGAGGGACAAGAGAGGCACAGTTATGTTTCCATCACCAATCTGGAGACTGTTAGTGAATGGGATCTTCTCATTGAAAAGGCCAAATAAAGGTTTTCTTTTTATTATATTCTATTTCGGGAGGGAAAAAATGGTTAAAGGTTATGCAGAGTGATTTACATGATACTAGACTGGAGTGGAAAGCAGGGTTACACAGCTTCTTCTTCGACCAGATGAATAACCTTGAGGAAGTAATGACATCTCTGCATTTATTAATAAAGAAAACAGTTTGTTGCAAGTTCTTTGAAGTATAAGCTGTCCTCTATGTGTCTGTACAGCTCCTAGCACAGCAGTCTCAGATGGGCTTGGCAGACCACACTGTAATTCAGTTCACTGATATCAATAAAGATAGAACATGTGGAAACTGGCTATGAGACCAAGAGTTTCAAATCACTCAAGCAGTGAGAGTTCACAATTTTAGCTGATCTTTTCTTCTTTTTTTGTCTGCATAACTGAAGAGATTACAGTACAACAGATGCTAAAAGATCCTTCCAGCCAAAGAAGCTGGGGAGATTTTGTTTATAACATTCCAAAATGTAGAGAATACTGCAGGCTGCTGAAAGGATACAAGGTGATTCATGTCAGCAAAAGTGTGTCCCTCGGAAATCTAAGTCACTAGCAGGAGTGTTATTATTCCTATTAAACAGAAAGCAGGGAAAGGACTTCCAATCCCAATGAGTTACCTTTCTCCAACTTATGCCTTTTCACCCCCGGTATCAGGAAATATCCCCAATATCAAGAACTTGTGGTCCAGTGCCTGAGTTATTTCCCCAAAAGGTGAATGCAAGAAAATTTCTGTAGGGTTGATTCTTCACTTCTCAAGCCAAACCATGGTCAGTCCCAAGAACAAGGAATCTGCAATGTGAAATACCACAGACTTCTAAAGGTTGGCTGTCAGCTCAAGAAACAGGACAGAATGGTGAGTGACACTGAAATAAACTGACCTTTTGTTTTCACTCTAAGGGGCCAAGAATTCACTCACCCTTTGACTGTCATTTCAAGAAAGGATCCTCTAAAGAGGAGGATCCTGTTAGAAAGAGTGGAAATTTAAAATAGTTAAAGCAGCAAGGCAGCTCACTGCATTTATGAACACATCAAATAATAATGCTTACACGAAGCCCATTTCCTTGGTTTTGCAAACCAGAGAAGGAAATGTTTCAGTGTTTCATATACCCGTTTTAGGACATACAGCTTCATACCTGTCACAGATTTGGTATTAAATACCCAACAGTGTAGATGATCTGTAAGGGACAATAGCTCCCTTACTATTCATCTCCTCAGAAGGCATTTTAGCTGGAAGAGAAAAAGAAATAGAGGTGCATCCACAGATGGGGAACTGTATCTTTCAGAGTCATTGGTCCAAGCTAATTTGGAGTCAATTATTTTGTTATGCTGAGGCTCTGGCCACAATTCAGATTCTGAGCAAAGCATGCCTATCCAACATCCTGCCTCTTACTGACTGCTGGAAAAGGATGCAGTAGTAGAAATAAAATGACCCAATAAAATCCTGAATGGAATAAGGGAGAAGTTAAATTTCTAGTAGAGCTGAAAAATAAGTGGAAATTAAGACAATGGCTGGGGAATGTTTAAACACTGTTTGGCCCTAACACATAGACAAGTTATCAGTGAAATAAGCTAGAACTTAGTCACAAGTAACGACAGAAATCTGAAACAAACCATACTTCCTGTAAAAACTAAACAAATAAAATGGTTGGTTTGTTTGTTTGTTTCCCCCACTCAACTATTGATGCAAAACCAAAAGAATCAGAAAAGTTATATGTCCAATACAAAGCCAAAAAGGTTCTTAACGCAATACTGGTAGGGTCCATAACACATTACTGCTTAGACTAATATTTTGTCAATTGACATGGGAACAACTTAGTCCAAAGGTAGAGCTGAGCAGTCAACCTCAAACCTGGGCTGCAGCCAGTACTTTTTATTGCCTCCAAGATACAATCAAGCACCTCTGCACACTGGTGTACTGTGGAAGCAGCACTCATTCAGGACATGCTTTGGGATCCTGAACGTACCTCAAGGTCACACCTAACCAAACTATCTACCTGTAAATGCCTCACACCAGTCTGATCAAAACATGATCCTGAGATACACACATCAGTGGTGGCAGACCTCAAGCTCAGTAAAAGATCCTTGAAGAGAGTAACACTCACTATAATCTTCTTCTGAGCTTCAAACACTGTTAACTGGTAAAGAAAGTTGTGAAGTTTCTTTCACTTTGATATTTTACTTTGGTATTTTTCACCATAGCAGGTACATTCTCAACATTACTTTGAAAGACAGCTTTTCCACATGATGCTGGACAGCTATGCCAATGGTTCTCCAGGGGTATGCAAAGGAAATTAAACACCTAGTGTGTCTTACTCCATTTGAATTTTGTGCAGAATTCTAACATGCCCTTAGAAGCCTCTAAAACTGCCTTGAGGCCAGCATCAGTCCACATAGGGTGAAACAGTCACATTTCCCTGACATAAGCTAACAAATATCTAAGAAAATCAGAATACAACAACACTACCTTGTAATAACTGAAGGCTATGTTTTTTGCTGCATTTCTTTCATTTAAACTAAATGAATTTCAATTTTATTTCAAAGCTTACAATGTAATATTTTCCTTTTGGAAAGACTTCCTGCTATTTTCTGCTTTTGTGTCTCCTGTCCACAGCTTCAGATAAATTTTCTTGAGTGTCTCAGGTCTCTAGACAATGCTATAGGTGAAAGAGTTGCAGTAATTGTATGTTTGGGTTGTGGAGGTACTGCAGGGGGAATGTATTGTGGTAACACATGGGATAAAACATAGATATGCTGCCTTGTGTTTTTTGTGAAGATGGATCGTGAGCAGGTGAGCCCTGGTTCTGTTATTCCTTTGTTATATTTTTTGCTATTTGCAACAACAACAAAAAATACTACATTTGTGAAATCTTAACTCTTTAAAGATGGAAGAAGCACTATTACAATAAGTACTACTCATATGGACTGGTATAAATGGCTGGAGAAAGACACTAGAAGAATAAAGGTGTTTGGCTGGGTTAGCAGAGAGCGATGGAAGAAAATTCCATTCTCACAACTGTCTCAAAGCCTCCCTCCTTCCTTACTTTCTCACTAGTGCTTGTTAAAGGTAACAACAATAGTAAATACCTTTCTGTAACAGACTTTCCTGCTTGCCTGAATTGGAGAAAGTGTACTGATCCTTAGAAGGCAAACTCAACAGATCTCACTGACCGACAAGTTTCTGCAGAAGTTAATGGAGGAGAGGGAACAACACCTAGAGATGTTGGATGGATCGATACCATTATTTATCAGGGTGATATATAGTTACCCTCATCAGAATCATTCTGTTAAGAGACATATACAAGAAAGAGCTTCAGATCTCTTCCTCGGTGTTCTGAAAAGCAATTTTCCTGCATTACCATTTCTTTAAATGCATCTGGACATGCTGATAACAAATACATTGTGTACATGTTTCAAATAAATGTCACAGCCAGATCATACATAGCTAGGCACTATGTCTGGTTTAGGAAGCACTTGGTAAAGTACTGCTTTCTTATAGCTTTTTATTTATATAGACATGCTCCCTGGCTTCTAAAATATTAATAAATGGCACAATTGATATTAAAATGGAACATTGCTTGCTTTCTAAACTGTCCTTGTCAACACTAGGTTGTTGTTTAACATTATAACAGATCACTGAGGTAAATACCTTTGTAATTACATATGCTAGTATTTCCCCTATTAAAATACATAGTTTAGGATGACTTTTGTTTGCAAGGGTACCTGAAAACATTCTTTTTCTTTTTCTTTTTTTTTTTTTTTGTGTTTGGAGGAATGAGATGCTCTTTGCTCACTGTTCATGAGAAAGCAGTAATTACTACTTATAGGGCTTTTTGTTCTCATTAACCCAAAATATCTATCTTCTGATGCAGCACAGACAAACTACTGCTGGGAGTCTATTTAAGTCTGATTTAAAAAAGGAACTGGAAAAGTGACAAACTGGGAAACACGGCAGATTGCACTTTTATGGTACTTATAAGATGATCTTATCCTCACTGCAATATAGCCATTATATGGATAATGCTTGAAGTGGGGCAGCAAGGTCTGTTTCAGAACTGCATTATCTAAAGCAGTGCAAAGCATTTTTCTCCTTTCACAGCTGGTGATGAAAACTGTTGAAATTATTTTTTTCCCTACATGTACACCTAGATACTGTGTCATTTATCTGCATTTACTTAACACTCCAAGGAGTTGATTACTGCCATTTATTATATGGTGATGTTTTAATCTACATTGAATATTTTCATAAACTCTCCTGGTTTGGCTGGGACAGAATCAGAGCCTAGCTGTGTTAGGCAGGCCGTCAGCAGTTTTGAGTCAGCCAGGGCAGCTGACCTGAGTTACCTACAGGGGCAGCCCATCCCAGCATGTCACGGTCATTGTAAAGGGGGAAGGTTTGCTGAGGAAGGGGAGCTCCTGTGGGGTTTCTCCTATTCCTCCTCTGGCTTCTCCCTACTCTTCTTTCAATTGTGACTGCTACATACTCGTTTGGCTGAGTATAACTTTGCTTACCTTTGTACACCTTTGTGGTATCAGTTCTCACTTCAACCCATGGGTCTGCTCTCCTTTTCTCAACTCCTGTTCCTGGCTGGTGAGGGGCCATCAGGTGATACAGCAACTGTTATAGTTTAGCCCTGGACATGGGCTAAATGTAGACATAAACCTACAGTCTTAAACAGATCTGTAGGACAGACATATCAGCATCTGATCACAGAGTAACCCAACAAGTCTTTCTGTCTTAGCATACACAGAGGGAAAGAGGCGCTAAAATGTAAGCAAGTATGTGTTACATATTAACAACATCACTAAAATACGAAGCCAAGCTATAATACACAAGCATCAGATACAGAAAAAGACTTAATAAAAGATAAGCATGGAAATAAACAAAACAAATTATTCTAAGTAGCATATATGACTGGTACACTAACACTGCATTGATTTTTTCATGTGTTTATTTTTTTAAAAAACTACATTTTAATAACAGCTAAGAAGATGGATATTTCGAGCACTTGAACTAAATTATTTTTATGGCTATATATTAAAAATGTGAAACCAAATGTAAAATCCTTACATACTATGGCACTCAGTGAACAATCAGGTTCATAGCATGGCCTTCTGACCCTGGACATTTTATGGTTTATAACACTGAGACAAGAATGAGGTTGAGGCATAGGAATAAGGAATAGATACAATGCCTCAAACAAATCTCCAAGACCATAACAAAGCCATTTCAGAACACAGGTTCTAAGCATACCCTTTTGAATTCCAGCTTTGACAGGCCTTAACTCTTCTGAAAATGCTCTACACATGAAAACAGTGTACAGTAAGTCTAATATGAAGAGTGGGAGGGACGAAACATTAAGTGAAACTGCTCAGCAAGTTCTGGGCCAGTAGAATTCTGTGAATTGACCTCTACAGTTTTCTGCTGGGTTATTAGAGCCATACAACTCATCTGTGATCAAATTTTAGAGAAGGGGAAACAAAGAGCGCTAAAATGGGGTTTCTGCATGAGGAAAGAATAGAAGTGCTGACTGAAGAAGCACAGCCAGAAAGAGATTTCCATCTAAAAAAACGTACTTTGCCCACTCCTAATAAAAATACAGTTCAAAAAACTACTTAATGTAAGATTCTGATGTATCTTATTTGTAATGAGAAAAAAGTCCCTATAAACAGAATTCATCAACTTTGGGACTTGATGTTTGGTTTTCTGGAATGCTCACTTGAAAGTGTGCTTAAGTTGACATAAGTCAAACACCAGTATCAGATGGCCTGCGAGTCACGATACACACCACAATAGGACAGCATATGACTAGATATGTTTAAAAAAAAATAGAAAAAACCAAAACCAACCAACAAGAAAACCCCACACACCAGCATTACAATAACATGTCAGAAAACAGCCTAAAGAGAAAGACTAAAACTAGAATGGAATGAGAAACCAGTACTGTTTCAAACCACAAGTTGCTCAGCTGTCTCTATTATACTGCTTCTGTGGATAAATAAAATACATCAAGCATAGCCAAATTGATACATTGCAGGAACACTGAATTTGTAAATAACTGCTGAAATAGAAACTTGATGGCAAAGTGAAGAGGCAAGAAGATAACAATTAAAATGGAGTCACTTAGAGGGAGTCAGGCAGTGGTAATCAAGCAGTAGGATGATATTATATTCACTTTCTATTGCATACAGTCCATATTGTTGTAACACTTTCACCTGATGAACCAATGCATTCTCACACTCTAACAGTTTGGTTTTATGGTTTATTCTCCTGCCTGTTGAAAAAGAAAACATTCAACCTCACTTCAACATCTTCAGATTGTTTCAGGACAACTAAGTCCCTGAAAACCAGAAACAAGACGAGAATGTGGAGCACCACTAGAGATGCAGTAAGTGTTGACTGTACTGATGGCTGATACTAAGACTGCAGGAGCTGGAGAATACCAGCCTGCCTCAAACCTTCTGTTCTCATATGGAAACACACTAAAGCAAAATTATCAAAAGAAATTCTCACATGATCTGTGATGCTTTCCCTGCTGACAGACTGGCCAATATTTTATTTTGAAACAGGGACAACTGTATTCAATGTTAACCCTCCTGTACCACAGAGAAGTACGGAGAGGGTGCAAGAGAGTCAAGGGATCCATTCTTCTCCATTTATAGTCTAAACTAAGTTTTGTAGCCTAAGAATAAACCAAGGGAAAAAGGACAATAACTTGCCAGAGAAATTTACTGCTCATTAGCTGGAGTTTTTACAGACTCTTATACTTTATTCCCTAAAGAATACAGGCTCACATACACAGCCCAAAATATCTGCAGTTTCAGCCTCACAAAAGATAGAAAATTCACCTAATCTATCTGGAAAGAACAAATGCCCTTGCCATACAGTGCTATACTGAAAAAGAACAGAATACCATAAAAATAAATTCTGTGACTACTAAACTGTTAAGTGCCTTCTCCCATCATTAAATCTAAACCTAGTTTGTCACAATGGCCGTGCCAAGAACAAAAGCACCCAGTATAGCACAGTGAGCAGAGCTGCCTGCAGCCAACGTGAGAAACCTGGCAAAAGGGAAAGGGTGAAATCACATAGGTCCTCAATTGCACTTCGCTGATGGCTGAGGAGAGTCTTCAGTTGCAGCATGCCCCTGAAGTTCCTCCCTGGAAGCATCCTCTTTCTGAAAAACTAAGCAAAACTTATGCTTTTCTTAAAAATATACAAAACCACACAGCCAGATGAGAAGAGGGTTTATTGAGAACACTTCTGGTCGATACCTCTATAGTTAATAAGATCATACCAATAAGTATAGAAAATTAAAACTACCTTTCTTTCTTTGCTGAAGGATTTACTGCTGCATCTCTTAGGAAAAAAAAAAAATCATGGCTGTCACTGGTTGGAGAAAACTGTACTGTAATCATCCCACTGCACAACAGAGAAATTTAGAATATACAAACTGCAGGAAGGGAAAGCGATCAAGGCATTTATTCGCATGTATGAACATCTCAGCCTCTACTATAAATTATTTTTCATAATAATTGGAAGTGGGATAGTACCCCAGCTGTTCCTCTTCAGATGAAGGCAAGAGGGACAATCCCTGTGCTTTAAGACTCTCAATCCCGGCTACTGTCACAATCCCTCCTGACTGTACTTGGTAGGTAGGACCCAACACACTCTTCAAACTTTCCTTCAAAATCCAGGTGGAAGGAGCAGGGTTTGCAAATGAAAGAACAGTTTTCACTCATATCAAGAGGTCAGTGGGGTGTTGGGGATTGCGGAGGCTACATACATAGGAGGTTTCTCTCTTCATTTATTTCACAGTTGAATTGAATTTCCTGATTAATTATGATATATTTGAAGTGAATGAACAGCAAAGAAATCCTGTCTCAAGCTTATTTTCAGATAACCAGGTTACTTGACTCTAACGATGCAACTCTGATTTTTTTCAGCCTGCTTTGTACGTGGCAAACATGAACAACCGAAAGTCAAAATAGCCAGGTCTTCTCATACAATTTTTCCAGCTACTGAAAAGTCTTTCATATAAATTTGAGCAATATGGAGATAACCTGGTAACGCTTGAGCAATAATGCACTATATTTATAGGCAGTTCTTGAACAATGAGATCCCAGAGATTCAGTGATTATCTTTACTTTCCAATAACTTAGCTCCGTTATTCATCTACTGCGAATGGATCATTTTCAGGAATTAATTTGCATCACAAATCTAAACATTTTCTAGTTAAAGCTTTCGTATCACTCTTATATCGTCCTAATATTTCTTAACACAAAACAAACCAAATTTGCCTACTGTTTTGAATTACAAAAGCAATATATTCAGTCTACAAATTTCAAATGAGGGTCGTTTTCAATAAACTGAGATAGGCATTTTGAAAATCTCTTCTTAAAGGATTTGCACATTTAAAAACACTTCACAGTCAAATCTAATGGGTCGTTTGCCAACATTAGTAGCGACAAAATTTCATGCTGTATTAGATGCTGTCTTTGCAAGTGCTTGCAGGCTACTCCTTGTACTATCAGTGTTACCCTTTGATAGGGCCTTCTCCAACAGAGAGAGGTATTCAGTAAACCCAGCATAACCATCTTGAGAGAATTACAGTAAGTTAACAGCAGTTAATTCTGTTTTGTGAACAAGGGGAAAACAGCATAACCAAGAAGTATTTAGCTGCTTATTTCTGTGTTTCATCATACACACCTTGCACAAACCAGCGCACAAAGGCAACTAATGAGCTCACAGAACGTTGAAGATCTGAGCTGCAGAGTATTAAAGAAAGAATAAACATGGGCCTTCAACTGCTGTGTTTTCATCAAGGAAAGAAATATGTCTTGGTTTCCCAGCATTCTCTGGAAGAGCAAACCCCTCCATATGCTAACCTGTTCCACAAGGGAGCTGCATTTGACTGCCTAAATTGCTCCAAGCTGCCTCTGCTCCTCTGACTTGTCTTTTCTTGAGTCCTGAATTCTTACAGTAGGTTCCCAAGAAAAAGCCTCTAAAAGATGATGCCTCAGTTAGCCCTGCATCCAATAACAAAAGCTCTTTCAAGACTCCAAGATTTAAAGGGAAGCACCGCCACTCTCTTATAGCTATTCCAAACAAAACCTGTTAACACTGAACTCATACCTCTGTGCAGAAGGTTATTTGTTACAGCATTGAGGCTGCTGTGACAGGAGTGACTGACATTTCCATTACAACGTATTTTTGCTAAGCTACACGACAGCAA
The DNA here is from genome assembly GCF_034619465.1 of Leptosomus discolor. NCBI lineage: Eukaryota > Metazoa > Chordata > Aves > Leptosomiformes > Leptosomidae > Leptosomus > Leptosomus discolor. The sequence goes on along the minus strand of NC_141393.1, from coordinate 76,206,315 downwards.
AGTCACTGCTTAGAACATAAACCCAAAAGCCAGGAGAACTCAACAAACAAGTCAGATGCTTTGTCACAAGACTGGCAACAAGAAAGGGCAAGGCCTGGGCTTGCAAGGCAACAAGACAAGGAAGGCAGGGAAAGGAGCTCACCCCTCTGAATTCCCAGCTCATTCATCTTCCAGCGCTTGTTTGTGAAAACAGCCCCTCAGAATCAGGAGAAAGGAAGAACTGCAGATAGCATCTTTGAAAGCTAGGCTTTTTGCAGCAGGACTCACAGGCAAGAGGGCAGAAATCAGTACTGAGCAGGCTAACACTGCTGGTTTGTGACACACAGATGCAACCAAAATTTGATGGGTATAAGGTTAGAACTTTTCAGAAAATTCCAATACATGCAGTTGTTTTCATCAAACTTACCTTGCAGCTATTGCATCTTTAATATTGTGGTACTAATAACCTGAGAGAGAAAATGATTACCAGCCCACTGAAACTAAGTTCATCGATTTTCCCTGTCTAAACAAAGAGCAATGCAAAAAAGGTAATCAAACAAACAACCTTAACTGTGAAAACAAAATTGGATTTTTAAAATACTGTCATTTTTATTAATCTGAGGTGATATTACTTAGCTGAAGATTGCCCTTTCATTTACAATAAATGTGTTTTTTCAAGTTAACATTCACTATTTAACTGAACAAAGAGTTATTTTCAAAAAAAAAAAATCTGCTATATTTCAGACAAAAGATATTTTTTACCATGAAGTCATAAAACCCTGTAAAAGGAATTTACAATAGGAACATTGACATCCCCTTAACTGCAGCAGCACCAGCTAAAGCAAATGCAATAGGGAAAAAAATTCAAAGATAAGAATCAAAGTGTTTTATCAAGGTTGTTCATCCTATTACAAACTCCACTTCTACAAACCTTTTAATGTAGAAAGTCACCTGCTGGACAGAAAGCTGCTGGTATGAATCTGTATATAAAAGCATTCTTCAGTTAGAGTCTGTGCCTGAAATGCCAATAGGATTTCTTCTGTGGAATTTCTTTTTGATGAATTTTGGTTTAAAAGATGGTTCTAATGTAGATTGAGCCTGTTAATTATCCTTTTTCTTTTTTTAACATACAAAATTGTATTTGGTGTAATACTAAAAACTATATTCAATTCTCAAAAATTCAGTCAAACTAAGACCATTGAAATGTCATATCTTACCATAGGTTTACACAGCTGAGGCTCAAATCAGAATCCAATTCTTGATTCCTTGAATGTTGCTGTTGACCTGACCTTGAAAATACTGAGAATAAGCTAAATGCAGACAAGAGTGCACATATCTGAGCAGGCACACATTTTTTCAAATGTGCAAACAGTTTCAAGAAGAAAGGGGAAAAATATTTTAATGCACTGCCAAACTGATAAAATAATTTTGAGAATTCACAATTATCTGAATAAATTAAAAATGTGAGTATTTTCTCCCTCCAGTTCCCTTTGGGTTTACTGATGTGTAGCACAGTCTCACAAGAGTTAATAGTGTCAGAAGATCCCACTGGATTTGTTTTAAATCAAAATACTGCAGGTTTAACTTCATTGAGCTATAGGACAGCTACCAAAATATTTATGAGAATGACTGCACATTTCTCATTTGTAAAATAGAAGCAAAGTATTCCAGCAGATACCATTAACAAACACCATGCAAATAGCTTCACCGGTTTATTTATTTGGCTAGACTCAATTGTTTCTCAGTGTAAGGCAACGGTATCTGTAGAAATATCTGTATAAAATAAAATTATATATTCACTGAGTTGTCCTGACAAATGCATTGTGTGATTTAATTGGAGATGTCTTGTATCATAATGAGACAAGTTTTCCAAATACATTAGCTGTAAGATTTAAGAATAGTTGAGACTGAAAAGCCCGAGGAAGAGCAAAAAGATATTTGAAAAGAAAGAACTACTTTCTAGACATTGCTAGGTACCTGCAAAAGGAAATGGATGGGCCAAACGTTCCTGCTTAATACAAATCCTTTAAGTCTATTCAGGAGTGTGTAAAGCTTCTTTAGCAAAATATGAAACATTTAACTGAAAGCTCTTCACCACTGTGAGTGGTTATGAAAACCTGTTATGAAAACAGGGTCTCTTTTACCCATATAAATCAATGGTTTATAAATTCAGAAGCCCATAAAAACACTTTTTCTTCATTAATGTCAGTGCCTGAGTGAATGTGAGCAGCCTGCAAGGGACTTAAAGAGTGAAAGAATTTTTGTTTGGATAAGGAGACAATTTTCAGTCAAGGATATTGATCTCAAACTCCCTGATATCAAGTTAAACATTTTTCTGTTAAACTGATTACTAAAAAGTGCAGTTTCAGTACTCTATGCAAAGGAATTTTTGGATCAATGTTTGTTTCATTTTCCCATGGGGGAAACTAAAATAATATCTAAATTAAAAGCAGAATTATCCCAGCTTCAAATATTGCAGTTGCAATATTGCAAAATACTCTTTTTGAGTCAATGCAATATTTTGTTTAAGCTATCAACAGAGCTAGAGTGTTCCACAGGAGCTATCTGAAGTATGCATCACCAGCTTGTTCTCACTCTCAGCTGATATCCATTGGCACTTATGTCGTTTGTATGATGCCAAAGAGTGCTGTGACTTTTGAGAGGCCAGTGAATGCTTCCCAGACACTTAAGGGTTCTTTTCGTGCTCTGGTTGTCATGGTTGTTTTTTAATCTGGTTTATATCTTTGAGCACAGAGCAATGAGGAGTCCTGCAGGACTTGGCAAGAAACATGTCTGGATGTTATCACAAGTAGCAGGTGACTGGCAGAAATTCCGGGATGTGGGAGTACAGTTACAGGCAGAGTGCCCAATCCAAAGGAAAGGCCAAATTTTCCAAAACTCTACCTCTGCCTACTATTATCGATTTTGAAAACACCTCATTCTCCATTTGTATTCCCTGTCCAGTGTTCCCTGAAGCTCTCCCTGACATGGAATATTCTGTGTAGCATCTGATCCCTTCCAGGGACAGAGTAATACATAACGAAAAAGGCTTTAATTAAGTTTTCCCCTTAGCAATGAACTAGCCAGGGACCAGCTGCAGAGTTCTTTGCTTTCCAGGACTTTTGCTGTGAGGAAGACATGCCAACCATGTCAAATTTAGGCCAAAGTAGAAAGAAGAGGCTTTAGGGAATCGGAATGCATCCTGTATTTCTGAAATATGCTTCTTCCTCATTCTGTACCAAAAAACCTTTGCAGAATTTTCTGACAATACATTTCCTCATATGGGCTATTTCAAAATTGAGTGATTTTTTTTTTTTCTCCTATTTTTATCACCTTTCTTGGTCCATTTTCCTCCATTCCTTCCATGTTCTTTTGACAAGAGAAGGAATCCTGTAAACTGAGAGACCTGACATACATCCACAAACATGTATCGTTTACCACATACAATAGCACATCTATTATGGAACACAAAAGCAAAGAATAAAAAATAAAAACCTTAAAACCATTAATTGATCCTGAAACTGATAAGCAAATAGAGTGAAACAGGCTACATCTTACCCCAAAAATCAGTAGCAGCATGTGCATTGCATAATCATTTAAATTGTTTCTTTATAAGAAAGGAAAAAAAGCATGGGTGCATGTAAGGGGGTAAATTTCAACTCCTGATCAAGGTAGTAAAAAGTAAAAGAATACTTCAAAGGGTTCAAGACTCCGAAGAGGAAAAGAGAAGCTCTGTGCTATTCCCTCTTTGGTTTTAATTTCTATCCACACAGAATTGTTAGCCGAAAGTTCAAGATGACAGCTGATGTGACTATATTATCAGAAACAAATCTTCTGAGCAAAAGTGACAGTAACCACGCAGCAGCAAAGCCCAGTCCCTAAATTTGCACCTGCACTTTTGTCCTTATGATCGCCCCTGACTGCCAAAAATATTGGCAGTGTGCAGCATAGCTCATATCATGAACATACTGAGAAAGCACATGGATGAGTTCTTTTCAAGCAGCACAGCACATTTTAGCATGGATGTCTTGCAGGTGCACTTCACAAGATTAAAGTGTAAACATATGCAAGCATTTAATATCACACTTCATAGAGAAACTGTTTATAGTGATAAAATTAATCCTGTTTGCAAATGTCTGAAGATCTCAAGAACAGCCATATTTTGTTTGATCATAGGTCCAGATTTGGGAAATACTATGAGAAACTAGGAAAATACAGAATGGCATGTCCTTCCAGCAGGATATTATATCTGAAAGTAGAGGCAGGGGTTATGTCTGAAGATTGCATGTTCTTTAAAATCCACAAAATTAGGCCTCTTCATCACAGCACGAAGTAATCAAATCACATTTGAGCCTATTCACATTTCAGATCTTCATCATACCCTCTGACAGGGAATTCCACAATTTAATTATGCATTTATGAAACAAATATTTCCTTGTGTTGGTTTTAAAACTTCTGCATGATTATGTTATTTAGTACACCTTCATCCTTATAAGAACTAATAAAAAATGCTACCTTTCCTACACCATTTGTCATTTATTAGACCTTTATCAGAACCCTAGTTCTCTCTTTTCCAAGGAGAAGGTATATAGCCATTTAATTGGTCCTCAACAAGAAACCCTTCCATGCCTTTATTGTTCTTGTTCTTTGTAGCTCTTCTAGTTTATTTGGGCACTTCCACCAGTCTTGTTTGTAATAGTCAAGCTAACAATGAAACCTAGTTTTCAAAACAATTGTACTCATTTTTTTCTTTTTCTTTTTTTTTTTTTTCCTGGATGTTTTGTAAAACTGTATTTTCCTCTTTAACTAGCATTGAGGTGACAGTTTCGTTGAACTAATCACAATAATGCTAAAATCTCCCTCCTGGATAGTAACTACTAAGTCAAAATGCTTATTTAAATACATGCATGCCTTTGCATTTACCAAAATTTAGTTTCATCTGTCATTCAGCTTCATAAAAATCATGTTTGTCTTCTTTATAATAAGCTTCACTTTTGAGTATTTAAAAATATTTAATCAATCAGCAGCCTGTAGCTCATAACTAATCACCCCTTTCCAAGGTTATTTACAAGCATGCTGAATAGAATCGATACCTAAGCAGCTAAACTGAAAATCCTCCCTTCAAAATTCAAGTTTCCAAATATTGGTAACACCCTTACAGTGGAATTACAAAGCTTGATTTGGAGTGTTTTGACTTGGACTCAAATCATTTGCTTTCTAAAAATTTTATTCCACAAGGGATTGTAATGCTAGAGCTAGCAAAACATGGAAAATGTTTTCAGAACAACTCACTTGAGCAGAACCAGTTTTAATTTGGACTGTATGAATTTTCACACAAATTTTTGCAAATACTTAATTTTGGGTTATTAATAGATCCTGTTTGTTTGTTTGTTTTACAGAAGACAAATAATTTTTTACTGAAGACATTAAATCAGAAGTAGACAAGTTTCCTAGAAAATGCCATATAATTTAATGACAGCAATCACAAACAGTGACATACAGGGACAACTCTACAGCTCAAATCACAAATTTTAAATATCCAAAACATGCACTGAACAGACACCATAGACTCTCAGTCCCTGTTTGCAAAAGGAGTTAAAACATTTTAACCATAAAATATATAACTATTCCTCATAAAAGGTATGGGTTGTTGAAAATACTATTTATGTCCGTAATTGATCTGGCCAACTTGAAACATGACTCTGTTAGTTATTTGCTTTAACAACATTTGTAACTCACTCAGTGGCAGAGAATCTCTTCAAATACAGAATATTATCTATTACACTAGTCTGAGAGAGAGAAATGAAAAAAAAGTGTGGGAAAGAAGAGAACTGCAGGTCCAGAAACAGTTTTCAAAGTTAAATCCTCTGGTCAGTCTCTGTGCACTGTTACAGATTATAATAACAGGCAGTCATCTCACAAAGATTAAACCTGACATTATATGTTCCTTTTCAGAAACAACTGGGGATAATCATATCCTGCTCCCAAAAATATGAAACTTGCCGACGATGCAGGTAACAATCAGAAGTGGATGTTTCTCAGCCTGTGCCCACTTAGGAATCCTATCTTGACAGCAAATCCTACCCAGAATAAATGTACTTTATTGTTAATAGTAATTAATTCTCATCTCATACTCTTTATTATATTGTCTCTGCAGTAGTTACGTGGGCTTGTTCGATGCCCTAATTTTTCCTCACTCACAGCCATTTAAAATAAGCTTTTTGAAACTTGTGAGCTTGCTGAGCTGAGGAGTTCTTTTTCTTTTTAATGTGTGTGCTCGCCTGGCATTTCTATCCAAGCTCCTACAGCTCTGTTTAAGAGTTAAAAACTGTAATAAAATTGAAATATGTTAATATAAAAATGAAGAATGGGATTTGTCTTACCATATTAAGAAGATTAAGCAACGGCTAGATAGTCCTGGACCATCCAGGGTTTAATTTCTACTTGTCAAAGCTGCTTCCTCATCTCTATAAAGACTCTAGATTATAGCCCTTTTCCAAGGTCAGGCTACTCTGTCTCGGCAAGTGAAAAACATGAAAGAGATTTATTAGGCAGCAATATACATCTATGCATTTTATCTTTCTGCAGTCTAAACACCTAGGAGATGCTCGAAGCAGAGTTTAAGAGGAATTCAAATGAATTATAAATGATGATACAGTCTAACTTGATTCAAAACTGATGGGGATGCATCATTTAACATCGTCAGTAACGTTGAGTGTCATTTTTGAATGGTGCAATTTTTGTTTGAACATGTGTCATACACCATCTATTAGCAAGATATCAGTATACGTCAGACTAGCTTTCAACTGGAAGATCATCATAAGAATATTTTATATTACAATGAGCTTTTAAAATTATAATCAGTTTATAGGAAGTAGTTGAAGTGTGAACACCATCTCAACAATTCTCATGGCCCACACAAATGCAGACACTGTGTGCATGTCTGTATATATGTATGCACACATATATATCTCTCCATATATCATTTATCCATAGATAATATTGAAGAAGAAGAAAGGTAAGAGTAAGGAATCTTTTTTCAGACAGTACTTCACAGCCAAGTAATGGACTGACAGCTATATAGAAAACATTTAAATAGATAATTAAGTATATCCATAGTATATAACCCTGTTAAACAAAGCATTGACAATATACTAAACCTCGGAGATTCCCAGGCATAGATGACTTTGGAGTACTTCTACAGAAATTAATAACAATAACATAACGACATTGTCTATATTGTCATTCACACTATTTCTCCCATGGTACCCTGAAGGCAAGGTCAATGTTAATATGTCCAGACTGCTTTGTGCCACACATCACCTTTAATACGGCTGGAAAATTAAGTAAAACTTCCTGCATGCAAACAGAAACTGTGTCTTAAATATCAGTATTGACCAATCCATTCTTGGCCATCTACTAAAACAGAACAAAACTTTTTAAGCAAAGAATCTAAACAACTTTGCAGAAAAAGAATACAGCCAGAAAAACCTGTTCCTCAATCTTTGAAATCTTTTTTGTTACAAAAATAAAATATTCAAAGTTTTAAGAAAATTTTGTAGGCACACTTCCCACAAAGAACAACTTCAGTTCCTCTTGGTGTCTGTTTTCTTCTTTCCTTGCAAGCACTCAAAGCTAGATTTGGAAAAAAAGGGGGAAAAGCACCAAACCCACTCAGCAGATGACATAAAAAAATGTCGCCATGAATAAAATGAATCAAACATGTAAGATTGTTTTCAGATGAACCCAGGCAGCCTGTGTTTATTATGGAAGTGTCACACTTACACAATTAAGAGTTAAACTGTAATTTAACACAAACTCAGTATTCTAAAAATCAACCTAGACAGCAAGTTCTGATACCAAAAGTTGCATTCTCTCTCTCGATTTGCCCCTGCTTGGTTCTGGTGAGCATCAGCAATCCTCCAGCCCTGTGCTTGCAACTCTCTGCACCCCAGCACTGCAGGAGCTATTTGCAAGCATTCTTTGTTCCTGCCTAACATCGCAAGTGCAGGTTTATAACTCTGAGAGTCCTTGGACCTTATTTTTTCCAGATCTTGGTTTGTTTATAACATATATTCTTCTGGAGGTTCTCATAAAAATCTACTGAGGATTTTTATCCAATAAAAGCAATAAAGCCAAAAAGTACAACTTTCCCTAATTCTCGATCCTGAAAATTCTTTCCTAGTTGTATTTGAAACACTAACCTTAATGAGTTATTTAGGCATGTACTTGTAAGCAAATATACAATATTACAGATCAAGGAATTCAGAGTTAGGGATTTGTACAGATATTCTTCCTGCAGTATTTATGCAGCCAGAACAAAAACTCTACTTGTCCATTAAATTTTGTCCTAATAGAAGTGGACCTATTCAAATAGGCTGCGGAAAATTGGAAGAAGCTTGGGAAGATGAGATTTCTCTGATGAATGTCACAATACAGTGCTGTACATGTTGGAGGATAGTGTTTAAAGTGCTTTCCATCTACTTGTTTATTCTTGCTCCTTCTGTGTTGGGATGCAGTTTTGCCTATCATCCTTGGCTTGAGATCTGTATTTTCCCCAACTCAGAATATCTCCATAATATGTCATTTTGGATCACGTACTTATCATACCATAAAGATCTTTGGAATCAAATTCTCACAAAAAAAAATGTCATCCAAACCCTTGTGTATTGTTTAGGTTGACACAGGCTATTTAAATGGTAATAGCTGCAAATGCTTGCATGCGGTATTTCTTCCAAATGTGCTATCATTCCCTCTCTCAGAAACCATCATCAGTGGTCATCTCAAGCTGAAGGTTAAACAAGAATTCTGAAAATCTTTAAATTGGACTAACCAATATGATGAAAGCTTCATGGTTTCATAAACATCAGCATATCTGCAAACCAGGACTCGAAATCTCTAAACAAAGCCAGGTGCACACTTTTTTTCTATTTAGGGATCCTAAATGCTATTACTTTGAACTTCCGATTTAGTGCTGCAAAAATGAAAAAAGCGTTGATTAACCTGACAAAAATGAGAAAAAATTATGGATTCAACTAGACCTGAAAAGGAATAGTGTTGAAATGAATTGCATCTACCAACCCAACCTAAAACATTTTATATAATTTAGCCCTTAAAAGCAGAGTTTGGAACAAAACAGTAACATTAAGAGTAGACAAAACTGAAAGCTCTTAACTTTTCCAGTTTATACTGTATAAAACGATTACATGAATTTATGTATTTATATAAATTCATTTGCAAACAACTCTAGTCCGTTCATATACGCACTAAAAAAACAAAGATTGAGAGGAAAGCTATGCAGTAAACCTTTCACTGAATTCCTCTCAGGTTTACATCTCAATTGAATGAGAACACCCCTAAAGACAGCAGAATCATTGATAGATTATGACCTACCACGCTGGAAAATTGATTTACCTACAGTGACTCAGAGAAAAATCTTCAGCTACTGAAGAATTTCTACCTCTAGCAGTTATATATTTTGGTGATTCCAACCCATATAGACTGAAAGGCCAGCTGTATTTAGTTTCCATAATTCATATAACTAGAATGTATTTTTATAGGCCCCACATGCACACTCATTAAGAAAAAGACATGTACACAGACAGAACTCTAAGGAACACAGAGTCAACAAGCAAAGAGATTTTTGAAAGTAGCGTCAGTCAGTGCAGAGTGCTTATCTCCTCCTGCATAGCATCAAACTTTTGGGTTTGATAGTTGGTGTTGATTCAGCTGGCACACTTGATGACGGAACTTGTTACGAAAGATGAGAGTTTTTTCAGCACTATTGTGCGTGTAGCACCTGAAACCACCTCATCTATATTTTTTGTAATGTGTCACATAGCAACAACTCCTCCATTGAAAAAAAAAAAAAAAAAAAAAAAAGAAAACATCTTTCAAATAGATTGACCAATATAGATCCAAAAACACATCAACTTTTACAGATTTTCTGCTAAGTCATCCTGGGCAAATCAGCATAACGACTGATTCACAGAATTATCCTAAATCACATCAGTTGAGAGGCTGATCACTTTGCTTACGTTTTACTTCATGGTCAAATATGATTTTAAATACTTTATAAAAATTATGGCAATCACTATTTCTATTATATAGATACCTCATATAAAACATGCACTCCCCAGTATCATGGACATTCAATGGCATTTGTATTCCTGTGTCATCAGAGCTATGGATTTTTTTTCAAGCAAATTTATCATGAACTAAGATTTAGCATTTGAGATTGTCAGTAGCTGGAGAAAATTTCTAATAGATTGGAGTACATTACAGGAAGGTGTCAAAACTATAGTTTTGTTTATACTAGCACTGAGGTTTTAAGACTAGCCGATATATATACACAGGAATGCTACCTTCTTCCTCTTTATCCTTCCATCCAAGAACACCAGTAATCCCTCTGCACATGATGGTGGAGACTCCTATAAACTCAACATTTTTGGCTTTATTTCCAAGAAATCTGTCCCATTCTAGGCCCTCAAATATAGCTTGTACTGTTCACAAAACTTTTTTTCTATGGGTATCTGTGTACAGCAAGGTGACATCTTACTCATAGGCTGTAATGGCAAATATGAAAGTGTTGCAACCACAAAATGCCTTTTTTTTTTGCAGTTCCCCACTAATCAAATGCCACATCACTGAAGATCAACTTTGTGCATAGACTTGTGATATTCAGTCAGCTTCTTGGCCACATACCGTAATCCTGCTGCAGTTAACTAAAGCTGCTAAGCCTTCAAGAACATTGCTTTACATCTTAAAATTTGACAAAAAGCGCTCAGGCTCTTAACCTGTTGCTTACAGGATATAGACAATGCATATGGAGTTGGTCAAAACATTTAACTAGACAAATGAATTCATAATAGATTTTGCTGCTGTGCTGCAAAATAAAAATACACGGATATTTTCTTTGACTGCAAGCCTCTTTTACCACAGGGTGTAACTTTAATTGTCCATAAAATGTTTTAAATTTCGCTATCCCTTAGGTTTTTTTCTGCTAATCATTTCCCGAAAGTTCCTCCACCTTTCTGGTTCACCATGAAAAGAAGCTTATTCTTTTGTGCTTCTTTTTTAGTTATGTGATAATCACCTTTCTATCTGGTCAGTTTTCCAAAGCTGCCTATCCAAGCTTTGTGCACCACATGGCTCATCATCAATTATGACCTGTCAGAACTGTGGGGTTTTGTTTTTTTTCCAGATTTATTTTTATTTTTGCATTTCACAAAGCTAAGGATCTCCGAAAAAGTACTACAGGCCAAGTACCTTACATACTGCTATTCTGCTCCATTATCTTCCAGTTGAACCATAGCACAGTAAAGCCTGTGTCAGTCATTTAGAGTAATTCAGCTTCCTCTCTCTTAATGGTCTTAATCTGCTACCTATGCTAAGAATCCCAGATGGACAGTACCATTTAACTCTTCACTATTTTCTTGCTGGTGCAATCTGCACAGCATGTAGCTCAGGAAATCTGACATTAGAAATGCATTTTTTTTGTGCAAAACCATAATTGGTAAGATGTCACCACTTGGGCTGTGGAATCGTCCTACCTGTCTTGAGTATGTCAGCTTGTTACAATACTCTGACTGATGACCAGCAAGCTGTCAGCAGACAGTGTTAATGATAGAGTCAGATTTGAATTTTCCTTACCCACAAATCACAACAGCATAAATTGCCCAAATTTCAAAGTCACAACTAAGATTAGATTAAAATGCCTAGTATAATGCATGCTTGTTTGTGGAGCAAACTTAACAGTGTATTGGAGAAAGATTCTTCAGCTCCCTGAGTTAGCAGCACAGAAGAGTGCAGTCAGTACTGGTGTAGCAAACATGAGAGAGCTCTTCCTGGCACTGTCAAACTGTCACTGTGGATGGATAAATGGGAGCGTGAAATGCATGAAGTCAAAGGTAATCCTTTCAGGCTTAAAAAGTTATTTCCTACAGGACTTGTACAGAGAAAGTGACATGTAAGGTACTCTTGAAATTAAAATACTGGAAGGAAAACAGCCCATAGGTAGACCATTCTAAGTTTAAGTAAAGGCCTCAGTATATGCGGTAAAAAAAAAGTCATCAGGTGGCCTTCTGTTTAAAAAAATAAATTGCACTTTAACACATGCGCTTTTTTTTGTATTTCCATACTAATGTGTCAATATTTCTGATCTCATTTATGTCATACTAGAAAACATAAATGTAACATGATAAGCTTTAAAACTGGCAACTTAAAATTCCAAATCCATTTTACGATTTTTCAGCGAAATCACTTTGGAAGAAGAGTGTGTTTGCTGGGTGAATTTTGATGACTTCTTCTAATTTTAATACAATTGCATTACAATTACCATATTTGCAAAACAAAGAACACAAACCAGAAAAGCCTAAAAAGAAATGGATGATGACATTTGCATTTGCACAGTACATTCAATGTAAGTTTGATTTTTTTTCTACTCAGCATCACAAATGTGTTTTGGAACCTCAATGCAGTAAGCATTACGCGTTCATTTGAGGAATTTCATTTGCATTTAATATGCCTTCAATAGCTGAATAGGATATTAATTTTGGAGACTTATAATAATTTCTTACGAAATAATACTGTGAACTAGACATCAGAAATCTCCATATTTTTACAACATTTTTCACTCAACACTATTCTGTTTTTATTACATGATTGAAAGTGGAAATTCATAGCAGAAGTAATTTTTTTTTTAAATCATGCTCTATTGTTCTGAATTTCCCTTGAAACTTTTTAATGTAGAAGATTATAGTAATTTTTTTATTAGCAAAGATTAATACATCTTACTGATATTGCATGCTAGACCTTCTTTAGTGCTGAGTGTGTCTTCAAAACCTTCCATCTGTCTGAGGCTCATCAAATACTGAGAAAGCTTCACCTGAAGCTTAGTGATTGGAAGCATAACTCTAAGAAACTTTGGTACTCTCTGTCAGCCTTCACTATGGTACAGATATCAGGACCTGAAGGGAAGAAAATTCTTTCACTTGTGGTAAAACACCACTGATTTGATCACTGACTCAATGAAGTGTCCTTAACTGGAGGGCTTGATCATTTTAACAGACAAGAAAGATATAACAAAGGATGATAATGGAAGAAATTAATTTTCCTAGATGTGAAGTAAGACAGAAGAGAAATGGATATACAGAAATGAGAGTTTATTCCAAGAATTAACACAGCTATAAAGCTTGTTGTGAGAAAAGGCTAAGACATCGTTCCTCTACACAGGAGAGTTCTGCTCAAACTCGACAGTTCTGTATGAGCAGTCTCTGTCCAAAGGCTCAGGATTCAAGATTACAGAAACAACCAGGTAGACTCTGAGAGAAACCACAGTGTCCAAAGAGATCCTAATTTTCATCACTAAACTTGAATTTTTATTTTTTTTTAACTTAGCTTTCCTACCACGACGGAAATGGTACCAGATGGGAAATAGGAGCAACACGGAGAAACTTAGGTTAGATGAAATATATTTTTATTGCAACCAAGCTGAAAAACATTAAGTTGTCCAGATATCACAGAGATGAATAATAGGAAAATAAAACAAGTACTTCACTAGACTAGATTTAGCAGAATTAGAGGGAAATTAAAGCTAAAGGGGTTGCAGAGGCAGAACAAGATAAAATGAAGAAGAGTAACAACACAGTGTAGCACATCTTAGGAATTTAGAGACAAGCAGAGAAGAATATGGTCAAAATGGCAGTAGAATCAAAACTACCCTACTACAGTCAGAGAACAAAATGAGGGCAGGGGTACAGTTGAAAAGATCCTTGCTCACATCTCACAAGTGTTCACCCCCAAACAAGGGGAGGGAAAATCCTCAAATTCAAATCCTGCTGAGCCCCATATTCCAAACACGGTCGTTGCAGTACATAAATAACTGACATCTTCCATCCAGTTTAAATGGGGGTCAAGCATCTCTTTCTATTTCTGCAAGTCCTTTCAAGACCTTTATTAAAACATGTTTTTAGTGCACTACCACGGGATGCAGTTGTCTTAGAGATTGTATTGGGATGTTCACCCACATATATGATAATGAATTAATTAGGGACTTTCTTTTGGGAGATTGAAGAATTTAATTATATATGTTAAAGCTGTAAATGTTCTTGAAGAATCAGTTTTGTGGATGTTCTGTCTTCATGCCAACAGCAGCAGTGCTAGTTCCTGATGACAGAAAAAGAATCAGAGTTGGTATTCGTGCTGGTTACTTTTTAAAACACTGGCCACTGGGAGTCATGTTCAGTTAAGAGATTCGCGGTCTCACACATTTCCACAGTTGAGACAGAACACTTGGTTCATGGCATTTAGGCTTCAAAAGAGGCTGGCTAACAGCTGGCTGAATTCAATGGAGCATTTCATTCCGTTTTTAGGGTCAGAAATAGATAAAATTTCAGCATACTCAAAAAAAGCTCAAACATAGTAGGCACTACTTTTGATACCAAATTCATCAGTACAGGTGACGTGGCGAAGGATTCATTAAAAAGAAATTCTAAATTGCTGGCCATCTGTTAGCAATGAGTAAGGAATTCACACAGAAACAATTTCTGATGGGTCTATGATGCGGTTTATAACCATACGGTATCATTTGACTTATGCCTCTTTACACAAGAATTGTTCATTTGCTTCCAACAGCTTTGATTCCTTAATATTTTTTAGAGTTTTTTTTTAATTTTTTTTTAAAGAAGAGAATTTATTCCTTCTTAAACACCACTTGAAGGATGTCAGAAGGAAATCCTACATAATTTTAAGAGGTTTCCTTTAAGAGTGGGAATGATTGCATTCATGAAGTTGTTCTGATCCTACACCTGACTTCAGTGACGCTCCTTTGTAAGTTCAGAGATCCACCCACAGTCATACGCCCATTCAGTTGTAAGACTGTTGGCTTACATAATTTCCTAATTCAAGGACTAAAGAATGTTGGCAGTTTTTATTCTTTAGTGCTTTTTGTCTTTCCTGGTTTAAAGTCAATTACTATGAGAAATAAAATGTTATATTATCAGAATATACAAAAAACAAATGGAAAATTCAAACCACCAGTTCTAGGAGTTCCCTTTCTTCTTTTCAGCAACTCTTTAGCCACCATTTCCTCGGCATAAAAATGGTGCAGGGCAGCAAAGTATGAAACTGTTACAAAACAGGTTTTTCCTGTTCTCTGCTATGGGAGGATTGATCACTGCAGTGAATTTGCATGAAAAATGGTGAGAAAGTTCAGAGGTTGCACAAAAGTCTGCAATAATTCTTCTTGTAGGTAATAGCAGAACCAGACTCTTCCATACAGTTCCACACAGCCCTTGATATTTGCAAAACACAAACGGAACTTTTGGTGCTGATACTTCTTGAACTACGCTTCATATGGAAATTAAGATGACTACCTTTGCTGACTGCTGTAGACAGAATACATAGCATCTTCACAGCTGAGTAGAATAACACACAAATCCAGTGACTGTTCTGAAAATCCATCCTCATCTCTGTCTTTGTATTCAACACTCTAAAAAAATATTGTCTACTCTCAACATTGTAGTAAGTGAGGCTTAAACAAGACTGCTTCAAAATCCAAAGTTAGGTCTTAACCATGGTAAGATCATACAGTCATGGCTTTTGCTAACTGTAGCCTTGCCATACCCGACTGATCACAAAAAGTCCGTGCAGCTGCTCACTGCAGATACAACTGCTCCACAAACAAATCTCTAGGCTCAGGAGGTAGCTATGCAAACTGATCCCTAGCCATCTACTCAGCCTCCCAACCATCCAGAGGGTGAATTCCCATCCCAAAGGTGGACTATGCCAATGAATTATGTACAGCCTTGAACTGACCGGGATGCGTAGCCGATATGCTTGTAATCAGGTCTTGCAATTAACTTGATCAGCACAAAATAGACACAGGTATCGTGCACAAAGGCAGCACAATTATAACACCAGCACCACCACTGCAGCCACACAGGCTTCTGGAGAAGAGGTGCAGGTGAAATCAAAATTCCTAATTCAGCTTGGGGATTCTGACTAGGTCAAACATGCACACCAAATCAGAAGCTGCCCTTACAGCATCACTCCACACAGGGATCTCGGTCTGCTTTCCAAGACAAACAATACCTGATAAATCTCATTAGCAATATCATATAACCCCTAGAGTAGATAAAAACCACAGATATTCTGCTTTGCAGAATCCATTTTCTACATTAGAAAGGGTCATTACTGAGGTAGCAATATCCTTGTTCAGAAGAAGCGAACTTAACAACAAGTTTGACCCATGTAACAGCAACAATAACCCAGACAGTGCATACAATGGCAAGAGAAGTCACATCAGCATTTCAGCTTGTTTTCACTAAAGTTACTTAAAAAAAAATACTTATGAGCAATTAATACACTAAAATAAATGTAATAATCATACCATAAAAAAGCAAGTATTATTGATCACTAATCAAAGCTGGTTACTAAGAATGGCTACTTTAAAGCGTTACTTCCACACTCACTCTACAGTGTACAGTATGTATTTTAACCCCTGTGTTGTATCTGTAGAGAAGAGTATGCAAGAATAAATGCTGACAAGAACAACTCTGAGATTACTGGATTGAATAGGTTAAGGCCATTGAATCATAAACTCATAACTGCCATTCTGTTTGCTAGCTCTTTAGGTTGTGTTTTTGTTCGTTTGCTTGTTTTAATGTGAAAATTTCCAGTGCTGTATCTTTTAGGCTAGGAAGACTTGCTTAAAATAGATTAACAACATAATTTACTTTTCATAACCTCATTTATCACTTTATTGTATCAATCTTGCATCAATGTTTCTCCACACAACTTAGTAGCACTACATGTATGTAAATGAAGTAAAAAACCTTTGATTTCTTTGAAGTTACCGCAGCTCACAAAAATGGGGAGAAAACTGCCAGAAGCCCAGTCAATCTGATAGGGTCAGTTCTACTGTTAAAAAATGTTATAAGAAAAGAATATAATAAGAATAGAATAAGGATTTTGTTTCTAGGAATATTTGAGATAGCAAAAAGGGTGATAACGAAGAATATTTTGGAAAACTACTCAATTGTGAAGTAAGTATAATTTCTAACCATTATTTCATATTCTGGTGATCATCATGGGCTGGCAGAAATGCTTTCCCCTTCTGTTAACTCAACATCCCTTCTTGCCATGTGACTCTTTTTTCCTATTATTTTACGTAATGAAACAAGGTTTAACACATATTTAAGATCTGATCAATAATTGTCGCTGTGATTTTTTTTTTCTGATCAAATTTTAAACCAGGAAAATCTCTTTTTTCTACTTTATGCATCAGATTATTCCAATAAAACTCAGAATGTCTATTCTTTTCTGCTGCCCATTATACAATTTCCTTTAACGAAGAGATTTCGGCATATTCTGTAAGATCTGAAACACAATCATGTTTGTGCTCTAAGGAAAATCAAGTAGGTAATGCATATCACTGAACTCATGCATTGCTTGAGGACTCCCGTCAGCCCCTAGAAGTTCTGTTTTATCATTACAGCTACTTTTCCAAATACGTCGGGATTTTTGAGCTCTTGTTATTGTATACTGCACCTTCACTTATCACCCGAATAGGCAGTATTTTCCTATCCAGTATGTTCTGAGAACAGATATAAATCTATTTGTTCTCTCTGAATGAAAACTACATTGTAGACACTCTCCTATTGCTGCTTTACACTTGAAGTTTGTTTACAACAATAGTACAGCTCGTCTTTTTGAAAAATAAATTAGCCCCTAGAGATGTTGATATTAAACAATTATTCATGCTAAGTCGTCAAATGTTTACGTTAAGGTTAAACATAATTGTATTAGTAAGTTACATTAATTGATCTATATACTCAAGGTGGTCAGATTTCCTTTAGTCTACTCTAACAGCCAGCACCAACAGCACCACTATCCCAAAAAACTGGCCTCTGATTCACTTGGGATACATACGAGACTTCGCTATCAAAACTGCAACTTAAAGACTCAATAGGAAAAAGATGCACCAAAGTTAACATAGAGCAACTTAGGCCTCTTCAGGCACTACGTGCAAAGCTGGGGCACGTTCTCTACTGGGGAGATTCCCTAATTGCAGACAACAGCAGCAAGTGCTAGTGCAAATTGTAAAATCCTGCTATAGACTGGCTGAGCTTTTACAGCCTGTGATTGCCCCTGCTGCAAACAATACTACACAAGTCACAGCCTACAGTAGCTTTACCTTGCTGCCATATGAGTTGCACTGATATGGTTGCTCCCGTTGGCTGCCCACAGACAGCTGAAATCCCAAACCAGCTGGATGCCAACTCCTTGGATCATGATAAAACCAACAAAGATCCCAGGCAACAGCTTTCATCCAAAAAATTTCAGAGAGATTTTTAAATCTTTAGACACAAAATTAATGTGAAATTTCCATTACACTAAACTTTTGCTAAACGACGGCCACTTCTTTAGGCGCAAGATAAGGAATAACTTTTGAAAAATCTGTCTTTGCTGGCAGGTGGGAATAAAGTTGAGTGGGAAGGCATGACTTTTGGAAGAAAAGGAATTTAGAAGCTTCCTAGCTTTTTCACTGAAAAAGCCGTCAATACCCATTACCATCTGGCATAGGAGAAATTCATATTTCCTCAAACTGTACTGACTGTGTTGTAATCATGCGAAGTAAATAATTTTGAAACCTGAGCAGCATAAGGCCATTCTGATAGGGAATATTTAATGACATTTATAGGGAAAGCAACAGTTACCTTAATATAACAACTGAAACAATTGCAATAAACTCCATTTAACAACTACAAAAGGTTTCCAACTAAGATCAAGGGTCAGTTGGCAGAACATTTACACCAATTAAAAATAACTGTATTCATGGATACGGCTACAAATGTTATTTAAGTAAATTGCACAAATGCTAATGCCTGTGTAGTGCTGAGAACTGCCTTTTATATTTAAAAATGTATTAAATGCCATGTACAAGGTAAAAAAGCGCAAAATTAGCTGATACTGCTGATCTGTGTTTTGTACGTTTGTTTAACTTGACACAAATGACAGGAGAGAATTTGGAGTAGGATGCTTAACATCAAGTTTTTCCTTCCCTGACACTAAGGACAAAGAGTGCAAATGGAGGAAGAAAAAGTCTATTTTTTTACTTACTGCAGAGATTCAGGAAAAGGGATGAAAGAGATGATCTGTTATTTCTACTGTTTCCGGTATCTGTTGGCTAAGAGCAAAAGCACTAAGGAATAGGCACAGCCTTGCAGCACGGAAACTGTGGTTGCTTGGAAGGAAGTTACTACTCTTCACCATAATTCATCTTGAATCATAAGAAATCACTTTCACCAGTATTAAGGCTGCAGGACCTACAATACATGGGAGGAACTGTATTTGATGTACCTTCTAAAACTGATTTAAATAAAGATTTATCTGGCATATTCTCAACTGCTGTAAGTGGATTCAGCTCCTGCTTTTGGCCATATATGATAGCTGTAAACCATTTGGGGAAAATAGGAAATTTGACTGCATATCTGGAAGAGCAAAAGTATAAATCTGTCATAAGATCCCTCAGAGGAAAAGTTATCTCAGGTCTGAACTGCTTCCCACAAGCCAGCACTCAAAATTTCCCCTTAAAGAATAACAGTATTTTCTATAACTGAACAAATTACCATCATACATGGTTACATACAGAAAGAGGACTATAGGTAAGAATTTCCCATAACACTGGGAAATTCAAATCCTTTAAAATTATACCCTAATTTATTATGTAAATCACATTAAATAATCTTTATCTTAGCTTTGTGATAACAAAGAAAAATACCCAGGACAAGGAGGAGGATTGAGAACTGGCGGAAGGACAAAGCTCAGAGAGCCGTGATCAGTGGCACCAAGTCCAGCTGGAGGCCTGTAGCTAGCAGTGTTCCACAGGGGTCAGTACTAGGTCCAGTCTTACTCTGTATGTTCATCAATGACCTGGACAAAGGGACAGAGTGCACCCTCAGCAAGATTGCTGACTATACAAAACTGGGAGGAGTAGCTAATACACCAGAAGGCTGCTGCCATTTAGCGAGATGTGGACAGGCTGGAGAGTTGGGTGGGGAGGAACCTAATGAGGTTCAATAAGGGCAAGTGTAGTGTCCTGCACCTGGGAAAGAATAACCCCATACACGAGTACAGGTTGGGGGTTGACCATCTGGAGAGCAGCTCTGCAGAGAGGGACCTGGGAGTTCTGGTGGACAGCAAGTTGACCATGAGCCAGCCATGTGCCCTTGTGGCCAAGAAGCCCAGTGGTATCCTGGGGTGCATTAAGAAGAGTGTGGCCAGCAGGTCAAGGGAGGTTCTCCCTCCCTACTCTGCCCTGATGAGGCCACATCTGGAGTGCTGTGTCCAGTTCTGGGTCCCTCAGTTCAAGAGGGACAGAGAGCTACTGGAGAGAGTCCAGTGGAGGGCTACGAAGATGAGGGGACTGGAGCATCCCTCCTATGATGAAAGGCTGAGAGACCTGGGGCTCTTTAGCCTGGAGAAGAGAAGACTGAGAGGGGACCTTATCAATGCTTATAAATATTTAAACGGTGAGTATCAAGAGGACGGGGCCAGGCTCTTTTCAGTGCTGCCCAGTGACAGGACAAGAAGCAACAGGCACAAACTGGAGCACAGGAAGTTCCACCTCAACATGAGGAAAAACTTCTTTCCTTTGAGGGTGACAGAGCACTGGAACAGGCTGCCCAGAGGTTGTGGAGTCTCCTTCTCTGGAGATATTCAAAACCTGCCTGGACACAATCTTGTGTGACCTGCTTTGGGTGAACCTGCTTTAGCAGGGGATTGGATCTCCAGAGGTCCCTTCCAGCCCCTGCCATTCTGTGATTCTGCAATACCTTAGGGAGGATCTAGCACATCACATTTTGCTTCTGAGAAATTTTGCAGCCATGTTATTTAGACAGTCTTTACTTTTATCATCCAAAACCCACAGCTACAATACTGATAGAACCCGGTATATTTTAATCAGTCTGTGTAGTGGTTAGGACAGGACAGAAGTTTTGAATATGTAAGTCAAATATTGATACAAATTGGTTTTCCAAGTTTATCTTTTAGGAGGCAGCAGATGTATAATGCTCCTGAAAAAGAAATGAACACTGACAGGTATGCTAAATTCTGCTTAGATAGGCTTCAGTGGGAACTGGCCCTCCTTCATAATTTAAATTACCACTCTGTCACATTTTAATTCAAGAACAGTGTCTCCGCTTATGGCATTTTCCCAGTTTTTAACTGTAGAGGACAAGTAGGTCCTAGACTTTTGGTTTTATGATTAACAGTAAGACCCCCCCTTATTTTAAGTAAAGGATAAAAAAAAAAGAAATTAAACAGTAAAAAACCCACAGAAGCAAATACACACATATTTCTGCTTTAAAAAAGGAAAAAATATTTTATCCATCTTGTATATTTTAACAGAGCATAACACAGCTAAGAACGCAGCCAGCATTAAATAGTTTAGAGTGCATCAGCCTACACATTTTGCATTTTATGTACATTTACTTTAACATATTTTTTGGGAATGCATTCTTTAGTCTTATTAGTGACTCTTTCAGTGACAAACTATCTTACGTTATTTTAGGCTAATGTAGGCTAATTTTCTATGAACTAGTCCTAATTTTTTGTGGACTGCCTCCAAGACCTAACCAGAGCAACACTTTACTCATCTAGAATCACAGGGCTGTCTACAGCTGCTTTCTTGTGTGCACACAACAGAATTATTAAACCAAAAGGAGATTAGTTGTTGTCACAAATATGTCTTTTCACTAACAAATGTCCTTCAAGTAATGCAGATTTTTTTATTTTACAGCAACGTTTTAGCTGAGCTTTCTGGGGTTTTTTTAGGGAACTTAAATTACCAATAAATTAATTTCTAAATAGCTGAAAAAAGATCACAGAATCACAGAATGTGAGGGGTTGGAAGGGACCTCAAAAGTTCATCTAGTCCAACCCCCCTGCCAAAACAGTACCACCTGGTGTAGATCACACAGGAATGCATCCAGGTGGGTTTTGAATGTCTCCAGAGAGGGAGACTCCACAACCTCTCTGTTGTATGTTTTTAAAATATTATTCAGTATTAAACGAGAAATTTTAAATCAATTTTTTGTCTGACAGTTTGTAACAAATACCTAATGGCAGGGAAATACCTCCCTCCAATGGGTCAAGAAGCTTCTAATATCCAAACGATCTTTAAAGACAATGATAGTAGTTGATAAGATTAACTGCAATGCTTAAGTGGCCATTTGAAAGCTCTAAACTAATGAGTTTTGAACAGGTAAAAACGTGTAATCAGTCAAGTAATTTGTGATAGCTGCTACTTATTCGCTAAACCATACCACTTTTTAGCTTTACCGTGATAAATTATTTTTTGTAGGATCACACAAGATGTTCAGCTAGCACGAGATTTTGTTTCCTGATTTAATTTTTTTCATTCCTTTACCCCAATAATTTCAAATGGCACTAAGACAGAACACATTGCATCTCTACTCTGACGTAAAACACCACACAGATCTTTACAAAAGAAAATGAAGAACAATCTGTACAACTGAAGGGATCTGGGTAGCCAGACTTAAAATTAACTGATTAACTTTGTAAAATAAAATGCCAAGCCCATTAACCTCTCTTCCTGTGAAAATCGTGATCACCAGTGGGCCATCCTTCATGGTTTTGTTAAAAAATATAATCTATGGTGAAATTAAGAGTTTTAAGGAGCACAGCAAAGTTGGTTCTTTCAGTTTGGAGAGACTTCTCAACTGTTATCAAAATGGCTCATCTCATTACTGAACAAATTACTTTGCAAGCACAAAAACCACTGAAAAACAGATATTTAGGTTTTTATGAAAGTTTACTTCAACTGTCTGTCCTTTCCTGTGACTCTGAATATTTTTTTCAGAGAAACATAAATATGTAGACATGCACCATAACGGTTAAACCATTGCAGTTTTGTCACAAGCAAAATTTTCCCGTCTGGTTCAACATTTCAAAGGCTCCAAACATGATGTGATCAGCCAAGTGAGAAAGGGACATCTTAAGGGCATACAAAATTGACAGCTGCTTAGACACAATTAAGTGCCTATGTCTTTTGGATGAACGGTCAGTCCAACCACTGTAAAATTTTCTAAATCCAATTCACAGCCATTAATAAAATATTATGAATATTGCTGGGCACAGTCTGTTAAATTTGACATAGCAGTTGCTTTGGATATTTACAGTGTATCACGTGAGATATTTTCTTGTCCCAAATTCAAACATCCACCCAGATTCTAACTTCAATGGACTTTATGTGAAATGCCAAAACTTGGGAAGCAAATGATGACAGAGTTAAAAAAAAAATCTTGAAGAATGAAATACTTTTTCACCAGTTTAAAGACAAAAAGTCTGGAAATGTATGACCTAGACTTTTACATCAACAGGTCATTTTTGAATCTTCAGTATCTGGGTACTTGAATTCAGGAAGCCTGATTTTCCAAGACTACATTATGTTTAACTATTTGCAATGCAAACTCCATTACAATGTAGTAATTTTAGTAACCCAGAATGAAGGTATCCTGTTCCACTAATCATCTTCTAAAACCATGGTAGTAAACCCTAGCTTCCTTCATTCAATCATGATGAACAGAAAGATGAAGAAAAACAAATAGCAAGTGTGAATCTGAAAATCAAACCTATTTAGAGATGTGATTATTTTCTGTTCCTTGACAATTTGTAGTCACCTAACACAAAAGGAAAACAAAACCAGAAGCTCTCTAAGAATTGCCGCATTATTTTGATCAGCCCACTTATATTAAAAAATAAAAATGCCATCACTTCCAACAGACAGAAACAGCTTGTCTTGTCCCTGATTGTAGTTGTTGGGCTGGCTGATCCAATTCTGGCACAAATTTCACAAGTGATCCTCTGCTCAGGGTTTGCCAACAAAAATAATTTGAACATAAAATCTAAAGGCTGGTTGCCCAGCCAATACTCCATTTCCCACTCCTACTGTATATAGACTGCACTTTAAATTTTGGTTTTTAACAATGATCACTTAAAAACCATACAGGTGTTTTAAGTTGTTCTGCTTTTCTTTAATTCGATGAAAAGGGGTGTAGCAGTTGACAAGCACTTGAACTTGAAAGAGAACATATCTTTGATGTCCACTGTGTCTAAAGGATTCTCAAGTAAGAGTAATATGAAAATGGGCTCACCACCACTCAATCTATTCCAAACAGTTACCTGCTGGTCTAAGTGCCTCTGTACCGTTATAAAAATCTGTCAAGCATTCAAAACCAATTACACACAGGATGTCAAGTGCTGTCATGCCAGATGTCCTCTCAGTCCATGGCGACTCTCACTGTCCATTTCCAGTTAAAAACACGTGGAGCTACACTGTTGTTTTTCTCAGCTGCAATTCACTGCAGTATGCTGATCTGACTTCTATGCATCTTAATACATTAATGTAAGGAAATGAATATTTATATATAACAACAGTATTCTAAAAATTTACATAATCACAAATATAATGAAAAATTAAAAGCTATTTCAGGACATATAAACATCAAGTTACAATTTTAAGGGGAAACCATTAGGTATTTAAGTTGTTCATGTGTGTTGCCTTTTTCTATGCTTGTACATGACATTAAAACAGGAAGAGACGTTTTCAAATATTTCTGCTGCTGCCTGTTCTACATGGCACATGGACTTTCATGCATCCATTTGCAATGACATGCAGTAGGAATACATGGTACAATTATTTAAAGATACGAATCCAAAAAGAATGGCTCCACTTGGCTACACAGGCAGCCTTCTCAATCATGTGTTGAGTCACGTTCCACTCCCAGTGCTAAAAACTGTTTCAATATCCATAAATTTAGAGGAACAAGAAGCTCAGCTAGGTATTGATAACTGTATTTGATGTGAATTTAATGAATAATTTTAACAACACTGAACTAAACAACCAAATATCCCACTAGTAAACCGTACCTTTTTACTTTGTGATTACTAATTTTATCATTATTTGTTGAGATAACATTTTTTTCCACCCTTTCCATATGAATTTTGGCATTATTTTTACTGGAGGAACTTCTATTTGTGTCATAGTGACTTATGTCTTTCAAAGACATAAGTTCTTATTCCAGGCAAAGCTTTCAAATGGTTTGCAAAATTCATAGAAGGTGGTGCTGTGGCCTTTCGTTGAAACCAAAACTGCAATGGAAATATTTTGTTTTCCTACAGTATTTTTTAGTAGATAAGTTTTAGAAATCTTTTGATACTTTTGAAGAGAAAGAGAAAAATCAAGACTTCTGAATTGAGAGCATCTGTTCTGACGCAATTACATTGCAAGAAAATATTCAAAACGCTTTATTTTCAGTCCAGTGTGAAAAAAAAAAAAAATCAAATCAAAGCTGTTGTGTGGAAGAACTGACGTACCCCAAAAAGCTGAAAGAATTTTGCTGATAGTGTCAGGGACACTTTTCAAAAAAAGCTCCAGAGGAATTAAACATGGGTTATTTGTCAAAAGCATTTGTGTACACACTTATTGTTCAACTCTGCCTTTGCTGGAGACAAAGGCAAAATGCTGCTTTTGAAAACATGGTGTTAAGGGAGTGAACAGCAGAGCACATCTGTTACAAAGGTACATCTAATGTCAATGGTATTCTAGTATTTATCAAGTTCACACTTGCTTTGCAAAACCTCTGTAATACAAGACTTAAAATATTGTAAAAGACCCACAAAGCTGCTTTTACCATTCCTGCTAAAGTTCGGTGTCTTGCCAGCAGCCATATGTAGCTGTGAAGTACAGGTTAGGTCAGATAGCACAGTGAAAAACCAATGCCGGGATTTTAGAAGAGTGTGGCTCCACATGTGCTAACAAGTAGTATGATGACATTCTGTCTCTGATACATATTATTACAGCTAAGGAAAGCTATAAGTATATATAACCCTTGTTTCAAAATAGACAGAAAAAGCACTAATTTATTTTTTTTATCACTATTATGGTCTGCATATGGAATAATCATGTCTTGCTGAATATGCATAACTACCAGTAGCACTGAAAGATGAGGGCATTCCTCCAAAAGTTTACTGATTTTCATAAAATGTATCCATTTTAAATAAATGCTAAAACTTAACGTCAATAATTAAATGAGTTGGAAAGCATGCTCACTAGAATAGTGTAATCAATGTTATGCAATATTAATACTTGTAATTTCAAACAAAAAAGGAAAATAAATTCCCAATTTATCTTTACATTTAGTTACTTGTTACAGACTTCTCAAAACTGTTTTATTCCTCCCATGAGCTCACTCTAAATGGGACCCTTCTTATAAATCCCTCTGAAATCTATTTAAGCAAGTAACAACTTTACCTTTCTCCATCAGGCCTTTGACCATGATCTCTCCAAAGCAAAGACTGTCTTTCTAAATAGAATCCAAGACTTCATGCTTTGCTTTTCGATGAAGTTCTTAAGTGCTACAAAACAGGGAAGTGTTCATTAAATGTACTACTACTATTAATAATAGCTTAAGAGACATAACAACAGCAGATGAGTCATATAAATATATTTTAACAAATGAAACACTGTAATTCACTTTCTATCCAAAACATTTGGACACTGCTGTAATAAATCAATTGTCTCTAAAATGAACATATATTGTAGTTTCCAAGGTTACAGAAGTCTACAGTCTTGAATAGGTTTTGTGTTCATTTAAAAATACTGAAAATTTTGCACTAGTGATTCAGAGCAACAGTACTAACATGAGCCTAATACATAGACCTGACCATGCAATATATATTGAATAATTTGTAAAAGACAAAGAAGCATGAAGTAGTCTTGTTGGACATCATCCTCAGATTGCAAACAGATAATGGATATATCGTCAGACTGTAAACAGAATAAATTATTGGATGTAGTACTATTGATGTGACCATCCATTAAGGATGATTTTGATAGCTTTGGAATATTTCTTCATGCTTGGAAACCACTCCCTATAATGCCCGGATGAAGAGAGTACTGTAGGACCAATAACAACAACAAAAAAAAAGGTTTAAAAGTTTACTGAAAGAAAATGTCCCTTCATTGACCCCACCAGGAAACAGAGAAAACATCACCATCTATCAGAATCACAGCCACAACACAAACCAGCATCTCTGAAAAAGGTCAGAAATCAAAATGAAATGCAAAAAATATCCTTACAAAGTACAAGAGAAAGAGCATAAATACTTGTATCTTATGTATCCTTGACCTGTATGTATGCATAGAAGCTCTTGAATAAAGGAACAGAGAAATGCCAACTGTTGTTTTCACGGTCCATTTAAAGAGGGGGGGAACTTAGTTAAGTAACAGGATCACAAACTTCATAGCCAGAGTTGTTTGAAAACTTTCTACTATTTTTGAAGGATAAAGTTTGAAAGACCCGAGCCTGAACTTGTATAAATTCAGCATTTTCCCATTTATTTTGAATTATGCCTACTTATGCTGCTTAAATATTTAGCTTCCTCTTTTTCCAGACATTGCAGCAGTTGACATCCTTTTTTATCAATCTGCTATACTAAAGCCACGCTAGAACATGTATCTAGAGCAAAAAGTAGTAACAATTTTCAGTTTATGTAGAAAAAAGCCGTTGCTTGTGGTGCACATGACACATAATGAATGGGTATAGGTCTAGTCAATAAATAACAGCCAATGCTGGGAATACTCTAATTTATAGTAACGCTGTTACATTACCGTCAGTGCAGCTCATAGACTTACAATAAAGGAAAATCTGCTCAGTGCAACCACAGTGGTGTATAGCACCTTCC
The DNA here is from genome assembly GCF_034619465.1 of Leptosomus discolor. Classification (NCBI taxonomy): domain Eukaryota; kingdom Metazoa; phylum Chordata; class Aves; order Leptosomiformes; family Leptosomidae; genus Leptosomus; species Leptosomus discolor. The sequence continues at coordinate 76,178,565 of NC_141393.1, read as the reverse complement.
TACTAAAGATGAATCTGAAACTCTTCAAGCATTATACACCTGCCTTCTCCAACCTAAACACTAGATGATGTAGCTGTAGACTGAGTATGGAATACAAGTGTTGGAAGCAGCTTTGTAACAGTGCCAAGTTGACAGGGCACTGCAGCAAACCAAAGCAAAGTTTTGACAACCGTGTGTAGTCCCTTGCAGAGTTCCTGTTCCATTCTTTATGCATGTCCTAATCTGTTTTCTCTCTGAAGCTGTAAAGACTTGAAAATGAAAACTGGACAGCAAGCTGGATCACTCAAGTTTTGCTTCCGCTCTCAGCTACTACCAACTCCACTGTTTGACCAAGGTAGATAATAGATTCTCATATAAAAGCTGTGTACACCTATGCCTAATGAAAATGTTGTCTTCTGCCATATACTCAGACGTATACCTTAAAAATACTTCTTCAATCAGTTTATCGCAGTAGCTACTCTTCTTTAAAAATAAAGGCATTAGAAGCAAGGTTTAGGAGCAGCCTAATTTAAGAGACTGAAGTTTACTCAAGCGGTAAGGAAGAGCTATAAGGCAAAGATCACCTACAAGTAGCTGCAAATTTCTTCTCCTGCCTCAGGAAACACAGCTTTGTAAGAAAACTTGAGCTCTGAGAATCCAGAATTTGTGGTACACTACCGTATAAAGGCTCATGATCCTTTGCTGGGCAGAAGGCAAAGAAAGCTTATTTTAAATCATTACAACATACTTGTAATGAAAAAATAAAACCAGGACTTTTAGTGTTTGCCCTAAACTCACAATACCGTGCATTCTGCTTATGAAAGATAAACATCAAGTTTTGTAAACCAAGTATCACTTGCAGAACTTCTTAAAATAATCCTGCATTGAAATCAAGAGAACACCTGATCCTTTGAACCCCACTGTGTGATGAGTTTTACAATGGTGAAATACTACATCAGTGACAGCTAAAGCATAGTAGGCAGGAATTCAAGGTAGCAAGATGTTCTTCTCTTCCTACCTGACAATATTTTGTGAAGAGAGATCCACCCCTACACATACATGCCAAAAGATCTCTGAAAGTTTAGACGTAGTATAGGTGCACACAGGTCATTCACCTCATGTGTTGTATTGTGCAGTGCCTAAGAGCCCATCCTGTGGGCTGTCACATTACAAATGCGATCAGAAATATCCTGTTCCTCACCCTAAGGAAAACAAATCAGTTCAAATACCTTGTGCTCTATACCAAGAATATGCAATAATGGTTGAAAAACAGATCTTGGGAGTGCTTTTATGATGGAGATGGTAACGATAAGGTTTTGATGGTGAGAGACTTATTTAATAGCTGACAGGAAAAACAGTTAACTCGGACCTAAAGCCCTGCTTAAAGAAAAATAAAAGCCAAAAAGTTCTTTCTGTAGTCCTCTTATAAACCATTGCATCACCAAGTTTTCAAGTCTCTGTCAAATCTACACTGTTATTATCACTGGAGGCCAGTGATCTCAAACACAAAGAAGCAGCATAAAGGAGGAGAATTCAGATCCAATTAGAGAACTAAATTCAAAATGGTCAAGACATCAAGTAAATACAACTAGAGTGGCTGCAACCACACAAACAGAGGCTTTACTTCACGTTGCCTTTTTTTTAAATAGACTTCATCAGCATATCTGCATGAGTGAGCTAAATTTACCTTAATCAAACTAGACAAAGGTATTATGACAGCATAATAAAAAAACAAATGCAGCTAGGGAAGACCAGCCATATAGTAAAGGGATTCTTTGTTTAGTTGACCTGTAAAGGGCACTGCTTACCCCAATGTTACAGAATATTTTTAAGACTTAGGACCAGATCAAGAATTCCCCATTTTGTTTATGAAA